>NC_134952.1:48407064-49033314 GCF_965638725.1 Aptenodytes patagonicus
AGTCTAGGAAGATTCTGAGGCTCAGATTTCTCCATGATCTCTGTATGTCTACTAGTATTAAAAGTTCTGGCAGTACTAAGAACCACTGAAAGTTTTCTAACATCTAAATATTCCAACTATTACCAGAATCTACATGTACATTGGCACAGATGGCGTTTTGAAAATTCCCTTGCAGATCAGCTGTTGCATATGCTGATCTGTTGATCTACGCATACTCAGTATACCCATTAATATCAAAAGAGTTGGATATACTCAGCATGACCAGAATGACTGAGAAAAATAACTGTGACCTGAAGGCACAGTGGGTTTCTCAGATTCTTGGAACATCTGCCATATTGCATATGCACTGTTCTTGTTCCATCCAAGAAGATCCTAAAAAATATGATCCTAAAAACTAGGGGAATCCTAAAAAATGGTATACTGCAGCATCTTTGAAAAGCCAGTTCACAAAGTAAACTATCACTATGTACTATAAGCTATCAGTAAAAATCCAGTATTGCACTTTTCTCTGCCTATTATTTACCTGATACATAGATAGATACAGGTAAGTGCCTCTAACAGATAGCAAATGGCATTCCATGCCTGAATGAGACTCCCACCTGCAGATGCAAGTCAGTCAGGCCATTTAATGTCTGACAGACTCCATCAACTTCCCCAGAGCATATAAAGAAAGTCTAAATCCTAAGTGCATAGCTTTCTATCATCTGTTCCCCGAGTCCTGCTGCTGTTGCTCACTTCCCTGGAAGCAGAGCTATCGGTGTTTAGCTCTGCAGGGTGCTCAATCTCCTCCGTCCTTAGCCCACTCAGGCTTGGACTCGAAAGTCCCCAGCCTCATATGAAGGAGCTCAATCTTCCCTGAAATCTCATTCTCCAAACTTACTTTCTAATTGAACCCAGATGCTCCATCCCATTCCTACCACAGGTCAACATTCATTTGGCAGCATACATCCAACTTGCTGCATGGGATTTACTACTACAAACTAAGCAAGGGTCATTAAGCTTCCGACGGTGTTATAAAAATGATTACAGTGATACTTCATGAATTACCATAGGTTTGCTTTATAAAGGGGGAAATTTAAAGTTGGTTTAGAGCTGTCTTACATGGTCTTACAGACGACATACATCCAAGTGCCCGTCACTACAACTTTCATTAGAAGGCATTTGGATCCCATGTTGTAGAAAAGAAGAGCTTATGCTGACATTTAAAACATTATTTTCTTCTTGTACAAACATTCAAATACTAAACAAATAAGCATTCTTTATTCCAGTTAGGTAACTGTCATGAACAGGTTCATAAACTGACCTAACTGCCTTTTGTTATTCCACTGTTTCCTGGTTTATTAAAACTACCTTTTACAGGTTGTGTTATATATCAAACAACAGAGGTCTAGCAAGGTCTGTTCTGCTTTTGTCATTCAACCTCAATAAAACGCAGCTCCCCATTTCCCATTGTCACTTCATAGGAATCTGATCACAACACGTAAGTGGGATGGATGACAGAAGTCCCAACAGACTGAGGGGCTGGTGCTGGACGGCTGAATGGGAAAAGGCGCAAGGAACAGATTTCCCAAATGGTCAAGTGTTAAGAAGAAACCTCCCACTAGATGGCTCACAGGGTCCTTGCCATATAAATGAATGCAGGAATACCTGACCCAGCAACCCTGGAAATAAAAATCTGTAATGAAAAACGTCACCAGGAAATAGCACTCAGAATTTGCCATGACTGCACAGCCCTCTGCAGCCATGAACACTGAAAAACATCATGCTGGAATTCATACAGCTCACAGTCTTGATCTCTACCTAGTCCTTGGCCTAGTCTAGACTCATGAAAAATTAAGAGCAGCAATGAGCCACCACCTAAGGGATACTTGTGACTTCTAAGGCTTTTGTTTCTATTGCTACACAATAGCAACACATTCTGTTTTCAGAACTGTCTCATTTTATTTCCTTCATTATTTTGTTTTCAGAATGTCTTTTATTTGAAAGGTAGAGCTAAAGGATGTAGAAAAGGGCAGTGTTAAGAGACCTTCATCTAGCATTCTGTTCACACGCACACTCACTCATAAAGCCAACATTATCTGATAGTTAAAAAAAAGCATGTACACTTATGCCAATTCAAATATATACCTAATTCAAATTCATTCTGGAAAAAGCAAGCACATTACATTCTTATTTAAATTTGGCCAGTGCTATAGTTGACCATATATTTTGCAAAAGATCATCTTCATTTCCTTTAACTGCACTTGGAAAAGCATGCAGTCGTCAGCAACAGCGGACTAAACCATGAGGAAACAGAATTATTGTGAATGCAGGATGCCCTGTGTGCAACTTAGGTTTTCACATCTCTTCCTTATATACTCCTTTAATGGCACCAAAAATCTAAAAGGACGGCAGTGCTCCATAAGAAAACCCCATAACTTTTTGTCATGCAACTCAAACAATGGAACCATTATAGATTGCTATATTATTTGACTACAAGAATATGGAAATAATCTGCACTGCTCTTAATTACTGTGGTTCATTGCTATTGCAAGATGACACTTCAGTGTATACATGAAATGTTAAAAGCTAATCATAACTTTGGTATTACAATCAACACCAACATGACAGTATAAGACCCTAATATTCCCCACTATTTACCACTTCTATGAAAATACAATAACTGATACAAAAATGCCCTAGAAGCTACACTTTTTTTTTTTAATATCATGTCACCACTGGGCTTCATGACTATGAAAACTATTATTATTACAAAGTACACATTCCATTTAAATGTAAAATACTGCCTTCATTAAGAAACTCATTAGGAAATTAAATTATGCAAAGCTTTATCAAATTAATTAACTGTATTTTGTGGGTCATCAGATAACTTTTCCATTTTGTCATTCAAAGACCCATTATTCTTAAAATGGGGTGCTGTAATTAGTATGTCATTGACAGAAATAGCTCCTCAGACTATAACATTCTACTAGACGATGATCTTGTACTGCAGGAGCAGAACTTTAATTCTCAAATATGGTTTGTGTAACTATCTTGTTGACCTTCCACACTGAATAAAAGGACAGGAACTGGTATTGTCACCAGTAGCTAGAAAGTGTAACAACAAATGAATCTTGCCAATTTACACAGCAAATCAATTATTGATACATCCAAAAAACACAGAAAAGGACAAAGCTAATTTATCAGACTCTTTAATTAACTCAAGTACTTCAAAATACTTAACCTTGTTTATACTGGGTGAATACTTAAATTAAATGGAAGATCTAAATTTTGTACTATATTGACTATTTTATTCAGTACTGGCAAAAATTCGTTACACGTTCTTAAGATGCAGTTTTATCGCTTTCCAGTTTCCATTACTTAATTGAGCTACTTAAAATACCTTTAATATATTTGGTCTTATTAGTAAAAATTGTAAAACAATGTATCTTAATAATTTCTTCCTCAAAAGCCTACTTAAAATAATTTTCTCCAAGAAGCCAGATATGAGAAGACACTATGAATGTGCAAGACAAGGACCTTACGCTGTCATCATGTTCTTCATGTGTTTTAAAGAGTTAAGCGTTCAAGAAGGCTTGTCTTACAAAGGGATGTTAGTTTCAAGACCGTTTAACCACTGTTAAAATACTTGCTGAAATCACTCCTCCTCTGAGACTTCTTCATTTCAGTTTCAACAGAATCTAAATTCCTCCCCATTGTTCAGCATATTCATAAAATCAAAGCAGACCATTTCAATTTAATTTCATGAAAAACTCAGATAAATGTCACACAAACTAATTTCTACAATGATGACCCAAATCCTTCTGTTCTTTTTAAGTGCTGTTCACAACGAAAATCCACTGTCCACTCCTAGAGCAAACTTCAGTGCGATAAACCTACTGATACAGGGACAGCTGTACTACAGCAATGTTGCAGTATCTACTACTACAGCTTTGCTACACCTCTGTAATACAAATGTAGATTTGTAAGCAGGATCTTGATTTCACCAGGGCAAACGTGAGAACATAAAGGAAACAATATGTAGTATAAACTGAACTGAAAAAAAAAAGCAAACACCAGCAGATTTTCAAACCTCACAAGTGAAAAAGAATGGGAGAAAGGAAAGTATATCTGCTGTGTGGTGGGAAGAAACGCAGAGAATGATGACAATCTACACATAGGACCATAATCTAAATGTATACTTTAGCTTTGGTTTTGATGAGATTAATGTAAAGGAAGAACAGGTAATAGGAATGAGGGTACAGAAATGGAAATGATCAAAACAAGATGGATGCAAAACACAAATAACTAATTGCAACCATACTGGGAGCGGGAGGATAAACCAAATCCCAAAACACAAAAGCACTTTCTCAAGCAATCACAGATTCTGTAGTGAACTGCAGGTGCTCTTACCAGAGTCTAGAACCACAAACACACTGCCTGGACTTAACAAGAATGAAAAAGTATTCAAAGCAATCGCAGCTCTTTTGGTCTGAAGTACTGCACGGCATGCACAGCTTCAGATGATGTTTTAGAGTGAAAACATTTGGATACAGAAATGACTAGGATTTGTAGGAAAGGAAATTGGGATATGAAAACACATCAAGCCAGACAATGGGAAATTATTTATTTTTTATATATCTGAGAAATGGAAAATTCTGAGCACTAGAATGATAGAAATGAAATGAAACTTTCAAGTTCAAAAGCACGGTCCAGCACTTTGGGACCAATAAGAAAATCTGCAATAAAATGGAAGACCTTCAGTTGGATACAAACAGAAGAAAGGCTGATCTATCACTATGATCAAAATGATTACCATCAAACACTGTGACACAATTGGGACAAAAAGAAAAAGAAATACTAATGCCTTTGTACAAAGCATTGCTGAGATCTCAGATGGCATACAATGTACACTTCTGTTCACACACATGCAGGAACAATTAATTCAAACTACAACACACACACACACAGAAGAGCTATGAGATGATTGGGGATCAAAATGCCTTACTTGGAAATCAAGAATAAGTATAGTCTTGTTGATAGAAATGAAAGCTTAGAAAAAAAATACTTGCTCTGTATTAATGCATCAGGAAAATAAACACCGAGAAGAAAAAAAATCTACATAGTAATTATTAATGTATTGTAACAACTGAGGATAAACTAGTTATAAATACATTCAGGCTGGAAAATAAAAGAATGTTTCTAACCATAGCAAGAGTGGTATTATGGAATGATCTGCCCCTAGGAGTAGCGCAAACGGAACTTATACTCATTTATACTTATTTTAGAGTGTATCAATTTAAAAAATAAATTACACAATAGTGGAGAATCTTCAAACCATACTGCTGCAAATGCATTTGGGCCCAGCACAAAATTACCTACCACACAGCATACTTTGATTAGAACATCTAAGAAAACTTGATGAAAATTTGAAAGAGAAGATCAAGGAACAATGTTTCTTTCATCAGACACAATTTGTCCTTACAAACAAGGAAGGAAAATTCTATTAGAAAGGGATAAATTTTATTTTTAATAAATATTATGCAAATACTAATTTGAAATGAAGCTTTCTGAGTAATATATGTAATAAGGTTTCTGAAGCACCACGGTGTTTTGGTCGCTACGCTCACTGAGCTGTCTGCAAAAGACAGTATTTAGGGTAATGTGGAGAGAGAAAAAAATGAAACCTGGAAAATAACAAAGAGAGATGCTTTGAGGGAAAAAAGGACATATTGATTACTACAGTCTTTCTTTTAAAATTACTTTCACAATGGCCTAAATCAATTCTTTTGTGTGTTGCCCAGATGTAAGGACCTCAAAAAACAAGAAAACAACTGAAAATTAATCACTTGAACCCTCTAGACCACAAAAAAGTATAACCATATCTTCATTAATATCCTACTGGATGCAAAGGGCAGTCTTCCCATTATCTCAGTGCTCAGTATTTCAGCTACATATCTTTTTTTTCTGTCAAACTTAAAAAGCCAAACCCATCCTCTCTAATCATATCTCCTTCATTGATTCATGAAATGCCAGTCCTATAGTCCCTGCCTCTTAAAGTACCGAGTCGAGTCCATGGTAGAAGTTAGAGATTTCATAACTGAGTCTTTTGTCTCCTTCGCTTCTCAAGGGCTTTTGTGGAGCTAGTCAAAATTTAACTCTGAAAACATATGTTCCATAATTCTTCTACATCTCAAACTTCAAAAATTGAGGCTGAGGGAGGATTCATAATTTTTTACCTCAATTCCATTTAAAAAAATCAGAGTGTTTCTTCTCTTCTCACTGGTTTTAGAGATTTCCTGTGGCATTTTTTTTTAGAAGCTTGAATATCTTGATAAGCATAAAGACAGATTGAGGTTCACAGAGACTGCTGTATGATTTCTCTCTTTTTGCATAACCTCTTGTAATACAATCACCAATTTAAATACCTTCATAAGTTAAAAAAAAAAAATTTCAAAGTACTCATAAATCTAGAGGCACTGGACTGTGTTGAAGATCCTCAGAAAAGACAAGAATACTAACCTTCAGGCCAAATTTTCTTTGCCTCCCAACAGACAATGCTTTCGCAGGAGAAATGACTCAAGGGGTCTTGTCAGCTCTTCTTATGTTTCCTCCTGGCTTTTCACTATGGAAGAGGACTTCTTTATAAGACAGCAAGGATTATCATCCTTCTGGCATTTTTCCCATGCCCAACTTTTCATTCTGGAACTCTTGCCTCTTAAGCAAGAATAAGCAACTCTTCCATAGTCTTTTCAGTGAAAGCTAAAAAATAATTCTTTGTTATGGAGCAGTTCTGCTTACTTTTACTTTGGCAGAGGATCTACTCTTAAAGGCCACCAAAACAGTTAGAACGAAACAGATTGGTCTGTCTGTGTCACGCTGTTGGTTCAAAAATAGGCACACATAAAAAGATTTTCAATAAAAACTACTGCAAACAGAGAGAATGTAAATTAGTCTAATTATTGCTCTGCATGTCATTTTTTCTTTTTGAGATGCCTTCTTACCTTACACATGGGACTAGTTACAATTCATCTTTTAAAGTGGAAAAAAAGGTAGCATGATCGATTTCATTTGTCTATCAGGTTTGTACATATTTTTGATGAATAGAGCTAGGCATACAGCAAAAACATGATGGAATTTTAAAAGTAATTAGCTTTTGTTCTCTTTGTAACACTTTGATATTAATTTTCAATATGCTTTCAAGCAGGTAGAAAGCATGGAAATGCTCCAGCGAACGTTAAGCTTGCATACTTACGCAGTTGTACTTTCGTTTCTTTCTTCCAGTGCCGTAGCCCATGAAAGTGACCAAGGCAACTTCAGGAGTTAACACATGTAGACAATTATTAAAATTTAATTTCTGCAGTGATAGGTGAGCAGTAGTCTATCTTCTTGGGTTAGTGACTTTATTTTCCCTTCAAAGTTCAACTATGTGTCTTGGCTAATGCATACATCAACTGCATTTACAGCAGCTGCTGAGAAATCACTGAAGGTAAAAATACTGTGTGACTGTGGATAGTGTCAGAAGTATGTATCAAAGTGATGAAATTCCACTGTCCCACCATTTACCACTCCATCAGGTAGTATCTGTGATCTGACAATTATAGAGATGATGCACCTGTACAAGATCAACTGAAATGACTCCTGGTTCTTCCAAGCTGTGCTTGCAGTCCTATTCACATTCTCACCACTACAATCCACTACTGATTTGAGAAAAACGGTGCACTTCTGGAAAACCACAGCCACACACATTTTCTTTGATGTTTTGCCCATTACTTCAGGTTGTAAACCCAAGAGAAAATGCAACAGCAATGTGCTATATATCTTTGTTTAGGCTTTGATTTGCACTAAGAACTCTAAAAGCACTATCCCTAAGGCAAAGGCACTAGTAAGCATCAGAAGTGGTAAGTATCCCAACTCAGTGGAACAGAACTCTGAAGACTTGGATCGTACTCGCAGTTCTGCTAGTAGCAACTTTGAGATCTCCTGAGGAAAACTACTACACATTCTGGTATTTACAAATATATAATTGAGAGACCTGACGGATCTGCCATCAAAGAAAAATTGTGTATCTATAACATTATTATAAGAAGTAATAGTCTCCTGCTGATGTTTACCGCTCAGCAAAGCTCTGTCATTACCTTTTCGCCTTTTTTTTTTTTTAAATACTGTTAAATCCATTATTTCTGCACTGATATTTTCTATGCAGGATGTACCAAGCTTCTGCTTCTCATCTTAAAGCAGCATTAGGAACACTTGAGTACAATGCCTTTTCATCTCTTTTTCTTGGTTATGTTTCTTGATTCAGTGCCAAATGATGTTCTACTCACTGTTGGTAAGAATATCTCCTACTAGTCTGTACTACCTTTAAAGCTACGGAGTATGTACCTAAAATAGGGTAAAGTGCAAAGGCAATACATCTTTTGTCGTAAATGCCAAGGCTGTTATCTCCAAGTCAAGTGATACGGACTCGCTTGTATGCTTACTCCCATACTATGTGTAGGGTGTGCGGTGAGCCACTATCTTTCCTCCAGCTGGGTTTTTCTAACCTATATCTGGATTACTCTGTTCACCATGGTAGCCACTGGAGCCAGCCACAGCCACTGAAGACATGAACTAGTAAGTACCAACCGTAGGTGGCTCAAAGACTAGAATCCTAAACCAAAACAAAGAACAAGCTAATGTGACGTCCCTGACATATCCAGACTGATGCAACATCTGAATGAGTTCATGTCATTTAAGCAGTCATAGAAGCTGGACAAAGACTTGAACCCACCTCTTTCAATTAACATCGCATGCATACATCCAGCTATTCAGGATAGGATTTTTCAGCTAACTTTCACCATCTAGTTTATTGCTGAGAATTCCTTTTTGGAAAATGCTGAGAAACATCTCTTTTTCACTTATGTAAAGTATTATCAGAAAACATGTTTTAGTAGCAAAGAAAATTCAGTTTACTGTTCTCATCCCCAGTATACAACGATCCCTAATTTTGTGCTGCTCCAGGAATTAGGGCTCTACTACTGAAGATTTAGGTCCAGTATACATTCCATCAGTAGAAAACAAACTTGCAAATAATACCACTTCTTGAACAGAAAACAGACTAACTGTGAAAAAAACCCAAATGTTTCTTTTAATTCATGACAGTGATAGAGAAAAAGCCAGTCCATTTTAGCTTGCTGCTAGGAAAATACTAAAGTTGTTTCCAGCAGTTCAAAGAATTTGAGTCCTAATTTCAGGTCATATAAAATCACACATCCACTCCAATCCAGTCACCATACAGAAATACTCTGGGTGAAATTTTAGTCTCCTTAGTGCTAGAGACTGCTTTCACATTGCCTTCAGCAGAAAGAGTTTCATTCTTGAAACTTGAGTATCAGGTCTGCTAGAAAGAAATTCTGACAGCTGTTATTTCTTGAAAAATAACTGGGCAAATTTAAGTGATTTTTAGCAAATAGTAGATAGAGCCATCAGGCTAAGAAGTTGCATTACACACAATGCACCAACTTGTTTGTGATAGAAATTGCTGAGAAGACATTTCCAGAGATCTTTATAGCCCTGTTTGTGCAGAGCCAAAGCTAACTTAACAAAAGGTGAAGAATATGCCCTCACAAAGCCTTCACCTGATTTTTACAAAAATAAGTTATTAATGCTCAGGTAATCACCAGAAACACTAGTTGTGTAAAAGCGTAATTGGAAAGATGTATATATATGCTAGGAGCATAAAAACTACATATTGATGCATGCACATACAAATGTGTGCTGTTTTAAAAGAAAGCCTAAAAATCTCTAAAGAGAAACTATTCAAAAGAACTGACCTGCTGTTAGTTCACATTCAATCCCCAGTATAGCCATGATCTAAAAGGTTTACGCTCACAAAACCAGAAACACGTGCTTGTATGCTTCTGAATGCTTCTAAACACTCTTAGCACAAACCCTACCTCATTTTTACTAGCTTACACACCTGATGTTAGTTTTGGTTTAGCCAACAGGAGTGAAGTCAGCAGCAGGTCTTATTACTGGACCTATCATCAAAATCCGAAAATAATGCTTTTCTACAGTTGAAACAAGTATGGTTCCTATTTAGTACATTACCAGTTAAGTATGCATTACAGGATCCAGTGAAAACCATAATCTAGCAGTTACTGCTCTAACTATACAATACATAAAAACTATTTGTGAGAACTTGTTTCATTTCACTTTCATGGCAGGCTACGTTTGAAATGTAAATGCAATATTTATAACTATTTTAAAATACATTTTCTTTAAACCTAACACTACCATCATCCATTGAAAAACATGAAAACAACAGGTTTTTCCTATTTGTAACACTTTAGATCCACTTTCATCTTACAGGGAGAGACACACAGAGCAGACAGACAAAGCAAAACAGTCACAGTGTTTTTCCCAGCAGCCTTAGCGTCTCCCTCATTTACTGGATGGATTTCACCACGTTAGCTGGTGTCTCAAGGGCAGCCTGAGACTCACACATTGGAAGTCTCATGCATTTTTAAAACTGAAATACACAGAGGTAGAAGGTGAGGACTGACAGGCTTCCGAGGCATTACTGTAATGCAAATACAAATAGTAACTGTTTTCAAAAGCAGGCATGGATTTACTACAGCAGCCAACAGGGTTGTGTCCCATTCCCCATCTGCAAGCTTGAAAAATCATGTGAAATACTTATTAAAACATGACTGTGCACCTTCCCATGTCCCTGTGCGACTACCTAAAATATAGCACAGATATTAAATAGCCTTGCTTATAATCGTTAGCTCCTGTCTTACAGCTTAGATGAACGACATCAACTCCCTTCTCTGAACATATCTTGTTTTTTACTTTACAGTGGAGTATTTTTTAGGTAATTCCTTGCAGCCACTTTGCACTTATATTTATGTATAGATAATAAAATGTAAAGATAATGAATAAACAAAACCACTTATACTTGTGAGTTAGGCTGCACATACCACATTTTTATAGCAACCTTTTAATAAAGCCTAGGGAAAACACATTTACATGAGTGAAGACCTATTTAAAACAAAACAGAAATCTAAAAAGTAGAAATTCTTACCCTAAAAAACTCTTTAGTGGAGCCAGAATCTAATGTCCCATAAGCAATTTCTGTTTGCTTGGAAAGATCCTCTGCACTTTCAATGGGAGACACCATCCTCTCAACCGTCAGGAAGGCAGCTAAGTTAGCCGTGTAGGATGAGATTATGATGAGGGTAAAGAACCACCACACACCTCCAACAATGCGCCCAGACAGGGATCTAATAACAAGTATGAAATGGATTTGTAAACTGAAATGAAAGTCCTAAAAAGGAACACATGTTATCAGTTTTATGCAAATGATGCATTAGACTATAAGGAAGCATTTCAGGCTATCTCGTAGTGCAGCTCTGCATTCTAATCAGATGGGAATCAATGCGTACTCCACTACATCTCCCAGACTTTGCTGAAATCAGGACTCCAGAGTTTACTTTAGGGAGAATTTAGTGATCCAGTTCTTCAAAGTTCCGAACATCCTGAAAGGAAACTGCTCCCATCATAATGTGCTATATTTAACACATAAACTTGTCATTCCCTCTGAAGTGAATTTGTATGACGTTATGAAAAGGATCAAACAAAACCAGTGAAACAGTGCTTTCAGATAAACCAGTATGCACTTAAAAATTAAGTGCCTTTAGCTTGCTTATTTTCCTAAGACATTCAGACAAAGACTGATTTCCACAAAACAATGGCTTATGCTGCTGAGGACAATCTATACTGAGAAACAAATAGCATTATTTGCAATAAAAACTGGCCCAGGGAATATCCATAAACTAAAAAGTGCACACAACTTTTGAAAGATACAAGCATTTAACAAACTGAAGACTGGACATGAAACAATCAGTGATAATACAGAAAAATGGTGAAGAAAGTCTATTTTTAAATAATAATAATAATCTGATGTTTTTAACTGCAGCAGGTGGGCTCTTATGGATCTTTGTTTTGCATCTCCTGCTCAAGAAGAGAGAAGAGAAGAGAACTCAAGAAAATATATAAAACAGTATAGAGCACACAACTAGAGAAATTCAATTATTTTCAATACTAGAAAACTAACAGTAGAGAATTATTGATACTGCCATTATTGTCAAACTTGACATTTTTTTTAATGATCCTTTAAACTTTGAAATTACTTACTACTTTGTTTCCAAACAAGACATTATAGGAAGGAGTACATAATCTTTGGAGATGCGCTTAATTATTTGGCAGAAATGTGCATGTAGTTGAAAAAGTCTAGTACTAAGGCGTTGCAGTAGCTTAGGTATGTCTTGATGTGTCTCCTCTATCTATTAAGTAAACAAATTACAAATCACTTACCCAGCCTACTGTACTGTGAATGAGATTTCAAATTAATTCTGACAAAATATTTATATATATAGAGAGATATATATAACTATATATATGCACACATTAAAACATGATAGTTATGTAAAGCGGATTTATTAAACTGGGAACAAAAATAAATAGAACCAATTCTGGAGAAATTATTTTTACTAATTGCTATTGTAAAAAATCTCTGTGATAATTCAGACATGAAAAGACTTCTTCCATGTCACGACAGACTCTACTACATGAAAATCAAGTCAGATAAGGTCCAGAATATGTTATTAAAAAGGACCATAGAAAAGAAATTATTTCAAGTTCCTTCTAAATTGAGATGTATTCTGCAAACATGCTTTCTGTCACCTTTGAAAAAATATTATATACTTATTTTGACATTGACGTAATCTGAGTACAAAATAATTCTACAATTAAAAGATTGAATTATATGATAAATATATATTTGCAAGGTAAAATCTCTGACAATGTATATTTAATAACTGCTGACTTTATGGCACTTTATACTGTATTGATGACATCAGCTATAAATGATAATAATCTTCAAAAGCCCATGATCTGTCAGCTAACAAAGTCGCTACCGATTTTGTCAAAAAAGAATAAACTCAATGCCAATCCAGACATGATGGTCCCACATGACATTTTAAAAGTAAAATTTTTTTGAGCGTCATTTGTATTTAAAATTTTCCCATAAGGTCTGTCCCAGTTAAATAAATAGTTTCTTTTTTTATGTACATTTCAGAAAGTTTCTAAAGATTGATAATTATACGCTAGTATGAATCCATAATTGTACAAGCACCTCATTCATCAGGTCATTAAATACTAAAATAACAATTTCTATGCACAATTACCTAAATTTGTGCACCACACTTTATACTTACAAAGGTATTACATGGCAGTACTGAGCGTACATTCACATCTCAAAAAAGATAAGGAAAACTTTGCTGAATTGTCATTATCATACCTTCTATCCTATCCTATCCTATCCTGTCCTATCCTATCCTATCCTATCCTATCCTATCCTATCCTATCCTATCCTATCCTATCCTATCCTATCCTATTTCTTTCTGTGCTACATGGCAACATGGGGATTGCTACTGCAGACCAGTTTCCAGGTGGTCCAGTCTTACTCAACACCACCTTCTATTTCAGAGTCAGGAAGCCCTAGTTACTTGTCTACAATTCTTACAGTGGTTGTCACTTTTATTAGAGAAATGACAGTAGCAATAGTGCAAAACTTAACTTCACAAAGACATTTTGCTGATGTCTGAAGAGATTCCTTTTCATATCTGCTCTAATTCATTTGCAGGGAGTTCAAATTCCACAGTGATCGTTTTGGTGCAAGAACAAAAATAACTGAGGTGTTTTCAGCCCTTTTCTATTTTTATAATAAACAGATAATATACAAACTAAGCGCTTTCCTCAAAAATATGCTTGTAATGAAATAAAGTGCTGTTAAACACCTCACTGAAACTAAATCTTGAATCTCCAAAATGATTAGAGTTTCATGCACCTTTTATGGTGACCATTTACTATCATTATTCTTACACCACCTTTCAAAAGTTATCAAACCATGCACAACAACTGTCATGCTTTAATAGCCAGTAAAATAATAATATAAAGAAAGATCATTATTCTACTATGGCCTTGATTCAATAAAAATAATTTTGTAGCTAATGGAGGACTTTGCGGACAACTAAACCTGTGCAGTGTGTAATCAATACAAAAACCTCAAAGGACTGAAATTAACACAGCTTCTCATGACCTGAAACGATTGCCTCTCTTCACTGTCTCGTTTCTTGAATACAATTCTTACGGTGTTATATGCCAAATCTATCGCATCATTCATCTTACTGTGATACGCCAGCCTTTACACAGAATTGCTAAAATACTCACACAATAAATGCTCTCTGCAGTTTCTGCAGTAGAACAACTTGAAAACCTGCTGTTGCCTTTTGGGATGCACAACTTATATCTATGAAATGCTCCCTTGGTGTGATTTATTTTGCACACTAGCCATTAGATTCACTAGAAATTGACCTGTTCCCTGTCTTACTTTAGGATGTTTAGAAGAAAGTTAAATTGCTTAGTATAATTAGGTAGGTCTTCTGATTTGATTTCCTTAAACCCAGTTGCCCTATTTCACTTGTCACTATAGTTCCTTCAAGCAGTAAGTAGTTACTTACTTACCTACTTACCACTTTGCTGAATCAAGGCTAGAACCACTTGTGCACAAGGGAAATAGAATATTTAATGAGCTGCAAAGGAATAAACTTAAGTGCTTTACAGTTGTCCCTAATAAAGTAGGTGACAATCCATGAGGAATTAGGCATTTATAAACTGGACCTTCAAATTCATTTTAGTGATATCCTTTGTGACTTTTCTAAAACTAGGCCATGGAAAAACAGGAGTGTTTTGCAACTATTCACATGAAATTAGAGCCATCACATGACTTTTATTTCAGTTCAAGGTTCTCCTGTAGGAAAATAGTGGGTTAATAACTGTGTTATGATACGTAGGGAGATTTAGAGGGAAAGTGCTGCCTGTGTAGTTCGTGACTAGTATGTTACCCTTTCTTCCCATTACAGTTGTTGTGAACCATATGCACTGTCAACTGTAAAATGGGAATATGCAGCAAAAACACGGTACCCCTCCAAGAAGGCATGGAATGACTTGAACCTTATGCATTTTACAGTCTCTGCATGGTGTATATAACTTCACTTAGCAAATGTATGATCGACGTTAAGACAATATCGATCAAATACATCATTACCCTATGTCACAGACAACTGCTTTTATTTCAAGGAGTTTTGTGATTTTAGGGAGGGAAAAATCATAGTAATTAATTTCTTTCCGAGAGTGAAAATATATGCACCATAAACCTCCTCTGGCTGAGATGGCTGAGACCAAAAATGCACAAAGTTGAAATGGGCGAGTAACCAACCTTGGCGAAATATCGCATCCTTGCTGCATAAAGGCACCCAGGGAAAACCAGAGACTATTAAATATCCCAAATTCATTAGTTGATTCATTAGTTTGCGTTTCTCTTCCATCTTCAAATTCCTCAGTGTGCCACTCGTACGGGCTAAATCTGCTGACCAGGAATAAAACTACACTGACCCCAATGTAGGCAAAAACAATGCACATCCAGATTTCATATGCTAACGGATCAAGAAATGAAAACACTCCTGGCTTGGACTTCTGAGGCTTCTTGATCATTATTGATATCCCCAGGCTCATAAAGGGCTTTGAGAAGTCAATCACCTCTTCTCTCACCAATGTTATAGTTAATGGAGCGATTGCAATATCGGCTTTCTGTAAAGGAAGAAAAAAGCAAATAATAGCTAATACAATGATCAGAGCAAAGAATGGTTTAGTTTCTATTGCATTTCACAAATGGAAAATAGGACAGCAGAGACACAGGCAACATGCGTTTTACCAAGAATGTCCTATGGAGAATTTCAGAAATTTTTAGTTGAAACTCTTCTTACTGAAATACATATAACCATATGGTTGGCATATTCCAAGCTTCCCTTTTTCACATGCCCTTTTAAAAGTATACGACATTTAAAAGTGTTAGTAAAGAACTTTGCCTTTCACTTGGTCAGAAGGATGAAATACGCACTCACTTCCCCCCAACTTCATTTGCATTTAAAAATCTAATTCCATGCTTTACTTTCAAAATTTTTCATGCCAACTCAAGTTACTAATTCTCTATCAAAGGAATTAGATAATTTTTCATCTACTCTACAGGGGAAACTAAACCAAATCCCACTCCTTCCATCAGTCATCTTTAATGGCTTTATTATAAAAGATTTTCTTACCCCATAAACAAGTTCTCCAACCATCCCATTCCAGATTTTCGTGTCTGCATCCCTCGCCCCATACTTGCCATCCCCAACAATTGTGAGCTTATATTTGAATCCACAGTGTTTAGCAATTTCTGTAGCTAAGTCCACACAATAGCCCTCATATCGATCATTTCCTTCAAGCATTTCATGATTTTTCTTCATCATGACGTATGGGGACTCCTGCACAGAAAGAACTTGCCTTAGCTACTTCGTAAAGAGACAGATGTATCAGTTGTGCACTTCATAGATCAATACATTTCCTTTTACATGTGAAACAAAGAGAGAAGATAACATCTGAATCATACATGCTATGTCTATGTTAGCTGTTAATTATTAATGTGACATGTCCTTAACACATTTAAAAGCGGCATTCTCCACAGTCATATACAAATAACAATACTTACAGGTATAGTGATTCCCAGCAGTATGTTAATAATGACCATGAATGTTAACAGGAGTTACGCATTCAGAGAAGAAAGAGTAAGTCCCAAATCAGTTTCTTTCTCTCATACAGTTTGGATGGAAGAAGGCAAAGGTATTTAGTTGCTTTTGTTGTTGTCTTAATACAAGAAAATTCTTTCCTATTTCACAACCACATCCTTCCCTGGGAAAACACTTCAGGGTCTCCAGGCTATATCTTTATTGAGTTACTATACAAACAATAGGTAAGATATCTATAACTATGCAGTAAAGTTCTGTCATCAGCAAAACTTGTGATGAGTCATAAGTCGCATTGAAGTAATGTATCTCCTCTTTGCTCAGTTGTTACCAAACGATTCTCACATCCAGTGAAATTCCTAATCTAGCCTGTGACTTGTCCAAACTGATAAAGAAGCTGTGTAACTTACAGAAAAATGCTGTTCTATGACAATACATAATGTTATTTTCTAGACAACTAGAACACAACTTTTAATGTTTTATTTTACACTCCACCAATCCATAGCAGCTACAATTTTGAAGCATAAGAACCAGTCTCTTTCCTGCTTGGCAAAATCCATTCTCTAAAACTAACACTATGGTTCTGCCTTTCAAACAAAGTTCTCTCCTTTGAAAGCAGGTATTTCATTTCCATTTTCAGGTCTAAAAATTCTAACTTTCTAGGATATTCAATCAATGACTGTTTGTCTTCTACAGAACAAAACCGTATACTGAATCACATACATTTCCTTAGTTTCCAGATTTTATTTATGCATCATAATGAGTAACAGGTCACAACCTCAAATAATAAAAGACAGCATATTTAAACTAACATAATGATGAGAAACAAACCACTGTAGGACAGACTGTCTTCTTACAAAATATGAGGTTAATTACCAAAATAGTGGTGACAATAATAGTCTTATTCTCTAGTCCTGAAGATTCATTTCCAAGAGGGCCATCAAGAGGATTCACAACCATTTTGTCCACTTCACTCCAATATCCAATCTAAAGAGAGTTTATAGGATGCACAGACACGAGTGAATATGAACTTTCATAGAAAAGGTAAAGCATGTTATTACTATGCCCTTGATTTATGTTCACAGAGAACTATTTTAGATTTATGTTCACAGAGAACTATGGATTTACCAGTGTAAATATTTCTATTTATGTAGTTAAAGACTATAGAAATAGTAACAAGGTTGAACTAATGACATTTGTTCACGTTAATTTGTCTAATACAGGTATACCACTTTCATTCACATATTAACAGGTTTTAGTATCAACATCACACACTGTAGGATTGAAAGGGTTACGAAATACTCCAGATAGGAAGACACGAGAAACTGGCTTTTCTGAAAGGTTTGGAATTAGAGCAGAAAGATAATCACATTTAAAGAAAGATCACTGAAAAGCTGTATTCTGTATTTGCCATTCAGAAGCATATTTCCCCAATTACTGGCTCACATTTAGCAATTCAGATCAGAAAGCAAGAAATTTAATCCACAAAACTGAAAGGAAAATACTCTTACATAGTACTTACCAGAAATAACAACTTGTATTTGTTAGAAAGAAATAATACATAATTTTACTTTGACCTGCAAGACCATTGTAGAATACACCTATGAATAAATGGTATCACAACTCATGCTTAATTAATCTATAGTGTTTCATTACCTACCTTAACCTGTTGCTTAGCATGGTAAAACCTTTAAAGACACTGTAAGACAATTCAAATTACCTTCCGAGGACCAGTACTTTTGAGTTCCATGATGTTTATTGTAAAATTGATTCTCTTTCCATTCTGATCAAACTTTATATTCCCTGTTAGACCTTCCACCTGAACCTATATAGACGAAGATGAAAGTAGTAGAAGAATTAATTTTGTTTCTTTTTAGAAAATGCATTTTGTATTTCCATAAATGATAATTGATATTTCAAAAACATTCAGTTTAGACTCTTTTCCCTACCCAATATATCATCTTAGTATAAGACACATTCTTGAGGAGTTCACTTCCACATTATTCCCAGCAACATCCAGGGAGGTTAGGAGACTGGAAGGTTCTTTTCAAGCATTTATAGAGTATTTCACATATGCACTCATCCCAGCATTCACTCCAGGTAAGCTACCTGTTTCAATGCTCTTTCTATTTCTACACCATGACCCCAGGGTACAGCTGGATTTGCAAGACAATCTCCAGCATTTCCTCTTCTGGAGATCTCAATCCTCTGCTTACGCAAATTACGGAAAGCTTCTGTCATCACTTGAACAGCATCATAGGTCAGAGCAGACGTATACTGAAAAGAAGTGAAAATATTTTATTAAAAAACAGCTTCAGATTCACTACGCCTTCCAATCCTCATTAATCCAACACAGAAATATATTAAAAATAAAAAGGACAGTAAGATATACTTGAAATCAGACCAGTTTTTCTTTAGTTTGGAGGTCACTACCCTCTGAAGGGCATCTACGTAAATTAATGAAGTGTTCTCCATCAGAATGGTTGGGGGCAGTGCTAGTAAGTCTAAACTGAAGGTTTACAGCTGTTTTCAGTGTGAATTACATTCCTTTCTCACTACAACTGTGTAACAGTTCTGTGTGCAGATATGGCTGGAAGTCCATGGAGGTGAAGGGGGAAAAAAGAAATAATTTCCACTGTTTAACTTGTGCTAGCCTCTAAAAATAAGAAATTGTTCCTTTGATAACACTCTTCATGGAGATGCATTTATATACAGATCTCTAGACTACATCTCCTCCCACATATATACACACAAAACCAAACAACGTATGTTTGTATATATGTGTGCTTAACTTTTATCTGTTAAATATAAAAACTCAGGGGTAGCTATTTTCAAATATGCAATATGTTGTCAACACCCTGCAAAAACAGGTTTTGGGCTGAGATGTCTGGAAGAAGAAGTGGTGCCCCTCAAAGAACAATATAGGCAAGGAAGAGCCCCACGTTCCTAGTCTGATAGGATATAAGGAGCTTTACAACTTTTGAGACATCAGAGAAGAATCTTGCAACCACATGCATCAGAAGCTGGGACTAAACAGTCAAAAGCAGTTATCTTCAATGACTGGAAAATTTTACATCTTAACTAACTGAAGAGAAACCACATGTGCGTGTACACCGAGGACGTTGTTGGATGGGCTTTATGAGTCCAGAACATTGCAATTATGCCAAATTTAAGGGACATTTTTAGAAATACGGGCCAGAATATAACTATTTACAGCCTTATGAATGAATGCAATGATCCCTATGAAGGCTATTAGATGCTGAAAATATATAAACTGTAAAGCAGTGAGAAATGATATATCGGCTCTTTGCTTCAATGGCTCAGACTTTAATGAGAATTTTAATTAGCTAGCTGAAGTCATGCAGAAGGCTCTTGTAATTGTAACCAAGGCAGGCTCCTGAATCGAGGTCATTTTTGTATGCAACTGTTAGACCTTGGAGAGGAAGAAAAGGAAGGTGGAACTCTTTTTTCAGATGTATAAGCTTACTGGGTGATTAATGTGAATCTTCTCAAGAAAGTTTTCTCAGTGACTTGTACAGAAATCTTTAAAGGGATCAGAACATCAGAAGAATGAAGTGAAAGACTTCCTGGAGCTGATACTACCTTCTACTACTGGAGCAGCAGTGATTAAGTGGTGGACATGGATTTGGATTTGGAGAGGAAGAGAAGGTAACAGAGAGAAGAGAAAGGACCCTTACTCATTTTTGGGGGGCTAGCTAGCAATACTGCTTTAATTGCAGCTCTTTGCAGTACAGAAACATGTACCACACTAGTGTTTTGAGAAACTTTGGATACAGCACTGTCATTAACCACTGAAACATACTTTGGGTAGCAGAGAAAATAAGAGCTTGAAATTGAGAAGTTATAGTGCTATCTAATTCAGTTATCCTATGTTTAATTTGATCATTGGGATATGTTTAATGTATTATCTCAAGAATATTATCCCTATATTATGTAATTACTGGCCTGAATATTCACAACTCAGTCATATATTCAGTTTGTGTAGAGCTTTGCCTATTAATATATATCTGTACGTGTATACATGTCATCACATATATAAAGTTGTCGTGGTTTAACCTCAGTTGGCAACTGAGCACCACACAGTCGCTCGCTCCCTCCCCACCCCCCCGCCCCCAGTGGGATGGGGGAGAGAATCGGAAGAGTAAAAGTGGAATATTTTGATAACTTTCTGGAACTTTGATAATAATAAGCTGATAATTTAAACTATAATATAATGCACTGAGGTGCCTAAAGATTTTATGTTATTTGCTATGAAACACAGATAGAATCATAGAATCATAGAATCATAGAATCATAGAATCATAGAATCATTGAGGTTGGAAAAGACCTCTAAGATCATCGAGTCCAACCGTCAACCCAACACCACCAGGCCCACTAAACCATGTCCCTAAGCGCCTCATCTACACGTCTTTTAAATACCTCCAGGGATGGGGACTCCACCACTTCCCTGGGCAGCCTGTTCCAATGTTTCACCACTCTTTCAGTCAAGAAATTTTTCCTTACATCCAATCTAAACCTCCCCTGCCGCAACTTGAGGCCATTTCCTCTCGTCCTATCGCTTGTTACTTCGGAGAAAAGACCAACACCCACCTCGCTACAACCTCCTCTCAGGTAGTTGTAGAGAGCGATGAGGTCTCCCCTCAGCCTCCTTTTCTCCAGGCTGAACAGTCCCAGTTCCCTCAGCCGCTCCTCATAAGACTTGTGCTCCAGACCCCTCACCAGCCTCGTTGCCCTTCTCTGGACACGCTCCAGCACCTCAACGTCCTTCTTGTAGTGAGGGGCCCAAAACTGAACACAGTATTCGAGGTGCGGCCTCACCAGGGCCGAGTACAGGGGCACAATCACTTCCCTACTCCTACTGGCCACACTATTTCTGATACAGGCCAGGATGCCATTGGCCTTCTTGGCCGCCTGGGCACACTGCCGGCTCATGTTCAGCCGGCTGTCGACCAACACCCCCAGGTCCTTTTCCGCCAGGCAGCTTTCCAGCCACTCTTCCCCAAGCCTGTAGCGCTGCATGGGGTTGTTGTGGCCGAAGTGCAGGACCCGGCACTTGGCCTTGTTGAACCTCATACAGTTGGCCTGGGCCCATCCATCCAGCCTGTCCAGGTCCCTCTGCAGAGCCTTCCTACCCTCGAGCAGATCAACACTCCCACCCAACTTGGTGTCGTCTGCAAACTTACTGAGGGTGCACTCAATCCCCTCATCCAGATCATCAATAAAGATATTAAACAAGACCGGCCCCAGTACTGAGCCCTGGGGAACACCGCTCGTGACCGGCCGCCAACTGGATGTAACTCCATTCACCACAACTCTCTGGGCCCGGCCGTCCAGCCAGTTTTTGACCCAGCGCAGAGTACACCTGTCTAAGCCGTGAGCCGCCAGCTTCTCGAGGAGAATGCTGTGGGAGACAGTGTCAAAGGCCTTACTGAAGTCCAGGTAGACCACATCCACAGCCTTTCCCTCATCCACTAGGCGGGTCACCTGGTCATAGAAGGAGATCAGGTTGGTCAAGCAGGACCTGCATCTCATGAACCCGTGCTGGCTAGGCCGGATCCCCTGGTTGTCCCGCTCATGCCTTGTGAGCGCCCTCAAGATGAGCCGCTCCATAATCTTCCCCGGCACCGAGGTCAGGCTGACAGGCCTGTAGTTCCCCGGATCCTCCTTCCGGCCCTTCTTGTGGATGGGCGTCACATTGGCAAGCCTCCAGTCTTCCGGGACCTCCCCCGTTAACCAGGACTGCTGATAAATGATGGAGAGTGGCTTGGCGAGCACCTCCGCCAGCTCCCTCAGCACTCTCGGGTGGATCCCATCCGGCCCCATAGACTTGTGAGTGTCCAGGTGGCATAGCAGGTCATTGACTGCTTCCTCCTGGATTACGGGGGGTTCATCCTGCTCGCCGTCCCCGTCTTCCAGCTCGGGGGGCCGAGTACCCTGAGGATAACTGGTCTGCCTGTTAAAGACTGAGGCAAAGAAGGCATTGAGTACCTCAGCCTTTTCCTCATCCTCAGTGACAATGTTCCCCCTTGCATCCAATAAAGGATGGAGATTCTCCTTGGCTCTCTTCTTGTCATTAATATATTTGTAAAAACTTTTTTTGTTGTCTTTAACGACAGCGGCCAGATTGCGTTCTAGCTGGGCTTTTGCCTTTCTCATTTCCTCTCTGCACGACCTAACGAGATCCCTGTACTCTTCTTGAGTCGCCTGCCCCTTCTTCCACAAGCGGTAAACTCTCCTTTTTTTCCTGAGTCCCAGCAAGAGCTCCCCGTTCAGCCAGGCCGGTCGTCTTCCCCGCCCATTCTTCTTACGGCGTACAGGGACAGCCTGCTCCTGCGCCTTTAAGACTTCCTTCTTGAAGATCGTCCAGCCTTCCTGGACCCCTTTGCCCTTCAGGACCGTCTCCCACGGGACTCTCTCAACCAGCGTCCTGAACAGGCCAAAGTCTGCCCTCCGGAAGTCCATGGTTGCAGTTTTGCTGCCCCCCCTCCTTACTTCACCAAGAAGCGAGAATTCTATCATTTCATGGTCGCTAAGCCCAAGACGGCCTCCGACCACCACATCTCCCACCAGTCCTTCTCTGTTAGTAAACAGCAGGTCGAGCGAGGCACCTCCCCTGGTAGGCTCACTTACCAGCTGTGTCAGGAAGTTGTCTTCCACACACTCCAGGAACCTCCTAGACTGCTTCCTCTCTGCCGTGTTGTATTTCCAGCAGACATCCGGGAAGTTGAAGTCCCCCACGAGAACAAGGGCTAGCGATTGAGAGACTTCTGCCAGCCGCTTATAGAACGCTTCATCCGCCCCTTCATCCTGGTTGGGTGGTCTATAACAGACTCCCAGCAGGATATCTGCCTCGTTGGCCTTCCCCCTCATCCTTACCCATAGACACTCAACCGTACCATCATCACAATCGTTGAGCTCTATACAATCAAAACACTCCCTAACATACAGGGCCACCCCACCGCCTCTCCTTCCTCGCCTGTCCCTTCTGAAGAGTCTGTAGCCATCCATTGCAGCACTCCAGTCGTGAGAGTCACCCCACCATGTTTCTGTGAGGGCGACTAAGTCATATCTCTCCCGCTGCACAATGGCTTCCAGCTCCTCCTGCTTGCCGCCCATGCTGCGTGCATTGGTGTATATGCACTTGAGCTGGGCTATCGATTTCGCCCCCGGCATCGGCACGCCACCCCTCGGCTCATCTCTAGCGAGCCTGGTTTTATCCCCTTCCCCCTTCGAACCTAGTTTAGCATGCATGCATAGCATGCATGTCAGATGAAAAGAATTCTCTCTCTCTAAATAAATGCCCTAATTGCCAAGAAGAGAAAACACAAGGTCCATATGCGATTTTATTCAATTTAAATGTAAAATGTACTATAGACCTTAATAAACTTTGTAAGCTGCAACTGAGAAGATGAATTTGAAAATTAAAGACAAAACGAAATCATCACAGACTAAGCAGAAGATATTAATCATGTGCTGTCCAAGAAAAACTGGCAAGATGTTGACTTTTGTAACTTTAGCTGTTGTCTAGTAAATCAGAAGATACCAGAAATCTTTAACTAAAAGGCCCAGTAACGTCTTTTGTACAATCAGTAACTGAATCTTTTGAAGATGAAATTGCAGAAGACGCCCCCAGAAGCACAAGATTTTTTTATATATGTATTTTAAAGCTGTAAGATATTATAAAAAGATTTAATCCCACAACACTAGCCTTAGTCCTGCGTTTAACCCAATGCCTGTCAATGTGCTGAAGACACAAAGTTGAGAGATACACTTAGAGATCTAAAATATAACATTAAAAGAATTTACTTGAGCAGTAGAAAAGAAATGAAAATTTAAAGACATAAATGGAAAAAAAAAAAAAGGGAAGTATCCTGAATCACAAGAAGTAGAATTCTTTTTCTCTTGATTTGGATATCTGCAATGCCTAAATCTGTCCTTGACATACTAGTTGTTTTTTTACAGTCAAAGAAGAAAAATAAGCATTTTAAGGTGTGATTCATTTGGCCTATGTTAGACACATTCTTTAAGATGAAATGAATCGTGCCTTAGATTCCATTAATTTGATCTCCAGTGACTTCTGAGACTACTGGAGGAGTCCAGGGCAATAATCTTAGATACATATGTCTACACTGTAGACACACTAAAAACAAATTAAAACGACTCAAGGGGACTATGAACTAGCCATTTAGCCCTAATCTAACAGAACAGTGAGAAAGACAAACAAAATAGGATATTTTGGGCAAAGACCGTACCAGCAGAGTCAAAGAACACAGTGCTAGTGTACAAGACACCAGGGAGACTTCAGCTAGAATGGCATATGCAGCTGAAGCAGTGTTCAAGAAGGCTGAAATCAGTCTGAAACCAGCACAAAGAGGGTTCCTCACCACGTATTGGTGGTGAGGGGGCCTGCTATTGGGAGTGATACAGGAGAAGGGACACTCTGTATCACTAACAGAGGTTAAGAGAAAAGACGTCTAAAATCAGATACAAATATTTTTCCTTGGAGGAAGGTAAGATTCAAAGGGAGGTAATGAAGGAAATGTTCCTTGTTGCAAGAGCAAGTGGGTAGAATCAATTGGTTTAAGCAAATGTTCAGTATTTTTCCTTATATTTAAACAATTTAAATATACTTAAATACCAAGAAATATACATCAGAGGCAATAAATATATAACAAACTGTCTTTGTAGATTGTGGGTATATTAAATGTTTGGCTTACTGCAGTATACTAGCAACTTTTTTTCCAACGGTTCACTACGCATTTTATCACCTTGTTTGTAATGCTTCACTAAACTATACACAGACTAAACTGAGATATCAAACGGTGTCTTGTTTTAATAAATGCTGCAGCTTTATTTTGCTGTGAGGGTTATATTTAACAAAATCTCTCATCTGAGTTTCATGCATTTTTTCCACAACGAAGTAGTTCTCTACTTGAGTGCTAGTATATACCACAAAAGCAAAATTGCCTTTTCATTGTGCTTTGTACCATAATTGTGCTTTTTGGTCAAAACATTCACAAAACTCTACCGAACTGTTCATAATTTCAGAAGTAACTGCTAGAGATTGGTATATAGATATAGAAGCATTCCTACATTTTTATATATAAAAAATGGGTATATACATATATAAACCCTCAAGCAAAAAGAATGAGAGACAAAGTTACTTGTCAAGAACTAGTAAAGGAACTTTAAGTTTACTTAAGTAAAGGAGCCCAGAAAAGACCGAATGCTTGCCTTTTCCTCTTTGATCTTTACATTAGAATGGAGCTCTTGTGAAAACAGGCAGCCCTTACAACAGACTTGCTTCCAGCTGAAAATAATCGTATATATGCAAGATACTGGAAATATCAACGGATTATTTGCAATTTTTTTATACCAATCCTGGTCCTGATTAAAAGGGGAAGAGAAATAAATAAAATGTAAAATTACCAGACCTTTAAAAATTTTTTTTTAAATTAATCTCAGTAAAGATGACGTTAGAGATCAAGCCCTATTTATCTTAACAAATAAACTATCTTTATTAAATTTTGGTTCCAGAGGTTGTCGAGTCAGACCAACTTGTATTTTGATGATAGTCTTTATTTAAATGCAATTCCAGCGTTCTGTGTGCACAAAACAGCTAAACAAATAATACGTATTTTTGCTCTGAAATGCCATAATGTTTTGGGCAGAACGTCAGATGCAAAGAACGCCTTAAGCAACCTGCCACCTTAGAAAAATTAAAGTGTTCAGGTCCAAAACTGCTATCCAGAAAACCTGCTGATTTTGTGATGTGTTTAAGTTCTTTAGGTATCTCCTTGTTTGGTTTAGAAAGGCTGCTTTCTGGGCACACCCAGAACAGCTTTGTTTTCTAGCCCAGTAGCTAGGCACCTGCCTAAGCCTACACCCCTGGAAGTCTAACTCCTATTTGAAAAGCATGCTCAGAGCACATGCAGCAGACACTGACAAGACTGGGGCACTTGAATTATCCTAACACTCCCACTGTAGGATATTTATAGGGGAAAGTGACCTTCTTTTACTCCTTTTAAAACTGAATAAACGAAGATCACAAGATTTATGAACCCCAAGGTGCTTGGCCTTTCTATCTATTTCACCTACTACTCTAATAGGAAGGAGATTCCAGGACTGTAATTCCTCCCCCAAGATTACTTCCAATCCAGAAGAACACTCTTCTCGCTAGTCACCAGAGGTGCTAATTCAGCAGAAAAAAAAAAGAATGCAGCTACCTGCTATTTTTTTTTTTTTTCTGTTTTTGATTTTACACTGAGGACAGACGTTTTAAAATACTTTGGTCTTTCATTAGATTTAATGCAACGGCCAAAGAGAAGAGCTAATGCTACTGTAAAACAGATGTTTCTTCACAATATCAGAAAGATGTCAGAGAAGAAAAAAATTATGGATCTCAGCAAAAGTCTTAGCAACAAAGTGAACCCTCTGTCTTCCAGGAGGAAGCAGAACAATGCCAGATCTTATTAATGGCACTGGCATTTGGATCTACTGAAGTTCCAGACCTTTCTCCATTCAGGAGAACAGAAAGTCAGCATGCATGTCTTACACTCGTTCAGGAGTGTTAATACAGAAGTTGTGTGGGAATTTATCCCTTCCATTACCCATAAGGTCAAATTAGCCTAACATTGTGGCCCCTTATTTTCTGAAAATGCATTACAGAAGAGCTCTGCCATATCAGACAATCTTAGAAATCCTTTGACCTTTGTCTCAACTAAGCCACCTGTGCCCACCGAAAGATGGGCAGATGCTTTCAGAAGTGTCCTGCCATTTTACTCTGGGTCCACCATGTTGTTTTGTCTCAGCTTTTGTTGATCATGGCAAATGGATCTAAAGCATACAACTGGTGAGGTGATTCAACGTTGTTCGCTCAGAGAGTGGTCAGTAATGATGTTATAGTGCAGTGCACTGCTGTACAAGGCTTTTATTTTGCTGTTGCTCCAATAATCACATATAAGCAATTTAAGTCAATGAAATACTGAAGCAGACACCAGCTTCTGCAAGGTATTCTCCTAGCCAGTGCCATTAAAAACAACATGGCAGTTTTTATGCTAGTATTAAAAAAAAAAACCCAAACAAAAAACAAACCACAACCAAAACCACATTCACAGCTGTAGCCTTTTTTAATAAATCTATCATACTATGTTGCAATACAAAAATATCTTTCCTTTAAACACTTCTAAATGAGAAAGAATAAGTATCAGGTATTAAAACAAGATCTTGAAAGGAGGACAGTAGCTTTTAATGCAAATTGTCACACTGTACCTTTTTTCTCTAACTTATACCTTTCCTTCTCCCTCTGAAAAATCCTAAATAATTAAAAGTAAATAAATCAGGAGGACACCTAATCTCTCCTTACAGTAAAGGCAGAAACAACTCTAAACTATTCATAATTTACATATTTGTACAAATGTAAATTGTACATTCACTGCATTTTGTAACAACTTCTTTGAACCTCAAATCATGGAGGTTCTTAAAATCTCCAGTCATTACTCAATGGCTGAAAAGTTTACTATCGAAACTCACTTCTTTTTATTAAGTTCCTTAAAAAGTCTACTAATTCTTGCCCTATTCTTTTCCATTTTCTTAGAAGCTTTTTAAATTCTCCTAATTCTCAAACCTAAAGCTTACTCCTGGTGAACCTTCTATCACCAAAAAACACACAGAGCTTGACAAAAAATTAAAACCAATTACTTGGAATCCACAGCATTTTACTTATAAAAAAAAGATGTTGTTGTTTTCTAATCCATGCTGCTGCCTGTGGAAAATATACATACTGACAAAATAAATAAGATTTTACAATTATTTGTGTAATCTTACTTCTAACTTTAAACAGAATGCACTTGCAAAACAGCAATGACACTGATTATAAAATGACCTTTGTTTTACTGTAAACCACAAGGAACATATGCCTTTTTAATCGTCACCATATGAATACATAAAACCTTTTTCTTCAAGGCTAGGCTAGAGAAAAGTATGTCACTCTTCACTGTGTTAAAAATCAGCAGGATCCAGCAGCAAAAACTGAAGCCTATGGTTATAATAGTGAAAATAGACCAAGTAGGAAAATTTAAAGCAGAGGATGAGAAAATGTACAAATATGAAGGTAAAAGACTTCTCTGAAAAATCATGCTGTAAGAAATGGATTTGAAAGAGCTAGTATGAATGTTTAAAGTGTTAAAGTTGGGGGGGGGGGGTTGGGGGGGTAGTTGGTTGTTTTTTGCGGGGGGTGGGGTGTGGGTGTGTTTTTTACTGCTTTACCCTAAAAATACACTTGAGTCTCTTTAAATTCCTATGTTCTATCACAAAAGTCAGTTCCTCTTCAAAAATTAAGGTTAGTCATAAATCAGTAAGCATATGTGACTTACAGCAGATATAAATTTTAAAATATAAAATGCTCTTTTACTAAAATATTTACTGAAATACAGTCTTCAATCACTGCTCTTTTTATGATAAAAATGGCCATCCAAACATTATTAACTATGGTAAATATCCTTGAGTTGAACTTTTAACGAAGAGAAAGTTATTGAGATGATCACAAAAATGTATTCTAGATTGTTTTCTAGAAGAATAATTCATGGTTGGTGCAATTAATGAAAATGGTAGAAGACAGATTAGAGATTAGATCATTCTGTCTTATAAAATGACTGATACTATATGAATGATAAGAACCTGAAAATTCCATTAGGCTCTTCAGCTATATTATTTTTACTCATAGTCAACAGAAAGTCCTATATAGGTTAATGAAAATAAGTTATTTACCCTAGAAGCTGAACAATACTGCAATAGAAATTATTTTAAATTGGAATTTCATATGAGGATTCTTTAGATTGGAATTTTTGACTAGCCTATTAAATAAAGCCACACTAAATGATCTTTTAATTTGGTTTTAATATATTCTGAATCATCGCCGTTCTCTGTAACAATCTGTAGGAGGGGGTACCTGGACTTGATATCACAATACACCTTGCGCAAATTCACTTACCAGGAAAAAAAAGAAAAAACCAATCAACAGGATCTGGGAGTTCTCATCATACATACTGCAGTTTTCTAAAAATTTCCAAAACCTGCCATTTAAAACTAATAGTAATAATCCAAGTCATAAATTAAAAAAAAAAAAAGAAAAAAAAACCCTAAACTACAGCACCTCCCTATTTCCATTATCAATTCTCATCTACCTCAACCAGCACAAGTATATGCCTATTGTCTCAAGAAGAAATGCTTTCTCCTGTTTGCTCCACTCTAATTCCAAGTAAAATACTAATAGAATTAAATACACCAATCTTACCAGGTTGCTGATTTTACCAAGAAATAGCTACTGTCAGAGAATAATATACACTTTGTGTTTCCTTTTCTGCCACCCCATACTGGCTAATATAGGCAGCTACCTACATTGACTGGTCCTTAATACTAGCCTTGCCCCAGCAATAAGCCTGCATGTCTCCTCGTTCACATAAGCGATCCTCAGGGCTTCTCCTCCTCCCTTATTCCCCCAACCCTACAAACATTCAGGAATAGCTGCCTCTCCAGCTCTGCGCTGCCACCACCCTTCTTTCACTTACGTCCCAACAGGCTCTTTCCACTTTGCTGATCCCTTTTTTTGAATGACACATTCCTCCTGCTACTACTACGTTCAGCTTTGTGTATCACTCCCCCTTCTCCTCTTTTCCCCATTTCTCCATCAACCTCTCCCGTCCTAAATGACATTGATCTTAGTGAAGCCAGAGGTATGCCTGACCTTGCCAAACACTTGGAGCATGAAGGAATAGTAGCTTTTTCCTGTTTATATCAACCATGTTCAGGTGAATTGCTGGTTGAAAACAGTGATAAGGAGTTCCTGGGAAAATAGGCAGGAGGAATCCATTGCACTTTGTTGGCCGAAGATCCTTAAACACTTACAATTACTAAGAATAAGTGGATTCTAATTCAAAGAAACAGAGCTGCATAGGGACATCAGGACTTGGCTCTGTAGTTTTCTGAAGTCTGACAAATACTTTTGCTTTAGCACAGTTCAGCCACTTTTACTTTCAGGGTCAAAGGATCTGGGTCAATAGGCCCTTTGTATGTCTGAGACAAATCTACAGATACTGCCTCAAACCACCCGGTGCTTTCACTGACTAAGTGTTCCATTCTTTAATTGAGTTTTCTTTAAAAAAAAAAAAAAGCCAACAAACCAACTATGCTGGAGTGATTACTTAAGCAAGAGAGCTTTAAGCTATTAAAAAGAAACATGAAGTTTAACACTGAAATTTCTTATGCCCACATTTTTTGTATATATTTTTGCAAGTAGAGAAGATTGAATACTGGGATTCAAAAGCCCAGTGAAATCAGGTAGCTCAACGCCAACTGCTAGATGTATATTTTTTATGCCCAGGAAACCAAAACACAAGGACTAGAAAACGTAGGCAGAAAAATCTCACAAATCTACAGTTTTACAAGGGCACTTAAAAAAAAAAATTTACTCCAATTCAGTTTCTGATTAAATCACGTAATAAAAACCAAAATTAACTAATTTTTTTTATTCTTATTTATAAATCATTATAATCTACTTGAATTCAGGCATAATCAATCATATTTTTCCATTAAAACTGTAGCAGGTACAACAGAGTATCACTTATAACTCTTATTAAAATTCCTGGTATTATAAAACCATTTTCCAACATACAGCAATCATAAGAGGCATGCCCCAAAATGAAGGTATTGTCTAATTCATTAATTGCACACTTTTGCTTAGTTGTCTGTATCTAGACCAAATGCTTTCTGAATTTCCAGTTTGAAGAAATGTTTTCACTGTTCTCTTCTTTGTTCCTTATTATCAGTGAGTCATCTAAATTTTTTTTCTGCAAGGTAAATAAGTACTCTTATTTACCTTAGTACTCTTTGTCTGCATGTTCTCTGAGGTAAATTTCCATTCCATCACTGAGGTAAATCAGCACCAGTAGAGTTAAACCAGCAGCTTTAAATTGCAAGCTTCATTCTTCCTGACTTACAGTTTAAGATTGGCAGTTTTCAACTTTTGCAATTTTATCATAAAGAGCACACTGTTTGGTACTATAAAAACACTTCAAATTCTAGAATCACATTATCTTTGAAAAAAATAGATTTCTTAATAATTTTCTAAAAGACTAGATGACTTGGCTATAAAAAAGAGACTTGAAAATGTGAAACTCCTAAAGGCAAAATCAGAAGGCTAAAACAATCTATCATTTTGTTATCTTAGCTATGCATTGATTTTGTGTGTGAGAGAGAGAGAGAGAGAGAGCGCGAGCAAAAGCTAAAGCATGTTGTTAAGGTCATTGTCCAAATGCCTCTTACACACTGGCAGGCTTAGGGCATCGACCACCTCTTGAGGAAGCCTGTTCCAGTGTTTGACCACCCTCTAGGTAAAGAAATGCTTCCTAATGTCCAGTCTAAACCTCCCCGGCGCAGCTTTGAACCATTCCCACGTGTCCTATCACTGGATACCAGGGAGAAGAGATCGGCACCTCCCTCTCCACTTCCCCTCCTCAGGAAGCTGTAGAGAGCAATGAGGTCGCCCCTCAGCCTCCTTTTCCCCAAACTAGACAAGCCCAAAGTCCTTAGCCGCTCCTCAAAGGACATGCCTTCCAGCCCTTTCACCAGCTTTGTTGCCCTCCTCTGGACGCATTCAAGGACCTTCTCATCCTTCTTAAATTGTGGGGCCCAGAACTGCACACAGTACTCGAGGTGAGGCTGCACCAACGCTAAATACAGCAGGATGATCACCTCTTTTGACCGGCTGGCTATACCGTGTTTGATGCACCCCAGGATGTGGATGCCAGGGCACACTGCTGACTCGTATTGAGCCTCCTGTCAACCAACACCCCCAGATCCCTTTCTGCAGGGCTGCTCTCCAGCCAATCCTCTCCCCATTTATACTTGTATACTTTAAGCTTAGTACTCATCATGTCTCACTAGCCTTCAAGAGGTACGGATTGAGCTTCCTCCTGGAATTACACCAAAGGCTGCCCCCAAACAGAATGGGTTAATCAGATTAGGAAGTCGGAGCAGTTGGATGCGAATGGATGTGTTGTCCGTCAGCGTCCTTCCACAACAGCAAGCGGTTTGCCTTAGACATAACAGCCTGAAACAACACTATGGCTCAGAAAGCCCAGCATATTTGTAAATACACAATAATGGATCAAAAGGGGATTTCAACTTATTATTAGGCCTTTATAGAATTAAATATGGCTTTTGTTTTGTTACTTGACAAAGAAATTTGCCAAGATGCTCAGTGGTATGTTTCACATATTACACATTATTAGCTCTTCTAGAATTGCAATGCAGAGACCGATAACACCCTCAGTTACGACAGATATTTTAAATTTAATCTGAGGGAAACAGTATATCGGCTTTACTTTTGAAAGATGAGAAGACCTTTTGTAAAAAGGCAGCAAAGCACTAGTTTTAAGTGTTCTGCATAATCTTTAAATCTTTTAAGTGTTTTTTATTAGTACAGGTACAGTGCAGCAACAAATAAAACCAGTGTCTCTTCTCATCCATGTCCTAAGACTGCAGTTGCTTAGAATTAGTATTTTATAAATTGTGAAGATACATTTTTAAAGCAATTTGATCCAGGTCCTCTTCTGGGCATCTGTGGAACAGGTTTTCAACAATGTTTTTCTTTCTTGAAAAGCACGTTCCTTTGAAATGCACTTTTTCTTAGAAAAAGGTGTCCTTCTCCATTTTCAGGACTGTACTTGGATGCTGTGATATGTCTTGTCATGTCAGCTCAGTCATATTCCATTGCCTTGCATTTTATAATGTAAAATGAATGTAAACTTCCTTTTGGATTATAAAAGGAAGATAATACAACACAGTTGCAATACTCTTGCCTGCAATGAGATAACATTTGCAATCCCAGGGATAACATTATCTGCTAGGGGCATGTAACCTCCTCTCATTTCTGTATTGAGAATACAGGACTTTCATTAGCCTTCCTATCTGTTTCATACAGAATTTGCAGTGACAGCTTCCTAGATTCCATGGGAACTAGTGGCAAAAGCTCATTTATAACCACTGACAATTTGGACAACTGCCTCAAAACCAAAAGGGGAGAAAGGTTGTTCATAAGATCATGGAAGGGACAAATAGGAGACCAGTGAGCTAACCTGCTCAGTAACTTATATGCTCATACACTATTCCAAGAAGCAAAGGATAACAAACACGGCCAGATTATTAATATAAGAAGGAATGGCGTGTTCAGGAAGGACAGGTAGGGAATGCAATTCAACAAGAATAGATGAAAAATCCTGTACTTTAAAGGAATGATCAAGTGCACAGATCTGGTATGAGACCGTCTAAACTGGCAGCAGTACAGAAAAGCTATGCAGAAAAAGATCTGGATGTTAGTGTGTATCTCATGATAAACATATTTCAACAGTGTCATGATGGGGGGGGGGGGGGGAGAAGAAAAAAAAAAGAGTAACACAAAAGGAAGCCTTGAAAGGAGTACTGTCTCTGAGATACATGAAGCTATTATTTCGATTTCTACAGCACTGCCCTCAGATGCGGTGCAGTACCCAGTCTGGCATTTCAAAGAAGATGGGTACCAATTAGAAAGGTTCCAGAGCAAAATGAACAGGATCTGAGAGTAGAAAATTCAAAGGAAAAGGGATTATTTAGTTTAGCAGGGAGGAAAGCAAGGACAAATATGGCAGCCATCTTCAAATATAGAAAGACAGCTAAACAGAACTTCCTCATATGTATTAGAAACAGATAAAGGAGTAATGGATTAGGTGATATAAAGGCTGAATTAGGTTAGACAAAAACCAAAAAATAAGACTTTTAAGCTCTGCAATAGAACACTTGGGGAAGTTGTGAAATCACTGTCCACAGGAACCGCACAGGTATAGCTGATTCTGCCTTCAGGCAGGGAGGATGGACCGGGTGACTGACTGCTCAAAGACCTTTCTTGCCTTATTTCTGTGATTTCTATGATTCTGCTCTGCCTCTGGCTCCCTCAAGAATGGGAATGAAATGTGACATAGCTCTGTCCTTACATTTAATGGCAAGCAAAAATGACAAGTAATATGTGTATAAGGGCAAAAGATAGAAAGCTACACAAAGAAATACAGTAACTGATATAATCAATCTCTCCAAACATTGCAACATACATCCACTTTTTCCTCCCCATCAATACCTCTAGCGTTCATAAATTATCTGATAATTTAACGTAAGTCTCAATCTCTTGACTATCAGTGCGATCCTATATATTCCTTGAGCAGACATTATATAAAGACAGATCAGCCTTTTCAACTGAATTTAAAATTTAAGTTAATGAAATTAATGAAAATAAATGTTAAAATTAATTTATTTTTCCTATCCATAACAAAGTAAACCTTAAAAACATAAGATATTCCAAATAACCTCCTTCAACCCTTTCAATTTCTAGTAGACTTGAAAGGACCTATCATGGAAGAAATAAAGGGAATACCTGTGATAAAGTTACAGATTTTAATGCTGTAACAGAACATTGCAACCGCTTCATCTTATGTAACACACATGCAATTTCCCCCTTACTGTAAGTAATATCAGAGGTACCAGAATCCTTAGCACTGTGTCCCACCGATTTATTTTTCCATCAACAAGAAAAACTTCATCTTGGTTTCCGTTAGACTTTTTTACTTTAGTCATGCATTTCACTAATTATTTCCAGACTACGATTCCACAGCATTAGTAGGTAGGTAGGTAGATTTGGGCACTCACGAATCAGAGACAAAAGAATTGTATTAAACACCCACAGGCACATCCCTTCCCTTTTTCCTAAATGAAAGCAATATATATTACATATATTACACATATGTAATATGAAAGTATCTAAAGGCGTGACACACCAGTTTATTTTGTCAAACATCAAATGAGAAATTCACTTATTCTGTCATAAAGATTTTAAAATACAAAAATAACCACAGAAAAATCATAGCTCTGACTAAGTCCCCCGCAAATAACTTTATTTTTCAATTTAAATTAAGGGTGTGTGCTTTAAAGGATTTTTGTTCCAGGAATTTAAAAAATGGTTTTTCTATTCCTTGCTGAAACTTCTTATCCTTCTCATTATAAATCAAGAATATGCTTCATATTCAAACTATAGCACAAAAAAAGAATTATGCCTAGAATATTTGCCATTTATCTTTTTGTCTTAATACATTTTAGAGTTATTTAAAGTATACTAATTCTTAATAAAATTTCTGATTGTATTACTTAAAAGAAAAATTATTTAGCATTAAAATTGTGTTATTCTTTTTAACATCTTGCAAGCACTAACTGATCCTCATAACGGTCACATAAGGTAAGAAGGTACTATTATCCCAGTTTTATCCAGAGGGAAAACTGAGGTAAGGAGTTTAACCACTTGCCCAGTGTCACATCTTGTGTCACTCAGGCCTGAAATCAGACCATGATTCTGTACCTCAGGCATACCATTTAATTTTAAAAGTCTTCATAGGATTTAGGCATCTGTCTCAAAGCAAGTGTCTTACCATTTCTTTGGGAGATTTTGTTATATCAGAAAGTGCTAGATCTGTGCTCCCTGGAAGCCTATGTATGACTACATATTTGCCTTTAAAACATTTCAAAACACAGAGAAAGAGAAAAACCAAAAAAAGTCAGTAGATATTTAATGTACCATCACATCCAAAACAATTACCTAACAAGTTGTCAGGTGCAGATTTACAGTGACACAAGAAAACTTAAAGGTGTCTTGGAACATTTTTGACATTGCAGTGTCTTTGCTCAACCAGTCCTATGATAGAGAATGTTAAAAGTACCCCAGAGAAATATAAAATTGTGTTAGCACAGTTGATTTTGAAGGGCTTTCTCTGTCTCTTGTCTTTCTATTCCAATTCCCTCACTTCCTCTACATCTGTCATGGTTAAAACAAATGTAAGACATACCTTAATTGTACTAGTGTGTGCACCGGGATATTCTTTTTCCTCCAGTGTTGACCAACGTTGTATAAATTTTGACACCAGAGGATCATCATAGTCAACTATCTGAAATCCTGAGACGTTAGCTCCTCCAAACTGAATTTTTGACAAATCTCCATCAGTAAATCCCTGGGCACAGGAAACATTATGTCTGTTATTCCAACAGTTTTGGCAGATCTCTCAATAGTATATACAAATAAAGAGTTACCATATGACTTCTACTGCAGAAGTGTAAGCCAACATTTTCCTCAAACAGGATCCAAGTTTAAATCCTGGGCTGCCAGGATTAAGTCATCAGCTCCGCCAGCCAGCAATGCCTCTTGTTGCTCACTAGACATACACCTTTATAGAGCAAGGGCTGAGTGGACCTGTCCATGCCATGCTAACTTTCCTAAACAATCCTGTTAATTTCAGTGGGACTATTTAAATAAGAAACGGAACACTGACATGAATAACAGGCAAGCAAGTTTTAGGCAGGAATAGTTACAGCCACAGTTGAGTCCTCTCTTTGCTAGGAACACTAAAGCATGTGGAAGGACTTACCATCTCCCCTGCCTCCTCCCTCCGGTATAAAGAACTACTTCTCATTCTTACAAACAGTACGTATGCTTTGTTTTCCATGTTCTGTGCTTTAACTTGCCCCAAATAACTATACAAATGAATTTACAGGAAATACTGATTTCAGACACTTCCAGTTTAAATGAAAGTTCTGAGTAAACAAAAAAAAGAAGTAGCAACCTCAGACCATGTTATCAGAAGTTGCTACAATTGCTGTAATAGGTGCTTTTTAATTATTGCATATTAATGATACTCATCAATGATGTGTTGCTGCATGCTAATACAGATACTTCTACAGGGATCATGAAACTTTCTTCAATATTATTGTGAGCTTGAAGTTTGAACAGGAACATTCATTGTATACTTTGACCCCTTCTCCATCTATCAGCCTGTTTTATTCTTAAAATAGATCAATTTCTTGACTGATCAGACTGGAGGAGAACATTATTACAGTCAAGAAAAGAAGCAAGAAGATGGGATATGATCAAGTACTAGGTAAGTTTTCCTTCTGACAGAGAAAAACACAGTTTTAAAATCATTACCATATATATTTTATATGATATTATACAAAAGATCTACAATATTTGCATTTAAACTGCATAAATCTGTAGGAAGTAAATATGATATTAAACAGCTTTAAAATACAAGATTCAATAAGTTTTAGATCTTATGGGCTTACTGTTACAAACTTAAAGCAATGGCTAAAATAGCAACCAGTCAACATAATGAAATACACTAGGCGATTTTTCTAAAATCTTTATTTCCCTTAAGACTCAAAATACTATTTGTACAACATTTGCAATGCAAAATACAAATATCTAACAGTTAGGGAATTTTTCAAGTTTTGTAAGACTTTTATGCTTGTGAATATCAGTACCCTAACTTCTTTATCCTAAAAATTAGTTAATAAATATAAACATGAAACCCCACTGTTCTGCTTTTAAAGAGGCCTTTAGAGTATAAGGCTTCCTCGCACCTGCCTAGCGACATACATGATTCTTCAGAGTACTGCCCGCCTGGAGAGGAGAAGTGTTTTGATCAAAGGTTGGGAGGAGACAGGGGTTATGTCTGAAGTGTGACAGACACACTATGGTTGTTCTGTTTCCTCAGGCCCCTCAAAGGGCTATGGAAGACAAAGTGTAAATTAAAGCACTCTGGGCCCTGCTGGAATTTATATCAAACGTTATCACAGTCCAAGAATAAATGAAGAAAAAATTGATTTAGAGGCACTCACACCACGCAAACCCCAAAACTCTTTTCTGGAACAGAATAACTGAGATTCAAGCCTGCAAAATTTGCTTTATTTGTTACAAAAAAACATGGGATTAGATTCCTTAGGCTTCAGTAAATAAGTGCTGTTGACTTTAATGTCAGTAAAATGGCCCTTCATCTTTAGACGCAATTTCAAAAAAAATTACCTTGACAGTATTTAGTGAGTTTCCTGAACTTTCCCCCTTAGGAACACTATTAGCTATACTGTCTGATCACCTGTGTTCAAGAAAAGATTAATTCAAACTGATTACCAAGCCAATCTGAGGAATGAAGATGTGTAAAGCTGAGACTCACTAGTCTAGCAGAATGAAAGCTGAGAACTGTAATTTTTAAGTACTTTAGAGGTGAAAGAAGAAACATCAGTTTGCTGAATGAATGTATCAGCCTATATTGTGGAAAGTTAATTTTTCTGATTTCCATACCCTACTTTTCTAAAGTATGTAGAAAAAGGGATGAAGCCCTACTGAAGGTGCTGAGCAACCTTTACTCCCATTGATGGGAATATCACAGGAGGCATTTAAGCCCTGAAAAGACTCAGCCAATAAACCAAATACCATCTCAACGCATGCATTCATTTAGCAAGGATAAAGACATTTAGCTTTTTTCTATTTTCTAAAATGCATTTAAAACAAAATGCTAGTTGATGTGCTTCCATAAACAGTAAAATGAGTAATACAGGTATTTTAAATATTAAAAATGCTTACCAGATTTGCAATGATATAATGGTATCCTTTAACATGTTTACCAATTGTGATAACCTGTAAAAAAGAAGAATACCCCCATAATGGAGAATGTTCACCTGATATATGGACTGAGACTTTAAAACCACAAAACGCAGTATGATGTAAAAGGCAGTTATGAGCTCTACTGCATGCAATACAGAGTTTGTTCAGTGCTTTGCTTTTTATTTTACCTAATGCACCATTGAACATACTCTCTGCTGGTGGAAATTAGTCATGTTGAAGTCCAAGTCCCAAGATCTGCAAACGGAGGAGCTGAATGCTAATTACTATACTGTGTATTAAAGGCACAACCTGGACAGGAGGGAGTGGGCATCATGCAGTAGAAGCACTGTGCCTCAGAGATTCCCGCTTAGATTCTACTCCTTTTGTAGCAGAATTGTAATGTTCCTTGAACTAGAAAATGTTTAAAAGCCCACTGACATTAATGAAAGCATCTACATTATGAGGAAGTCTTTTAAAGTTCAAGTTGTTGTTTATTGCCCTAAGGCTTCCTCATAATCTCCCTCAAAGCCAGCTGGTGGTTTCTCAGCAGTCTCCACTGGCAGGCATGTAGCATGGATTCTTCTCCTAGATAAGCCTAATTAAGACTATGTCTGCATGGGGAAGTTTGCATTTTGAAGCAAAACACTTCTCCAGAGAAAGTATGTGGGAGATAAGAGGACTTTAGAGGTTTCTTCCACCTTTTGAACAATGAGAACAACTTAAAATCAAGAGAAGATGATTCATTTATTCCCCCATTTAACCTATAACTAAAATATTCAGAATAGGTATCCTGTAACTTATACCAGGCTAGCAGTGAACGACATTCCACATACTTGCTTTAACGAAATTACAGGAATATTACTGAAGGCAGTGTTTAACACTAAGTTTTATATTACTACAGTTTGAGACTAAGAGGGTTCACATTACATAGGCCATAGAAGTTATTCAGTTATTCCTCTTTTGAGCTTAATATATACATGATATATGAACTTAAGTATTCTAAAACAGTTACTTGGTTCAGACTTCTTAAAACTCGTTACTTATTAAAAGGTTTAAGAACTGTGTTCAGATGCATTTCTTATGCAGCTGCTGCTTCCAAAGAAATTTCAATTAGACCAAACAGATTAGCTCTTCTCCATAAAATGCTTCTTCGTCACTGGCATCTGAGAAAACAACCAGTACCTGCAAGTCTTTAGAACAATGGTTAGTAACTCTGCTCTAACTGCCACTGGGTACTATTTCATTAATCTAGCTTTCTAAAAGACTGCCCTGTGCCACTACATCCATATGAACACACTAAGGATGCTGCCAGTTAAAACTCTGAGAAGATTCAGTGGCAGCTCCAAAAGCCATGATGAAGGAGCTGTGGACACAAAAGGTATTCACCAGATGTTTAGACTAGCATCTCAAGCAGGGATAGACAGGAAGTGGCAGTAATTCCACGTCTGCCTAAAGGGTGTTATCAGGGGGAAATGAGATTCTGCAAAGGAAGCTGGTTGAGAAGAGACAGAGGCTATATAATGAAGAGCATGGTAACACTGAACTGCCAAATCAGAGAAGAGGAATATAAACTAGTCTTAGGAAAGCTGGGGAACCAAAATATTTTTCAACTTCAACTTACATAAATGATTGAAATCTGGAAGACAAACTACAACATGAGACAAAAACAAGAACGATTAAGCAACTTTGCAAACACATTGTGTGTCTACACAAAGATCCAAGGACTACAGAGCGTAACTGGGTGAACCTGAGGTTGCCACCACAGCTTAGAAAGTTAGTGGGATAAATCAAAGCACTACAACAGAAGTTTTGTTCAAGAATGGAAAGCAAGGAAGAAAGTAAAGAAGTTACTGCTCTATACATCAAGAATGCAAGTAGTACTTCAGTATTCAAGAAAAATCTGGTCAACAGAAAGCCTGTTGCATGTCTCAGTAAAAATACATAAAGAAAAGGGATACTGATACAAAGGGTCTACTTCAGGCACCCTCATGCAAAGAAGCTAATTGCTGAGGGTTGTTTGGCGGCAGGAATTAAAAGAATTTTTTAAAGAACAGATCAAGCAAGACTTGAAGTACATATTCTGCTTTTAGAAAAGAAAATCAGAACACACTCAAAGGATACTCACAGGCATCCTTTGTTCAGCATAGACCTTCATTTTAAGAGATGGAGAATATTAATAGAGAAACAGTTATTTTAGATTTTATTTTAGGCTACTACAGAAATTGAAAGTGGGGTTACCTTTTTAGGTAAGGAAGGGAAGTTACAGAAAGAGTGTAAGGATAATGGACTTAAAAACCAGATGAAACTCCAGAAACTGCTAGGGTATCTTGCAAAGAGAATCTCAGGGCTAAAACCATATGAGACAGCTGACAACAGTTTAAGAGACCATATTCTAGGGCATAACAGAAAACTATTTTGAGCAGAACAACTAATTGGAATTATATTAACTGACCTGTGTGGCTGATCCACAGTTATCTAGAATTCTTCAGTGACTTAGAAATCAAAACAGCAGAAACAGAAGTTTATCCATCCATACGCTTAAGGAGTAGCACAAGTCTGTGGGGATAAGCTGCGAAAATCTAAGACTCAAAACAAGGCAGAATCTATCAAAGTGCAATCAGGGCAAGAAAAGTATCCCAGAGCTGCAACCAAAGTAAGAGAAGCCAAAGAAAATAATAGGTCTATTACTAAACAAAGATAGTAAAAATGAGTGGTAACTAAAGGGTAAATAAGGTTCTTGTCTTTAAAAAGTGGTAAAAGGAGAAACTGAAGAAACTTACAGTCTGCCAAACTTTCATATCAGGGAAGAGATTATAATGAATGTTACATACTTAATTTCAAAAGAATCTATAGGATAATAAGACGATAAACAGTCAATATAGTCTTGTCAAGATCAAAATATGTCAAAGCAATTTCCTTCCTTTCTCTGACATGATAGCTAGCCTAATAGATAAAATGAGGAAACAGCTGATGTGACATATCTCGAGTCTAATAAGGCTTTTGTCCTGTGTGACATCATTACAAGCTCTTAAGGGAACATGGACAAGACAAAAAGTCACTGTAAGGTAAGCGAACAACCATTTGAAAAGCCACACAGAACCAGCTGAAGAGGACCTATAAGTACCATTTCTCTCAAGCATCTACTCAGTACTTTTCTTGACACGGATAACAAGTCAGAAAATATGATTTTAAAAAACTGCAGATGATAGGGAGGTTGCAAATGCTCTGGAGAACAGGATCAAATTCAAATTGATCTTGAAAATTAGAGAAACAGTTTGTGGATATGAATTCCAAATAAAACAGACAAATACAATGCACTCCATTTAGGAGACCGCTCATTGCCTGAGCCTCTCCAAAATGTAACAACGTTCATAACAAAGACCAAAATAACAAGCCCTTCAAAAAAGCTTCAAACCAATACATCTACACTGACGATATATCCCTACAGATGCTGCACAGTCTCACATGGTCAAGCCCAAGCCAGCAGGGAGCTATCCTTATAAATTTCCATTGTGCTCTGCATGCATGAAAAGAAGAAATAAGATACAGAGACAGTAAGACCTTCCTAGACACTAGGATTGAAGAGGTGAATTTGAAGGTAAGGCAGTAATTTGAATCAGAGCACTGTGATGCTGTTGTAAAAAAGAAAATTTAAAAAAAAAAAAATCATTTTGGCAAATAATATATGTGTGGATGGAGAGAATCATAGAATCATAGAATCATTGAGGTTGGAAAAGACCTCTAAGATCATCGAGTCCAACCGTCAACCCAACACCACCACCACCCACTAAACCATGTCCCTAAGTGTCTTCTAATAGAAGACACTATTTTGTTCTGTTCTGCTTAAAGCTCAGGAGGCCTTAGCTATGGAAAACAGCATCCAATTTTTGGTTAACACACTTTAAGGGAGACAAAATGAAGACAGACCCAAGGACAGTACAAGTGACAAAGAGCTTAGAAACATGAACTACAAAGGGAGTTAAATGGAAAAGAGAAGCTGCTGATGCAACCTTCACAAGATGTAAAATGTTCTTGGAAAAAGTATTAGAAGTAGAAAATACTTTCTAGGTGTACGGAGAACTGATCCCTAGACATAATATAACTATTTATAATGCACCAGATATAATAGTGTATCAACTACATATAATATGTACTACACAGTAGTATTTGAACAACAACCTACTTAGGTTGTGAAATAGCCTTAATGAGTCTTTTTTTGTTGTTATTTTTTTAAATAATCAGGATATAAAACCATACGGGATCATCCAGATAGAATTATCTTGCCTTTGAGCAAAGGGAGGGATTATAGGATTTGTATGTTCACTTTCTGCCTGATATATATGTGATCCTCAATACAAACCTGTCATTTCCAAATGATGCATAATAATCACAAAAATAGGATCAAGAGAAATGAACTCATTACATTTATTTATAGAATATAGTGAACTGCTGTCACTGAAAAATGGAGAATAGCAAACCTGATCAACAATGTCGTTGACTTTATCGCGCTCACAGTCCAAAATCACTCGCCTTTCCTTTTTTACCTCTAGATCTTGAAACAGTGAACGGTAAGTTTCATCTTTTCTGTCATTGTTAATATTTCCTACATTGATAGCAGTCACTTGCCATTTCTTTTCAGCAGCAGAATCCAGCACAGCTTGCAATGTTGATAAGCCTAGTGAAGCACAGGAGAAAACAGAAGATGTGACTGATAAAGCTTCAGGAATAACAAGCTTCTAGAACATGATTTATGAGATTACTTATTTAAGATTTCCCTGTAACTTATTTGACCTGTCACACATTGTTAGGACTCAGAAATGAAGGTATGTGTGGGCCCAATCAGTTCTTACTGCATGAATTTTCTATTTACATCACTGCAAGGAATCAGGGTAGAACCTTGTAAGGACAACCTCTTGGTTTTGCTTCAGCCTTCTTCAGAACGGGATTTTGCCAGTTTCACTGATCCGCTGCTGGAATTCCACATGCTGAGAAAGAGGTCTTCTAGGAGAAAAGTGATCCAATTACGGCAAGAGGTTCAGCTGCTTATTACAAAATGCTATTGAACTGCTTTTGTTGTCAGCGCTTGAGCAGTACCGTATTTAAACCCAGACCTCACTGAGCTCTATGGCAAAATTCCCATGTTCTGCAGTTGTGCTAATGGAGTTATTATTTCTGTTGCCTACAGTCATATCCCTGATTATGAAAGAAGATGTGCCGAGATGTATTTTTCCATACAGATAAGTAGGCTCAATGCTAACACCTACAAGCAGTCTACAGAAGTTTGCTTCCATTTTATCTTTTTGGCACGTTCCTGCCAGGAAGCTGTAATGTCCGTACAGCTGCAACTGCCTAAAATATATTGTAAAATCAGTGAAGATTTTACCTGACTTTTATTTTTCCTTTTCAAGGATTAAATAACGGAGTATAGAAACATGAAAATTACTGCTGGAAATGAATTTCTGCTATACAACAAATACCATTTTAACACTTTCCAGCAGTACAGGAATTAGCAGTACAGGAATTGTTATGCTTAAATTCCTTCCAGAGAATTCTACATAATTCTAGAGAGCAATTTTGAGGATAGCAGATAGTATTATAGAAAAAAAGAAAATTAGACTTTCGCACAAGCCAATTGACATTTTTGCACATTCATCTCCCCTGAAACCACAGAACACCAGGAGTCATTTCTTTGAGACAAATGTCTGACTTGGTGTGTGAAGTAAGCTTCACGTATAACTCTCATGAGAAATAACAGTGATTATGCCCATAAACGTAGAAAGAAAGCACTAAGAATTAATTTGTCTCATAGTTTGTAAAGTCGTCATTAAATTAAGACTGGTCAGTGTTCAGCAATTCAGCTTTATCAGTGAAAATGGTAATGACATACAGCACAATACAAGACTGGCCATCAGCAAAGGCAGAAAATGGCAGGCTTCCAAAAACATAAATTCAATTATTATCTCAAATAGTTCTGGTTTTCTATGTCGTCTTTAAAGAAGACTGACATGAAGTTTTGTATGTCATGCAATGAATATTTATTTTAAAATAATAGATAACTACAGTCCAAGGGTACGTATGAACTATTTATAACGTTAAAAATAAATGTGGAGAACTGCTAAAAGGAAAAGATAATTAATGTAAGCAAACTAAAAGACGTAAGGAGTATCTTAAAACATTAAGAAGCACTAAAATAAGTCTATACCTAAAAATAACGTTTTAAATGGTAATTTAAAATAATTTAAAAAACAAACCACAAAAAAGACCCCAAACTGAAACAGATATAATCTGAATCATTGTTTCAGATCTCATTTAGTAGATTTCAGGTCCTCCAATCTGTCTATATGTTTCCTCTGTGTTAAACAGAATCTCAGTTAGGCATAAATTAATAAGGGTTTTTAATGTTAACACTATCCATTACAAACGGTTTCTGTATTTTACTCCTCTGGTCTTCCATTTTTCCTAGGGACTCCTTTTTCTTGGGGTGCTCTCTGCAGAGACGTCAAATGGCTGCCTGGATTTCTTGCTTTTTATAGGTGGCAGATTTGTCATCCCCATACAGTTTAGTTTATTTTGATAGCAATAACACATTGCAAAAGAATGAAGAACAAACAAAAAAACCAAGAATGAAAAACAAACCAAAAAAAAAGCATTTGCAGCAATACTCCTGTGGACATGGAAGTATCTGGAGAGTGTGAACGGAAGTGGGGCTCTGCAAAGGAGAAAACTCCAACAACTTCAGTTGCTTTTTTTAAGCTGCAGGAATACTTCTGTTTGGGAACCTCATGTGCCTGAACATCTTTTGGTTATCATGAGACAAACTCTTAATTCAGTGAGCTCTGAAAAGGAGGACCGAACAGAGGCTGAGTAAATTAGCAATTCTGTTACAGATAGAACCCTCTAATAACGTCACTACTTTTTCCAAAACCCACTGTTTAGTACTGGCAACACAGAGGAGGCAAGGAGGGTAAAGGACACTAATCCACATTACATGAGAGCAACTGCCATATTAAGCCAGTAATAGCTTGGACATGCATATACTGAATGGCCTCACTTCTTAGAGACGTGAATGAGATATGAAATTGCCCTGCTCTTCAACAAGTCAGCCCCTAACCGCAGAGGAGCTGTAAAAGTAGCAATAAATGATTCTTTTGGAATAAGTCATGAAACTAATTCCTATTAGCTTTCACAGCTTCCATGAAGAGTAAGTCTCTGCCTTTTTTATCTCACTCCTGAAGGTGGAAACGTTTTAAATTATACATCATTCCTTAATTATATGTCACTGTCACTACATTAACACTTATGCAAAAGTGTTTAGAGGAATTGTGGACCCTGTGTATTCAGGGTTTGATGTCAGTGTTGCTGACTAGATACTGCTTGACTCTGCAGGTTAACTTTGTGCAATCAGTGGGAGCACTGAGGAGCAACGACTTACTCAACATAAAGTTTCCTGCCTTTTCCAGGAGTTTCATGCCTTGGAGCTTGTTATCACTGGGGTGCCTTGCCACAATTAAAACAAACAAATAAGAAAAAAAAAGGAATAACCAAAGGGCGACTACAAATAACCATTTCATGCTGTTATTCCTGGCCAGATTCAACAAGTGCAGCTCACAAGAACTAGGTGTTTTTCAGTATTTCCTAAATATAAATCACATGCAGGTCACGTACTGCACACTGCTAGCTGATTGACAGAGTATTGGCTAAGCAAGTAGTTTTGTATCTGTGGCAGTGGCTGTTTCTGATTCTAATGTGAATTTGAAAAGGATCTGCCAGAGAAATGGGCTTAGGGTTCATTGTCCCACAAGACTTTGGGGAGGCTGTTGGAGGCTACATACCAGTGTTAGTTTTTCTAACTTTAGTGCTTACAACAGTGATAAAGAACTGTCTTGAGGACATCCCTTCAGCTTCTGAACAACATAATGTATAAAATAGCATCAGAACGCAGAGAATCTAATGTCACCCCATAACTCAACAAACCATGGTGTGGTATAACCATCCTTTAAATCTAGTGGCATCTTACCATTTAATGTGCACTTAATATTCAACTCTGACCAATGAACATGTAGGCGAGCCACAAAATAGTCTTTTTAAAGGGTACAGGAGAAGGTAAGAACAGAAAAAAGTTAGCCAAGGACTACTAGGTGAGGAGAACCTGAAAACAGAATGACAATAATGGAATTCCAGAAAGGGCAGTCAAAAAACCCCCCCTTCTGTATAATGCTGCTGCTGCTTCTGAGAAAACTAATTAATATACCACAATTTGCAAGCGATTTTTCCCAGTTCATAAACTGTTATATTATTATTAGTACAGCCATAAAAGGGCATAGGACTTGAGAAGGCTGTACTGTGGAGTAAATTGCTCACAAGCAGTGGATTTGGGTTTATCAAGAACAACAACAAAAAATCTAAGCTCAACAGAGGAAAGGAACTTGAGTATTTATCAAAAGCAGTCTCCAAAGAAGCAGGGACTGCATCCAAGATTCTTGCTTGCTTGGTGCCCAGCTATCAATTTTTCATGTGTGGAGTGCAAATCTGTGGTAGTAGATTGCCCTTCATGCTCAGGTGGTTTTTTTTTTCCTTAGATGATTCTTCAAAAAAAAGAAAAAACTTTTCATAGGAACTGTTTTCAACATGTGATTAATCTCACATTGCTTATCAGCACATGCTTGCAATTCTAGTAATACATACTGTAATAATTTCATTCTCATTTAAACATTTTTGTTTCTGTCCCAAAAGCTCATTTCTAAATTTAAGCTTACACTTACACTTGCTGCAGGTAAATATTCCTTTCCTCGTTTACTTTTCTAATACTAATCCAGCATTTCAGTGAGATACATCTAGCAAACAGCATGCAGATAAAAAGTACCACATCTTACCTCTGTCGCTGTCATACAAATATGCAAACTTGGTCCACTGATAGTACTCGATCAAGCTAAGAAGAGCTCCCTTGAGGTCAGGTCTCATCTGAATGACAAAGGGATGTGTTCCATCTGTTGGGAAGCTGGGAGTTATGAAGGAGACATGAAGAGTCCCACAGAACGATGTTATGGTATTTACAGACTTCTTGTCATAGAATCCAAAAATAGCAAAGACTCCTCTTGAAAACTGGGAGCAGACTAGGAGGGAGAAAGAAAAACAATTAGGTGGGAGAATTTTTTCAAAAAAATTTATTGAAAACTCTATCATGTATGTATTTATGAGAAATAATGAAATTGTCTGATCACAGAAATACCAGGAGAAAACAGTAATACTCTGCTACAGAGATTATTATTTGTTAGTATTATTAATCAGTAATGTAAAGCTTCCGCTACAAACAACAACAACAAAAAAAAAAGATGTGGTTCACACTTCTAGACAATTAATTTAGAAATAAAACTCACCAAGTTATTCTTAAATTCAATTTATACTGTAAAGAATAGTGATGCAAACATCAATGGCAGCTGTAATTTATAAAATGAGTCATTATGACCACACATACTATTATGGAAATAGGTAACTTTGTCATGTTAAAAATAAATTGGCTCTGAGGTCAAGACTCACTGAGGTTTTTCCAAAATACCTTAAATAACTTTCCATTTGGGGAAATAGAAAACCAAAACTAGAAGCAAATCTATTGACAGCAGAAAAGTAAGAAGTTGATTTGCTTTAAAACCCTTCCGTTTCAAGGCGTTATTTTAATTCCCCTGCTTTGTAGGACTCAGCAAAACCTGGTCCTTCTGGATGACACTTGCGGTCATGCTGCAGAAAGAATAACCTCATAGGTGTAAATAATATGCTGATTATTCACTTTTTATCACTAGAGACAATTCAAGGCAACTGATGAATGCTACTGACCGCCGCAGCCTGTGTAGAAGAGCTAGTTCTGGGTTATTCTCTTTGACGCTGCAGGCTATACTAGTGCCTAAGTTCTAAAACCAGGGTACAGTAAGGAAATGTTCATCTCTGATTAATGCTCATTTATCACCTATGCATTCTTTGGTTTCCACATAGTCACCTTGAACAAGAGACATCCTTCTAGAGAAAACATCAAGTCAGCCTGATTCCAATCCCTGCTACACCTGACCTGCTTATAGATATAAATCACAGTGTAATTGAAGCTAATTTTGCCCAGCTATTTAGTGCACTAATGCTTGAATAGAATTCACATAAGGGCAAAAATAAGTTGACTTATTTTTAAAATTTCTCAGATTTGAATTAATACAATATTTTCTCTTTTAAAGTTATCGCATCTTTAATTTTTTTAAAAAATAACATCCCTTTATGCCTATTATTATTCATTGCTATTCTCTTTTCATGGCTTTGCCTATCTATCTTTGCTACCACAGTCACCTCTCATACCTCCAATAATTAGGATTATTTCTATACTCCAATTAAAAGCACCTAAACAGTATGGGTGAAATTTTGAGCCTGCCAGTTTCAACAGCTATCACCTATTAACTTTAAGTAGGTCAGAATTTCACCTCAAATGAGAGAATACAAGTGATTAAAAAACTTGATGAGTAATACTCCTTTACAAAAGGATGCTGCAGGTTTTCCAGGGCTAGGGTACAAGATGGTCAGACCTCTTCCGTTCCAACTGCAAATCATTATGTAAAGTTCCAATATTTATCTCAAGTGTATTCAGGGTATAACTGCTCATGTTGAACAAAGGTTTCTGAAAAAGGCTGTGAATTTTCTGAATAGCTTTTCTGTTTAAGTTACTGGAACTCCTTGTTATATTCCAAATCACTATGCTCTTGCTGAGACAAAACCAACTCACTACCTCCCTACACACTCATGTACAATTGTTTCCCATCTGCAGCGAAGGCTAAATACTTTCTGAACTTCCTACAATAAAGGTGTTAATGTCTCATAATCCACCTTCAAAAAACGCACCTTAAAATAAAGCACCAGTTTACATTTGGATCCATGGGCAAGAATTCCGCAGAAGACTGTTACTGGCACACTACTGTGATCTTCTGTATTAAACCATTTTAATGCTGCATGTAAGGTGACAGAGACAACAACAGTGTCATCCCAGGATCATGAAAAATAAACAAATTTTATGCCAGTATTTCTGATTCGTAGGATGCTATCACATCTCCTTTCACACTTACTGCTTTTCTTCAATCACCAGTCAATGGTTTTAGGCATAGATGAAATAACGCTGCCTACATCAGCCAACAACCAGGGCCAGCTGCCTGCACCAGAAAATTTGAAAACCATAGGTGCTGCCTTCTCAGAAGCACCACTGCCACCCCTAATAGAAAAAAGCCTGGCCCTTTGGAGCACTGTACTCCAGTCTCTGTCTCAATTCCTCCCCCATCCTTCCCTCTCCTCCCTGACACTGGAGAGATCTGGACCTGTCAGGCCTCGGCTAAACATCTTTGGGGTAATGGAAGTTCAATCTGCCCATGCTGTTGGGAAGTTTTAGTTAAGGGTCTGTCCTGGCTCCTGAACTCATGTAACTAAATAGATCTCAACTTCCATTTTTAAAAAAAAAAACCCTACACTTGGAAAAAGAAAAAAAAAAAAAACACCAAAAAATCACCACAATTATTTGTGATAGCGAATAAAAAGAGCCCAGATTACTTATGCTAGGCTTCAACCATGAACTGTGGGCATGTACGGGGTCTGGCTAGGATGGCGTTCACTTTCCACATAGCAGCCCACATGGTGCCGTGTTTTGAATTTGTGGCCAGAACAGCATTACTAACACACCAATGTTTTAGCTATTGCTCCACAGTGCAAGCACAGCATCAAGGCTTTCTCTTTTTCCCTCTGCCCATCCCAGCGAGTAGGCTTGGGGTGGACAAGAAGCTGGGAGGGGACACAGCCAGGCCAGTTGACCCAAATTGGACAAAGGGATATTCTGTGCCATGTGACGTCATGCTCAGCCATTAAACTGGGGTGGAGGAAGAGGAGGGTGGGGGCCTCTGACTTCCAAGGTGGCTGTTGCTTGGAGACTGGCTGGGCATCAGTTTGCTTGTAGGAGGGGGTGAGTGATTGCCTTTGCATCAGTTGGGTGGGTTTTTTTCTCCCGTCTTTCCTTCGCTTATTAAACTGTCTTTATCTTGACCCACAAGTTTTCTCACTTTTGCTCTTCCTAGTCTCTCCGCTGTCCACTGGGGGTAGAGTGGAGTGGGTGAGCAGCTGTGTGGGTGCTTGGCTGCTGGCTGGGATGAACCCACGACAGGGCAAAAGTTGTTATTCCACCTTCCACCCACAGGACAGACCTGTTAATACTGCTGGCCTGCACTCAAAGGTGTGAAGGAGTTCTAATACCCCTTCATACAAACGTGCAACCAGTCTACTTTTCAGAAGAAAACTGCTGTTCTTTCAAACTGAATCCTCCCTGACATGGCACAAACTCATACTACCGCTCTTCACTAGTTACTTACTGCCTATTGACCAAACACAGTTCTCTGGGATTAATACAGCAAACGGCTCTCCATTTAGTAATCTTTACACCTGGTAAATCATCAGTCCTTACATGTATGTGTCGTCTTCAGGGGAAGATGGGTAAAACTGGAATTTTGATCTCCTCTCCTGCACAAAGTGAGAGACAAGTACAAAGCACCACCTCCAGCTGGGTAAGGCAAGTCACTGCAGTTCTAGCTACATACAGAAGCTGCAGCTTAAAAGCTGAATTCCACACACACGTGTACTCAATCCTGACAAATACTAAGATAAAAGCAGAAACATTTTATATTTTTAAAATTATTAAGAAGCCTGCCATACAGATATAAATTCTCATTTAATTCAACCAGGGCCCCCTGGATGTGAGATCAAAACTCTTTCTAACACAGATCTTGAAATTAAGGACGTAACACATATTAGCAAATATTAAGCTATGTGGGTCAGCCAGAAAATCAGGATCAACTTTAATCCAGGTAAAACTAAATTTTCATCAGCAGTGATCAGTGTCACAGTTGTACACTGAAGAACCTCAGTGCTGTGCTTTTGTGTGTGAAATTCTTCTAAAGATAAGTGGGAGGGCACCTATGCCATGTAATAAAAACTTGCTAAAAATAAGCATTTAGACCTTGTCTCGAGACAAATGCTTGCAATTGTTCTGGGGCATTTGGTCTCTCAGGAGCAGGAGGGAAAAGAAGGGATGGTATTTCCAAGTACATAATGGTGATCCAGTGGATAATGCAGGAAGTGTAATTGTTTTTGGCAGGATTCCCACCTTAGACTAAGTCTGCAGTCATGATGTTATTGCTGGGAGACGTTAGTTTTATAATGGTGAATCACAAGCTGTTCACAGTTATTAGATTAAAAAAAATCACCATGATTAGGACTCGTAAGCCATTGAAACATGAAAGATCTATTTTATTAAAGACATTAGAAGCAACTGCCAGGATTCATTTCTTTCAAGCTCTTCTATATTAATTGTTTTTCTTTGGGTTTATGTTGTCCTTTCTAGAAATAGAATGGCCTACTTAGCAACAAGATGGAAAGAATATAGTAAGCTCATTTTGTGATCACTTTTCTAGAGAGACTCGCCTAGAATGGCAAATAACTAGGAATTCCAAGAAACAGGGTAAATAATTAAAGGTACCTGAGAAACAACAATTCCCAGAAGGTTTTGTTATAGTTAAGAATTAAGTATTTTATATTTGATTTCTCCTTGTTGTTCTGCTAACATAGCCAGGCAAAAACCTAGTTTGACCTTGTTTTCCAGAACACTGAAAACGTGTCCTAGTCTTTTCTTACAAAGCTAGGGCCCAGATTTGTCCAACAACAAAATTAAGCTTAAGCCTGCAATGAGAAATAGGTGTTTTGTCAAAGGAGGGCCAAAACTACTTGCTCAATTATTAACTCTTCTGTTGTTAACTACATCTGTTTCTTCCTAGACCTCCTTTTTACTGTGATGCACTCATACCTTTCTCTCTTTCACACTTTCTCCATTTCACAATCCTGTTTTGTCAATGAACTCTATAGGCAGGATAAACTGATATTTAGCCCTGTGGCCACAACTGGTTCTCCAGAAACAAAGAAATATAGCAACATACATTCTGTCTCTCATCATATAGAACATATTTCTGTGATGCATATCATCTTATACTTAAGATTCAAAAAGTGCCACCTGAAGAGTACATTTGAAAATTCAAAATATAAAAATATTACAAATACACTTAGCTTTACACAATGAAGTGATGCCAGTTTAGGAATGATAGTTCATTTTCGTGACTGAAGAACTGAATCTTTAGAGGCATAAAATCACTTAGAAATAGTTGCATTTGAGTACATATGCTTAGAAACTATTCCTGATCAAGTCTTCCTAAGCCAAGATTCCCTTTCCAAAGGGAGAGTAATGAATCTAATAATTGTTTACATTCAGGGACAATTAAATTGGAAAAAGAAAATTAGCAAAATGCTCACTTAACTTACTGAAACAAATATCTAATCATACATTGTCCTGGTTTTGGCAGGGATAGAGTTAGTTTCCTTCCTAGTAGCTGGTACAGTTAAACCACAACAGTCCTTCATATAGGTAAGTTTCCAGAAAGTGTTATTATGACTCTTAACATCCTTCTAACTTTTCCAAGTACTTCTATATTTTTATTTATATGAGAGTTTTGATACTTGGTTTCTTTCCGAAGATGAAAATTTAAAATGACTGAGAAAGTAATTGCCATTTGGTGCTCAGATTTTAAATGCTGTCTAGTATTAATGTGGCTTTAGATGTTATTTTATTATACTAACTATAGTGCTAACAAAACTTTTAATATTAACATAGGGAAATAAGTCTTCAGTGCATATTACTTAATCAGGCCCAATAGAATAATCATTCTCTTACTTCTAAGAGAAAGAAAATACGGCACAAGTGTAAAGAAAGAGTCAAGCACTGCCTCTGCAAAAAAGGACCAAAACACAAAGGAAACGCTCGTTGGTCTGAAAAGTTGATAGATGAGTCGGAAGTAGGCAGGAACAAGACGTGGAAACTGAATGCCCAGTTGGTAATTTCAGCTTCTGAAAGGCGACATTAAGAACAAGCAGACAGTAGAAAGGAACCACAAACAATAGATGAACAAAAAAATAAGCAAGAACCACAGCTGCCAAAAGAATTCACATATGATTGAAACTGCATCAGAAAATCATTATGAAAATAAAAACCAATATGGATTGCTTCCAAAGCCATTAAGAAAATTGCAGCATAGCAGAAAGCATATTGTATACACTTTTATAGACTAAAGATTTTTTATTGTAGTAATGTTATATATAATCTGCATGGTCTGTGTTACCCATTCAGATTATACTATTACCTTCTAGATGTGAGTGGTGAACTTCTCTTCAGAAAGAGTGAATAAGGCATAAGGAGTCACCTAAATCCATCCAAAGTGTTACTTAGAACCATGAAGGAGTATGTATTTAAACAGCACAACTTGAGATTAAGTTACTTGTTCTAGGGCCATGGTAAGCTAACTAAAATTGGGAAAAAACAGTTCCCCAAGGCTCAAAGAAGAGCATAATAACCAAAAGATAAGACAATGGACCAAAGCTTCATGCTAGGATTCGATAAAACATGGACACAGAAACCAAATAAAGGCTGGCATTTTAAAATCCCAATATATCCTTTACCAAAGCTGAGAGAGGCAAATCAATGCCAATTAAAACATCAATGGCAATCAGAACTAAAAATATGCTTATACTTCTGGATAACAAAACACTGAATTACATAGAAAAAGACCTTCCTTTTTGTCTCTTTTTGCGATTTTTAATTCCAGCACCAATAAATGTGGATTTTTATCTTATCTGGAGCATTTAAGAAAATCTGCATGCCTGGAATTATACCCATTCAATACTGATCTCAACTATGTATTTTCCTCTTTGCACATCATGCATATATATATAGTGGCAAAAAAACAGACCTCACTGGGAAAGATAAGCATTGAATAGTGAGCTCACATGCAAAAATAAAGAATGATGTGGACCTCATAAATACTTCAGTGATGAGTTCCTCACCTGTACATTCAGCATTAAAGCACAAAACACAACTTAAAGCAACAGCCAGGCAGTTAGCAAACAAACAGAAAGGGGGCCTCAGTTTTGCACAGAGATGACTAGAGAAATTCTCACAGCCTCAGAGAGGAAAGAAAGCAATATTTAAATCCTGAGGCTGGAATGTCTGTACAGGACAATTATAGTGGAGCAGGTACAAAGGATGTTTTTCCACCTTTTCTGGCAGAAATGTGGTCTTCAGTTACAACCTGAACTATTTGTTCAGAGATTATGCGACCAAATGGAACTTTCCACACCATGTTATTAGCAAAAGTGGCTTTGATCATTGTGCAAAATTAGAGTCAAAACCTGGGTTGCTGCAGTAGGAAACAAGCTCAAAGACCAGACAAGAGGCAGATTAATCTATTTCAACCAGTCAATCATACTTCACACTGAGGAAAGAAACTTTGTGCCAATATGGGATATTTTAAGCAAGTACAAAAAAGCCTTCAAGAAGTTAGTGGCCATCTGTTAGGAAAGTACATGATGATATGGCACAGCTTCTCTATATGCTAATGCTGCAATAATGAAGGTGGTAAATAAACATCATCTTCAGATTGAAACAACAGGTCAGAAAAACAGTCTGTTTCAATGACAGTTGCATTCAATTACATATTGCTTGGCTGTGTACTGTAAGTATTTGAAAATCTTTTCATTGCTAGGACAATTACCATGACGCAAAAGAAATCACTGCAAACACCGCTAAAAGAGCCATGTTAAAACAATTATGCTTTTACGAATAAAATAAGATTCCTGTAATAAAATTAAAATGCAATGCAAGTCCTGTCATGAAAAAAATTGCCCATATTCCACACAGTTCTTACACAGCTCTTCCCAGAACTGTTAGGATCCTAGTGTATTTGCCTAAATCCCCATTACCGCTAGCTGAAGGAGATATAATGCTTCCTGAACCCTGAATCTGGTGACCTGGCAACTCTGTTAAATAACAGAAATGTAACGGACTGTTGTCTCCAAAATTAGGACATTCTTCAGGAAGCTTCTCTCCCCTGCCTCCCTTCTTTCTCTCCTCCCACCACCCCAAATAAAAACCATGCTATTTCCATTTAATTACATAAAATTTAACTCATTTATTTCCTTCAAATCTAAGAACTCACCTTGCAAATCCGCCTGTCTGGCTTTCTGACTGTGTTTGTACCTTTCCCAACAACTACAGCCTTGCAGTAACACAAAATTGTGAGTGTACGACAAAGTGTTACCTCCTAGATGTAGAAGCAGGTAACCAAATCTAAGAAGAGACTACTGGCTTTCCAGAGCCACGCTGCAAGTCATGGAGAAGTCAGCTCTTTCAGGGCCAGGCTCTTAGTTTGTGCAATCAGCATAATTCTACTGAATTTAACAGAGCCAATATAACTTATCCCAACTGAAAATGTGGTTCTCCATTTTTAGCATGACCATTTTCACAAACTTTTCAAACCAGAAATGTTATATACAACAGAACACTCATCATCTCCTCTTCCCCTTAATCAGCATTGCTGGAAGCATCCCTTTTCTACATTTGATTAAACTAATCATCTTCTAGTTCCCAAGAAAATGTCATTGTGTAAAACTGTGTATTTGAAAACTTGTAAAAGGATTTGGAAAGCAATACAATTAACTTGGTAGGTACAACTACTTTTTGTTAAAATGTTGGCAGATTGAGGTTCAATTTATGAAAGTTGTTTTTCTTTTCTTGAGCTAGAAGGGCCAACAATCACTCCTGAACAGATTGTCTAACATTACCTGAGAACACCTTACACCGTCTAAAAGGCAACACGGTTTCAGCACTGAGTTTCTCTGTTAGAAGGATAGAGATAGCTATGAGAAAAGGCTCAGAGGCTGACTCGTAAAAATACTAAAAAAAAGTTTGAATAAATCTTAAGGAAACTGCTATAAGGAATAAAGAGGATTTCCTGAGGCAGAGAAGGTATAGCAGAAAATATGTAAGTGATCTGTTACTCTCAGAAGACTTCATACTACATATTTAAAGGAACAAACTGTTATTTTCCAACTGGTCATTTGTGACCTGCCATACAAATTATTCTGAGAAAGTCAGATGTTTAGTCCTAGACATTTATTGCTTACATATCTCTCTCTGAAATGATGCAACTGGGAGTCTACTTCATTCAGCCAACACAGTCCAGCCTACATCTTGTCACTTCAGCGCAGCTAGCACTATAGCATGCAGCTGTACTGCAACAACCTGTCGTACCTATCCTAAGGTCTCAGTCCCTCCAGATGGCTGAACCTGATTTTAAAATAAATCATCTAACTAAAAATTTTGGCATGAACATAACTCCGCAGAGAGGAATATCTCACACAAACTAATGATTAAATGTAACAATAAGCAAGATGACAGACCTCGATTCCCTACACTGTCTTTGGTCTAACAGCTTCTATCTCTTGTAGGAAAAATGATGGGCCTCTTCCACCTGCAACAACTTCCACCCAGCATTGTTCCAACCTAAACCACTGACCACACCAAAAGGTGGCTTATACTTACACATGATTTTTTTGTGGCTTTTTAAGCTGCACTTCCAGACATAGTCTGATTTCCTGTAACATTTTATGGATTTATTACATTCATTGGGATAATCAGCTGTTAACCTAATTGCCGGGCTTTATTTGTATTTACAAATGGTCTAATACTCACATCACACACCTTCCTATCTGGATGCCCTATTTTTTCAATGACTGTAGAAATAACAGAAACATTATTTATTTGTGAAGTATTCAAACACCATTCAATACACATTATTAGTAATACAAATCGGAAAAGCAGTAAAATCCTCTTAATTAGGACACCCCAGTGGACAGCTTATTGTCCTGATTATATAACTTTTTTAATTAAGAGAAAAAGTTATTCAAAAATAAAACAGAATGGAGAGCTTTAAAATGACAAAGTAAAATGAGCACTCATTGCAAGCACAGGAAGAAAACTGAATCATAGAATCATTCAATAGTTTGGGTTGGAAGGGACCTCTAAAGGTCATCTAGTCCAACCCCCCTGCCATGGGCAGGGACATCTTCAATTAGATCAGGTTGCTCAGAGCCCCGTCCAACCTGACCTGGAATGTTTCCAGGGATGGGGCATCCACCACCTCTCTGGGAAACCTGTGCCAGTGCTTCACCACCCTCAGCGTAAAAAATTTCTTCCTTATATCTGGTCTATATCTACCCCCCTTTAGTTTAAAGCCATTCCCCCTTGTCCTGTCGCAACAGGCCCTGCTAAAAAGTTTGCCCCCATCTTTCTTATAGGCCCCCTTTAAGTACTGATAGGCTGCAAGAAGGTCTCCCCGAAGCCTTCTCTTCTCCAGGCTGAACAACCCCAACTCTCTCAGCCTTTCTTCATAGGAGAGGGATTCCATCCCCCTGGTCATTTTTGTGGCCCTCTTCTGGACCTGCTCCAACAGGTCCGTGTCTTTCTTATGCTGAGGGCTCCAGAGCTGGACGCAGTACTCCAGGTGGGGTCTCACCAGAGCAGAGTAGAGGGGCAGAATCACCTCCCTCGACCTGCTGGCCACGCTTCTTTTGATGCAGCCCAGGATACACTTGGCTTTCTGGGCTGCGAGCGCACATTGCTGGCTCACGTCCAGCTTTTCATCCACCAGTACCCCCAAGTCCTTCTCGGCAGGGCTGCTCTCAATCCCTTCATCCCCCAGCCTGGATTGATACTGGGGGTTGCCCTGACCCAGGTGCAGGACCTTGCACTTGGCCTTGCTAAACCTCATGAGGTTCACACGGGCCCACTTCTCGAGCTTGTCCAGGTCCCTCTGGATGGCATCCCGTCCCTCTGGTGTGTTGACCACACCACTCAGCTTGGTGTCATCTGCAAACTTGCTGAGGGTGCACTCAATCCCACTGTCTATGTCACTGATGAAGATATTAAACAGTACCGGTCCCAATATGGACCCCTGCAGGACACCACTCATCACCAGTCTCCATCTGGACATTGAGCCGTTGACCACTACCCTCTGGATGCGACCATCCAACCAATTCCTCACCCACCGGACAGTCCACCCATCAAATCCATACCTCTCCAGTTTAGAGAGAAGGATGTTGTGGGGGACCGTGTCAAAGGCCTTACAGAGGTCCAGATAGATGACATCTGTAGCCCTTCCCATGTCCACTGATGTAGTCACTCCACCATAGAAGGCCACGAGGTTAGTCAGGCAGGACTTCCCTTTGGTGAAGCCATGCTGGCTGTCTCGAATCACCTCCCTGTCCTCCATGTGCCCTAGCATAGCTTCCAGGAGGATCTGTTCCATGATCTTGCCAGGCACAGAGGTGAGACTGACTGGCCTGTAGTTCCCTGGGTCTTCCCTTTTTTCCCTTTTTAACAATGGGGGTTATGTTTCCCCTTTTCCAGTCAGTGGGAACTTCACCAGACTGCCACGACTTCTCAAATACGATGGATAGTGGCTTAGCAACTTCATCCGCCAGTTCCTTCAGGACCCGCAGAGGGATCTCATCAGGTCCCATGGACTTGTGCACGTTCAGGTGCCTTAGATGGTCTCGAACCTGATCTTCTCCTACAGTGGGTGGCTCTTCATTCTCCCAGTCCCCGCCTTTGCCTTCTGCAGCTTAGGCGGTGAGGGTGGAGCACTTGCCGGTGAAGACCGAGGCAAAAAGTCATTGAGTACCTCCGCCTTCTCCGTGTCCTGGGTAACCAGGTCTCCCGTTTCATTCTGGAGAGGGCCCACATTCTCCCTCATCTTCCTTTTATCCCCAACGTACCCATAGAATCTTTTCTTGTTGCCCTTGACATCCCTGGCCAGATTTCATTCTATCAGGGCTTTAGCTTTCCTAACCTGATCCCTGGCTGCTCGGACAATTTCTCTGTATTCCTCCCAGGCTACCTGTCCTTGCTTCCACCCTCTGTAGGCTTCCTTTTTGTGTTGGAGTTTGTCCAGGAACTCCTTGTTCATCCATGCAGGCCTCCTGGCGTTTCTGCCTGACTTCCTCTTTGTTGGGATGCATCACTCCTGAGCTTGAAGGAGGTGATCCTTGAATATTACCCAGCTCTCTTGGGTCCCTCTTCCCTCCATGGCACTCTACCAAGCAGATCCCCGAAGAGGCCAAAGTCTGCTCTCCTGAAGTCCAGGGTAGTGAGCTTGCTGTGCATCCTCCTCAGTGCCCTAAGGATCTTGATATTGATAATTGATATTCCTTGCCTCTCCTTTGTTAGCTCCTTTAATCTTTAACAACTTGATGCATTTCAAAATGCATTAGAAGTTTCTAACTTTTTAGCTCCTATGCAGGAAAATTCAGTTTAGCACTGGTGGAATAAATTCTTGTTAACCACAACTTACAAAGATGTGATAAAGCATATCATTACCAGTTACTTTAACAAAGCAATGATTAATCTCTCAAAGTGGAAAATATTACAATATATGCTTCACTGTGACTGAAATTACAGTTCCAGATTTTTCCCTCCTGTGTTCAGATCTCACAGGAGCAGGGCTAATTACCTTAGGTGAAATTTTACACTGTTTAACCTTTAAGTTTTGCCTATATTACCTGAGCTAATTTGAGCACCTACATTGTTCTGCATGCTATGTACAGACATGCACATACACTACATCAAACTAAAAATAAAATCATTTATGGAGGAAACTTATCCAACGTCTAAAACAGTGTGAAAACATGTTCCCACTCAGCATTGTGATAGTGTCTGAGGGTCACAGTTTCTGGGCCTTTAAGTTGTCTACAGCAATCCTCCTGTTATATTATGTATGCTCTCTCACTGTATAAAAGTTTTGCAGAGGCTTACAGGATTACTAGATTGGGCTTTATAAAAATATGCCATTCACCCACCCTAACTGCTGTTTCTGTGGTGAGCCCAAGTCACCACAAAAAAAAAAAAAAAAAAAAGAGAAGGAAAGACATTGTATGGCCTTATAGTTTCAAACCATACCTCTTCCTTTAGCTGAACAAAGTAGATCTCAATGTCAGGGAACTATCTGCTGTGCATGTAAGATCAGTAACTCACTTTTGGAAAATAAGCTTTTCCACCGTAACGATTTGTTTTTATGTTTTAAAACTTTATCATAATTTAACTGAGATAAACAATCATTAAAATATTTACCAACACTATTTAGTAAATACTGTTTAGTAAATTTGCTTTAGTAAAGCAAATAAAGCTTTGCAATTTCCCTTGCAAATAGTCACCTGAAACTGACCCTGTTTATTAAGAGTTTCTAGGCACAGATGTAGTCAAAACAATGTTCTTTTCCAGGCACATTTACATCACAGAAATGAAAATCCACTTCTCCTTTGTATCGTATATCAGAAAAAAGTATTTAGTATAGTGTCCTTCCAGAAAACTGCAGGTTCAGGGAGATGCATCAACTTAAAGCAGCTGACGATAAGCCCCCTAGAAATAGATTACTGCCATTACAAAAAAACAAATCACTACCTGCACTGCACATCAAAAGGCCAGACTAAGGATCTAGTCTGAATGCCCCAGCCACTTGGAGACCTATTCATAGCATATACTGGGCTCTGGTCATTCATACTGTGCCTTTAACTATGTATATGTTAGCAAGCAGTGCGCTGCCCTAGGAGCACATCTGTAGAATGGAAAGTTGGTATTGAAGATTCAATGTATGGGTTTCAGGGGTTTTACTTTGGGCTAACTTTAGGTCACCCCCGTGGACTAAATGCCCACTAGAAGTTTGAGTGCATTGGTGGAACTCCAGAAACACATCCTCCAGTTGAGTTTAATTCAAAAAGAATGTGTTCCTTGTGCTCCTAAACCACTCCATCGTGAGAACGAAGCAGCAGAGTCAGGGTTGATTAGGAAGTTTCCTTCAAAAAAACCCATTCTTAATCCAAACTGAATCACTCAGGTGGAGGCACCCATGTATTTTCAGCAGGTATGAAAAACATATTGGACAGAAGTAAAATTTGATGTGAAGGTATGCCGCTAGAACTGGTTATGTTGGGCTGCATAAATTTAGTGTCAATTGAGTATTTCGGGTTCTTTCACTGACAACATTCTAAAAAAGGAGTTTACCCCAAGAACAGAAGTATGAAGCTTCAAGTCTTCTTTAACTCCCTGTTCTTGACAGGTACTTAATTTTTCACACTGATACATGAACAGGTTACACCAGCTCCCACAAAAAAAAAAACCAAAAGATATTCTGTTTACCCGTTTTGACATCTTGCACAGTCCTACCATTAGTGTCTGGTTTGGTGTTTTGTTTGAAGTCCTAATTGATTGAAATAATCCTAAATGTGTCACTTCCCAAAGAAATATTACCTCTCTTCTCTCCTGTTATTTTTAAAAACTCATGACTTTCAAACAAGCGTCATTATTTGGGTGTCTGTTTCATGAAGTGAACACTAGGCACTGGCAAAATACAGTAAATCATGCTGTAGATCTTGTAGACTGATTTGTTATACTTACAAGTGGCTATTTAAAATTTCTAGCACAAGCCAGCTGGAGTGGTTGCTGTGCATTGCAGAGAGAGTAGTCCAGTCTTGAATAATTAGACTTCAGAGCTATAAAACACAACTGAGCTCCTACAGTTTAAAAAATTACTGTGCCTCAGCTCTACTAACATCCTCTGTTACTTTTGGCAAATCAAACTGGTTTTATTTGTAGACTGAAAATATTCCTTATCTCCTCATAGAAATATCCGAATGATCAAGTTTTGAATGTCACAGGCATTATTCTTTCATTGATGGAGACCACAAATTTCATAGCTAAGAAACAACAGTTTGATCAACTGCTGAAGTTCAAGTTAAACAGCTAAGACTTTTTGCTCTGTCCTAATATTGAAGGGAAGAATATGCTTTCTTGTGTTTCCCCTACTTGAAATTCAGTAGCTATTTCAAATTTTGGATAATGTGGTTGGGGGGTTCGTATGCTTGCTTGTTTTGGTATTTTTGCATAGTTAGATCAGGAAACAACATTTAGATTATTCCAAATTATGATTATTAAAAATGTTATTTATCTCTGCAAGCCTCACAACATATTTAACTGAAATGCTACCTACATTATGATAACTTTGTTCAGGGTAATCTAGTATCTCACACTGTTTGCCCAGAGTAATCAGTTTTTGCACATGCAGCATTCTAACGCATACAGCATCAGGCTTTGAAAATAGCTTCTATAAATACACCTGATCAGCACGTAATGCAACAAAATACAGCATTTTGTAGCATATGGCATGCAAAGCAGTGAAGTGAAGGGCATGCCTAGATCTCAGCTGTGGCATGCCACCTAGTTTGTTCCATAACACTTATTTAACCATATGGCTCATCCTAGGTGGCAAGCCACCACTAAAGCACAGGTGTGTATTCTTTCACTTGAATACATGACCCGTGCAACCAAGCTGAAATCAGCTCTTCTAATCACATATTCAATGTCAGTTCCATCGTATAAATTTACTTAGGGTTTACTACAAGAAACAAACAGAAATTCCGCATAACACCTGCATATGACAAAATACTTAATTATGTTGAGTACTGTTTAAAAACATTTCCCTTTGGAGAACAAGGCCTGATCTAAAGCTCATTGACAGTGATATAAGCCACAGAACAAGGATGATGCATTTAAAAGGTAAAATTTACAGTGTCTGACCAACAGCAAATGGGTTCTCCAACCGCCTCTGAAACAAAGTCATCAGTATGGACTCAAAATCTCGTTTATTCTTGCTCACTTGTCAGTGAGGCAAACCTGAAAATTTCAGCTCACAGGTTTTCCCCAGTCTTGGCTCTTCCAAGGTTATTATTTCAGAACTGCTCTGCCTGTGAACTAGATCCTCACTATTAGTGCGGTCTTTCTCCCTTGCTTTCCACCTGGCTAGAAGCAATCTGTTTCAAGAAGTCCTCTGAGCTTACTAGGCTTCATCCCCTAAAGGACCACAAATTGACAGAAAGGCTTCTGTATCTCAGACAAACACTGCCAATTTGTTACAGTATCACAGGTACCCTCTAATGCTTCATAAATCAGAAAAGTCTCAAACACAAAGACTTTTTTGCCGCTCTCTGTATTAAGGCACACTAAAAATGTTGTAGATCATCTAGCTGAATCTATTACATAAATCAGTATTGGGATTTTTCCACCCCTTCCCCCCCAGCTCTTTCACCTTTTCATCAAGCATCCTTTTTTGGAGATACTGTGAAATGCCTTGCCCTGAAAACTAGAAGTGCCCTGAGCAGAGCTGGCATTTCAGTACCTGAAATTACCATTGGAAATATTTGCAAACCACCATTTTATTATGCAAACATAAGAAACACAGTAACAGCTTAATCTTATTCTCATTGGAGTCACTGGAAGTTTTGCTATTTACTGAAACAGGAAGCAGATCAAACACGAGAAGCTTAATAATCCAAGCTCACTCACCATTGTGCAAATAGCACTTGATTAATTCAAGGTACCATTGTAACATACAGAATGGCTCTGTGCAGGAAAAAGTGAAGTGTCACTCTTCACAGGGATAGGAAACATCGTTACCACAGAAACCCTGGGAGCAATCCATCCCGCCACAGTGTGCCAGTGCTGGTCAAAGAGCTACAGGATGGGGCACTGTGCCCAACACACCCTGAGCCGTCACATGACTCACCACCTTGCAGACACCCAAGTAAATCCCACTGAAAATGTGGTTCTCCAGTCCACTCACTGAAACCAATGATTCTATATAGCTGTGAGTTTACAGCACCAGGCAGAGCAATTCCGTGCATAGATATATTTGTTTTTAATGAAGCCAGAACAAAGTTGCATTTTATAGTCTTTAGCTAAGATATTTTATGTAACAGCGACAATAAATTTGTTTAGACAATGATAAATAACAGAGGAGACAATGTACATTTCGCTGCTATCTTCTACCAAATAAACGCTGTGCTGGTTTTGGCTGGGCTAGAGTTAATTTTCTTCACAGTAGCTGGCATGGGGCTATGGTTTGGATTTGTGCTGAAAACAGTGTTGATAACACAGGGATGTTTTTGTTACTGCTGAGCAGTGCTTACACAGAGTCAAGGCCTTTTCTGCTTCTCACCCCACCCCACCAGCGAGTAGGCTGGGGGTGCACAAGAAATTGGGAGGGGACACAGCCAGGACAGCTGACCCCAACTGACCAAAGGGATATTGCATGCCATATGACGTCATGCTCAGCGTATAAAGCTGGGGGAAGAAGAAGGAAGGGGGGGACGTTTGCAGCGATGGTGTTTCTCTTCCCAAGTAACCGTTACGCGTGATGGAGCCCTGCTTTCCTGGAGATGGCTGAACACCTGCCTGCCCATGGGAAGCAGTGAATGAATTCCTTGTTTTGCTTTGCTTGCGTGAGTGGCTTCTGCTTTACTGATTAAACTGCCTTTATCTCAACCCATGAGTTTTCTCACTTTTACCCTTCTGATTCTCTCCCCCATCCCACCGGGGGGGGAGTGAATGAGCAGCTGTGTGGTGCTTAGTTGCCGCCTGGGGTTAAACCATGACAATGCTAGTCAAATACCTCATCAACCCTTACTATGGAGACAGAATGACAGAATGGTAGAGAAATTTTGAACCTTTATAGGACACTTCAACCATATGTCTTGATCAATTTATATGCAGATCCCTTCCCTCAGCAGAACTTTTTCGCACCGTTAGCCCATATTGTGGAACTGAATCCAGTACATCAGGAGTGAATATAGGGACCATTCCCTTTTAATTTGAATGGTGATAAAAATGCAAATCAAATAAAGTATTTTTTTATAGCAACCTGCAGGTTTTATATGTAGCTGGCATAAAAAGATGCCTATTTATAGGGTGAGGGTTTTTTTAAATTACAAGAATTACAGACAAAAAAATATTGTTAAGTAAACTGATTGTAAATGTAAATATAAAACATATAGTATCTTGAAAGCTGACATGAAAAAGAACAAGGAAGAGAAAAAAAAATAAAGGAAGAAAACCAATGGCTGCTGAAGTCGGAAATAAGGCACAACCTTTCCTCCTCTTCTGCTTAACACAGTATCCTGAGGCTTGAAGTCACAACCTTACAGTATCTTAAAGTCATGTAAGTAGAAAACTGTGCCAAGAACAATTGTGGACAATTATGCTATCCTAACATAAAAATCAGGTTTGTTTTCATGACCTACCATTCATTATATAGTTGCTAACTTCAAAGGAGGTATGCATTTTTTGTGCTTAAAAATATAAACTATTTTATATTGCTTTTGTTACTAGTTTAAAAAGGTAGAATGTGCTGTAAAATATGCTAATTAGGGACTTAACCTAAAATTATTTGCCGTAAGTAGGCCAAATTACATGAGCTTTCAGAGAAAAATAGTATTGTATTCCACACAGCAATGCCGAAACAGATTAATAACCCTCAGTGTAAAATAAAAGTTCAGAACAATATGGAACAGGAATACGACATAAAAGGCTAAGTAACACTGTTGATGGCAAAAGGTTTAACCTGCTTCACGTAAATATGGGAGATAAATGACTTCTTTTTATGTAAGTGTAGCTATTCACAGCTTTTCTTGACAAATTCAAATGACAAGGATGAAAGTCAAATTTTGAGCAAGCATGTGCTAAGTACATTAGGCAAAGGATATCTCAAACATTATTTATCTTTTACGTAAAAATGCGACTTGGCCTGTGTTTATCACATGTACTGCATTAAAAAGCTTACTCTGTCTTGGATTCCTTTTGGTGGATACCAACTCAGGCTGTGAAACTGCATTAAAATGACGATTTAAAGAATGATTTATCCAAAGAATGGTGTAATGGTTAATTTTATTTTACTTTCAACTTCTTCGTTTGCTCTTTTTAATTTTTTCCAGTCCTTTCTATTATTACCATGGTAGCGCTGCAGTGAGTGTTGAGTTCTAAGCTGTCCATATGGCCAACTTTTTGACTGAATTCAAAAAACTTCCTACCAGTTTTATACAAAATCACAGGCAGTAGAGATGACTAAGACTACAAAAATCTTCTCATCTAAGTCACACTCCTTCCAGGGCAGGACCATGTCTTTGACCCACTGGCATCTCCTACTAGACACTTTCACTAATCATGAAGGAGTCTCACATCCACTACGGGAGCTAAGCAATGAATGCTGTAACATTAAATGACATAAGTAAATTAAAATTCTCTTTAGGCACTAACATACAGAAATGAAGGGAGTTTAGTTCGCCAGAGCATGCCCGCGTTGGGAGGTTTTAAAATAAACATTAACTTTATGACTTTAGCTAAGCCATCCTAATTTTTATTGGGTATGTCTGCATAGACAATCTCAGAGTTTCAATCACTGCAAAAGGAAAGTCTTTTAACCTACACATTATCATTAATGGATGCTAAGCTGCAGTTACTACACAGTATCAGCAACACCTTTTACAGGGTGGGTTTTTATGTTTAAGCCCTCAGTAACATTTCACAGAGAGGTATTTGGAAAAAAAAAATCCCTTTTACAATACCTTAAAATAATGGGTATCTTTAAAAAAACAAAAATCTAAGAACTTGTATTTATAGAGTTATTACCAGCACAAACCGTACCAGAATTAAATTACACTCTTTTGATTATGACAGCATAACTCTCCTGTGGACGCTCTTATTCTGAAATACTCCTTAAGAAATAAAGCCTTCACTACAAGTAAAAAATTTTTAGCCAAAATATTGAACTTGCTTTCAAAGGCTGTAATAAAGGCCAAACAGTCATAATACTAATTAGTGGACTAAAAGTTAAATCAATACAGTATAGAGTAGATCAAAGAAGACTTGTGCCCTGATGTTCTCACAGCAGACTGTACAAAATTCTGTTTTTCATTTTTTCAGTACCATTAGATGTACCTTATACTTATCTCATTCCACAGTGTGAGGTTGTTTATGATAAGAGTGACTGAGCTAATATAACTTTCTATAAATAAAAGGAGAAGCCAGAAAAGAAAGGCAAAACCATTAATTGCAAATGGAAAGAAGGAGGCAGATGAAACAAGAAAGAAAGAAAAAAAAAAAAAGAATCATTTCTGTGAAAGGTAAAGGCAAAGCCAAGAAAGAACAACTGCAAAATCATCACTGGAAAAGTGTCATTTATCCAGTTAAAGGACTTCCTTGCACATTCCTTGCTGTTTTCTCATGCCAAAGAGGTTAACCATTGAAGGTATCCCTTTTCTCTTTCTGTACCATAGCTAGAAATAATGCTGTGTCATTGCTGACAAGCTGCTGTTCTCAGAGGTGTTCTTCAACTGAAAGTCCTACATACACTGCTTTTCTGTCTCCCTTTAATACGGCATGACCTCAACCACTTTCAGTTTCAGCACCAAAAGTTGCACAGCCCCACAACTCTTTGCCCCCTGAATGGTTAAGCTCCTTAGCAACCGGCATTTGTAATTATCTGACACTGTGCAGAACTTGTACTATTTGATAATGATACCAAGCGCGAGGAAGTAGCGTCTTTGCTTTACAATACAGGAAAAGACTAGTCTGTGTCATGATGCCAGCATCATCTAGATGAGTCACGCTGACAGATTAAGTGGGGCACCCACATCAGAGAGTGGGGCAACAAGGGTACAAGAAGAGCAGAATGTTTTTCTCGATTTTTAAGCAGCAATAAAACCAACAGTGGGACTAACACCTTAGAAATCATTAAAACTAACAGAAGTCCTTCTAGGGGCAACTCTTGCAACAGAAGAAATTAAGGAAAGACTTCCTTTTGTGTTCAAAGGCCTGGAATATCTATCATTGGAAAATCAATTCTATTTACAAATGTAATGACAGCAGTGAACAAGCATTACTGTAATTAACCATATAATCTTTAGTGGAGAACCATCTTTTATGTATGGCAGATTTCAGTCTCATTTTAATAAAACTAGAGGCACTGTTGAGTGGTTTAGCTGAGTGGTTTCGGGGGGGGGGGGGGAATCATATGTATACTGTGAATAGAATTAAGATACAAAACAGCAAGTATTTCAGGAAAGCCTGTCTACCTGTGATCGGATTCCTTGTAACAAGTTCACATAAGGAACTAAATGCTCAATCCAAATACTGGCAGGTCAGTCAGAGGAGAAAAGCAATCTTTTTTAATTTGTCCTTTGGGAAGACAGGGCTTGCAGTGAACTTGGTACTTTCTGGTATATTGCCTACACTCAGAAAAAAAAAAAGTATTAAATTCTTAAAGGACCTACGGAAGATGCGAATGACAGTCTAGTGCATGGCAGTCTCAGAAAGGAACCCATCAAAGCTCTTTAAATCCCAATTTGCAAGTTGTGAGTTGGCAGTATATGCCAGCTTTTACCAAATCACAGCAAAATGTAGATCACTTTGGAGCAAGTTAATGACAAAAAGAGGCCATTAGGTCAGATGCAAGCAGTGCAAAAGAGGAAAGCAGCTAAGGGCATCAACCCTGTTAAGTAGCATAAGAAACGCTAAACTCCCTGTCAATATTTTTATTTACATTAGCAGAAATTTGCGATAAGTCTATGAAAACTACAAACTAGGGAAAAGGAAAAGGGGAGTGATGACTAGTCTTGAGCAGTGTTTTCAACAGGGTTTTCCAAAATGTAAAGACTGTATCACCCTTTAATCCAAAGTAAAATATTACAATGACAGTAAGGAAATAAGTATCAAATGCTACCTCACAAGCAGGACTTGAGGCAGCACACTTATAGATGGAAACTCCAGCGATATATACACTGGGAAAACTAACACCAATGCAGCAACATTATACTCAGATCAAAAATAGAAATAGCCATTGCTTCATTGTCCGACATTCCATTAGTATGCACATGGCAGCACTGCAACATTTCTACTGATCATTTTCTTGGCAAACCACTAGCTTCTTCAGTGCCAAGACTTTAGTACATGATCTTAGAGATACAAATGTATGACCTTAAAGTGAAATACATTCTGGAGAGAAATTCCTGTCTGAGATGTTCAGTCACTCAATTTTCTAGACAGACCAAATAAAAAGAGAAGTAAGATACGGAGATGTGTACTTGCTATTACAAAACACCTGCTGGCATCTGAAAATAACCTAGCAGAAAAACAGAATAAATGAGACTTGAGGCAAACAATCCTTTGAAGAGAATAATGAAGTGATAAATAAAAACAACACATTTCCAGGCTACCCAGGTACTTCAAATGTAAGAAAAGGACTGAGAGCAGAAGCTGAACTAATGGGGAAAAGTTGAAGAGAATCTCAAGGAAAATCTGTCCAAATATTCTGGAAGATATGGGCAACTGATGTGTTTAAACCTAGAGGAAATCAATGACCGTTGATTCAGATAGCTGATTAAAGTAATTTAACAGGTGCACCTTCTGCTCCTCTTTCACATGTCACCATCACACAGTGAATTCTGACTATAGGGTCAAGATTATCTGGAATACATTCTTAGCTTTAGGAGAGAAGTTTAGCAATTAAAGCACCTATTACTGATGTGATATCCGGGAGCACAGATTTGACATGTTTAATTCAAGCCCAACTACAAAGAGTAATACTAACAGGATAGGATTGGTCTTTTTCATCTCTCTCTTCTGTTTTACAGCCTGCTTTTAGTGATCCTTGTGAAACTTTTTAATTAGCCTCTCTTTAGAGAGGAGGAAGTAAAAATTAATTTCCCTAAGACAGAATTATTATTGGTGGAGGTTTAACATTGGGTTTGTTGAGTCTAAAAATGGAACTTGAATTAGCAGGAAAAGACAGCGTGAATCAGTATTCTCCCATCTTAGCCCATCATTTCTTTATAGATTGCAAAGTATTTCTTTTCCCCTGTCTCTCTACACACAGGAACCTACTATCCTTCACATCACCATCACATCTGAATAAAATAAATTTCATTTTAATCTAATCATTAGCTACTGTATCACATCAGGATCATCCTGGAAACATGAATCTCATATGAACCCTGACTCATTACATTCCTCTTTACACAACCAGTCATTCTCTGGAAGTAGTATCTCAAAGTACTGCTGATCAAATGAGTCCCGTTTTTGTATAATAAATGTCATGATCACTACACTGTCAAACCAGTTTTCAAGCTGTTCCTCATATGCAGAGGATGCAAAACTTTGTTTTTTATAACAAGTATGCTATAATCTTAACTATAGGTGTTCTAGTGCATACCGAAAGCATGTAGAAGACAAAATATTGCTTTTTCCCCCCCCTGCAATTAAAGACACTACAGTAGAACTTCTAACAGTTAGTCTTAAACTGATTAGACCACCAGAGATTTGGTCTGAATTAATATTATGGAAAAATTACAACAGATGCTGCAAAAAATCAGTGCCTTTAAACAATTACATCTCTGCAATGGCAACAGAAACAGAATTTCTGGTTTCTGAGAATTTTGTTCAGATACTGGAAGGAAGACAACTGGTACAACTGAGTAAGATTAAGAGATCCCTCTAAACTATGTCTTTATCTTGTTTAATCAATGCTCTCAATTTACAAATAAATTTAAGGTATAAAAATATTTGAAATGCAAGGTCATAAATTCAGCTCTATTCATACATTATTTAATGATTTTTATTTTTAGGATTTCTTTTTTTTTCATTAAGTAACCATTAATTTTATTAATGTAATTGTAATTGGTGGCTTACTACATAATTTCTTCTGCCAGATGTCTCAGATAAGTTAATTGATTTCTGACCTTCAGGGACATGGAAACAAGAAGGAAGTAATAGCTTGGTCAATCAGTCAAGGACAAAAGGGAATAGTAGCTCCCATCCACAAACCGCAATGAAAAAGAGAGAAGCAAAGCACCTTGGGCAGAAATCTTGGTTCTGTAACACTCAGCATTTTCAAAACGCATATCATTGCGTAACACTGGATTCACACCAGTTCCTCATTTATCAAGATGTATTTAAGCCTTGCTTTTGCTTACCATCTAACAGTTACTGTATTTTTAAGTTTCTGGTCATTTAAGACCATCTCAGTTTGATAAAAGCCTGCATGCTACTGACCGAAGAATATTCTGTTTCTCCCAAGACTAGATGCATATAATTTAATCAAACTTTCTGTAATAAACACCAGTAATACAAAATAGCAACAAACAGCAGGAAGAATCAGTGCATGTGGTGTGTTGACCCTGGCTGGACACCAGGTGCCCACCAAAGCCACTCTATCATTCTCCTCCTCAGCTGGACAGAGGAGAGAAAATATAACTAAAGGCTCGTGGGTCGAGATAAGAACAGGGAGAGATCACTCACCAATTACCATCACGGGCAAAACAGACTCAACTTAGGGAAATTAGTTTAATTTATTACCAATCAAATCAGAGTAAGATGATGAAAAATAAAACCAAATCTTAAAAAAGCCACCTTCCCCCCACCTCTTCCTTCTTCCTGGGCTCAACTTCACTCCCGATTTTCTCCACCTCCTCCCCCTCCCCGAGCGGCACAGGGGGACAGGGAATGGGGGTTGCAGTCAGTTTGTCACACATTGACTCTGCTGCTCCTTCCTCCTCCGCGGGAGGACTCCTCACACTCTTTCCCTGCTCCAGCGTCGGGTCCCTCCCATGGGAGACAGTCTTCCATGAACTTCTCCAATGTGAGTCCTTCCCACGGGCTGCAGTTCTTCACAAACTGCTCCAGCGTGGGTCCTTTCCACAGGGTGCAGTCCTTCAGGAACAGACTGCTCCAGCGCGGGTCCCCCACAGGGTCACAAGTCCTGCCAGAAAACCTACTCCAGCGTGGGCTCCTCTCTCCACAGGTCCACAGGTCCTGCCAGGAGCCTGCTCCAGCAGGGGCTTCCCACAGAGTCACAGCCTCCTTCGGGCATCCACCTGCTTCAGCATGGGGTCCTCCATGGGCTGCAGGCCGATATCTGCTCCACTGTGGACCTCCATGGGCTGCAGGAGGACAGCCTGCCTCACTATGGTCTTCACCAGGGGCTGCAGGGGAATCTCTGCTCCGGCACCTGGAGCACCTCCTCCCCCTCCTTCTTCACTGACCTTGGTATCTGCAGAGTTGCTTCTCTCACATATTCTCACTCCTCTCTCCAGCTGCAATTGCTGCTGCACAGTTTTTTTCCCCTTCTTAAATATGTTATCACAGAGGCACTACCACCGTCGCTGATGGGCTCGGCCTTGGCCAGCAGTGGGTCTGTCCTGGAGCCAGCTGGCATTGGCTCTATCGGACATGGGGGAAGGCTTCTAGCAGCTTCTCACAGAAGCCACCCCTGCTACCAAAACCTTGCCCTGCAAACCCAATACAGTGTGCCATTTAGTGAAGCAATGTCCTCACCCTCTTTTGGAGCGAGCATAATCTGGCAACTGAAGTAACAAACTTGAGAACATAAGCTTTCTTCTACTACCGAGAAGCTGCTGACACAGGAACCAGCTAAACTCTGTAACTTTCTCCTTTACATTCATTAATCAAGGTTAGTATCTTAAAATTTACACTGTCTAGCTTTCTACTGGGTCAATTAAAGACTATTGCTAACCTAATCAGAGGTCTATGGAAGAAGTCTATGAAAATACCAAAAATAATCTGAGTTCTTCCTAGACAATGAGAAATGGAACCAGAACTACCAGTCTGGTTACTTACAACATTCCCACCAAGACCGATTCCCTCATATTCATAACTGACATAGAGCCACCAGTACAACCAGGAAAATATGAAAGTTATTGATGTCAACAAAAGAAGGATGATAAAGTACTATTCCCATTCATTATAAAATAGGCAGTAACTCTATCATTAAAATGAGTCATTATTAAAATGACTCACAATCCAGTTACACATAAACAACGTGATTGAAACAGAACTCATTCGAAACAAAAGCAATATTGGTTAGCAGAAGAGAACAGTTTTGAGCTCCTAAAACTAGAAGGTCTTCTTTCATTTCATTCATGGGGGTTGGACTAGATGGTCTTCGAAGGTCCCTTTCAACCCAATCCATTCTGTGATTCATTTGTATGCAACCCAACAGGTCTTATCATTCTGAAATGTAGGAGGTTGCTAAATTATTAAATTATGATTTTTTTTTTCCAGGCAGGTATCTCCATATTCAGACATCACTGCTAGAGATATCTGCTGACAACAATGGAATAAAACCGACAAAATCCATCTGAAATTTTATGACTGCAAAATAAAGTTTTACATTTCAGCTAGGAAGTAAAGAATTAAGCATATCACAGACTATACATCATAGATCTTACACTGTAAATCACGCCTTGGAAGACCTATATTCCACGGCCAGGAAAGGTCTATATTTAAGATCTAGTTCCGCAATATTCTTCCGTTTACTTCTGTCTTAATTACGACTATGAGTTTGTGGTGGTTACCAGTAACCCATACAAAGCCCTTTTTTTGTCACCACCTGGAAACTTAGTATTAAATGGAATTTAGAAATATTCTTTAAAAAAAAATATTGAAATTCACGCCCGCTCTAAAACATATATGCCAGAAAAAACAGGTTATTCAATTTTTTGTGCGTCTTTGTCTTCTCCAAAAGAGAAGACATGTAAGAGTTAATCTGTTATTCTGCATCTATGCACATTCTGGAATATAATGATTCCTGACTGAAAGCAGTGTAATTCAGTAATTAACAGAAATAAGACGACCTAAGATTCTGGAGTGGGACTTAAGAATGGGGTTGGTCAGAAACATTTTGGTAAGACATTCATTTTCTGCCAACTGAAACTTTTTGTTTAAATCGATGTTACCCATTTCCTTCTTCCCTCTCATCCCAGAAGAGAATTTCTAAGGTTCAAAATAAGAGTTTTGGGTCACAAACATAAAGAAAAAGGACAGGGAAAAGGGCAAGTGTTCTCTAATTGGCACTTATTTAAAACAATACATCAGTTCAAGTACCTGAATCATGCAGAGGAGAAAGTGACTTTGATTTTCCCCCTTTCATACAAATGCTCTGACATATTTCTCTCTCTGCCTTCCACATCTCTTCCTCCCTCCTGCCTACTTATTTTCTCTTCCTGTGTCTTTCTCCCCCTCTTCAACTTTGTCTTTTTTCCTTACCCATTAGAAATTTCATCAGAAATGTCTCACTTATTAGAAAGGAAACTAATGTCAAAACAGTGATTTTTTCTGTCAAATAGAATTCTTGCTTTCTCACCCAGCCCTTAGGAAATCCAGACTAATTTCCAGCTCTGTTGTAGACATTCGTTATGACCTTGAGTAAATAATTTAATCTCCCTCCACCCCTCTTTTGCACTGCATGTGAAAAGAGGAAAGAAAGTTCTTCTGTCTCCCTTGTATACTTCAGTTCTGCACTTTTTGGGCCAAAGATTGGTACTTACTATACAGCTGTGCAATGTCTAATATAATAAACCTGCAATACCTCCAGGGACATCCAGACACGAATGTAATACAAATAAATGCAGACGATGCTCTGCAGTACAAACTAGTTCTTATTAACAGTTGCTGAAGGGTTCTACCACGAAACTGTTTGCACAGTTACCAACTGTACAGCAATCACTCTTAATACCTGCTTATAAACACAGAAGTACTTACAGGCTTTTGGAACACTAAACAAAGTAGTCTCAAATTAGCAATCCTGTATATTATAGCAGTCTGATGCAAAAAGTTAATTGATAAAAAGGCTACGTAGTTCAAATCTATCAAAACTACTGACAGATGCAGACCAGTCTAAACATGATATCCCAAGTGCTCTTAACTGCCTCCATCACCTTCAACACTCCCCTTGTCACTACTGTATGACAGAGGAGGAAATGGAAATAATCTGAAATGAATACCAGGACTTCAGAAAAAGCACTGATTCACAATCAGATTGCAAGTCTTATGTACACTGACTTATAATGGTGTGAATTATAATGGTGTGATTTATATGATAATCATCATTATACATATGATTTATATCTGATTGATAATAGCGTGCATTCAAAATCAGCATCTTCACCTTTGTAATCAACTGTTTCATGCTATGCTGAAAACTGACTGGCAGAAGCGTTTCCCTTTCCATTGTTCTTCCCTAAGGATTAATATTTAGACCATACATTTTATTCCAGAGCATATATACTTTGTTCAGCTTGAGCATAAGGTGAACTAAGTCTTTCAGTAAATAATTTTAAAGGAAGAAATTCACAAAACAACATCCCAAAACACACACAAAAAAACCTAACCCCCCAAAAAATTCAACCCCCCCCCGAATCGCTTAGGCTTGAAGACAAGTCCACTTCAAAAATCAGTTTGTTTTTGAAGCCTACAGTGTTCCATTAGTGGAACACTAGCCTAGAGTTTGAAAAAAGGGTCTGTCTTCAGACAATTGCAAGGCCTTGAAACCTACCAAACATTAATGTAAATGAAGGACTGGCTGATACTAGAAAGCCCTCAAACTGCAGCTTGGTATCAAAAAGCCACTCTTCAGTCCAATTTGTTTCTTCTTGAGGGGAAAAATCAAATCCCAGACTAGAATTACACACCACTGTGACAGTTAAAACAGAACTCCAGAATAATGCAAACACTGCTGTTCACATTCAGGACTAAATTAGACCCAGTAAAACAATCAATTTCTTATATCAAACATTTCACTTCTGTTAATGCTACACAAGGTAAAACACAGCAAAGCAAACAGAGGAGCGCTCTTGAAATAGCAATGTACTTTTCTCCCAGAAAAAGTATCATGTCTATAACTTATACATGGATTGAACTTGGCAGCATTAGCATCTGAAACAGGCTCTGGGGTTTGTAATGCCACTGTAATGCATTGCCAGAAGTTAATTTTAATAAGAATTCCAGAAAAGCATAGGAAAAACTGCACCCAGTTTCCATGAAGGATACATCACAGTACATTCAGAATCTTTGTCAGAAAAGTGTATGGCGTTTTCTTGATAGCATAGCAACGTCTTTTTTCCCCTCTTTATTTTAGTGAATTTATTTAGAAATTAGCAAAACTGAGAATTAATGCAACATGAAACCACAGAATATTGCAATCATAAAAAGATTTTAGTATGTTACTAGGAAAGCAATGTTATGTCTTTCCCTGGAGATTTCTTTCTATTAAGCTAAATGAAAAGTCAATTAAATTTGCTTTGTGTTTTGTAAATATCTTCTTTTGCACAAGAAGAGTCATCTTTTTCATTACTGAAAACATGCATGTAGGAGCATATTGGTTCCTATTATCAAATATCCCAGAGCGAAGGGCAAGTCATACATGGAGAATGTAAGAGAGACACCTCCGACAGCTCTCTGTATTCATAATTCCTGGAGTGGATGGCAGGAGATCTGGAACGTTGGTGTGAACTCAAGTCTGTCCTTAATTGAGTCATGCTGACGAGGCTTGCCCCTCTCATTTTGCTATGCAAAGAAGAGCTCCAAAGTGATGCGCTCCTGACACATGCCCCCATTCACTCCTGCCTACGAAGTACTTCTGACAGATCATCTATTCTAGAGGGGGGATATGCAAAATCACAGGAGCAGGAGATAAAGCAGGAAGGAAGATCTGAAGTCATCTACAATATGCCAGGCAAATCCCTGATGTCCTGAAATCATGAATACAATAGTGATACAGCAAACAAGATGACACACATTCTCCATCCCCATTGCCACTGGCTGGGCAACTCACATCCAAACAGCCACACCACTCTTCCCTTAAAAACAAGGTGGCCAACTCCAGATTGCCTACTGCAAACAGGTCCTGGCCTGCACTTTCTCTAAACCACACCTGGACATTGGCTGCAGCTAACTGGCATAGATCAAAACCTGTAGTGCTGGTACAGCTAGAGAAACTAAGGATATAAGCCCACTAGATGATAGCACGTTTTAAGGCATTGCCAGCAGTCAGAGAAGACTACTTCCAAGTTGCAAACTAAGTAGTTAGAAAGTTTATTTAAAGGTGAAATCACTCATGCTAATCAGATAATCCTAAATGATTACTCATGAAAACTTTATACCACATCCAGTCACTATGAATTCTTTAATCACCATCACGTATTCTTTTATAACACACATTCTTTCATACGCCATTGAAAAAATGACTTCACAAATATTTTCAAGTTTAATTGTTTGTCTTATTCTTACACTTTTAAAAATAACTTGTATTCTGGAGGACTCCAAACATACAAGGTTAAGAGTTATAATAAATCTCCTCAATCCCTTCACACTATGCATGCACATTTATTAATTTTTTTAAACTGGCACATGTCTCTACTGTTAAGACCCAACTACTTGCAACCTTTGCCTACTAGAAGCAAGTCTAAGGTCATGCTAGGGAGGGGAAGAGCTCTCTTCTCCAATGTTACAATCTAGTTTTTAGTCTTTCAGTTGCAAAACAACAGACTGCACGTTAGGCTTCTGCTGTATGAGCACAATCTTCCAAGTTTCAGAAAATGAAACTAGAAATTAAAGAAAAAACAAACCACTACATCACGAGCTTCAATTGTCATTAAAAAAAAAAAAATCCTTCTTGTACACATTTTCTAGACTATGCACAAAGGGTGAACAAATAATCATTCTGTTCTCTATGTGTTGCCTGAATCTTAAAAAGTGGTAGATCATCATCACCAAAAGATGGTACACATGCATATTTTCTGAAGAGAGACATTTTGGTTTGTTTCACTTGTTGTTAAAGAGTTTGTGAAAAGAATTTAAAATATTGAAAGACATACCATCAAGGTGTTACATTTTTAGAGAATCAGTAACTGCTACCTGCCATTTTTATCAGAAAACTCAACCACAGTGCTGATGATTTAACTGAAATTATTCCTTTTAAAAATGTAACTACAGCTTACAATGAATTACAACTAGATGTGATTAAAATTAACCATTTCCCAAAAAAGAAAACTTCCATGATATTCACTATGAGGGGATATGTATGGCTAAAGATCCAAAGATAATGAATCTGAGAAGGACTAATTTTAAAGACAGAGATAGGTGCATATGCAGACCTTCACTCTAACCTAATAAAGAGAAATCCTGCTGAACAGAGTAAGTCATGTTTTCAAACAGTCTCCAGAAGAATATTTGCGCTGAAGAATAACCAATGGTTCAAAGGAATTTCCACCTTGAAAATTGCCAGAATTCCTATATTTTTTTACTAATTATAGTTTATTTAGGCCAATCAGTTGGTATATTCCAAAGCAATGATTAAGAGCTGGTAGTATTGCTACCTAAGCAAATGGCATGATTCTAATAAGGACTGTGTGTTCTGCTCAACTGTGACTACCTGTGGAGAGCAGACCCAGGAGCCCTGTGGAGCACCTCCAGTCTGGGCCAGAGTTCTTGCTGACATTTGAGGGGGTGACAGAGCACTGACTGTCCCTTCAAAAACACCCTTCTGCGTGGGAAGGAAATCCAGACACACAAAAAAGAAAGAATGGTAGTGTGCCCTGGTACCCAGTTGATATCATCACAGGATTAGAATTACAGCCTCTACCTGTCATCAGCCATAGTAATTTAGTAATAGAAAACACACCATTTAATTCAGCCATGTGTGAACTCTCTGCAATGTTTATTCTTAATTTAAAACTCCAAACGTTTTCCGTATATTTTGTTTTTCATAATTACGTGGGTGAGCTAAAATGGGATGAACTGTAGGGAAGTGAATGCACAGGGAAGGCTAGCACAAATCCTGTGAATCACAGCCCTGCTGAGCTTTTGCAATTCCAGTTAACAGTTGCTGGCATGCTAAGTACCCTGAACCTTTCAGGATTCAGCCCTGTAGTAGCTGTCAGAGTGAGTTACATCAACTGAATAGAGATTTTGAAGGAAAATCTAGTAAACTTATTCCTGAGGGCTGCATAAGATTTTGTGATCACTGTTATTTCATTGCCTGTAAAAAGGTACAGACACACCAGAACAAGGCTGTTCTGTTCATTTTTCTCTTGATGCGCTCATTTGCTATTCAACAGCATATCACTACAGTTATTCATGCTATTATTCTGACTTCCAGGTTTAAACTGTTCACTTTTCATGCTATGTATGAATAATCCAGATCTTGACATGACTGTTTGGTTTGTAAGCTTGTTTTTCCTTGAAGTTTTGCTTCCTGTTTCTACACAGAAAATGAAAAATCAGCACAGTATACAGCATATTATGTGCCTCTAAAGGGTGATAGTAACATATTTTCCTTATGCACCTTACCCTAAATGGAACTTCCATTCTTTGTGCTCAGTAATCCAGAAAAAGGGAAAGAAAAAAAACCTGAGTGCTTTATTGCTATCTCCTACTTTCCACTTCATAGAAATGGAGCATGATATGAATTAATCATTCCCTGCATGAAGATTATACAGAAATAAACAATCTAACCTTATTTTATCTGATGACCAAAAGGAAAATATCATTCCTAAAAATAATTCCTCTTCTCATGTTCCAGCCAGCTCCTTCAGCAAATACTTTGGATGAAACAGATTGTCTGACAGATCACGAAAAGCACATAGAAAGTTGAGCATCCTTCACAGAAAACATCCTGTCAACAATATCCTAATCTTTAAAGCTAGTGCCTATTAGCTTAAGTGTCCATGAATGTAGCTGCCGTAACAGCTAAACAAGATGAAATCTCTATCCACAAAGCCAGAACTGAACATACACAGAACTCTACAGATTTAACCTCCCTACCCTGAATTTAATCCAGAAACAATGAAGCGACTAGATGCATGGGAAGAGCAAGTACCATGCTGCTCATGGCCAGTGCAGCTTAAAATACAAACAGCGTTCACTTTTACCACCTAAAATATACAGCATAGAATACAAACTGTAACTCCAGGATAGTAACGAACTCATTCAAAAAACACACTGCAATCCCTCCTTAAGGGAGGCCAAAAGACATACTTTCTGTTACAATATCAGGTTCAAAAATACAGGTCTACTAGTACCAAATTAAGATGAAGAACTTCAATCTAATGAGAAACCTTGAGGTTAGTACATCCCAGAGAAAAGGAGACCTGATTGTATAACTGCTTCTCTTTTCATGTGTAAAAAAAAATATCCTTCTTGCCCTGGCCCCAGCTGTGTTCCATAAAGATAAGGCAAAAAGTTAGCTCCTCTTTTCTACCATCCTCTGAGCTCCCAGACTCTCTCACTTCTTTCTGCACCATTGGGCTATTCCAGCAAAAGGTGGAAGATCTGCACAGCATCCAGAGCACCATACAAGCAGAGCATTTAAACCCATTACAGCTAAGAAACTAGCTTCTGGCCATTAATCCCACTTCCTTTGCTGCTGAGCTGCAGTCAGCTACCCAAGAAGGGAGAGGAACAGTTTTAGTTTGACAGTTTCAGTTAGAAGCTTCTAAATAGCAGCTTTCTGTCATTTAGGCTGACTTAATGTCTTTTCCATTAGGTGCTAACTGCTGCTAATTTCATTGTTAGGCATCTAATTCTCACCACTCAGACTGGGTAACACAGATGTCTCCAGCCTTGTGCCACTCCTGGACTCTTGTATGTTCCCAGTTCGTACACATGACAGTGTTATGCACCATAGTTTCCAAATCACTTCGGGGACTGGCCTGTATTGGCCTACTTTATGGAAGAGAATTGGAGATGTCACCACAGCTAGGAAGGACTCACAGCAAGTATACAAAGCTACCAAGGGTTACAGAACGAGGAATTCCCAGAAATACCAGAAGCAACCTAAACTGCAATGTGCATACCTGCCCCTGGCTTAAAAGTCTGGAAGGATGCATAGGACAGATCTGAACTGCATGAGATTTCTTTTCCTCAAAACTCTCCTACAGCATATCAACAGCAAGGTATACCTCTTCCTGGCTTGTCAAGTTACACAGTCTCTCCTTTGGTCTGTCATACACATTTAGGAAGCTGCTTTGGAACGCGATGAGATCTCTTGAGTTCTAATACAGAAAGCATTCAGGAAAACCAACAAACAAGCAAACAAAAAAAAACCGCTTTACAGCCATCATTAATGCCACTATCACCCAACGGATCTGTATCCTAAACAAAATCACTGAGCAAGGAGTTCTTAACAAACTTGAACTTGGAAAGCAGAAGACAATTCTAATGAGATGGACTAGGGTTCCTGAACAGATACTTTTGGTAAACTTAGCTGGTTGGAAGAGATGAAAGGAGGAAAAGGAAGCCTACAGAAAAAAACCCAAATTTTTCTTAAAAAAAAAGGGGAAAAAATCAGACCAAAAGCAAAGTTAGTTAAAATGAAGTGCACGAAACTAAGCTCACAGTTGGGAAGCAATCTGTAGTGATATGACTAGGTTAACTGTGTTCCTGCAAACATTGCTAGCTTCCTCAGGAAATTTCAAATTACATTTAGTAAAGAAGACAATTTTATAGGCACAAATTTCTTGCTACAGAACCACCAATGTGTCAAAATTAAATAATTAGCACAATTACTTTCACAGTCTTTTTAATAACCTAATAGTAGCAACACTTGTTTTAGAGAACTGTTTTAAGCACTATGAGAACAGAACAAGAAAAAAACAAAAGAAAATAAACCTCAGAATTAAATCTACGTTGTTGAAATATATCACGTATATGAAGAGAGGAAACACACCAAGTGAACTTTTTTCCTAATACATCTAGTTTTTAAGGCACTTGATACTTAGTTTGGAAAATGGCTTCTACATGCTACAACATCTACATCTCAAAATGTCATGTAACAATGAAATACTGCAAAAATTGAACACTGCAAGCTCCTGGAGTGCAAGATAAAGCCAGAAACACAGGCACGGGAAATCGCAATTCTGGGTACCAGAAAATGGAAAATAATGCTAGGAGTCGCAACACTGACTGAACCTCTGTATTGATGGGTCCAAAAGGAAGCCAGAAACAGTTCCATACAGAAAGGAAAACAAAAATCCTGAAGTGAAGTGAACCATTTTTCGCATCGCCAGAAGGACAAAGCTAAATGTAGTAATACCGGAGGCTCTTCAACACCTTGGTATAGGCATATAACATCCTTGAAAGTATGTATTTATTTGGAATGACTAAGTCATGACTTAATATGATCCATGCCTTCCACTACAAACACCAACTAATTGCAACAGTACTTAACAGCCTACAAAAATGTCAGTGTTCCTAGAAGTTCTTTGGGTGTTTACAGACATGCTCTTTTCTCATGAAACTCTGGAAATTATTCAGGTTACTAAGTACATGTACCAAGCGCTATTTTAGCCACTGAAGTATCTGAGGCATCCCCATAGGCTGCCAGATGTGCTACAGGACTTACAGGACATTCACAATTCCTGAAGCTGCACCCTGAGGTCACACAGGATAGGGTGAGTATCACAAACTAGGTCTTCAGGTGTATTAACTGCAAGTGACTTTAAAGTGCCTCCACCAATGGAGGCATTGAAGAATATATTCTCTTTTCATCATATCAAAATAAAAGAGGGAAGCTCAAAGAAACATTAAGTGCTCTACTTGCTAAAAAGTCAGTATTTGCAGCTCTCAGATGCTTGCTTACTTCTATAGCGAAAGTACACTACTGAGTTCTATAAAGTCAAGCCAAAATGCATTTTCCTGCAAGTGAAAAATGAGTTAAGAAAAAATGAAAATTTCAAATTTATGCAAAGATTTTACCAAAGAATAACATCTATGATCAAATGCATACAAAGGAAGGGAGTAAGCAATATGTTTTTCCTCTTCACCTACACAAGCACAGACCAAACCTTTCCTTTTTTAGCTAAGCTAACAGTTCTGTTTACGTATTTATACTGAATTGAAATGGTCTAATAATTTTTCTAAGGTTTCCATACTGAATCCTGACAAAGCACTTAAGAAATGTGTGCGATACTTTAAAAAACCCAAAAAACCCAGGGTCATTTATGAGTATGTACCGTAAAGTTTGGAAAAAATATTCTGTATGTCAAATAGATGCTCAAACATTTTAGCACTTTTTAGGAATTGTTTAACCCCTGCCTCTTTCCATATACAAAAAATTAAATCAGTCTTCCACACTCATACAGAAAAAGAAATAATATGAATTTTGGATCTGTATTTGTTGCTACTACCATCAGCGGAAGCTTGACCATTTATTTGACTGAGCAAAAATAGCCTGGCCTTATTACTATGGAGTCCCAGACCATGGGATCAGGTTGCTGAATACATCAACTAATCTGATTAGGCAATAAAAGGACTGAATGACTTTTCAGTCATAACTTTTCAGAATTTCAGCATGATCCACTCTTACCAAATGAAAGCACCTCAAGATGGGGCAGATGTAAAGCTGTGTGTGAAATTAAAACCACACTTATACTGCAATTTATAATGTATAGTGACTCATATTCTTATCTATTTCCTGATCCCTCAAATCCATCTAGTCTTTAAATATAATAAAATTATACGAGTATATTTCCAGGTGTTCATTTAAAATGGCTTCAGAAGTTTAAAGCTGTGTATAAATCTGGCCAATTAGTATTTGTTAATTGAGCAATTATTTAAATTAATATAACTGAATTTTCTTAACATTGTCATTTTTTTTTTCCTCTATGCTTTATCATAATAAGAACAAAGGGCAAGAAATTGTCTTCCTGCTCCCAAAACATAAAAGTTACTTCTCCCCCTTCCTGCACCAGCACAAAGTAAGATTACTGAGATTTTTTTCACCAAAAATTAATCAAGGCAGGAAAAATGGAGAAGAGTGACAGGCAGAGAGGGAGACTGACGTCAAAACAAAAATGGCCCGGCACTAAGGGCACTCAACTGGGAAGTGAAAGACAAAGGGTTAAACTCAGGTCCTCCATCTGACATGGACAAGACATGAAATAACTGAGTTAAATCCTGGATGATTCTCCTAACCATTCACTCTAATTCTGGTGTGGATCAATCCTGCTTCTGCTCTAAGTAACATTGCTGTAGCTTATGTAAGTATGAGCTTGGTACGCACTAGCCATGCAAATTATTTACCCTGTTTTTCAAGTATTACACCTGGAATAAACTCCCTGATATCAGTACTTCTGCACAAGGCACAATCACGCAGTGAAGTTTTGCTGCTTGTAGGATCCCACATTTGTACCAAGAACCCCCTCTGAGACTGTACTATCAAAGCATTATGGAATTGGCTACATTCATATGAAGGAAAAACAAAGAAAAAAAAAAATCAGCATTTTGGCTTGGAAGACATTTTGTCAAAAACAACTCATAACTAGTATCAGGGAGGAACATTTTGAGCAAGCTAACCCTCAACATCCTCAATTTCAAAAAGATTTATGAGATTATTGAACAAACCACTCTGACTTGCTGAGCTGTACAGTCCATTTCATTAGCATACATCTGCAGACATTCTGAGATAGTTTACACATATACAAGGGAATGCAACACATTCAAATATTTTCAATCCACATTACATGGGACGGTAAACCACATTAGCCTTTTCGTTTTATGGATATAGACCAGAGTCCTACAACTACCAAATACATTCATAAAAGGCAGAAACCCGAAGAAAATGAAACAAATCCTTTCTCCAGGCTGCAAAGCAGTTGCAAAACCGTTCTGCTGAGCTCTCCAGCCCTGTTGCTGACATGACCTCTGAAAGCAGTCTTCTCCGTATAGATGATGAGAAAATCTCGACATTACCTAACAGATTGCTGTTTAAATTATCTATCATAGCGAGTGCTTAGAAAGAATCTGTTATTTGTAATTTTCAAAGTGTGTGAAAGAAAATCAGTTCATGCCATTTGCAATAAGCAGAGGCATTTTTTCCACCCCAAGTCATGTTTTTAAACTTTTAAACACATTTATACTGAGAATAAATTACAGTGGTATGACAGCCTTAACCACAGCACCCTGAAAAACTGCAGCATCAAATCAATGCAATATTAACTACCCGAAATTGAGATTAAACTGAATAGGTGGGATAGCATAGCAAGCACGTGTTCATATATCTATTTTGAACATTTCATATAATTAGCCACTGTCCCTTATTGAGCTTTGAAACGCTTCTACCAGTTGTGTGAGTATGCATGTATGAGTCAGGACCAATATGAACATTCTACAGAATTTTGTCCTACTCTTGTTCATTGGAAGAATCATGGGGAAAAAATATGTCCATTTTAAAACACAAATGGCAAAGTACTCTTTCTTTTCAACAGTGAAATATAAGCACGTTTACCTTCTGTAGTTAAGTAATGAAGATACTTTTTCCATGTGCAATAAAGCCCAGTAAGTCATTCATGGACTAGCTGAAGTGATTGGTAATTCAGTTATAGATCCAGCACCCCAAGCATACAAAGCAATCACACAGTGATTTAAGTTAATGAATACAGACCTGAATATGCTTCCTCTGATATTAAATAAAATAGTAGATTAGAGTTGAAATAAGACATTTCTCATGCTTGATTCCGCCACCTTTAGTTGAACTGCATGTAACATTTCAACCCTGAAAAAAATCCTATTAATTTCTCTGAGTCAGGTTTGGGAGCAGGTGGTGGGAGGTATTAGTACCTGGAGCTGAACCACACCTTGCTGCAGAATCATAATGAGTATCTTTTTCTTGTAAAATTTTTTTACACTCTCATAAAGCAACTAGCCATAGGTAAATGCATTAGGTATCTGTACATTAAATCAGATTCAGGACAGAAATGTTAACTCTCTATAATAATTTCCCAAATGGGAACTTTAGGGAGAAAAAGGTAATCTCCCCATAAACTGCCTGATTTGAGAACCTTTCTTAAAACAATGAAAAAGAAAAAAAGAAAAAAAAAAAATCAAAGATTTGTTATGGAGTAATTGTTAAGCAAGGGGGCACAGCAGCATTGCATTAGAAAATAAAAAATGTTCTATGGTGGGCCTAGATACAGATAGATAAAGAAAAGTAAATAGTATTTCAAAAGGCATCTATACCACTCTCTAACTGCACACAAATAGATACAATAGCAGTATTTTAAGCACGGTTATTGATTTAAGAAGGTGTAATATGAATTTGTTCAACATGTGGCTATTTAAAACCTGCTTTTACTCCTTACTGTTGATCTGTTTTACAATATGTATTCACCACATTTGTCTGATGCTTTTATTCCCTCCTTATTGTTTATCCATAAACAATTCATTATTGGAAGGACTTAGTCATTTAAATCAAAGCCCTTTTTCAGTTTTAACAAGGTTACATCTAATATGTACTTGTAGTCAATGCAGATTTTTTGTTATGAATTTATTAAAGGAAAACATTAAGGTTTCAAGACAAAATAATAATGATGCTCCACAAATCTACATATTTTGTATAAGAATGTGCAGGCTTTTGCCCTGTACCTTTTCAGAAATCTATATGGCAAAAGGAATTAATGCCTCGTCCACAGTCTTCTAAAAGCAGATGCCACTGTATTCATGTTCTGATAAATGCAATGATCAGTTACAAAATAATGGAAAAATCTTGTTTATGTCAGAAATGAAAGTTCCAGGTAATTGTCATATGACAAGCCCATTCACATATGCATATATAGAGTGTTTGATATATACAACTAAATTTTTTACCTATTCAGGTATCTTTTCAGTGTTATTTTCAGTCTGACCTGACATTCCTTGGCTTCAGTTGCAGTGACGTTGGTTCCAGAATATGGGCATGAACCTTCAATATAAAAAAAATTAGTAATTCATGCACTCATTTCACAGGGGTGAGAACCCTAACTTACAGCGATAAATTATCTTACTAGTAAGAGCTCTGTGATAATCCTCTTCAGAAAATGGATTGTAGGGTTTAACCAATGCCCTGCTTTTTATTTGACATTCAAAATAAACTATTGTTCACTATGTAAGTACGTATGTATGTACATTTATGTATGTGTGTATACACACATGCATATATACACACGTTCATGTTTACTGTGGGTTATTTCCTCTTTTTACTTTCCTAAAAATTAGTCCTACCAACACATATTATAGAATTACTCATTTAAAATTATGTTTTCCTTAAGCAAATATTTTTTTACAGTTTAATCATGTTTTCACAGAAGATGCCTGATAAATTAATTATGCTGACTGTCTTAATTTTCTACATAATGGTAATAGAATAGTCTTTACCTGGTTAATGCATTTTCAAACTAATAACATGTTCCCAGTTATTATATACTTCCCTAGTAATTATCAACTGTTCAAAAAGAATTATTTATCTGTTAAACATGCCTTAATTCTCAAAAATATTTTAATCATGAGAAGCTTGATAAAAGAACTAAAGAAATCAGCAGTAACAGTATCACTTAATGCAGTGGCCCTTGGTTTAGGGTGTGTAACACACACAGGATAGTACAGTAAGTCTTATGTACGCCAGGAGTTGAGTACATCCCCAGCTATGTGAAGTCAATAGTCCTATCAAAGTCGGTGTAAATTAAAGCTTTCATTATCATAAATAGAAAAAAGCTACTATATTTTCATATCTTAAATATAAAGAAAAGCATATATAAACATATGAATATATTGAAGAGATTGACTGATAATATTGGTTGATTTAAGAGCTTGATTGGTATATTTAAGGCTTGATTGATATGCCACTCACAAACTGCTATTAAATATAACTCACTTTAAGCTTTATGAGAGTAAAATATATGTTCATACTATATTCAAAACTGCATGGTAAATTTTTATTTCAGATATATGGACAAAATTAATGCAATAATGACATAATAAAAAACTGAAAAGTCAAGTAGCCAAGCCAAAACTGTCACATTTTTATCTGCCCACGTTTTGGATCACGGCTGTGTGAAAATGCTGTGTGAGCCAGGAACAAAGATGCACAGCAGGGACAGCACTGTCACACAATAAATACCCCAGGTTTCTTTACGAATAACTCTCAGGAGTAGAAGAATGTTTAAAGTTTGCTTCAGAGCTTGATTTTGAGGGGAGAAATATTTTGAGAGCAGCAAAAGCACAGGAGTTCCTACTGTAAGCTACATCCTGGTTTTATTGTATCATTTTACTACAGAAACCCATCTGATATTGTCCATTTTAATTACAAGGGGGTACAGAATCTCTTTCACATCTGCTCACTGAGCCTGAGAAATGTTTTATAGTGAAAAGGAAATGAGAAGGACCAGGAATACGAATGAACTGAAACATAAGCATTTAAAATTCTTCCTTTCCTTCAAAATCAGTTCTAATCATTTATTGTGATTGCCCATATATTTGGGCTTGGTCCACAGTAATTTTAATTCAAAGAAACACATCTAAATTTCTCCCATCTTTACCATTACAGGGTATTTTTTTTTTGCTTATTCTTCAATCATTTTGCCAGCAGTGTGCTGAATGCTATTTCTTTAAGAATGCAATCTATGGCATTATATTCCAAAATGGCTGGGAAAACCTTTGCCATGACTCCCAAGTTGCAACATGCTAGATATTCATAGGTTTTTCAAAGCTGCTGGTTGAAGATATAATGAAAGGATCTAAAGTTTATGCATGAATCAGCATCCCCTTGTCATAATGTCATGGTGCAGCAATCCCTGCAGAGCTGTACAACTTGATTTAAAACAGAAAAACTCAACACTGGCTCTTGAGCTAGCAGGATTAAACATCCAAGATCATGCATATATTACCTCTGTGCGGAAACTACTATATGAAAAACTTGTTACAGTTACGGAGGTTTTATAGTACTCCATAGGAAACCTCTCTTTACGTGACTCCAGTATCCTTTCAGTGAAAAAATATGTCAGTACATAACACAACTATCCCTGTTTGGGTTGGTGGACTTAAGAGGAAAGGATTTCATCTTCACCAGTTTCCTCTTTTCTTGTTTTGAAGAAAAAATCTAATGTTGCTGATGGTCAGCACTTCTCCAATTAGACTAGACTCAATTACACTGTGCTGAAGGACAATAAAGTCCAGTGGTTTGGACACCTTCCAATTCCACCCTATGAATTACCTGCAGTGCTGCACCTCTGCCCCAGCTGTTAAAAGCCAAAGAGGTTCTGTTAGAGTGAACCACTTCGTTAACATTTGCCTTTACCACCTGGACTGTAATCCTCTGAATCACCAAGAATTCTCAAAGAGGGCTAAGTCTAGCCCATTTCTCTTGAAGGATGTAAGAGTAGTCATGGCAGTGAACATTTCTCTTAATTGTGCCATCAGTCTGAAGAAAGACTGCACCATCTCTCAACCAAAATCATTAAGCCTCCTAGTGACACTGACTTGCGAGGTGTCAAACTGCAATTAGATTCCAACAGCTACTCCTGATGACCTGCCAACACAGCTTTGCACAAGACCTGCAACAGCCCAACAACCTAAAGTGACGTATTTGTTATGGATGTATTACGTGAGTTAAGGCTATCTACTCACAGTCTCCATTCCTCCTCTGCTACACATATCTTCCGATCACCTTTAAATGACTGTGTAGTCTTGCACTGTTTCAAACATCCCTCAGTGGTACATGACCACCATCTCCTCTCTTCTGGACATTTAGGAACCTGATTTAAAAGCAGTACCAGCAATACAACTCGTTCATCTCAAAACTGCTCCATCAGGGAACTCTGAACAAGTGCTGATAATAAGTTTGAAGATTCCTTTAAGCGGTTTTACAGTGGGTTTTTTGTTTGTTTGTTTTTGAAGTGGATGGAACGGTATGCCCCAGTTTACCTCCGGTTACCAAGCGGCGGGAGGGAGGCAGGCACACCCCCGGCGGAGCCCCGGCCGGCGGGGCGGTGGAGCCCCGGGCGGCGGGCGGCTGCCACCTGCCGGATGTCGGGGCGGGAGCCGGCTGCCGCCCCGGCCGGGGCGCACGTCTGCACACCGCGTCTCCCACAGCATCGTCCGGAGTTTCTGCAGCCTGAGACCGGGCTGGTTTGGGGTTTTTAAATCTAAAGCTGAAATATTTCCGTTGTCGACTTTAGAAAATTTGTTATTTTTAGGGCAGAAAAGGGTCATTACTTCTATTACGGTATAAGCCTGCCACTATCTTTCTGTGAAGGAAAATCACCTTGCTGGAGTGAAATACTGAAGCATTTTCAGTTTCGTATTATCCTACATCTCTGTGACCTTCTTTTACACCTGCATTGTTTAACTGTTGATAGTGCTCATTTCGGACACAGGTTCTTTGTAGACTATTCTGAAAAAAAAACAACCTGCAGATTTTTCAATATTTCAAATGAGTATGAAGGGGACAAAAAAAGAGATAGATCCTCCTTAACCATTTGCGATCAACTGCTAAATTCTACTTCTTATATGGCAAATATTTGCCTTCAGAATTCTTTGTTCTCCAATCAAACCTTTCTTGGAAGGTGATAAAGGAAATACTATACATATTTTTAGCACATGCTTCACTAGTCAATTAAATCCGATTGACAAGATAACTTCACTAAACCATCAACGGTGATTGAGACGATGAAAAAGCGAGTACATGCTTACGTCTTAATTTGGTGCTCTTCAAACTACTTGAAAATTGAAGCCTTGGACAAGGTTCAGAGACAGGGAAACCCGAAACGTGGATAGCATCTCCCTTCTGCTGGAAGTCTCAAAGTCCATCACTGCAGTCTACAGCCTACACGTCATCTGATTATTGCAAGAGTTCTCCAAGGAAGACAGGTAAGCTCAAGAACAAGGCTGATGCATGCACAGAAGCACTGATAAAAAACTTGATGGGATTGGAGAAAAATACGAATCCTCTACTTTCACAAAGACCAGGTGGCTATACTTGTCTGTAGTACTAGTACAAAAAAAGAGTTCGGGCATTTTACACAAATTATTTTTGGGATTTCATTGACTTCAGAGAATTGAGAAACATAGAAAGACCCGTCACATTTTTGCAGAATGCCACCTAGACCGCTACACAACCCCTTACTTCATCAACAGTCCCAGTAACATACACTGCAAATGCTAACCACATGCAGCTCTGGTTGCTGGAAACCCTCATTACCTAAAAGAGCAAGAATTCACCAAACAGTTTGCAAAGGTTAGCAAAGTGGCCTTACTGTGGTTACGTGCTCTGACCTTTTTTGACTTCAGCTGCGTGTGCTATACCCTCCTATCCTCATACATGCCACTGAAAGCTCCTTGGGCTGAACTCTTGCACCGCCTACCCCAGCGTCTGCGGCGAGACGCCCCTCTTCAGCACCACCTCACCTACCGTAACGTAGCTAAATTAGGGAAGGAAAAAAAAAAAAAAGGTCGCCAATGGAGGGAAATTGCGAGGTTAGCTACCAGGTAGCTAACCTCCAGATACAGTGTCCCTTACCGCTTGTCCCCAGGAGGGACGAGGAGATGCCTCGGGGGAGCCCAGCACTGGGCGGCCGAGGAGGCATAGCTCGGCGGGAACGGCGAGCACGGCACAAGAGCGGGCCCCCTCCTCCTTGCTGACCGCGCTGCTGCGGAGCCCCCGGTTTCGCTTGCAACGGGCACGTCAGGCAGGCCAGCGGGGGAAGGCGAACACCCCTCCCCGCTCTGGGAACGCCTCCCTCACGCTCACAGCTCTCATCACCGACACGGGCAGCGCCCGCAGCCCCTTGTTGCAGCTGCCCCTTATCGCACGCCTGGCTGCGCGACGCCCCTCGCCCGGCCGGCCCGTCCCCGCCAGCCACGCCGCTCCGCGGGGTCGAACGGCACCCCGCCGGGCCAAACGCCGGGCAGCTGCCGGGAGGGCAGCCACCGCGCGGCAGGCAGAAGCAAAGATCACTGCGGGTCCCCTCGCCCGAGGGGCTCCTCTCTTCGCGCTAGGTCGACCGCGCTGCACCACCCCGCCTTCCGCATCGCCTCCCCGAGCAACGCATGTGCTCCGCGCCCCGCGGCACGCGTGCGGCCGGGCCCTGCCTCGCCGAAGGCGGAGCCAGGGCAGAGCCCCGCCGGCCGCCCGCGCAGCCCGCCGTCGGGCGACGGCTCGCCGCGAAAGCCGCGGGGGCGGCGGGCTCCCGGGGAGGCTGAGGGGGAGGCGAGAGGGCGGCGAGCGGGCAGGCCCCGGGGCCTCCCACGAGCCCGTCAGGCGGGGGGCTCCCGCGGCGACGAGATGGAGCCCGGAGCGCGGCGCGGCGTAAAATGGCTGATCGCCCCCGCAGCCACCCGCAGCGCACCCGCTCGACTGCCGTCGGGAGGGGTCCCCCGCCCTGTCCCCGTCCTGCCCCCGCCGGGTAACAGGAAGGCTCCGCAGCCGCGGCAGAGCCCGCGGCCAGCCCACGGGCGGTGGGGGAGCGCTGCGGACGGTCCCGCGGCCGCGCAGCCTTATGTAACGCGTGGGGAGAGCCGCCGGGCGGGGGCGGCAGGAACCATTTTAAACCTCCGCGAGGTCTGGGGAGGCGCACGGGGACCCCGCGCCCCGTTTCCCCGGCGCCGGGCCCGGACGCTCCCGCACCTGCTCGGCGGAGGCGCAGCGCCCCCTCCCCCCCCCCCCCCCCCACACACACACACACACCGGCGCCCCGCCCCCGCCGCCACAGCAGGCTGGCGGCGTCCGTTACTCACAGGCGTTGGTGACGGCGAAGCTGTTGGCCACCTCCAGGTTGTCGATGTGGGGAGTCAGCCTGAACTCCGAGGTGGAAAACTGAACCATCCCTACCCGAAACGCGCTGTACTCCTGATCGGCGCCCCTCGGGAACAGCCCCCCTGCAGGGAAACACACACACGCACATCAGGCGGGCGGCGGCACGGGCACAGCAGCGCCGGGGCCGCGTCCCTTCCCGCCGCCGGGGCTGGGCTGGGGTGCCGGTAGGCTCCGCCGGCTCGGGCACGGCTGCCGGAGCGAGCCCGGCTGCGGGTCCGTCCCGTGTCCGGCCGCCGCGGCGGAGCCTGGGGGCGCGGCGGGACGGGCGGTGCGGCTCGGGGGAAGGCGAGGGGACGCGGGAGGCGTTGGCCAGGGCTGCTGGAGGGGACCTCACAGGCGCCTGGCGGGTACCGCGGTGGGCTGGGCTCGCGGCGACATGACGGGAATGCCCGAGTGACACCGGCGGGGATGAGGGAGCGGGAGATCCGTCGGGAGGAGAGCGAGGTCCCCCGGCATGCGGGCACCTACCGATCTGTATGCTGTTAGAATTGACCCCCCAGATCAGTCCCCACAACACAGGAGCCAGGAAGACAGAAATATGCATAATCTTTTGCATTTCCAGGAAAAGTAGAGCATCCACGAAGCCACGGAAACAGCCCTTTCTTCGTCCTCGTCCTCCTCCGCGGAGCGCGCTCGTCAGCAAATTAGATCCTCTGCGCGCCGGGCGAGCGGCCGGCGGGAGCAAGCCAACCACGGGAGGAAAGAAACGCAAATAAGCCCTCGGCGGGCGGCAGGAGCCGGAGAAGCCGTCGCCCACGCCGAGAGCTGCCGCCGCTCCGGTCCTCGTCCCGGCTCCGGAAATAAGGGGGGGGGGGGGGTGGCCGCGTGCCGTTGGCGGCGGCGGCGCCGCTGTGCTCCCGCTGCCTGAGCGCGCCCGGCCCTGCCCTCACACGCGCTCGCCCGCGCTCCCTCGCACTCAACGGGCGGGCGGCGCACCCGGCGAGGCGGCGGCGCGCCTGCGCGAGCAGCGAGGCCGGCGGGAGCGCGCCCCTCCCGCCTCCTCCGCCGCCGCGCCCCGCCCCTTCGCGCGCGGCCGCGGCGAGGGCCGCCCCCGCCGCCGCCAACCTTCAGCACCGCGGACAGAGGCGCTGCGGCGGCCGCGGGAGCCGGGGCTCCGGCGGGCGGGGGGCGGCCCCGCCCCGGGGAGCGGAGGGGAGGAAAGGCGGGGGGCGGCGGGGGCCCGGGCCGCTGCCCGCGGCAGCCCCCCCCCGGCCCGATCCCCACGTCCCGTCCCGACCCCGCTGCCCCCGGGGAGGTGTTTCATTCACAGCCCCCCCCCGCCTGGCCCCCCGAAAGAGCGTATCTGAAGTTGGGTACCTCAGCCCAAACGCCTCCCCTCGGGTGGACGCGCTGCTCTGCCCACAGCGCTGCCAGCACGCAGAGCCCCTCGTGTTTGGGCTGCTTTAAACAGATAAAAATCAGAGACATCAATCAATCAATCACACGCCGATTTCTCTCTGTGGCAGCGGGAGATGTTAGCTTGCATGGAAAGCCGAAATGCAGAAAAAAAAAAGCCTCTTTTTTTTTAGAGTCTTTTAATTTTTTTTTTAACTAATTTCAGTAGTCTTCATTAGGATGACATCTGGACGTAGCCACCTTCCAGGTACACCTGAAAAGCATACTTTTAACTGCCGTAACCAAAACAGAAGAGTTAATATGCAGGCAGGTTTAAACCTACCCAGATATTTCATTTTCATGTATAATGGGGATTTTTTTTTTCAAGATGGGTTCCAGCTATATTATTTACTGCAAGCTAAATTTAACATTTTTCAGTTTGGCACAAAGTCTGTTGCTATGCACCACACACACACACGGACACACACGGGCACACACACATATCTTATAGAAGAAGAAGCAGTGTGGCAATACTGTGACTGTGAAAATGAATTTGCTATTAAATGATCGTTTGCTGGTATACATTTTTTTAATTTTTTTTTTTTTTTGGTTAATAAAGGTGAGGAATATCCATGTAGGAAAGGCTACTGATCATGCATTGCATTTCCTTTTTTTTTTTCATTATTAAATTGTCTTAATTCTCCTTTCCAGAGACAAAGAAAGGTCTCGAAGCTTCAGCTACTCAGATGTCAATATAGGTACATATCCTGAACACATAGGAAGTAGGCAGTTTGAGGCCCTTTACCCATCACTAATTCATGACGAGTTTAGTTTCCTTAGAGTCATTTCGCCAGGAAATTCTGTACTAGCTTCTGTCTGTACTTGTGCCATCATCTCTCTCTCACCACAAAATGAGGTGAGCCTGAAAAAGAGAGAGAGAGAGAGAGAGAGCTTTAACATCATGCGCTTACAGACCCTATCGCGTTATTTGGGTGGAACGGCAGAGTGACTACAGCCCTGCCTTGCTCTCTCCCCCAGCCTGGTCCCTCCCTGTAGTTAGGTTTTGTGCTCCACGGTAAAACCCCTGGCTGAACTCCGTGAGAGGAGCAAACAGTGTCACTGTGACAATTGATAGATTAAGATATCAGAGGAAAGCTTGCATTCAGGTAGTCCTCACTGCGCCCTGGACGATGAGATGTACCGGCATTCACTTTCAATAAATACTTTAGTGTAATATTGCCAATCTTTAACAGGAGCACAGATAAATCATAAACATACACTTTTTCCACCCAGGTCTGAAGAATCCCCTTATGTATATCAAATGAGGTTAAAATGCAGCAAAGATCTCAGTCTGAAGATTGTATTTTAATATTTTACAATAAAACAAAAAATCCTGTTTGCCAATATACATTACAGCTGCGTAATGAACTAAAATGTAAAAAGGATTAAGATGATGCAAAATATAAAAATGAAATCTAGAAGAATCCCACTTTTTTGAACTGATTGTCTTTACAGTTATGGAAAGGATTTACATCTCTAAGCTGTTTTGGTTGGTTGGCTTGTTTTGGGGGGGTTTTTTTGTGTCGTAGAGAACAGTGCTATTCCACATGCACATCAAGACCTTTGTCAGATACAGTAAGAATAGTTCATGGTGATGCATGCTTTATCTGGTTAGACAGTAAAATGCTATTTTATTGTTTATACCAAACCGTGGATAAATGCTAAACTAAGTTTGGATCCCACTGTAGTGGGCACTACACAATGAGCAACCTTACCTGAGTCAAAGAGTTTATAGGTGAAGGTCCTGAACCCACCTTCTGTCATGACAGTGTCCTTGCTACACCTTCCAAGTTAAAGACCTACAGAACACAGCATAGCAGGCAGGTAAAATAAAAGTGACCTGAGTAAGAAGTTAATTACCAACTACAGCTGGGGGATTTGTACAGACTATTTGTGGTGAGTTAATGACAACTGCCATGGCAATCACAACTGATACCACCACGGCTGCTGATTTTCTAATGCACATTTTTCCATTACGGAATTGTGAGTATGTATATGTATACATCATGTACAGCGTGTGTGTGTGTGTGTGTGTATGTGCATGTAATATTCCAGATTTGTATCATCATGTCAGAACATGTAGAAAAAATGTCACATTATGTGGCCATATTCTACTGTTGATGTGTCAGAGAAAAATAAAGGATTTCAACTGAGACGAACAAGTACAAAAGGACAGCATGGGCTAGCGAATCAGCAAGAAAACAGTTTAATCAGAATTTCATAACAGAGAAAAATGCCGATAATAAAATAAGGCCTTCTTCAACTCTATTTTTTATAACAGTCCTATGCTAATCAAAAAGATGCAAGCAGGCAAAGGAGAAAAAAGAAATTTATAGGTGATAGTAATTTATGACCGCATACTAAGAATAGACATACTCATTAACACTGTGCATAAAAAAAATCAGACTATATTACTGGGAATCACATTCAATACTTCTTGCACAAGAAAAGGAAAAGAATCTAGCAAGAGGTAAGTAAGTATTGTAAGCTTGAAAACAGAAGATTATATTCTTATATGCATTCTTCTAAATCCATGATAGAAGCTTATATAAAAATGCATTAGTTCAGAATCTGAACGAAGCGTCAACAGGGGGACTGTTAAGAATAAGCATCAATCGCTTGTTGAAAGGAACATAGCAGCGCAATAATAATGAAAACAATGACAGATGACAGAAGGCCAGATATCAAATAATAAGATGTCAAACCCCTAAATAGGCTAAGTGCTTAATCCTGATTCTGTAGAAGTCCAGGAGAGATTTGCTACTTACTGCACAGAACGCAGGATTCAATCATGGCTATATTTGATTTAATAGGTTCTAGTGAATGATATTCTGAACATGAGGTAGAAGTTGGTGAGGAAGCTAAAAAGGGATAATAAGTGTGCTAATCAGAAATAATTACGAGTTTATCAGGAATACATTTCCTCAGCGATTCACCCTGGCACAATCCTGGTTGAGACAGTGGCTGCAATTCAACCAAATGTCCGTATGTTTCAGCAGGTGCGCAGGAGACATGGAAGGAAACTTGGAAATGACTGAAGACCTGGAAATTTTTGCCTTGGGCTCAGAAACAGTTAGCGATCACTCCATATACTTATCGAAAAGATAGTTCAGGAATAACTTGATGACACAGAGTACATGCTTCAGGAAAGTGACTTTGATAACATAAAGCATTTGAGGAGATGGATGCAGTAAAAACCCCAGTATTCGAATGCTGATATCAATCATATTCAGATTAGAAATAAAGTTTATCTTTTGTTTTGCTGTTTTAGTAATGTGTCATTGGCCATGGCGATCACATGCTGAGCATTGTAGTGAATCCCTCAGCCCTGGAAAATGCTCAGTTAAAATCAGGTTCTTTTCTAAAAGTCCTTGTTGAAAAAGTTAAATTCTGAGAAGGCCCTTGGCAAGAGCTCAGACTAAATGGTTATAGTGGTCCCTTCCGGCCTTATACACCATCAATATTTCATTTTTATATTCAGAATTATTGCCATTATTTTTTTCATTAGAAAAAATCTTAAAATATGCAGATTTAGTATGATGCAAAAATGCTGTACCAATGTATGAATCCTCTGATTCTATGGCTGGTCAAGAAATTCTTCCCTTCAAAAAAGATTGCTGTCTTTGGATTTTTGAAATCTGCAGAACTTTTGCAAATACCAGTAAAGGTAAATAAAGAGGAAATACAAATGACAGTTTCAAGTTCCAAATCTTTCTTAAATTGTTTATTCCCATATGTTCATTCTGGATCTGAAGAGTCTTTTTAAAAATAAAAAGTACATCCTGATCTCCCGTGCTCATTCTGCTTCCTCTTCTGATTCGCGAACACATACTGTTCCCACTAACAGTACATATACCCGGGGATGACACACGTTAAGGAATAGCTTATGCTTCTATTACGTGATTCCGATGGTGAAAAAAGCAACATCGCTACCCTGTGGTATAACTAATGTAAAATAATTAGTGATGATAATCGTACAACTTTAAGTTCCCTTTGCTGTATAGTAGCTGTGACAGTGCAGTCTGTTACTGGCGTAGCCAACCATTGTGAGAAATTTATAGTGAATCGGGTTTCACTGTATTTATCTGAGCTACTTGCATTCTTGCCATTTGCAAGAAACATTATATTTATTTTGCCAATAAAATCATTTAGGTATATGCTGAACTTTCCGCGTGCGTGGAAAATCTGCTATAGATTACTTCAATTTTTTCTGCTGAGATGATAGCAAATGACATTAGTAAGGCTCTGGAAAAACATAAAAGGAATACTTTCAGATTGGACTATGCATGCTAAATCCGTGATTCTTGTTTGGCGATATCTTCCCTTTTCTTCCAACAGTATAAACAACTTCCATTGCTTTGTCTCAGTCCCAAGGAATACATTTCTTATTCCTGTCCTAATTTTTTCCTGTCTACCTGTTACCTCTCTTCTTCCTTGCTGTCTCCTTTCCTGATTTCCAGCCGGTTTTCCAGAGCATCGCCATCAGAATCTTTTTTTTTCTCTCCTGTTATTTTGATTTTACCATCCCCATTCCCCCTGTGGAGCACAGCTAATTCAAATGTGTTGGTTTTTTGCTTTAGACTGTAACAGCCAGCCTTGATCCTCTCTCTTTTCATCTGCCACCTCTCCCATCTGTTCCACGAGCAATGCCAGCCTTGACTCCGGCGTTGGTTTTTATTCTCATCATGTTCTTATTCCTTTTTCCATGCCGACGTCTATGTTTGAAATATGAACCCTACACCCATTTTTCAGGTCAGTTCTTAATCACTGAAATTCCTCTTTAGCCTTGCACCTTTTCTGTCACCTGTGAGAAATGTGCTACTCGTTATTCATAACAAAAAGCCCTTTGGAGATGATGAAGACATCGGATTTCATATACTGGTGGACTGTACTCTGCTGAGGTATGGTACTTGTCAAATCGCCTCTCCACCTCAGTTCCCTGCATTCATAAACAACACGCTAAAATGTTAAAAGGCGAATATAAGCTGGCAAGAATGTTATAGTCTGCTCTCTATTGACATATCTGTGGTATGCTTTTGTCGTTACTCATTCTCTGATTTCTACTCACTTGTGACTTGGGCCTTTTTTCTGTACAACAGAAGCAATTTCCCAAAAACTAGGTGTTTTCTCCCTCAGCAATCACAGCACCATGCGGTGATCTCGCATCTTCAGAATCCCAAGCGATGATAGCGAGGAGCAGCTCCAGGTCCACAAATTACAGGCAGATTGAAAAACAAGGATAGTATGTGCCATTGATAATAACACCTTTGCGTATGCTTGCTCAAACATTACTTATGGCTGCACTTAACATTACGAATATTGTAGGAAGTTGTTTCTGTCATTGTAGTGAGTGTGCTGAGGCAGTATGTTGAACAAGGATACTGGACAAATACCAGCCCGTGGGAAATGGACCGTGTAATGATCATTCTTGAGATGGAGAAGGCACGTTCTTGGTTTAATGTTTCATCCATAAAAACTACCCATAAAATATATGCCTACTCCGCCTACCTTAGAAACCTGGAGAAATCAACTGATCTTTTCCGAATTTGAACCTGTTGCAAATCTGCTATCTTGACAAGGTCAAAGAACGTCAGAGACTTGACTGCTTTTTATATCCCGACAAAGCAAAATCAGTTCATGAACTCTGAACTCTTACAGAGAATGGAAGTTCTGACAGCGGTATTGCACTGCTAGTCAATACTGTAATTTGTCTTATGACCTCACACAGCATTCAGGAGAGCATTCAAATAAGATTTGCAGAGATGCTTTCAACCACAGCAGAACTAATGAATCCCTAACTTTTACGCTAAACTCCTTAATCCAAGTAAGACAGCTTCTCATAATATTTTGCAGTGCAGGAGTGAATCCCTCCTACCTTACTTCTTGTCTGAAACAACATCTTTGCGATCTCATTCACATCCTTTGCTCAAGGCTTCGAGGCCAAGAGCTCTTTGAACAAGCAGGAAAGCTGCAATGACAACGCTAGCGTTAACCCTGCTTTTGGCCTGGAGACCAGACTGGTCAGGAACCAACCCAGGGGAGGGGGAAAGGGCGGTGTGTCACCTCCGTCCCTTGGGGCTGGGATGTCCATCCAGTTCCAGGCTGCTCAGCAGAGCACAGGCAATTCGGCTAGCTGTCAACATAGTGAGATATATGGTGGTAAAGACTGCTTTTCTGCTCCCTCCACAGTAAAGCAGAACAAAATTCACTGCGGTTGCCAAGGGAGTAAATGAAACCTCCATTTTTCTTCTTCTGTAGGGGTGTTTCCCTTTTGAACCTTACAGAAGTATCAGAAGGTACACAGGCATCAGTTTCCATTTATACCAACACAACTGGCCACAGTCATAACCACTTTACACTGAACTGGCAACGTAATATGGTTTTATGTGTCCGCAGGTACCTGAGAATTAGGTCATAGATTCATTTATAAGCAAATTGTGTGAAGCTGGATTTTTTTTGGTGAATTTTAAAAAGTAAAAAAACCCCTTCTTTTTAAAAGAGAGATGTTCATGTTATGGATTTAGTTTAAACAATGGCTATGTTATTACAGTACATTTTATTGAGATCACTTTTATAGTTTTATAGTTTTGTCAGGGCTTCTGTCACTAGGAAAATAAAGTGACATTTAAGCTATAGTGCGTAAGAGATTAAACACAGATCAAATGTTCCCTGTTATGTTTTTCATAAAAAATAATAGAAAAATTATATCAATCGTACAAGAACACTTGAGCAAATGTTAAAATAATAATGTATTTTATGACACAAAGAAGTAAGAGACAAATTGCGCTGTTGCAGAAACTACACTATGGAGCTCAAGCACTTAGCAACATTAAAAATAAATTAAGTTGGCCTTCCCAGAAGGCCAATTGTATCCTGGGCTGCATCAAAAGGAGCATGGCCAGCAGGTCGAGGGAGGTGATTCTGCCCCCCTACTCTGCCCTGGTGAGACCCCACCTGGAGTACTGCGTCCAGCTCTGGAGCCCTCAGCATAAGAAAGACACGGACCTGTGGGAGCGGGTCCAGAAGAGGGCCACAAAAATGACCAGGGGGATGGAACACCTCTCCTATGAAGAAAGGCTGAGAGAGTTGGGGTTGTTCAGCCTGGAGAAGAGAAGGCTTTGGGGAGACCTTCTTGCAGCCTATCAGTACTTAAAGGGGGCCTATAAGAAAGATGGGGGCAAACTTTTTAGCAGGGCCTGTTGCGACAGGACAAGAGGGAATGGCTTTAAACTAAAGGGGGGTAGATATAGACCAGGTATAAGGAAGAAATTTTTTACGCTGAGGGTGGTGAAACACTGGCACAGGTTTCCCAGAGAGGTGGTGGATGCCCCATCCCTGGAAACGTTCTATGAATAGATAGATTTGCATGAGACAAGGTAATAATTCCTTTCTTCAGGAAATATCCAAAAGATATAAGGATTTTTTTGTTTTGTTTTGTTCAATTACCCACTGCAGGCATTTTACACTATTCTTTGAAAAATCCCATAAAACATAGGATATAAGATTAAAAGGACTGTTGTGATTTGAAACATCAGCTCTCTTATCCTTATCATTATGATCTTTCAGCAACAGAAATATCTTTTGGGTTCACTGTTTACTTGTTTGGCATCAATAACTTTTGAGAAAATCATCTTGTCAAGAAACAGCTCAGTCGTGCTCAACAGTAGTTTATTTTTAGTTCTGAAAAACCACTTCAGTGGTTCAGTCCCAGAAGTAGTTCACAGCACAGATAAGAAACATTTTTACTTTCACATCTGCATAGGCATATCTTCCCAGTGGTAAAGTGTGGTGTTAATGGCAAACTTTTACAGAAGGAAGAACAACAAACCAGCACTGTAAGAAAAAAGAAACAATTCTTACGAGGCACTTAATTAACGTGCTTTGGACTAGAAATACATCAACATCATAGTAAATGCGCAGCAAATAACATTCTTCTAATTGCATAATTGCTTTAACTATAGGCTTTAATTGCGGCGCTTATAGTAGAAAAAATTCTGCTTATAATATTTGTGCATTAAAGACAACTTAAATGATGCTGTTTGTCTTTACTGAACCTTCATTTGTGTTACAATGGAAAGTTGTCTTACACAGATTAACTGCTAGCCATTATTAGAGTCTACATAGTTGCCATTTAACCTGAGACTTACCTTATTCCTTGCTAATTGCATTGCCCTAATAAGACGTACGCACAGAGGTGATGTGCGCAGGTAGCTGCGTTCAGAACAATTTTAAATTTACTGTTTCCTTTCATTACAGGTCAACATACACTGCACCATGCATCAAGGGCTTAAAAAGAAAGAGACAAGCTGATGGGCTTCCAAGGGCAGCTCAAAGACGGTAGTTATGAGTACACAACAAAAACCTAACCCTGAACTTAGAAACATCACTGTCCTGAGTCTAAACCAGCTACAGAGAAAAAGAACCTAGGGACAGAGAAAGGATTTATGCCACAGCTAGGAATATGTGGACCAACGACAGGCGCACTCCTATAGGGATCCATTACCCTCTGTCCCATATTTTGGTTGTCCCCAACCTGTCAGTACCAGCTACTGTACTACTACCTGTCAGTACTGTAGCTCCTGTGAATACCGCATTTACACCTTTCTGTTAAATCAAACAGATCTGCTAATGCGATCTAATGATTTCGGTTTCTATGACTAAAACTATAAAAAGTTTCGCTGATGGTATCTGAAATAAATATGAGTACTGAAAGGCATTTTCTGGAGGAGAACCCTAACCAACGTTTGCCTGTATTCTGCTGGGCTCCCTGTGGTTTTAGTAGTAATAAGAAAATAGGACCTTAATTTTAGCGGTTGGTCAGCTATAGCAAATAAATGTCAAAGGCAATTAAATGAGCTTACTCAAAACACACAAGATCTCCTTCAGAAAAAACAAGGGAAATATAAAGAGATCAGAAACTTCTAGCCTCAAACGTGTATCCAGAATAATCCGGTTCTTACCGATGTTTTCATACCAGAATAGTAGCAATAGTTCAGATTTTCTTTACAGCGAGAAGAGTTTGGTTATTTGAGGCACTTAGGGAAAAATCACAAATCTCACAAGCACTCTGAGTGCTACAGCCGAACAAGATAGCAGAATGCAATATTAATTCTTCACAGCTATTGTAGTGCTGCGCTAAAAAGTGTCTGTAGTATAAATGTTATGCTTTGGAGTGGAATTTTCTCTATTTATCATCTGATTATTTTATAATTTTATTAATTATAACTCATCTCAATACAGTGTCTCATTAGAGTAACAGAAAATTTGGTGTTATTGACAAATGATTGTGTGACACATATGGATAATTAATTACAGTAACATCCCATGAAATGACAGGGAAATTAAATGGATTGAAAATGCCACCCTTCACAGGCTCCCACAATCTTTTGCTTTTGAATGTCAACCAAGAAAGAAAACCCTGCTTTCTGACACGAGCAGTGCTGGGCTTCCGCTCCATCCCAGAGAAGGCAATAAGCAATCCGCGAGTGAGACAGATGTGTGGCATTCCCTTTTAACTTTCTGTACATAAATCAGCCCCCAGGTGATTGTATCTACACTGCTCTTGGATTATTGTCCTATAAATGAGAGACTCTGTCGCCTAATGTGAGCTTCCCGCCTCAAGGATTTAGATGACAAACCCCAGGAAACATATACTTTTCAGTATCTTTTTTATTAATTTATTTACTAGTAATTAACTTAATATACTGATTAATTACTATATAGCATTACTAGTATTAACAAACTAGAAAAAAATGAGATACCAATTAACCACTGTTTCTTTTTTAAAAATAGTACTTATTGATTACATTATATGTGACAAAACTTGTTCTGAGCTTGCAATTGAAGGAGCTACTCCAGCATGTGATTTCATATCCCGTGGCCCACACAGCTCACTCTGTGCCATGGCAGGGGATGATTTATTTTACAGGGAACTGAAAAAATACATGGTATGATATTGATGTACTTTGAAAATACTTGCAAAACAAAATACTAATAATTGAAGGGGAAAACACTGGTAAGTTGTTAAATCCTGACAAGCTGTTTTCATGAAGGCTTAGTCCTAAGAAGGCCATTATATTAAGTATGGATATTTATGCATATGTAGATTAAATTTTAAATGAATAAATGTACCATTTTAAAAGATACAACTTCTTCCTTCGTTATTCTGCAGATTCTTCTGTGGAATTTGGATCTGAGGAAAGAACTGTGACATTATTTTAAGAATCCTTTTTAGAGATCAGAAAGGAGTAATATCGAAAGGAAGAATGTATACATACAGTGGGTTTGACCCTCCTCTGAGAGTAAATCAGAAAGAACTACACTGTAAAGCCAACATAAATGAGGGGAATATCAGGCACTTGATATCAGAGCCAGACTACTTCCAGAAATGTTAAGACTGGGGGAAGACAAATACAGCTATCACTACTGTATACCACTGAATCTATTCTTAATAATGACTGAAATAATTTTTGTTATTATTTGTGTGCATTACAGTAGTGCCTTAAGGCAGCGTACAACATATAGCAACAGATTATTTTTCGTCCCAGCCACATCCAATCTAAACAAAAGGCCCTTAGCGCAACAGAAAGCAGCATTGTTATCATCTATCATTTGAGGCAGAGGAACGTAAGAAAACAGAGGAAATAGTCTGTCAAACTTGCACAGGAGATCTGGGGAAGGGACACCCGGCTCTCTTTAGTTACTGCGTACTCTGCTGAGCTACAGACCGTCACGTACGTACAATGTTCAAACTTACGCTGTATAGAGAGCCATGCCTTCAGTCATGCACCGTGTGCCCGTCAGCTAACAGCAGTCGTTTTACTGCTTGGTCAGAGAAGAAATAATTTCATCTATCGAATTCTTGCCGCACGAACTGGCAGAAAGACCGTATTACAGGAGAGCATGCTGGTCAGGCGCAGATACGAGGTCAATATGGACAAGACTTCCTGGTCTTTTCTATAAAGCTATAATTTCTTTTCAGCCAGGAAATGAAAACTGTTGAAAGATTCAATGTTGTCCTGTCTTTTAAGGCTGGAATCTCCTTTCAGCCAAAATAATTTATTCCATTTGTCAAAGCTCATCAGACTCTCAGCGTGAGTCTTGCATAAATGGATTCATTCCTGGCTGTTTCATTTGCACACTCCATGAAATTTTTTTCCACCTATTTAATTTCATCAAGACTTTCTTCACAGAGACTAGTAAACTTGCTGCAAGGGCACTTAATGTAAAAGACACTGTCTCTTTCTTATATTCCTGTGGAAAAAAATAGGATAAACCACAATACGCTTTAATAATTCATATACTTAGAAAAATTCCCATTTTAAGATGCTGTTCCTGAAATGGGAACAATATGGAAGCATATGATAAATAAAGCAATAAAGCCATGCTTATGGGTAACAGATAATAAAGTGCTGCCAACTTGGATACGCATTTTCTGTTTAAAATCTCCCATGGTGAAATTCGTAATATTCCGTATTCTACAGTAGTGGTGTAAAATCCTCCCATGAAACTGCAGTGTCTGGGAACATTACTACGGCATCGTTGTTGTTATTTTTCTAAATAAAGTGCCTCTCTGTTGCAAGAAAACTCATCAAGTGGAAAATGTGATGAACACGTTATTGCAAAGGCACAGGGTTTGGGAAACCTAGCTGTGTTTTCCTTTGCCTAGTTTGCATTGAACGCAGCTGTATAGGGCAGGTCCTACGCAGGGGGTCTGGTCTTTGTCCACGCTTCTGTAGGGCAGCCGTAACAATGTAAGCAGCAGTAGATCCTCCGAAGCCTACTTGGCTTTAAGACCTCAGCAAGGGAAGAGCTTTAAGTCCAGAGAAAACAAGCAGCACCAATGGGATCCTCTCCTGCCGTTACGCACATTTGTTTATTCATTTAAGAAATTTATTTATTTAAGAAGTTTTCACCTTGGGGAAACAACCAACGAGAAAATATGAAGAATTAGTGAATAAAGACTAAAGTTTAATTCCATGAAGTAGATTATAGCTCACGGCGGATGCTGTATATCATTTCTATTTGCTTGAAAAAAGAAGATTGTTTTTGTAATAGCCTGATCCTGAAGCACATCCAGGAGGGGAATGGAAGCAAAGCTGCCTCAGAAGCTGACACGATCAGACAGATATTTTAAAAAGCCTACTAAGATTTTACACCCTCCAGTAGGCTGAGGCTAAACAGGATTTGTCAGAAGCGGGAGCAGGTAGCAAGATAGGCTTTGTCAAAAGCAGAAACTGCTGCCAGAGCGGTATTGGTGAAAACCGTTAGTCTTTACAGTCAGTTCCTGTCAGTATTATGCATTTGAAATAGCCGGTCTTCAAATTAATATTTTCCAATGAGCTGGCCTTTAGGAGTCAAAGAAACAAACAAATTAATCTGAAAGAATGAGTCTGCCTGAGACACTGATAAATCTGTTATGACAATGTAAGGCTTATTAAACACTGAGAAATGTATTTCCCTAGCCTCTGGGTCAAATGCAAGTTTTAAGGTTAATGGAGGAAATCAACATTTAAAAAAATGTCACATGGACTACTTTTTTTGTGTTCTGCTTTTGACAAGAAATTCAGGATTCAATACACTTAACTCAAACATATAATGCATGTAGTGATGTATCACCCAAGTAACACAATATTCTGAGTTACAGGGACATAACTGAAGTAGGATAACATAGATGATGTTACAATTTGAGAAACAAAGGGGAGTCCCAGGTCTTCTCATATATTACCATTCATCTGTTCTTTAACATCAGCACGGGCTTGCCTTCATGAACTCTGTCAGAGTCACACGCATGATCTTTGCTCTGACTGTACGGAGATGAAATGTAGGCTAGCTGAAGCGTACTGCCGAGGAAATAACTCAGTCTTGATAAAAGGAATGCTTTGCAGAACAGAAAAGCTAAACAGTGCTATTGATTATCATGATGTATGCTACAGTGAAAGAAGGTGGAAACACAGGGGCTGCCTACACACAGCTTTTCCTCTCAGCAGCAGCTGCAGTTTCAGCAGGGGTTTTTCTTGCCATTTATGACGTTAAAGAAGGATTCCTCTGAGTTGAAAGGTGGTACAGCAACTTGACCTGCTATACTCAGGAGGGTTTCTTGGGCCCAAAAAGCTCTTGAGTTTGCTTCCTCAAGTGAAAAATGACCCCCACTGTGGATATTCATAGAAAGAAACTGACATACACAGATATATATCTGAAAAAAACCCACACTATCCCCTGCCACAGCCTGAAGAACTCATCAGGTGGAGCACAGTTATCCAAAACCTTATCTTTTCTAGTCCACAGTCCCCATACTTCTTCCTTTCAAAGCATGTTATGTGGCTTAAGCAACTGCCTGGTGGGATAGAAACTCTTAGTAACCCATGTTGCCCTACTGGTTGTTTTCCGTCACTGTAAACCATACTTTCAGGCAATAAGGGGAAAGACTGTAAATTTTCTTGTACTAAAAGACATGTGCTTAATGTACCTGCTCTCTCTGTGTGATAGCTAATGGTGCCAGGCAGACTTTAGATTTACCTCAATACTCCAAAGAAGAGTTGACTAGCAAGCTTGAAGGCCCTTCAAATACCTTCCTTGTTTGGAGGGAGTCAGTCGATGCCGTTCTCCAGAACCCTGGTAGGTACTGACGTGTTGAGAAACACCATGCTGAAAAGCCGCCAGTGGCCCTCAAAACCAGGGTTGACCTCCATGGACAACCTGGAAGTCAAAAAAGATTTTATAAACTTAGTCTCATTAGTCTCACTAGTCTCTTTAGTCTCGTTATTAATTTAAAAGGTTATGATCCAATACCCACCATTAGAGTTAGGGACTTTAAACAGAATGGGTCTTTTAATGTGCAAAAGAGATAGTCTTATGACCTAGACTCAGCAGGCAACCTCATTCATGCTCCAGTGGGCGAATCCAGCTCATTCTTTTACACGTGCATTGGTTCGGGAAAATGAGTTTCATTCTTGGCACTACCGGTGAACACTTTTGTCCGTACACAAAATTAAGTATGGCAGAAATCCTGTATGTCATCAAAACCCATAGAGAGATTATGTTACAGTGGCATCTTTCACATCACCAGTGGGAAAAAATAATTCAGTTCTAGCACACAGTGCGTCATACAACGTACATCTACATTTCGCAGACATGGGCTGATAAACACCCACACGAGCTAACTTTAAACCAACTGTTTGAGCATAATAGCCAAGGCAGCATAGAGCTTTGTGGGGGTTAACACCAAAGTATATTATTTTTTCATTTCTTACGCCAGCAGGTAGGCTTCCCAGCCGGAGCTCACCGTTACCATGGCTACGTTGCCAGCCGTCTCCAAGTCAGATAGTTTAAAGCTAATTTGGATAAGCCTGCATTAGCTGCAGACATTTTAGTGACTGCAGTGTAGACATATTCATAGCAATGAAGGGTTTTCAGAAAGATTTCAAAATAGCCATGTAATTTTTTTTTTTAAATGTCTGCTGACACTGTTACCACTGATGGAATGAGGACGGGTGCTGGGAGGTAGATGGGCGGGCGACTTTCCCGAGTAAGTCAAAATGCAAGGGAGTGCTGCAAGCAGCCCAGATTGTTTGTGATTTATTTGATACAATGGTATAGACAAAACCACAATGAGAATTTTATGCCTTTAAAACTGCATTTTGTTTTCTGTATGTTCCATTGTTTATTCAAGTGTACAGCTTCCTATGAAAAGAACTAGTTTCTGTATCTATCTGGCACCGCAGATGAGCTTAAGTTTTCTTTTTTTTAGCAATTCTTTATATTTATATAAAAAGAAGGTAACTTATAGCATATCATTACTATATGGAGCAATTAAATTGTAAGACAATTAAATTAAATTGTAGACACAAACAAAGGTATTATTCAATCTCTCTATCTGAATTTCTTCTTCTTTCCGCATTATCTTCTCTAATCCCAGGATTAGTACACCAAAGCATCAAGTAACGGTGTCCTATCATTCCCTTATCTGCTACGCACCACATTTGTACTCATTTCAGCACTAAGCTATCTCTATAGCCTGAAAATCACTTGACATCGCATATATTCAGGTTGCGCTGCCTTGGAAAGAAATAATTTATTGTTACCTATTCTATAAATATCCTCAGCACAAGTCATCCAATAACCATAACGGTAAGCTGCTTTAATTGAAGAAGAGACCAATGGTCTCAGCTGTATTATAACGTCTCTTAATAGATTACCTTAACAGCTCTGACAGACTGCTTAAATAAGTTATTGTCCCTCTTCAGAGTGAAATATTTTCAAATAAAGATTACTTGTAAGTGCATTTCCTTCAAAATGATTATGCAGCCAGATCAATCTCTGTGGGTCATGCTCACTGAAACTACCCCAAAAGGCAGCGTTACTACTTTCTCTTCAATGGGTAATAGGGCACGGAAGATGCTCTCTCTTTACCGACACATTTCCTGTTACCAAGCCCAAATTAATTTGAAGACTTTGAAGAATGAAAGCTGCTTGGCAATGTTTCCAAGTGGTCAGTCTTCTGCACGCTGCACTTACAGAAATAAACTCCCTTCCTCACTGAAAAGACAGACTGCTCACAGACACCATCTCAGCTAGAATTAACGTGAGACTGAAAAAAGAGGAGGTGCCAAAACCCACTACAGAGCTGCTCCTAAAACTGAGTGTCAAACATGAGTAGAACCAGCATGAGAAAGTAAGGTGTGGATTACTCCACACGGTACATTTCACACATCCTAACAGGGAATTAACGCATAGCAGCTGATATACTTTTCAGTTCACATCCTTACTTATTGTACAGGTTAAATTTGTGGATGCAGCCAAGCAATGAATTAATTCATCTCCATGGAAATTCCTGATGCAGTGTTTGAATGTGTTCTAAAATCCTGAAACAGAAAGATATCTAAAGGGTCTTGAAGGAACGGAATGAACTATTTGGATACTACCCCTCAATGCTTAAGAGACAAGAAAATATTGAGGTATACGTTAAGGGTAGAACAAAAATTTGTAACCCCCCTACCAGTAAACAGTAGAAATTAAAGTAAATGTCAACTGAAACACAGATGGTCTCTCCCTCAGAAACAGATTTTGCTGTCATGCAGTTTGTTCAGACATCATGACTAGTTAATCTAGTTACTAATGTGTACTTCATGAGCCTCACCTTTGCTACTGCTTGAATGTCTTCATTTCTACAATTTAAAATTCATACTGCATGGCAAGTTTCTATAGCTCTCCATTGATTTTATGTCCATTTATTTTTAATTTATTAATATTTTTTTCCCTTCATATTATCACTATCAATAACATTCTATACTCCCTATACAGTTTTATATTTGCACCTCATTCTGGAAATAAGTCAACAGGCAGAATTTTACAACTAGAGGGTGCTGGAGGACCATAATGTGCTATGGTATGCAAAACTCTCAATGACCTTTAGTGTAAAGAAGAAAAATAAAATAAATCAATTATTACTGCTCAGTAGGACAAGTTAATATATTCCGAGGTAATACAAATACTGCAATATTATCTAGTGTAAGTGAAAAGAAAATTAATACTTCATAGCTGATACTGGTTTATTTTAAATTTTGTTTCGAATTTGCTGTTAAACTTTGCTTCTGTCCTTAGTTTTTGTGCTGTAATGAACGAAAAGCCTTTATCTTAACAATATACATTCCTTTTGCTTCCTTTCGTGTGAGTTGGAAAGCAATTACAGTGTATTATTGATTAAATGTTTTATGATAAAACACAAAAGCTGTCAAGTAAGCAGGAAAGCAAGAAGGAAAAAGATTAATTTAACAATAAAATCTATAACTGAGATTATACAGATAGAATGTGGACATTAATTACAGATAAATCATTTAATAAGAGTTCTAACAAGAAAATTATCTTCCAAAATTCATATAATTTCCAACACAGGGTAATTATTTTCTTGCCTTCCAGTACTGCAAGAAAAAATACAAGTATGAGAATAAATAATGTCTATAAATATAGCACTCTGATTGTATATAGAAAAATTACCCCTCCCTTCCTTCCTCTCTTTGAATTATCCTTACTGCTTCTCAGAGTCTCTGACAATTCTGTAAATACCTTCAACAGACAGAAATATTGAAACTTTGAACTGGACCTTAAAGATATATATATTTTTTTTCCTCTGATTCAACACGGTTCAGTAACATTTGGGATTTCCCTTCCATTTCCTCTGATTGAAAAGAAATCCAAAGGACAAACGGTGGCCGCCTGGTAAAGTGGCTTCCTGAAACCTCCACGAGGAAGTGGCCGGGAAGCTGGCGGAAAGCGCATGACCATATTCTGAAGAGCAGATCTCTTCAACCCAAACATGAATCGTTGCAACCAGGGTGTTGACCACAAAGTGGCAGTGGTTACAAAAAACCCTGGGCACGTGCAGATCCGCCAGATGCCCAGTGAAGCCAGCATAGCATGCTTCGCTCTTTTTATGTTCCCACTTTTGACCTTCTGGGTTGTGCAGGCTCGCCATATGTGGACGACATTCACGTGGGGGGCAATACCCAAGTGATCCAACAGTCCACTTGTGGTCTGCATTGGCTCAGCGCATCCTGGATGAGCTGGAAATGTAGCACAACAGTGTGATTGTGTCTGTTTCCTCACTATGGAAGGCTTCAGGTCTTTAACTCAGTTCCCTTCCTCGCCCATGAGGAGCCAATAATCCATATTTCCTTTTATGAATTGCCAAGTTAGTGAGAACTGTCTTATTTTAATATTTTAACTAACTGTGTTGCCCCAGCTTTACAAGAGACATGGTTTCCTATGGCACACTCACAAGGGCTGAGGCACAGTCCCTGTGTGCTCCCGGGGAACACACGCTACTCAGATGCCTACATACAAGCAGCTTTCTTTTGGTTGCGTTTCACCTCATGACTTGCCCTTAGGAAGGGGTGCACCCTGGCACCCACGGGAGACCACAGGTCCTGCCCTGCGCACCCTGGGGAGATCATGTTTCTGTAGTCTCCATGTCACGGGGTTTCCTCTGGAAAATGGAGAGCAGTCTCCTATCAGAGCAGATTCACGCATAGGACCTTATTCTCCAAAAAGTAGCAGCCGAATCAATGAGTTGGTGAGGGCAGCCATTAATTAACACATAGGCACAAGGACTCATGATGTATGTAAGAGTCTCAGCCCTTTAGACACTTCTTCACTTCTGCTGGTGGCTAGGTGCTAGCTTTGGTCATCTGTGCTACAACAGGCAAACAAAAAAAGTATAACTAGTGGTAAAAATGGGATTTCATCTTGACAACAACTGGTTTGTTTAAACTGAAAGCTTTCAAGGGGATAAACAAAACAAATTGAGTAAGATGTATCCGATGCAACAACAAAAAAATTGTGACATATACTGCAGGCTTGCCAGATGCTACAGAAGATGAGTCAGAGGACAGAGTAATGCAAAAAAGTGTAACAACCTGACACTGAACTGCATCTTGTGATGTTTCTCCAAAACTCCTGATACCTTTAGTCTAGAAAGCGGCCTGTTTGTTTTTGACATATCGTATCTAGTTTGTGCCTAAGAAAACAGCAGTCAAAATTTGGCCCAATGTTTTATTGTCAGCATATTCTCACACACTTAAGTGTGCCTGCTTGATGGATACAATTGTTGGTTTTTTTTTTCTAAATGAGCTGATTTTACAAAATTAGTAATTCTCTGATCTTTATTTTTCCACATAGACAAGATCAGCGTATTGAATGCTGCCTTCACTTACAAAGTCTAAATAATATGAATTACAACTTAGCTTTTCCTTCACCAGTGCCATCTAAAATGAGACAAGAACAAGATGTTTGTTTTTTTTTCCCTCTGGAAATTAGCAGAAAAGCTGTTAAATACTACATATACTAGAATACTGATTTTAATAATACTCAACGTGCACATCAGTTTCATGGTCAGAAACACTTTAAATCTCTGTATGTTACTACTAACTGAAAAGTGTTATTCAGCTTTATAATGTAGTATGCATCGTCCTTCATATATATGCCTAAAGCAGGATGTATGCTGTACATTTATATACAAGGTTGGTTGGAGCACAGACATTGCAGTGTCATGCTTTCATTCAAATTTCAGATGCCATATGTTCAGTACAATCGCATGGCATCAAAATGCAACATATTGCTTTGCAAATGCAAATAATTTCACACAGTGGCCTTCATGACTGGGAAGGGGTAATGAAATGGGATATATTTTACACATATGAAAAAAATAAATAAAAGATTTATCATAAATATATGGACCAGTATATGACGTTGAAGAACAAGAAGCAAAAAGGGAACAGTGCTCTTGCATAAAGATCGATTCTCTTTGCGGCTGATGGAATGACAGGCTTGGGAGGAGGAGGCTTCTTGTTGTTCTTGGCTTGAGATTTCCCGAGCCCATTGTTGACTTCAATGGGCTTCCCATAACAGTCATAATTCGATAATTCAAAATCCCTTGGCAAGCTTCCAACAATGCTGAAATCATTGGATCTCAGATCAGATTTCGAAGTACAAACTTTTTTGCATCTGGTCTCACCAACCTATGAAATAAAGAGTGAGGGGAATCATGATCTACTCACCATATTTCATTAACAAACTTAATGCAGCTGCTAGAGAACACCACAAACAAACATATAGGAAATTACTTGTTGATAGGGATACATTACATCAGCCTAATTTGCTGAATGGTTGCGTTAGAAAGTACTTAAGGATGATCAGTCAATCATATAAACTAATCCAAACATTCATAATTGTGTAATTTTTCATGCACAAGATGCCTCATGCTGTGCAACCTGCTATAGTTAGACTCCTTCATTTTAAGACGACAGAAGGGGAGAGAATATTTCTGTAGAGTATTTTTGGAAATCGGTTCTGTGCTGATGAACCTGCAGGACAGATACTATTCGATACTTACATTTTTCTGAGGCCTGGAAGCTACAGTCAGAATTAACCCTAAAATTCACTCTTTGATGCAACAATTAAAGTCTATTCTGGTTCTACATAGTAGCCAGCTCAAGATCCTATATCTCATCCTAGGGTGACCACCTTGCATGGCCAGAAGGCACTTTCTTTGTACCTGCAGTCCTTGGTGCCTCTCTAAAGACAGGTAACAAAGATGCTGATACCGTTCTCAGCGCTTCCCATCGGTACACTGGAGAACCGTGTATCTGGGAAATCTAAATCCAGCAACTGAATACCTGTCTTTCCTACAGCTCCATCAGTGCTCTTGGGGATCAGGTACTACTGTGCTATGGGGTAGCCCCAGGTGAATGATTCTCTTTCACAGACCAGGCAATCGCACTGGCACATACAATGAACATTTAAAAGAAAAAAAGTATTCGGTGCCCTTCAAACGAAAGTGTTTTTTGGGGAAAAAAAGAGTGTTCCTACATTTGCTTCCTTGGATTTTATAAAGTTTGTATTTCAGGTACAACAAATCTCTAGAAGGACCACCCACACACTGTTCAGGGAGCTTGAGGAGACCACTTGCAAGGTGCTGTGCTTTGCGACTTGGGTAAATCTCTCCCAAAGTTTCATTTCAATTGGCCTATACAGTAAAGCAGGAAAAAAAAAGAAAAAAAAAAAAAAGAAAAAAAAAGAATACAGGTTATGAACTTAACTGCATTATTAATAATGCCATTTGTTCACATATATAACCTGAGAGTTAGTTGGAAAAAATGCTGCTTTACAAATCAGGTTATACACGTGGGCAACTGACATTATCATAAGTTTCCTTAGGGCTTCCTGGAGCCACAGACACACTAAAACTTGGTTCTTCCAAAAGCTGCCTCTCTCTCCTCCACAAAGCCTTCAGGCATTTTACTCTCAGCTCTTTCCACCTCTGAGTTTTCTGTAGTCTTAGGCTGATGGTTCGGGATATTTGCATCGTCACATTTTGTAATTAAAGTAATAATAGTGAAATACAGTACCAGACTTATGGATGAATGAAAAACATTCTGGAGAACATTATTAGCTTCTCTAGGACAACTGTCAAGGTACCCTGGACGAAAAGAACTGTGGTAGTCAGGAAGAGACCTAAACTTCAACTGGGGCTTTTACTCCTGCTACTGACAAGGCTGATTCTGGTGCAAGGTGGAAGAGAAGCACGGCACTGTTCCCTCAGCCAGGAGTTGCCAGACTCATATTTCTCAGGAAAACAGTAAATTTTGAAACCAATGCACTAAAACTGAGGTGCAGGTTACATAACAAAACCAAGATTACAGGTTATAAAAAAGAAAAACAAGATAGGTGTTCCACGATGGTAAGGCAAAACTATATTTATAAATTTCCTGCAACTGCTTCCCAGTCATCAAAGAGCTGACAGTCTGGGACGGTATTCAATATTGGAGTAGCAGGGGCAAACTGTCTAGTAAGGTGGTGACTGAGACATGTATGATTATGTGACCCTGGGTGACATGGGGGCTGTCACTCAGTGATCCGAGAGGTTCCTTCCAATCAGATCATAGCCAACAATATGGGTAATAAAGACAGAAAGCAGACCCTTGTGCAGTGAAAGGGGAATTTGCAGGACTGGGGTGCATGTTGACTGAAGAGTCACAGGAATATGACATTTTTTTCATGGTCAAAACTAGCAAGATTTAGTAAAGCCATTACAAGAAATAGAATCACGTATGAAATTATAAGCCTTCTTTTGGATTTGCAAACTTGTAGTCCATTCCTCATACTACCAGCGATATATTGTAAAACTCAGTGACACTAATTGTAGCCTAAGCGCTCTCATTTACAATACAGAATATTCCTGTTCCAACTGCAGTATCTAGAGGGTGCTCCCCTAAAAGCTGTTACAAGTCAGTTCTCATTCACCTGCGGGACAGAGAACTGAGGGAATGGCTTCTAGGTCACCTGTGCCTTACAAGCGGAGGACTGTTCGCAGCATGTTCACGCAGAGCTCTGCTTAGTTTAGTGTCAGCTGTAGTACTGATTTATCAGGGTGACACAATTTCCCTTGTAAGAGCAACCTGGCCCAAATTTTTCTTCAGTAAGTATATGTTAATTTAAAAAATAATTTCTTTCATTTCCCTGGCTTTACAAATCTAATGTGCTTCTATTTTCTGCATTCAGTCACTGCCTAGACATATTTTTAAATTTCTTCTCGTACATCTCTTCAACTCTCCAATATTTCTGTTGTTTTAATCTAAATTTGCTTCAGTTGACCTACAGCTTTCCCTAAACAAAGTGAGATAATATATATTAAAAGTAGTTTATCTGCTTTTTATTCACCCTGTCTTGGTTTGTGCTAGAAGTGTAACGATATTCCTGACACTTACCAAAGGCTGCAGGAACCATTTCTGTGGAAAATGATACCGCAGGACTTGATTTTAGAGCACTACACTGAAGACTTGTAAAGAAAGTAAAACATTGTTAAATATTAATATCCTTTTGACTTCATCCTGACACAGAACTTGGCCCTGGAAAATATTGGATATCATTTGCCTTATCCTGCCTCAGCATCATGACCCGTGGGCCAGACCCAGCCTGCAGGATGCTTCCGTCAGATCGATGGCTTTTCCCCTGCAGGGGATGGGGAGCAGCTGTTTGGGAAGGGAAGGCTGCTGTAATAGCGCAGGGCCTCCCCACACCCCCGATGGAGCCGGGCAGCTGCTCCTCGTTCCTCCAGCATGGAGGCGGAGGGGCTGAGGAGGGCATGGGAAGGTGACGTGGCTCTGAGGGCTTGGCCCAAAACACAGACCTAGTTCCCGTTTCTCCCAGGACTGGGCCACCTTGTCTAGGTTTGGTATGTTGGACAGGACACCTGCCTTTTGATGAAGAGCTCGGAAATACCTAAAAATGACTCCTAGAAGCCAGAAGGTCCCTTGCGATGATCCTTTCTCACCTTTTACAAAATTCAGGCTGATGGGTGCCCACTGCCAAGCTCAGCACCTGCCACTGCCCTGGATGCTGTGGCGTTCAGAGCTGCGCCGTGCGTGCCACTGCGGCAGGGCCATACCTGGCTCAGAAAGCCTTTGCTTGTGGAGTTAGGGGAATAATGTGATAAGAAAGTGGGGAAAGAGAAGAAGAAAGAAGCGCTGCCTGTGCACGCAGCCTGGCAGAGAGGGGGAACTAGCTCTCCATCACTGCCTCTGCTGCTTCTGGCGCTCCTCATCACTCTCCACATTCACAGCCCAAACTACTTATACCAGATTTTCCTTTAAAAAATCCAGAATGAAGAATTTTTTCCATGACCTTGTTTCTCACAAACATATGTACCTTATTTCTAACCTGAATTTATTTGGCTTCAATTTTCAGTCACAAGGCATGACTGTAGTTAGTCTGATTAACTGCTGGTACTTACAGATGGTAACAAATCTAACCTTGATTTTGCATAATTCAGATGATGTAACCAGGCTGACATATGAAGCCAAGTCAAATGTTCTTCAGAGTTTCTTACCTCCACATCATTACCTCTGTCAACTGAATTGACGATCTTTTAAAAAATTATATTCAGTTTGATTAAATCAATAAACACACAGATCAGCTTTAATTTCACTGACCCATTTAAATTTATTAGCTAACGTGGGGCTGAATTATGAATAATATTAATTATAATTAATAATTATGAATAATAATTATTAGTCAGCCCACTGTTAGCTATGCAATATTTTCCACTGATTGATGTCAGGCTTATAATTATTCATGTTATGCCACTTAGCCTTTAAAAGTACTGGCACGATGTTAGCTTCTTGCTGTCTTTTGGAACCCTCCCAGTTTTAAGGGATTTATAAAAAATCAACATTAATGTTCCACAGCACTCAGGGACCAGCTCTTTAAAAAATCCTAGATGCAACTTAAGCTGAAATCTCAACTGTAAAATGTCTAACTTTAATAGCTACTGTTTAATATCCTCATTAGCTACTGTCAATGAAAGCTATTCCATCATCTGATTGAATATATCTGGCTTTTCCCCAAACACAGAGCAGAATATTTGTTCAACACTTTTGCCTTTTCTGCTAATTCTTGATACTTACGGCATCTCTACCTAGTATTGGACCAATACTCGTTACTGGTTTTTGAATTCTTGCTATACATGCAAAGTAACTTCCTATTGCCCTCAATTATGCTAACCATACATCCCTTTTGTTATCGACACCTATTGTCTGGATTTCAACTTGTATTAATTGCTATCAACTTCGCCATTTGCTAGTGAGAAGAAAAGAGAAATGCTTGAAGCTGAGTTAGTTTTCAAACTTTGGGGAGTTCGTTTTCAATTGTGCTGTTTGTTGGGTTTTTTTAAATTAGTATAGCTTCCCTTCTGGTCTGTAGCTGTTTTGAATCTTGTTAGATAGCTCACCAGCATCATTCATATTTTTTTGTTTAAATTCTTCCACCCAGATGAGAAAAAATAGTTTTCAAATTTGTGAAATCTGTCCTTTCACAGCACCAAAAATACCAGGACTTGACTAAATTTGTTTTGTGCAAATAGAATAAAGATCCTTTTCAATTGACTCTTCATCCTGTGATCATATCCTCTTTATCTGTCAGGATGAAGTGTAATATAAAATGCCATCATTTTGGATTCAAGAATTTTTGAGAGCAGACGTGTATTGTCCAAAATTTCTAGCAAAGCTTCAAACATGCTACAGCACTGGCAGCCTCTCAAGCTCAGCATGCGTCCCTCAGGCTGAAGTGCCTCCCTACTGTAATGCAGCATTCTCTGCCCTACACAGCACCTCTTCTCTGCCATAAAATCATTTCTCCTGCTGCACCCAACCTCTCTTGGCATGCAGGTCTGTCACTAGTGCTGCCATTTGTGTAAGAGTCTTCCATCAAGATGAAGGAGTAGTTCTAACAAACTCTGTCATTAATCTTTCTTCTACTTGTTTTGTGCTCTTCTCTTGCTCTTGCCATAAAGATAGACGCAGATCATCAATAAAGTAATGATTTTTTAGCATTAGTGTGTATTCAGACTGAATATGTTTTCTGGTGCAGCTCAGCAGGAATTTGCTATCACATTCCAAATATTATGTTCCTTGCAAATTCTCATTACCCCACTAATGGCAAAGTACAGCACAAAAAAAATTTACACATAAAATATCACAGAATCACAGCATAGCTGAGGTTGGCAGGGACCTCTGGAGATCATCTAGTCCAACCCAGACTCAAAGCGGATTGCTTGGGGCCTTTTTGCAGTCATGTTCTGAATTATCTCCAAGGATGGATACGTGAGTCACTAGAGCAGAAAGTACCTACCCTGTACCTGAAATGCTGTCAGAACTATTAAAATAGATTGCAGCCTGTGGTTTTGTGTACAAGATAAAATGTAAACTGGGTTTCTGGTGGTTCTACAAGAAAAGTCTGAGTCTGGAGTGTCACTTGAGGGGAAAAGACAATATGGGAGGATCACGTCACCACAGGTCACCACCAGTGGTCAGGTATATTATAAATCAGTAGAGATGAACATAACCCATATCAGGTTTCAGCGCCTAGATGCAGCTCTGACAAGGTAAGACAAGCAATAGCACTACTCCTCTTTAAAAATAACTGGGTTTAGAGCTATTACCACTTGCATAGCACCATCCATCATCTGCCAGAACCATTTTTTTAGCAAATGTTCTCTCCAGTCATCAGCACATTATCTGTGGGGGACAGCTTCTATAAATGGGCTTGATGAAAATGTGACTTTTCAAATCGAGGGGTGTTGTTATAGTTAACAGTGCAATCTCTCCCTGTAATCACGCCACCAGTGAAAGCAAAAAGAAACTGATTCATCTTCAAAACATTTCCCTTGTTGCTTGTTTTTCTCACTGTATGATGTTACATTGCTAGGAAACACACGCAAACTCCTACTGAGGATTCCCAATAAAAAGCCAGTGCCAGCAGTTACCCCCAGGTTGCATAATTTTCCTCTCTGCTTAGAACAGCGTCTACTTGCAGCCACTATGAACTAAGGGAGCGAAACTGTTCTTTCTCATGGCTTCTTGCCTGTAAATGCATAGCCATTGTAGCTCCTAGCAAACACAGCAGAAGTGCTTATGTTGAATTTTCTCTTTTTTCTACAGATTCAGGTTGATCTTGCCAGGTGGACCACTCGACTTTAATCAGACAGTCGTATCGATAAACCTGTGGGCTTAAAATGGCACTGACATTTCAAGGGTTTTTGTTGGTGGGGGCATGACTCATAAAGCATGAACTCATGCGTTTGGCGTATGCTGGCAACATACAGCTTTTACGTCAGCCAGTACGCAGGATTTGGTGGAGAGGAGAAGTAGCTATGCATCCACGGAAGGCTTTCTCCATCTTTGGCTGATCTCAGATTGTGAGCATTGTTTTCATCCTGCCATCTTCTCTGTTGCTGTTGGTGACTATCGGTCGTGATCACTGACTTTACTGACACAGCATGCTTCCTACTGAAAACTTGCAGGTGGACCCTCTTCTTCCAGGGGATCTCTTCTCCTCACCTTCAATTACGAATGGCATCAAGCTTTTAATTTTTCAGATATGCTGAAAAGTTTATCCTTTTACCCAATTTCTTGTCATAAAAAAGGAACAACGGCCGCTTGTATTTTTAAGTATGATCACCTGTTTTTGTTATGGCTTGTTTTTTACTAATATCAAACATGCCAAGTCTCCAGACCAGCTGACATTTTTATCTTTCACAAATGGAGCGAGCACATGAAAGCAAGTTGTTCCATGAGGGCTGGAACCAGGGATGTCTGACCACCCCACTTGCTTCCCTGCGCTCCCTTCGATCCTCCCCACGCCCGGGACCTTCCCACCCCAACAACCGCGCTGTACTGGCCCCTTCCCCAAATCTCCTGCAGAGACATCACTGCTGCAATGCTGCATGGCTGTGAGAGGCAGCAAGAGCGCAACTTGCTGCTCGGGAAACGCTCGCAAACTGGCCTGGCATCGGGATCAGGGGCATTTTAAAGTGAAATAAAGCACTTTCTCTTTTTAAACTTGATTCCCCTCTAATAACTTACAGATATGTATCAGCACCATTCAGTTAATGTCTCATAATAAATAAGTGCTTCATTTAAGCTGGAGAAACATTTATAAATGCAATTATTCATGCTCTCTGTTTTTCCCCACTTGGAGTCTTCTGCTTCCAGGTCTTTCCTGCTGGCTTTACCTTTGAGCCCCATCTGGTCTATCTACTGCTTCAAGCCTAGCTATGGTGAGATTTCCAGCTACACCCTCAGTCACTTTTGCCTTACTGTCACTTCCTACGTGGAAAGAGGACATCCTCCAACATTTCTATAGGATGCACACTCATGTCAGGGATGCAGTTCCAAGTTGTCCTCCTTTTCTCCTAAAGCTATACATTGGTTCACCTAAGTCTTTCCAGACATTTAGCACAGTATTTGCTCTCTCCTCACACACAATCCCACACAACCCTGATGAGAAACAGCTCCTGAAGTTATGGGACAGCACTCTGGCCTCTTTTTGTTTCGTATTCTTTATGCCTTTCAACATACAGGTTTTTTCCATTACCTGTTTCTCTAATGTTTCCCTCCCTCGCATATTTGCCGTATGACAAATGCATTTTCTACTTGATCATTACTAGGTCTGCATGGGAGCGATCCGAATTTTGTGGGGCAGGCCTAGCTTTGGATTAGGAGCCAAAGCTACTGAAAGATTTAGACCTGTTCTGACTTAGGAGTTTAGTACAGGCTTCTCCAGGGCTAAGAACTTTCAAAGTACTCCTATGCGGTAGCTGGTTCAGAGAGGGAGTTTTCAGCTAGGTAGATTTATAGCATTCAAATACATAGAATCTAGCATCACTGTCCTACCACATCCTGATGTCAAATGACTCATCCGTCTGAGAGCTTTTTCTGTCTCAGCCTGGTGATCTTCCCAGAAATTACCAGCCCAGGGCACCTTTCCTCAGGTAGGCTATATTTCAAAGCAGGTGGCTGGATACAAGCTGGATCACTAACCATGAGGGGAGGTGACCACTCAGCCACATGACCAGCTTTTACAGCAATGAATACGTATTTCCAATACGTCCAATATCTTCCAAATGTTTTGTAACTCTGTATAAAGATCATCAGAAGCTACGCATGCCCAAGACTCTATATAAAACCAACAGATAATTGTTGCAGAGATATAGAAATTGAAATGTTAAAGGTCTCTGATAACAAATTGGGAAGACCCTGAAAAATGCAGGTCAAACATGAGATTCTGGAGCTGACACTGCAAGATCTTGGAGGGCAGACTGAGGTCTGAATCTTAAAAACCTTCGGCCTACTGCTAGACACCATTCATGGGGAATGTTGCTTAATTTTTGTGGACAATGACTCCCCTTCCTCTAAGTCTTAAAATGCACTGTACAGCCAAACTTGCCTTCTTGAAAAAACTTATTAAAAGATGAAAGGATAGCATAGGTGATAAAAGTTATCATTTTATTCTCCTTATGGCTATGGCAATGGCAAGCACCTTAAACAGTGTATACACCGAGGAGAGTCAGTAATTTAGCAATTTGGTTTTGTTCACACTACTGAAAAACTGTAGTTTTTTGTTAATCTTGTAATTGATCAAGCTGTACACTTACACTTGTTAAGTACTTGAAATAGGAATAAATAGATTTTATGCTGCTCTGCTGGACTGTTGCAACTATTCTGTCACAAGAAACAGCTGAATTTGGGACCTGCAAATTGCTGAACACAAAAATATCACATTCCGTTCAGGGGAAGCAAAACTATAGCGGACCCATCTTTCCTTCTACTCAGTTCCCACGTTGCCTCGGCTTGGGGAATTACTTGTGACCCAAGTGAAAGCAGACATGGGGTTGCGCTAAGCTGAGCCTGGTTGCCTGCCAAAACAGTTCCCAGGAGACTCTTCTACCAGATATGAATTATAGTAGTCAAGTGCACCACTCTGCAATACCTGCAGTTCCTCTGGACTGGAGGTAATTTGTTATGGGGCAATGCCAGCTTGATACTAGGACAGGGTTGCTGCCATTCTGACATAAACGACTCCCTCCTTAAAGAAGCTTTACAGTCACATTACACACTCCCAATAAAGCCTAATAGCTTTATTTTACACATCTAAATTGCTGAGTCATTGAAAACTATAAGCCAAATTCATATTTCATATATTGTAGCATAATGTATTTTCTTCTGTAGAATAAATGTCATTTAAATATCACTCAGGACTGAGGGCAGTTGGCCTGGGATGTCTGATAACTCTTGGAGCACAAAGGGGGAGTTATACAACACCGGGAAGCTACCATTATGATGGAAAACTGGCCTGAGCTAAGACGTACATCTCATCTTTATCCATATAATGAGATCTGGTCACAATTTACCCATAAACTCTATCTGGCAACACAAGAAATGCAGGAACTGTTTGACAGACAGAGAGACCTGTCTTTTGTTTACAAATGCCAAGACTTCTGGATCCCTGGCTTCAGAGATGCTTGACATGCAATGCGGTGCAGCTGTGGCCATCCCGGGGAAAGCAATGAGACGGGTGTTATTTGAGTATGCTCTCAGCAAATACTGACTGAGAGTCCTGTCCTCTGAATAGTTACAGCTTGACAGCTGCTATTTATTATGAGAAAAATAGCAACTGTAAAGCTGCTTGCTACTTTATTTACCTGAAGCTCAGCAGCAACCATGGCGCTAGGATATTAAAAGACAAATTTTTCATTTAGTACCTCTGACCCCAAATCTCTAGGGACCAATTGGTCAGATTGCTAGCCATTAATGACCAGCATGTTTTTAACGTCTTGGCAACTTCTAAGATTAAGCAGTATCCAAAACTATTACGACAGTATATTCCTGGAATCGCGTTAACAGAGGATAATGCTGATTTTGCGTACACAGCTTCGCAGCTCCTACCTGTAAAGTGCTGATATGGACAGGAGTCCCTGTGCCATTCACAGTGTTCTTCTTGGCAGCATTTCCACCCTTCCCTTCCACTTGCTCTGCCTTGGCAATCTTTGCTTTTTCAGCTTCAATTCTCTTTGGATTGTTTAGCATTACCTGGACCACCGCATACTCCACCAGGGATGCAAACCCAAAGAGAAGGCAAACAATCAGCCAGACATCTAAGGCCTTCACATAAGACACTTTGGGAAGTTCAGCGGCAAGAGTGGTACATTCAGATGCCAAGCTGAGCACTGAGAAAATACCTACGGAAAGAAAAACAATATATTGATTAAAGAAGACTTACCCTTACTGACGCTGGCTGTGCTCTTCCTCTGAAACAGACAACACTGAATGATGTTTTGTAACGGTGAATGGGACTTCACAATGCGGTCGGTGTATTTTGCAGCAGGTAGACAAAGTGCACATGCCTTCAGTTAATGAACAAGTTAAACTGAATACTCATGTAGGATATTGCAGTTAGTGATGAATTATTAGTAATGAGTACCTTCATTTTATAAATGGAGAAAGAAATAAGTGAGGCTAAACTGGTTGCTGTGGTTTTCCTGCTTCATCACACGTCACACAACTGGGAAATGGCCTTTCCAGAGCCTTATCCTACAATGTGCAACTAAGTCCGGCAAGATGGAAGAGAAATATATGATACTTAAATCAAAAGACTCCAAGTCCTTTAAATTAGACTTGAAGAGCTACTGTTGTCCCAGAAATCTGAACTGTGCTACAGCAGGGGCAATTCTCTGAATGACCTGTCCACAAGTGTGATATGCAAAACTTAGGCTGAAAGGGAACTTTTTGCTAAAGAGCAAAACTGTACCAGCACATTAAAAAGTCTGTGTTCCCAACTGACTGTGAAGATGAAAACACTGAGGTGACTGAGGGTCTACAATCATGCCCTATTTCAGCTTCCAGGATCTAGAGGAAGATTTCTAGATAAAGGGCTTTTCAGGAAACCCTTATCATGAAAAAAAAATACATCTGCAAAGGCTGTTGAAAGGTCACACTCATCATCAAACTAGGTTCCAACAAGCACTGCTCCTTACAAGGCTTCCAAACGTCACCATCAACACAGGGCTCACATTGCAAGAGACAAAATACAAGCCTGATCTCAAAAAGGCTCCTATGAAATGGCAAATGTAGCATGAACAGCTACATTTGGAAAAAGCGAACTTCAGAAATGGCTGTCATGTGGGGAAAACTTATTTCACCCTCCCAGTCAGAATGTCCCGTTTTGGTTTTGTGAACGCTAATGATAAAAATCTTCTTTAGTTATGAGTGGGTAGCTTCATGAAATGTAATGATGTCTATAGAAAATGTTGGCCAAAAGGAGATAGTTAGTCTTGACTATGTTTCTTATATTGGTCACGTGTGCTATCCAAAGCATGAAAAAAACCTGTAAATCATAGAGAGATAATTTTCTTCAGATCCATTTTAAGTAACTGAGGATGTGAAATTGTTAATAAAACTGAAAGTATCTGTATTGGCATATGAAAGTATTAAATTCTAGTTAATCATAAATAACATATCATTATTTTGCTGCTGTTCCCATTTGGATTTCAATAAGATTGATATGATAATTTATTTGGTGTTTGTTAATCTCAAATGGGCAACTTACTAGCCGTATCGTGAAACTATACTTTCACTGAAGAGAAACTATAAAGAAATCATTACAGTCATATAATTTTAAAATACAGAATCTTATGATGTTTTATTTTGAAATGTGTAATAACAATGTATCATTGCAAAGCTGGATTTTTTTGTCCACTGGGATAATACAGGATGGCCAGATGTGCTATGTCAGATCATAAAGACATGGCAAGTACTGAACAAACAAACCTCAGTGCCCACCTGGTTTATTTTTGATCTACTGTATCTGACGCATTCAAGTATAAACATGCCCATAAGGATATGTTAAGGATCTATATAAGGAAAGTCAGCATAGAATAGTCTTCTTTTTAATAAATTTATTTTCACTGACCAACACCAGCTGTCTTGGGCTGAACACTAATTATGGATCGTAATGAACTGCAATAACAAGTACAAATAAGGCTGTACTGCCTCTTAACATATAAAGGCCACCTCTGCCTATGCCCAGCTTTCTATTCGTTCTCTAACAGTGTACTGTATCAAGTACCATGCCATGTCTATGCTAGGCTTCTGAAAGGCAGCCTCTACCCTTACCATGAATAACCAAATTAACCAATGATATGGACTGGCTCAACATCTTGGATATTGTAATTTTTTTCCTACTAACTTTTAAAGTGTTTACCATCTTAATATGCGAGTATTATTATCATGCCTGCTGCTTAAAACATTTGTACAACCACTTTGTAGAGCTTAAAATACTAGATCTTACAATCTTGGATTTAATTCTACAAAACTAACTTGTAAATTCTGCTAGCTGAAAAATTTTAGTGGCGCTTTCATCAGTTTGTTCAGTAGAGCAATTGAGGTCATGGTGACCTGCCGCTAATTTCCATTTGCCTGGATTCCTAGGATGAAAAGTTCGTTTTCAGACTCTGAGAAACTTCTAGGTTTTCAAGGTAACAATGAAGTGAGATAGAAGCACAGCAATATTCTATTAAGCAACCATTTGCTGCCAGATCAGAGTTGGCATGGCCTTGGAGACCCTAGCACCAGAGTTGTAAGTTGCACCTCTGGCAGCAGCTGCACTAGGTACTTACCTAACACAGTCCAAAGCCCAGGCTCAAACTGAGTGAGGAGAATGAATAAATAAACTGCAAGATTAATTATTAAAAAAAAAAAAGGGAAACAAAAAAATCCCCCTTTTCTTCTCAGGAAGCACTAAAGAGAAGGGACAGAGCTCCTTCCTCTACACTTGGAAAGTAAAGGGAAAGTTGGCCTTTCTAGGAAATACCTCTGCAGTTTTGCCCCTAGTGTGGCATCCCTCTTGATGGCAAAGTTTACCTTATCAGTAAGGTTAGTTAGCTCCCAGCCTAAAGCATGATTGTACAGAGCTACTATTTTAAAAATACTGCCTAAGGTTACACGTGGATAGTATCAGAAAATGCCAATCCAGCAAAGCACTTCAGCACGTGGTGCCAGATAAATAAATCTCCCTTTTTTGAATCCATCAAACTTACTGGCCTCAGCACTATCTCCTGGCAGTGAATTCCACAGGTTAATTATATGCTGTATAAAACAGTATTTTCTGGTTTATATTACTGCTTTAAAAATGTCTGGCTTCATCTCACTAATGTTATTGAAAAAGGTAATATTCCATCTTCCTTCCTTATAATTTGATATCTCTAATACATTCTCTTCTCTCATTAAACTTCATAAACTAAAAGACATACTCTTGCCAATCCTTCTTCGTGCTACAGTTCTAACATATATCTTTACATCTTCCTCTGAGACCCTACATTTTTTACAATTTTATGACTAAGTTCCTAAGACAGATCTTAGGACAGGAGTGACGGGGCGGGGGCATGCCTGGCCTCAGATCTAGCTGTCCTTTGTACGTGTGGAATATATCATCACTACGCCAAGCCTTCAGTTACCCTGTTGTACTCCCACCTGCACTCTGGACTAATGCTCCACGCTGTCAGGCCGCTGCGCGTGGAGAGAAGTCCGACGTCCCTCAGATCCCTACAGCTCCAGGAAAGATCTCACTCCCTTTGGGGATCACGGCAGTGAAGGAAAGAAAGGGATTTTTTAAACAGATGCTGGCACACTGTCCACCTGTAAAGAACTGGAGAGCCCTCTGTGGGGCTCATCAGAAAGTGAAACACCAGCATTTAATTAGAAAGAAGCATTCAGTGACATCAGCCTTTATGTTGCTCAGCCACAGCTGTCCAGGTACCAGTCCTTTGTGGACTTCCCTACCACCAGATGTTCCAACCGGGTGAAATGTTACAGAGCTTGCAACTTATTTAGTTCCTGCATGGACAAAGGCTTTTTCTTCAAACAAACATACATCCTTCTCCCAGAACATTAATCAGCCCACAAAAACATATTCTGCTTACTGGTTTGCAAAGTATCTTGTATCCCTAAAACACCTGGAAGCTTCTGAGATGCCTAGCCATGGGAGCAGTAGCCCACTGTACTTAATTCTAAGGAAGACTGTATTAAGATATTCGTAAGTAAATCTGAAGTAGCTTCTCATCTGATGAGATCTGTATCTAGCTATTGAGAGTGTAGTGGCCATTGGTAACACTTTTTTGGGATTGGATGTCATCCACTTGACAAAGAAATATTAATCTTGTTAGATTTCAAGGTCAACTATCTTCAAGGATGTAGCTAGAAGAGTTAGTTTGTCACCCCCTTGCAAAATAGAGAAACATAAAACTTACCCCAGTGACAGTGCTATCAACTTGCGTTACTAAATACTGACTCATGACTAAAGGATGGTCAGATTTAGTGGGTTTCGCTTCTCCGGGGAGTCAGGAAAAGTCACGTAAGCAGGCCAATGGTTAGTATCTTTGAAAATGCCTTATTTCATAAATGCTAATACATAAAGGAGCCGATAAACACTTATAATAAATGAAAAAAAACCCAACAATAAATAAGCATGCATGTTCAGTCACAAAGACATCCATGTCACATAAATCAGCACTATACCTCTTACAAATCTAATATATAATTACTAATCCTGTCCGGTCAGCTATTTGAAGTGCAGGATTATAAAAGTAGAAATACAGCTCAGGTTTTGATCATATTGGAGCTCACTACCTGAAAAATATTTCCAGTTCTTGTTTCTATCTTTTTAATTTAAGGCACGCTACATGTTCCTCACACTTTTTTTTTTTCCTTAAAATGTCTTATGTTTCGCATTATGGAATGCATCCTTGCTACTTTTCAAGGTAAGAGATTATATTTGTTACTTGCTATCAAACAGATACACATTGTGACTCCTCCCCAAGTAACTATTAATATTTTTAAAGGTCAAGAAAAATAAAGCTGATTTGTATTCTGAAACAGAACCCTAGAAAAAAGATACAATAAATGTAATGAAACAGTGGTTTTGTTACATTTAATTAGAGCAAGGTAGCCAGCATTGACTCAGAAGCCAGAAGTAGCACTCCAGTCATGGTTCTCCAAATTTTTTAGAGCACTTACTTACTTACTTACTTTATTTTGCCCATCATATCACTGGAGGAGGAAAAGGCATGGTAGATGACCTGAGATGGGAGAAGTGGGGCTCAGGCCAGCGGGTATGTGGACGCTTTTCCACCTAACAAAACTCAGCAGGCACCCTTCCTGCTCCAGCTGGCTCTTAACACAGGGATTTCAGCTACCTACTACTGCAAGACTCTACTGACCACAGACACGGGCTGGTAAGGTGATGTGGCAGATCCTGACTCCAAGGGTCTCCAGTGCTTATCGACACACCTGAGGCTGCACAGGACTCATGTCCTGGGGGGCTGTGGAGGTTCAAGTGTGGGTGAGAGGTTTCTGAGGAAGGCAGGGGGCTGGAGGGATTCTGCAACTTCACCCATGGGGTCTTGAAAACAGGTGCGCTGAACCTCCTGGGACACGGACAAGATTTGGAAAATAAGGGGTATGGACTTGTGGAGGAGTGCCAGGGAAAATGGGAGCATGAGGAGGCCAGAGCATGGGGAAGGAGAGGTCATGGCATGGGGATGGGAATCCAAATAGGAGAAGTGTCAGGATGCAAGAGCCCGGCTCTGCATTTCATTGAGCTCTTGGGGTCAGCAGGTTTGGCCACCCCAGACCCGGAGTCCCATGTAAAACCCAATTAGTCAAGATAATATTGTTTTGATTAACTCTGTGTCCTACTATCTCATAATAAATGAAGGGCCTGCCTACTGTGTTGTGCTGAGCAGCATGAAAGTATGAGCCTGAAGTACTCTCATGAACTGAGTCTCTAATGAAATAAAACTAATCAGGTAACAAGGATGCTAATTCTCTTCCAGACATCATTCTGTTTCTATTACTCTTCAGAAAAACTGCTCCAAGAGGTAGCTATTTAGAGCCTTACTCATCTTCCTGCTTTCTTACGGATTATTCAGATGTTCAAATTCCTATGAACTGCATATGGCCACAGTGTCTGCAGCATCACCCGTGCATGGATAAGATCAGATTTGTCTGGGTTGAGAGGAGCAGAGACAGTGTGCTTATCACATAAGTCCTGGAACCATTATCAAGCGAAGTCTCAATGTGAAGGTGGATTTTACAGGACTAGGAATGAGGAGGTTTCAGTGAAAATGATGAGCGGATAATGGAAGTGAAGTTGCTTTCAGTGTCCAGTGTCATGTTGTCAAAGCAACTGAGGGTGGCTCAATGGCGTTAAAGTGGATTGTGATGGTACGTGTAAACGCAGGTTACCCAGTGGGACTCTTGCAGCACTTGCATCGGGATTGATCCAAAATGACAGCCAGGATAGAACAACAATTAGCAGTGTAGGAGCATAAACACCCATCATGTAAAATCCAACTTGTCTTCTTAAAGTGAAGATTACTTCTACACAAGTGTAATAACCTTTAAAGAAATAAATGCATTCATGTTTAATGTGCTTTGCAGGTCAACCTCTTCAGATCCGTATCTTCTAGGCCTTTTTCTATTTAGGTTAAGAGCAAAAGTTATAGAATCATAGAATCATAGAATAGTTTGGGTTGGAAGGGACCTTTAAAGTTCAATGATTTGATTTTCTTTATAAAGGCAAAGAGTTCAGTTTGAAAAAAAAATGTTCAAAACACAGAACTATGTCACTGCCAAGTGTGGTCAGGCATATGACACTCTCTGTGCTCTATAAGGCACCCTCCGTCTTTTCACAGCGCATCAGCAACAGGCAGTTGAAGTGACTCTCACCTTGGTGCTGGCTTCAAGGTGCAGTCCAGATAAAACCAATGGGGTCTAGCAGTCATACTAGCTTACGCTCATCTGAAAATCCTACTTAGTATTAATTTGTGCAAAAGATGGAATTAAGAAATATGTGCAGAAAGTTTAGAATGCAGAGGTGATCTGAATGTGACTCTAAGCAGAGATTCCCCCAGTACTGAAAGCTGGTACAGGTGACTTCTGAAATTGGTACAGACTTTTTAAAAAAGACTCTAAAAACACTGTACATTTTGAAAAAAGGAATACTGCCTCAAATCTTTTAAAATGAGGATCTAAATCACCCAAACATTTAAGATATCTGTTAAGATGAATTCAATAAAAAATAAAGCTGCAGATACTAGAGGTTTTGCTGGAGATAACAGATGGATCAGGAAGTCTGATAACCAGAAAACAAATTCTGTCCATATTTCATATTCATTCTGTTCACTCAATTAGCAGAACTGGCATTTTTATGTTAATATTAACACAATAGCATTGTAAAAACAACTTCATAAACTATTCTATCACAAGGAAAAGGCATTCCTATGTTATATTACAGCAATTTCAAAATTCAGATCAGTCTGTATCTATAAATAAAGTTAGTGCAAAGCTGATTTAGAAGACAGAATCTGTCAAAAATATATGTATTTATCGCTATATTTTATCAATTAAGTGCCATAGAATGATAAGTCATCTTAAAAGTGCTGTTTGGGTATGCAATAACCAAAACAACGAAAAACCAAAACATTAAGGAAAATTTTCCTTACGTAGAAGACACTATACGTTATTTCATAGTTCATTCTATCCTCTTCAATGATCTTTTGTCTGACAAATTTCCCCTCTATAATTTCTGAATAGTTTCCAGATAGTTTTAAGTTTTATTTTCAAATGAGGGATGACCTTGAAAATCATTATTTGTTTGCTTTATGCCAGAAATGCATTCTGTATGGCTTGGTATCATCTTTCATCAGGCAGAGAATAGTATCTATTGCCCTCACCATTCAGCTCGCGAGGACATACTTGGATCTATCATACATTTTGATAAACAAAGAGTAGGCAATTTGCAAATTTAAATATTCAATTTATTGCCACAAAAAGTCACCCCAAATTTGTTTACCCTCTTTCTACTTAGGTAGGTATGATAAAACATCAGTTGACGTAAATAGACAGTAAAGATTAAGTTCTTTGCAATTGGCAAGAATTTTGAAATAATTTGAAATAATGAAACATAAGCCATAATTTTGAAAATTTGCTTGTACATGTAACACTGCCTCTTGATTACCTGACAAAATCCTTAAGTGAATTAATTTTAACTATGTGTGCAAAATCTGCTTTTTTAAATACCTTCAGTATAAGAATTTAAAGTAAATCAAACAACTACTGATTACTGAAAAGAATCTTTAAAAATACTTCAGAGTACTGAAATATTCCATTCACATTAATGAAGTATTAATTCCAGTCTTGGTTATGAGATTAACATGGATGTTCTTAATTTTCAAACAAAAAGCATTTGCAATAAAAGAATTATGAAAACTTTTAAAAATTTCATGTTGTCACTCCACCCACTGACAGTACTCTAATGTTCTTTCTTTAATGTTCAAGTCACATACACACGCACAAAATGTGCCCATTTTACTGAGCACTTTGCACAGTGTCATTTCAATTTGTGGTCACAAGGTGCTGAAACTTGAGAGAACACTACCGATTTTTGTTCCTGTTTAATGGTAAAGTGTACAATTCTTAGATTTTTCTTTAAGGTTCCTAAAAATACCGAAAATATCTAAACATTTTTTAGACATTTAATTTTAAATTTACAGCAAAACTCAAAATGATCATGATAACTTCAATAACAAGATAGCAATCTTGAGTAAGTATTTCCTTTTTCCCTCAAATAGAATGTAAGTCTTCCAATTTTCCCATTTGTATGAATGTTATTTGGGAATTGCAAGATCCATCCCTTTAACTTTTCATTGCTTTATAGCCTATTTTTTTCAGTAAATTCATTACTTAATTAAGAATAAAATATTTTTTTCACTTCTAAGTAAACTTCTACCATATCAAGACTTAGATTTGAATGCAATCACTGCCAGTTTGTTGTGCTTTCACAAATGCAGAATTTTCCTGAGGGGAGCTAATTTCATATTATTTACAAATGGTAAATCGCCTGAGATACTGAATTACGTAGTTAGGCTAAGAACTCACTCATTTTGCAGTGAAAAAACAAACCTCATCTCAATTTTCATTACCTTTTTCAAGTTAAATTCCTTAACTCTGAGATCTACTAAGGTTACCTGAGATCTCTTCAGACTTGGAATCTAGCTCAGGAGCAACTGCAAGTAACAGACCCTTGACTTCAGCTGAACAGTCAACAAGAAACTTGCAGAAGATCCTTAGAAGCTGCAGTGCCACAGCCATCCTCGTTGAGTTTTAATGGGAGATTTATTCATATGATGCAAGAGCACTGGCTAAAATATACCATCCTGACTTCTGGAACAAAAGTTGAACCAGAAAACCAAAATTATCCTACTTTGGTGCAACTGGCATAATTCTACGTGAACATCCTATCAGGAAAGATAGGCATTTACATGCATAAAAAGGTATTACGACTATAGAAACAAAATGGTGATAATAAGATCAGAAGACATGTAAGCAAAACCAAGAAAAACATTTAATCTCATCTTCAACCTAGATGTTTCTATATTTGAATTAGTTTGCAGTAATTATATGTGATAGTTACTATTATATGGACTACTGGTTTGTTAAAAGTAATCTATTTTCTCCCATAGAACGTAAGACGAACTGGAGTATTAACCATTAACCTTAAACAGTAATTGAAGGAAGCTTAAAGTTTTTGAACAAGAAAATCACTTATGTCACCTACCTGTGCCTTTATAATACTTGGTACAGTTACCATATTCAATATCCTCCTTTTTAATATCAAACTGAGGCAGAGCAATTTTCTCCAGCTGTACAGGATCTCCAGACTGCCAGATAAACCGTAAGTCATCAGTTGTGTAACCAACTACAAGAACAAAATAATAATTGTTTAAAGAACCATCTCAATCAGAGTAAACTCTGCAAGAAAACCTAGCATATATGTATCGCACTTCTTTCACTCTTTTTCTTTCTATTTCCTATTCAAAGAATTAAATATAAAGATGAAATAATCCACAACTGAATTTTTATGTAGGCCTGAACTAGGACTTGGTGGGTGGAACATTACATTATCAGCAGTACTACACTGATTAAGAGGTGTTTGTTACACCGCTTACTGTTTAAACAAAGAAAGCAAAGCTCTGTTCTCCACAGCTTTGAAGCCTCCATATTCATTCATGCTCTACTTCAGCAAAGCATGAAAAACATACCGAACTTTAACTGCACTCAGAAGTCCTAGTAGCTTCAAAAGAATTTAACAACTCAATTACTGTGATGAATCTCGGCTTTTGTGTAAAACAACCTTTCTGCTTAGTTGTTCAGATTAAAGGCCCTGATTCATGAAAGCACTGACGTTCAGGAAATACTTGACCAGAAATTTAAGTAGAGTTTAGTCCTACTGAAATCAATTCAGTGTCTTCATGATCTCCTGAGTATGGACAGACTTCAGTATACATCTGAGTGTCTAAATCATTATATATACAACACCACCAAGTGAGAGGCAGTGAAAGTTAGGCTCACAATATTAAAGCATAAAGAAATATTAATTAAATATGCAGCCATAATCATGAATTTACATGCCATTTTTCTGCTACCTTCTGTTTATTAAGGATTAACTTAATTCAAACAGAGAATGTGTGTGAAATGGGAACAGAGATGGGGAAACAAAAAAGATGGAGTTGGAATGCAGCGTTTTGCAATTCAAAACCTCTGAAAAATGGTTAAAGAACTGTTCTTTTTCTGGGCGCATTAGACAGATTTTTTTTATAACTTTGAAAAACAGCTGTGATTAAAAAAGGTAAATTGTTCATAAGCTAACTTCTCTAAGATTCACAACAACTTAATAAAAATCACAATGTCTCAAAGCTCCATGATGGAAGATAATATAAAAAAAAAGTTAGTTGTTCTAATGCTTCTTTCATAAAATCAGTCTCACCCCCTTACAGCATACAGCAAATCACAAAACTGCCCAGATCCTTTATGATAACAATTACTGGACAGTGAAAATGTTGTCTATAGGGAATGTGTAGAACTGGGGATCATAACTTAGTAAAAACTGGTGGCCTTCTTTGTTTTGGAAATCTAGCAACTAGAAACAAAATATTGATGTGAAAATAACTTAAGTAGAATAAAACTGCCAATGGCTAACAGGGAAAGCAAGCCCACTGTTGGAACTGGAGGGACAGACTGGAGGTCATGGGTACCATTCTCACTTTTGACAACTGAATTAAAAGGTAGAAGAAAGTTGAGTGCACACTGTCTTTCCAAAGGAGCAATTTCCTCCTGAATTTGAATATTTCAACTTAGCATGGAGAGAGACAATAAGGTTGTTTAAATAAAGTTATTGAGAATTTTTTTATGAGTAGTTCTTCCTTGAATACCTATACCTTGCAATGCTTGTAAAGCAACCCAGACTGAGAAAGCTTGAGCAAACTTCCATTAATATTACTGTCTAATTCTAGTTTAACCCCAAACTGATTTGGGTTTACCCTAAGAGTTTACTTCAGCTAATGTATATACATAGTAGTGACGGGCAAAACTACTATGGGCGTACTACAATTCTAAAGGTAAATGCTGGCAATCAAAAACTAAATTGTAAAGCTCTGATATCATTACTATTATTACCCTTGTCCCCACTGGGATGGCCTGCTCAGCTTTGATTAACTTTGCTCTTTCTTTGCTTTTGTCTTCCCTTCCCTAACCCCACCTTCCCCACTAGACCTGGTGGAGTAACAACTGGACAAAATTTTTGTATTATAGCAGGAACGGGCTGGAGCAAGCCACCTTCCTTCCCTCTGCTTCATGCTTGTTCTTACTCAGCAAAACAGATTGTCATGAAAGTGGGATCACCAAGGGTTGGAGTATTGGGAAAAGGCTGTGCTGGAGTAGACACCCTTGTACTTGGGGAGAAGGAAAGAAGATAGGTTTCAGAAAGATTTTGGCTGCAACTTCCAGCATGGCACGAAGCCCTTCGGAGATGAGACCTGGCTGCCCTTTCATAAGATCAAATCACCTAGAGACCAGGGAAGGATTGGCAAAGGAGAGATGCCTGACTACATCCACAACACATCTTGAAACCACTTTCAAAAGGTTTCATACTAAATGCTCTCAATGCATTGGCATCAAATAATTTTTCTTCGGCACTGTATCAAAAGAGATTCAAACAATACCATGCATCATCAATGCAAGGGGATAAACTGGACCTCAATAACCTACAAAGCAGCAAAGGTTGTGGAAGTTAAAACTACCTGGGGAAACCATGGATTCTTTTTTCCAAATTATACGTGTTTCCACTTTACTAAATTTATTGTAAATGATTTTATAAAACTCATCAGTTGTCATTATGTTTGATAGCAAAAGCTAAAAACAGAGTGCAGAGTGCCATAACTGGAAGAAACATTTTTGACAGGGCAATGTATGTTGGTAGGAACCAGTGAATATTAATTTCAAGATTCATTAAAAATGTTGACATGAACAATACAGAATTGATCATTTTTTGTTTGATTCTCAGGCATGCCTAGAAGGCAACTATTTTTATGCACAGACTGATTTACATACAGCTTTCCAATTGCATCTTGCAGCGCTGCGTATCCATAGGAAACAAGGTCAAGTCCAAAGGGCACGACAGAGTAATAGACAATCTGAAAATACAGAAATGAAATTTATAAACAGTGTGAGCTGCCAAGTAAGCAGTAGACTGCAATAAGAAAAAAAATTCATAGGTATTTGATTTTCAGCTTCTAAAATAGCAGAAAAAATTAATTAAAGTTATAATAAGTAGCAGTTTGAGCGATCTCTAGTAGTCGAAGTATTAAACATAGTTCGCAAATTAGAGACCTACTAATACATGACAAAATACATATCGGTCATAAGAACAACCAAACCAAAGGTCCATACAGAAGAGAGTCCTGTCTCCAGCAGTGGCCAATGGCATATTCTTCTTCTCCTGAAGAAGAATATGAGACTACAGCAACCAGGAAACGGTATTTCGCCAGATATCCAGCAGCCTCCCAAAAGTTGCACCTCAAGGACTTCCTAAACCAGACGTGGTGCTTCAGTATTTAAGGGACCTTGACAGATTTTTTTTTTCCCTCCAAGAAGCTCCTTTACTTCCAGTTGCCTTCTGGAATCCATGCAAACTTTAAACATGCACAGCATCCTGCAGCAAGGAATGCCATAGCTAAGCTGCACACACTCTAATCATCTCCTGCAGCAAGGAATGCCATAGCTAAGCTGCACACACTCTAATCATCTCCTTTTATCTATCTTGAGCCTGTCTCATAGTTCTTTTACTGGAAAAGCAGGTGAAAAATCAATGTCCATCCATTCTCTCTGTGCCTTTCATGATTTAGAGACCTCCATGCCACCACCTCAATTATCTTGTTTTTTCCACTGTGAAAACTTCTGTCTTGCTTAGCTGTTCTTTGTAAAGGATGCTGTTCCGTGCCTTTGACCATCCTTGCCTCCCTTCTTGCAGTGGGAAGACCAGAACTGTGCCTTGTATTCAAGATGCAAGGATAGCATGAATTTATACAGTGGCATGATGTTCTCTTTAATCCCTAATACTTCCTAAAATTCAATTCACTTTCTCCACCAGTACTGAGCCGTTAGCTGACATTTTCAGAGAACTAGCCCTTATTACCCAAAGGTCGTTTTCCTAGCTGGTAATAACCACCTCAAATCCAATCAGTTTTTATGTAAAGTTAAAATCATTTTTTCCCACGTGCATAATTTTCAGTTTTTTACACTGAATTTCATCTCACATTTTGCTGCCTAGTCATTAGATTAATTTGTAATTCTCACTGTTGTCTCTTATCTTTACTATCCTGAATATTTTGGCATCATCAAAAGCACTTGCCAGTTCACAGTTTTCCAGATAATTTATGTTGAACAGTACAGGACCCAGAAGAGAGGGACTCTACTGCTTACTTCCCCTCATGCGAGCACTGGCTGTTTATTCCTACATTCAGTTTCCTAATTCTTAACTATTTATGCAGGCAAGAGCTTTCTTTCACATGCATTTTGTCATTCATGTATTTTGATAACTGGAGATTCTTCAATTAATATGTGATAATGTCCCTGTAAACTAAAAATACAAGGCATAGCAACTATATCTTTTAAAAAATTGAAATCTTAGTAGCATGTCACCAAACCACAGTGCCTCAAAAAATTAATCTTACCTGCATACATATCATTTATGAACATACAGTATTATTAAAATCAACAGAATATTTTTAGAGGGTGACATTGATTTCAAACTTTATTGAATTTGGTTTTGTTATTTGGAAGTTTTCAGAGAAGAATTTTTCCGTCAGAAACACTTCTGTTAGTATTCACTCAATATTCACTATTCGCTAACCTAACCTATTGACTGAAATAAGCTCATTTATGACTAGCTGCAACCTGGAAAGATATTTGAAAAAAGTTCAAATGTTTCATTTAACATTTGCTATTTCAAATGGGAAGTTTCTTTTATAGCTGAAAGTGATTTTCTATTTTGAAATATTAATTTCTATAGACTTCAAAACCTGCTACGTAAACAACTGAAATCAGAACCAGGACCTTCAGAGTAAGCCAAATGAAATGGTTTGATTGCCCAATATATTTTCTTTTCTGATCACTGTCGGCAAAAGTCTTGAGATTGAGTTTCCTCATCCTGATTTGCAATGGGCAAAAAAAGCCCCAGACTCTCCCATCTTCTTTCTTTTTTCTAGCCACTTCTACTCCACGAAGAAATAGCTCACGTGACCATAATTTCAGAAGTGGTTCCCTCTTAACGGTAAAGTTGCAGTATATTCAGATAATCATTTTTTCCTCTATCAGGGCAATATGTTCCAGTTCACACCAGAAGAAAATTCACTCACTGTTAGGAAATTGAGCCTAATCTCTACAAATCATTGTGTCTGTAAACTCTCCAGAGCTGTAATTCACTACGAGATCCTTTTTAATCAATCAATTTGCTATTTTCAGTGGATGATTATTTTTATGGCATGGTGTATACCTTTGATAAACCAAGTCAAACCACAAAAAAGTATGCATTAATTGCAATGAAATTAAACAATATTTTTGGGTCTTCTGAAAAAATCTAAATCCAGTAAGGCATAGAACTTAATCACGATTGTGTTCCAGCACTTTTACAAAACATATACATTCACAAATTTTGTAATTTCTGCCTTTCCCTATATCATTAGTAAGTAATCATAATTTTCTTTAGTTGATGTAGAAATTCAAGTGGTGTGCAAATTATATTGTTTTGCTGAAGGCTTTACTTCAGATAACTTATCCATTTCATTATTCTTCCAGGAATCCAAGCAATTATCAAAATGGTTTAAATTTTGTTTCCAGCAATACTAGTTTACTTCATGTGTTAGCTTAACATGATGTACAAATGTACATACACTTCAAATTTCTACTACTTGCTGTGTTATCAGCTGACATGCTTTAAAACATCTTAATCTGATTTCTTTACACACATTTAATTTATTGTAGTATTGTTTACAAACTGTCATATGAATTTAAATATTAGTCATAAACTGTATTACGTGACTAAGTCTAACACAGCATATATATCTCATATCAAGTAATCTAAAAAAAAAAGTAGAAATATATCAATAAAATACCTCATGCTGACTAGGACGTCTCCATCCCGAAATATAAAAAGAAGGATATTTTCTTGTGTGACATCATGGAAGTTAGCATTTTTTTCATTTGCAAAGAATAAGTCCGGCTTCCAAAGACATTTAAACATTGTTGGGTCCACTGTCAGCGTATCTGAACCTCTCCAGTCATTGGGCAGTTTGAGTCTGGGGTCATTCCACTTCTGTCTTAGAAAGATGTTGACTCTATAATCCTGATGGGAAGAATACATAAATATTAGATGAGCCAAAAGTCTAGCCAAAAACCCACGGAGAAAGAAAACCATTCTATCAGACTGAAGAGAAAAGCAATTTATGCCCTGATTTTTTTATCGCAAAGATAGTAATCACTATTCAAATGACATTGGTGTTAAGTTTACCACAAATTGGTAGATGATGTCTCACTCATGTTTTGAATACGGTAACTTTTTTTTTTTAAAAAGCCAAATTCTTCCCCTGGGATCATTTTTCTGTCTCCTTGATATTAGTCCTCTGTTACCTAGGCATAGAGAAAAGCATGCAGCAGGACAGAGGGAGGCCATAGCTTGACTACACTAAATCGCTGCAGGCAGCAGGCACGATATCGCTTCTATCAGGATATCCTGTGAGTGTAAATTCCAGCTTAGTCTCCATTTGGTTAACTGGCACACTGATGGCAAAATATCACACTATAAAAGCAGAAACAGACCAGGTAGATAACAGATTTTGCACTACACACCCAGAATACGGCCTCAGACCTTGTAACAATGATTTGGGACTGTTTTAGTAACTGAGGAAAACTGATGCCAGCTTGCAACACAAGTACTGAGGTAGCACGTATGAAAGCAGAAACTGAGTAGGTCTCAAAGAGACAAAATCAAGACTTTACACAGAGGAAGCTTCCCTCTGAATTCAGCAGGACTCTAGCTCAAGGATGGACAGTAGTAGAGCCATGCTCAATGAGAACCTAATTTTGCCTTCGGGAATTGGAGTAGCATGTGTCTCAGGGCAAAACGATACCCGCATGCGTTCTGTCCTTAGTGAAAGCTGTGTGCATCCAAAGGAAAAATCTGACCCAGTGTGTCAGTTATGATTTTTCAGTCTTACCTCTAAGTCTTTTTGCTTTTTACATTTACATTTAAGCCAGTGCCTCTTTTTTATGTATATGTAAACTAGGCAGATCACATACAGAAAAAGAATAAAGGTATTGTTGAAATAAAGTAAAAAAAAAACTGAAATAAACCAAAATTCTGTGTGTAAGATAACTTCTATCTCCAGTCTTCCTAGTTGTCTTCTATGGTGCGTTTTGTTTTTTCATAATTGTTTATTAGGTACAAAGCATCCTGAGATAAGGGCTGTGTCTTTTAGAGCAGTGAAAACACTGCTACTGCTTTACAGTTATAGCAAAATGCTAGAAATCTGTGAGTGAAAGTTCTCAACATATTTTTGGTTTGTCAATGTATTCTGCATAACAAACTAATTTTATAAAGTTGTTTATTTTACACGTTAATGCCCTCTTACACATTTTTCTGTTGATACAGTGTGAGTTCTCTTCTGTTGTACTTATAATGTATACATTTACAGTCCAAAGCAAGTGCCATGTTGAGACAGTCATGCTAACTCCAACAGGAAGGAGTTCACTTGGCTAAGACCTCATGCAGAATAATGTGCCCTGTTGATTTACCCTGTTAACTGGAATACAGTGCCCACTTTCCCATGTCCAGCCCACCAGTCAGGTCAGCCCAGGTATTTCTTTATCACACTATACTGTATAATATTTTTCCTTACTGCATTGTAAGGAAAAGCAAAGCATCAAACCTAAGTAGGAAGAACCTAGGCAATATTTATTAATATGCATAGTTCTGAGAGATATGTTACTTGCTGGCAGTCCATTTTTGAAAAAAATATATGTAGTCTGGCTCTTATTTATACAAAGACCTACATTATCTTGTCAAAGTAAAGAAGAAATGTAAAATAATAGTTGATATGAAGTGACTTTGTACTGGAAGGCTCTCATAGAGAAGCTTCAAAACAGGAGGGAATTCAGGTCATTATCTCAGAAAGCATTTTTTCAATTATACGTATATAATTGAAAATTTACTTGCTTCTTGCTGAAGTTCCTATTCCATATGCACTTCTTGTCTCAGTGAAAAAAATTACTTTTAACCATGAGATAAATACTGCATACCATTCATGCTCACAAGCATTACACTATTCATTACACCAAAATTAATTTCCCCATAAACAAGTGCATTGCCCTAATTTTAACAAAATAAAATGCCTTCCCAAAGCCATAGGCAAATGACAAGCAGTGTCCAATGCTTGCCTTCAGCTTACCCATTCAGAAGAAGGAGATGTTTACATCACTGAAAAGCAGAATGCACTGGCAAAATAAGAATTGGAAGTAAGATCAGGTCGATGCTATTTTATTTCCTTCCTTGCTCTACTACAAATGAACTTAAATATACCAAACAATGGGATGTTGTGACATTTTAAGAACTTGATTCTCTTCCCATTTAAGTCAATGGAAGAAAAATTCTGTTAACCTAAAATAGGTAGGTTCAGACCTACCTAAACGACTAGAAACTTGTGACAGGGTGAATTTGGAGAGGAAGGCCACCAACATACTTGAGGCAATATAGAAAATGTAGAAGGAAGCAAAGAGATGTCAGGATACAAAACTGTGGCTAGCCAGACAATTAAGTGCAGAAGGGCTTCTTTTTAGAAGAATATGAACTATTACAGCATCTGGCAGCAGTATACACTATGATCTAGTATAAATTTGTTTTGAAAGAAGTCTGCAACCAGTCCTCTCAAATTTGGCCAATGAATTTTAAGATTCAGTATGTGCACTACAATTAGGTTCAATAGGGGCTGGAGAAGTCGTCTGAATGAAGCACATGGTCTTCCTCCTATACATTTTACAAACATTCTTTGAATATTGCAGAATGATCGGCATTTTATAATAAAGGAGAGTCAAATAGCAATTAAAAAGCCTGAAACTAGGGGTGGGGTGGAAGAGATATTCATCAGCATTAGAGCCAGGAGGACCCGGTAGGTAAAAAGAATCACAGAAGTATTCTACAGGGCTTTGTTTTCCCATGAAACTCCAACAGAAGGCAAGTTGTTTTCAGGGAGGTTGAAAGGGGAGGCATTCTAGGAAATATTTCAGATGCAACCTACTAAACTGGGCATGTGGCCAGAAAACTCCTCAGGCCAGAAACAAGGCATAGCCAATACATCTCCTTCTGCAAACTGGAGCACACAGAAGATCATGAAAGGCTTTTTCTACATGAGCTGCCCTCATACAAAGAAAGGAAGCATAATAGCACTGTCTGTTAATACAGTAGAAAATGGTGTTTTTGAGATTAAAATAAGGAAACTGAATTTTCTTTTATATACATAAATATTAAAAAGACCTTTCTGCAAGGTTTTAAAGTAAAGGAGAAGGAGGAAGTGGTGTTTTGCCATTTGAGTCAGTGAAGAAAGGTTACACTGCAAGTACAAACCTTGAATATAGATGCTGTAGACAGAGGGTTAGATCATCAGCACAGCTGAAGTATTATAGCCCTATGGGTATTTATACCAGAAAGGATCTATCCCTAGGAATCCTTGACTGGTCATCCAGTCTATAACAGTTTCTAAATGTGACATAATCACCATATTATCCCACAAATCTGCAGTCTAACAAACATCTGCAAAATCAGAAGCAGAGTTAGCATGGGGATCCTAGACAAGTAGTCTAATGAGCTAGAAGGAAACAAGTTACAGGATTCCAGATAAAGGGACCTTACTGGAAGGTAGCAGCTCTGGTATAAGCTCTCCTCCATTTTAGCTGTGCAAATTCTTACTCACTCTGCAGTTAAGTAATTTTTTGTTTAGTTTTTCCCAATAACTTTTTTGATACATGTGTGAAAATGTCGCAATTCTCTCAAGTATTCAACAACACAACATGGACACTACCTTTTCTAGACACAGAGCAAACATTTGCCCTTCAGTTTCTTCACAAGGGCTTGATTAAAGCAATACAGGCTTCTGGGCATAGGATCCACACTATGGGTCCTATCTTGCTTCAAACCAATATTACTTCAAACCTGTTGATGCTTTTCTACAAAGAAATTCCCTTCTCTTTTAAAACTAGGTAGACTCTACCTCAGTGGGAGGTAATCTCTACTCTTTTTTATTGAGGATGAGCCAACTGCATAGCTAAGAATGCAATCGTCATAGGACCAGAAGGACAGCAAGCAAAAAATAATTGAAAATAATTTTGTGGGATTCCTGCAATATGTGAGGAACCATCAGAAGCAGCCACCATGATGTCAAAGCGAGGGACACCGTGAGACCCTGTTGACTAATTAGAAGTTCCAGACATTAAGCCCAGAGTTGGCTATTTCAGAGAGGGGTCTAAGAGTGGGATACAGGACATCTTGTTGAAGATATTTCCTTCTGCATCTCTTTTAACATCCTTCTGAATGAAAGATCAGCCTGTCGAATGGCCTTTTCTCACTGGCACTCTACACATTTGTTTGTTGAGCCTTCTACCATCACCTCACTTACAATCACCTGACACCATTATTTTTCCCCACCCTTCCATCACCCAAAAGAAGGAATCGTCCCTTTAGCATGGCTAAAACAGGACCCTTTACTCCCACATAGATTTTGTGAAAACATATGAATTCAGCTATTACAGCCAGAAGTGGCTACAGAGCCAAGAATCACCATGATAGTTCATTGACTGAAATACTTAGAAATATATTATTTCACAGATTTTGGCATCAGTAATGATACCACTCCAACCAGTTTAGTAGCTTCTGGTAACTTTAGAGACAGTCAAGAAATCAATATTCCTCGCGATTCACACCAACGCCTGAGACAGGAGAGATGCAGACAGCCACTCTCTTCTCCAAGGCTTTTGGGGAGGAACTTTTTTTAGCAGCTCTGTTACTGACTGCAAATGTCTCTCCTTTCTGGATGCAAAAGACCCCTCTGGTCCTTCACAGAGTTGGTGCCTCAGCTCCAGGAAACACTTTTCCTGTGATTCTGGAGGTACAATTTTTTTCCTAGTCTAAGGGACTTGCTTCTACTGTCTGGTGCATTACCCAGACCATCTGAAGACAAGTACCAGGCTCTCCCCAAGAGAGCAGTGGTTCCTGAATGTCCACAGGACCCAATCCCCACTGCAGCAGGAAGAGTTTCCCAAGTGATATGTGGAAGAACAGACTGACTGTTTCTTTTGTCAGTGCTTCCTGTGATACATTAAGGCAACCAAGAAATAATCCAAACTTCACATAAACATGCTTAGCTATCATGGTGATCGGCTGGATGTAGAAATCTAAATAAAAGCATAAATTAAGGTAAGGATGGTGTCTGAAGTTCTGAAATATGGAGGAGAGCATCACTTATCTTATAGAACATCCTAGTAAATTTGTGAGTAACCATATCAGGAATTCACAGACAGGCATACATGCATTGCCACAGAGAGCATACTTAATTTGGGGGGCAGGGGGGGCAGGAGCAGACCCCTTACATTCATGTTTTGTTACTATTTGTATCTGGGTGAATTGTGAAAAAGCCTCTGTAAAAGTCATTTTTTAAAGCATGCAATAAATTTCAGAAACTTGAAAGGGCCATCTGGCCTAATATACCTGCCATCTTAGACACTTATCTCACTCCTACTTTCCTGCTCTTCCTCCCTGCCCCTCTTTAAACTTTTTGTTTTCAGGAGATAAATCTCGAGGTGTCTTCAGCATACTTACATTCTTTGTTTTAATATCACTTCCCACTAATGCTATTAGTTGACTTACTATCATTTGCAATCAAATCTAAATCTTTATTCACTCCTAGTTAAAGAAACAGAAATTTCTGGCCAAGCTGTTCAAAAGCTGTTTCAGCCACCACATATGTTTAACTTTGAGTGGCTCTGCAGTCCTATTGAAATGTCATTAGGGTATCGCATAAGCCGGTTCTGAATTTTAAGTGCGTACTTTACGTCCACCGACAACAAAAGGTGTTTTATTATTTATTAGCCATATTATGGTTTATTGCTTCTGTGCCATTATGAGTAGGAATGCTGCCTTAGTCACAGCATTAAAAAGAGCATCCTGGTTTTGGAAACTGCCTCAATGCTTCAGATGCAGCAGAGCACCAAAGTTATTTCTAAATGGGATGCTCAGGGAGCTTCTCAGAACTCCCACGCTGAGTGCATGCCCTGGCTGTGGCTTCCCACTGGCAAGACACAGTATGCTCCCCTCTTTCTTACATAAAAGAAAAACCTGATCAGGTCAGAACATCTTCAACAATGAAATGTCATTTTTTTGCAATATTTTTGACAGTATTTATTGGAAATGCCATGGCAAAAAAGATCTTCAAGTCCCAAAATATTTGGAATGGCTTTGCTGAAATGACTTTTTATTTTGAAATTGATATTATTTCCTATAGAAACAAAAAAGTCAAAACTGTAACGAGGATTTTTTGGTGCTGTTATCGACATGTTGAAATTTTCTGACTGAACTGGAAATACATTTTTAGAAACTTCACTCCTCAGTTCATCTCTCTCACACAGGAAATAAACAGGAGTAAGAGCATGGCCATTGACGATCTACTCCTTTACTCCTTCTCTTTCTATTCCTCCACAATTTACTCCTATCCTCAGAACTACATAAAACAGAGAACCTGTAAGCTTCAGCCTTAGGCATGTATGTTCTTTCTCTCTCATATACAGTCCTAGTATTTTCTTTAGTAATACACCAACCAACGTATATATTAACTCTCAGAAAGATTACTTAATTTACCTGAACATAATAATTTATGGAAATAAGTGTATTTCTTGCATCTTAGCAACAGTGGATTTCCTTTTATGTACATCAGATTCTAAAAGCTATGACAATGTGTGGACAAATACAGAGTGAAACAGATTAATAGGTTTATGACATAAAGCGCAGTCAGTCTATCACTAACCCCATTAACTCAGTTCTCAGTGTCTACAATCATAACAATTATTTCTACTTTATAGTTCATAATCCTCAGCCTGAAATTTAATTTAATAAGAAAATCTCCAAGTGTGCTATATTAATTTCATTTCAGTCTTACCATAGTTGTCTCTTGAATTGACCCAAAGCTGTTAATGAAGATATTGACTGCAACATCGACTGGAATTCCTTTAAAAAAAAAAAAAAGATTTCTAGTGAACCGCACAATCCTGTAAAGGTACGTTATCCTTCATTTGAAGTTCCTTTATACCGGTATCACAATGTGAAATGTTTTTTTATAGAGTCATACAACTTTATCTTTTCAAGTTAGTATATAGAGAGTTTTCAAAACCTGTGGTTTAACCTATTTCCATTGAAAGCCAACAGAAATCACAAAAACTCTTTTCAACCTAGTGATAAGAAAACAGAAAAAAAAAAATCCTTAGTCCAGAGCGCTAAGCTTAAAGCATTTCACAGATCATCAATTTGAATAATTTTCAAATTCCATGATTTTCTGTTATCACAGAATGCACAATCCAGTATTACTTTTGCACGCAGTGTTAATGGATAGAGGCAATTCACATTTCTAGCAGCGGACGCTTTTAACTCTCAAGGTCATAATGATGATCTACCATCCCAAATTACCTGTTTATGATTTATGATGACACATTTACCTATACTGTAAGAGGATACTTCTTTGTGCAAGTCAAGTACATAACTGTAAAGTATGAATACAGGCAGATAAAAATTGCTGCATGCAGCTTTCACAGCTACCTAGCCTTGGTGCAAGAGAAAGCTGCTCCATTTTACAATGGTTACCAATTTGCCAAGAAAATTTCTAGAAGCCAGCAGCTGTGAAGATATTAAGACGGACTGGATTTTTTCCTCTTTTCCACAGCCAGGATTCCTGTAGTTGAAGAGGGATAGTGTGACAGCTGCTACATCTGCCCTCTGTCACACTGCGGGAACTGATTGGCAGTCATTTAATCTGGTGTTAACAGAGAGTTATCACGAAGCAGGGAGAAGTGGCCTGATGGTTGTGAGAACTAATTATGGTCCACTGGTTTTATTTAGCACCTATATGCTGAGAGTGTCAGTATGTACACTAGACGCATATATATGATCTCTTTGACACTGTTACAAGTACTTAATTCAGTGGAATTCTTCCTATTTTCAGCAATAAGAGATATAACAATATATAAAGACGATTTTGACAAAGTAAGCAAATACAAAGTAATATATATGCCTCATCTAATAGTTTGCTTGTCTGCATACAATATTTCAGTGTACATTTAATACATAAATTCAAACTTGTTCTCTTGGTTCACCAGAAAATCACTAAGATAAGATTTCACTTTTTTCAGTTAAACCAGTTTGTTGTTTTTCTTTTTAAAATCAGACCAGTTAAACGTGGTGCTTTTGGTTATGCAATAACCATAATACTTTGTTTAGGGCCTGATGCACGTGACAGAGAACCCGCCACACCACTAGTAGCCAAGAGTGTACTATCTCTTCCAGATTTGAATAGGAAGTGCCGTCCAAGAAAATCACTCATGGGTGAGGAACATTTTAACATGGGCAAACCACTTGTCAGAAAATGTTCTTTTTCTTCCACCTCCCTGTAAGTTAGCATTGCACGTCCTCCCTTTTCCTTCCATCTCGATTCTTACCAGACTGCCAGGAGAGTTATCAAAAATATAAAGAAATCTGTAATATGCTTTGTGATTTATCATGCTGAAGAACAGGTAGAACAGAGCCTGGACATTTATTCTTTGTGACAAGGCTCAGTGCTGGAAACATATAAATAACATTTTACAGAGAATAAGGAAAAAGCAGGTCACTTGCTGAGAACTGAGTTTAATACATTTATAAAACTTAGTTAAACAGAACATCTGAAAATGGTCTCTTCAAAAGCATGATAAAGATTATAGATTTCCAAATTTATCATACTATTGATGTGCATGTTAAAATATCTCTTAATGTACGTATAATTAAATACAAGTTTTAAAAAGAAAGAACTGACTTATATAAACTTCAGTGTCTGTAATGTAACAAAATTGTCTATGTCTTTTTCCAGCAGGGAAATAATCTAATTCCTAGAAAGTGTAACTTAAGAGTTATTACAGGTTTTGCAGAAAATATGTATTCCAACCTTTTCTGCATATGTAAGGAAATGACATTTGCCTATATGGAAGATTCCTACAACATTTGACTACCAGGGAGATGTTTTAAAGTCAGAGAATGTGTTTAAATTCATTACCTATTTGAAATCCCAAAGTGTGTAAGCTGTATTACTAACATATCTTTAAAGGGTTTAATAACTGTATGGTTTCCGAGTAGTGATACTGCTGATCCCAAGTTTTATAGTCATCTTAAAGGATCTCTGTAGAGAATTTTGGTGTTTTAAAATACTGTAAAGGGGAGATACTACTAAAGTCTAACTAAAATGTAGGGATAAAAAGACATTTAAAAAACTTATTCTATAAAATCTAATTCTACTTTAAAAAAAACTTTTATAAAATAATAAAAATAATAATAATAATAATAATAATACTATTAAAGCATCACATACTAGTATGATCATGAAATCCTAACATATTACCTTTCAGCTCAAAAGGGTAACTATCTCCTGCAGTTTCACACTATCTAGGGAAATTGCCATTTAAAAACAAAACAAAACAAAACAGAAATTTAGGTTGTGAATATTATCTCTACATGAATTTTCTATGCGTGAAAAGAGCAAAAGTTAAATTCCAAAGACTAAAAAAAAGGCTGAAATATCTGACAAACCTTTGAAATTAGGCCTTATCCTGGGATCATAACTGAGCAATAGCCTATTCAAGATATTGCTGGTAGAATTAACTGGTACTCTGGCAAGGTCTTCAGCTGATTGCTGGCTGTAAAGAAAAGTGCATTAGTTACTATTAAGACAGAAACAACCGTGTGCTTTAAACTTAAGTCATTTTAAAGTCATGCCATAAATGCCATTTCATGAGCAAAATGTGTTCAGCATTTTCAGGTTCCATAGGGTATAGTCTTCCTGTCTTTGTGATGTTTCAGTATTTTTCAAGAAACTATACAAAAGTCAAAGCTCTTCTATATACTCTTAACTGTAAACTTGAGAGAATAAATAAACTGCAATTCACTAATTCTTCACTTCTCTCCTAATACAGATATCCAGAGGGACATGATTTCTTCCTTAGTAGAAAGCAGCCACCTGAACTATTTTTAGTGACTGACAGATTAGGAACATACGTAAACTGACAGGCACTTTGTAGGTGCGAAACCGTGCACAGGCTTTTGGCAGTCTCCTGCTCTGGCGTGCCAGCACCAGCTACTCCACCGAGAGCTGGAGCCATTGCATAATCTCCTTGTCAAGTGCTAATAAAAGCTTTGTTATGGAAAACGAGACCTTGGACTCTCCTCTGGTTTTGCAGGGGAAATTTAATTATCTCCATTTACCTTGCTGTTATTGTGTTGCGTGTTAAATTAAAACTATCGCTAAAATTAAAAAGAACCTGTAACAGGTAAATGTAGCTACAAGAGTAACATGAAATTGAGTGTAATAAAAAGCAATGAGGGTGCATCGGTCCCCACCCCATGTACTTTATGCACCTAGCAGGCTAATAACGTCACGTAAATGAATTTATACATCGTCTCTAGAACCTGTCCTGTGATGTTTTCCAATTTTGAATCCTGTCTTGTAATCACTTTGCTATCCATTTTATGACGACTACTCTGCTGACTTTCTGTCATTGAAATTTAGTAACCAAGATGCCATGTAACAGTAAGACACCCTACAGAGGCATGTCATATACATCAACACTATTACCTCTAGCAAACAACTGTATGAACATATTTTTTAAAATGATCCAGTTTATTTCCTAAATGTTTTCCATAATCAGTATCAGCTGCCGTTGCCTCCTTTACTCTGCTTAATTTTTTTTTTCATTATTCTTTCCCATATCAATGTCAGCTTGACAGACCTACGGGTTATTCATTGTAACATCTCAGTTCACTGCTAGTTTTCTTCTCATCCCTCAGCTTCCTTCATGTCCTCTGGGACTTCTGCATTATTCAAACATTTATTGAAGAAAATATTAACTCGCCAAAAGACTTTTGGCCAGTTTTAAAAAAAAAAAGTTGCATGAATATATCAGACCTCGTGATTTTAAGATGTCCATTTATAGGAGCTCCTGTTCAGCATCTTCCTTAATGACTACGGGAAATTAATTAATTAATAAATAACTATCACCATTGCATGATATCACTATTTGATTGAAAACTGGAGATGAGACCAGATCCTGGCCCTTGCAGAGCTTTTATGAATAACCTCACCTTTAAAATCAACTGTTTTAACTCAAACCTAAGGGAAACGGTTTCAAAGAGCAATTGAACAAGACCTGCTGACTTGGTAGCACTTACTATGCCTTTACAATGAGATTTAATCTCCTCAGTTAACATTTAACAGCTAAAATGTTTATAAATAGAACTATGAAGGGGTTCTCTATTATTAAAAACATTAACCATTTATGATAACATAACTGCATTTTATTCTATCATAGTCTCCTTGATACCCTTTGAGCGTTTTATCCTTCAGAAACAAAACAATCAGATTTCTGTTTTCCCTATTGTACTCAGGATATTTCTGAAACCTAGAGCTGCATAACTGTTTAACTACTTGCTTGTATTTGTTTGACGTTATACATGAGGGAGAAAAAAGTACACCAACTCAGCTAAGACAGCAAATATCCACCCAATTGTCCTTGAAAATTCAGACTACTCCCCAGTCGCTAACAGGATTAGTATGAATTCTGAAGGCTACCAAAGATGTAGCTACCAAAAAGTGTGTATCCATGAGTACAGCTTAAACTGTAACATACAGGACGAGAAAAAATTGTGGAGCAGCTTTAAGTGGCTGCAGTATATAACTCCCCACCCATCTCTTGCAAACACACTAAAACTGCTGCCACATTGAACAACCGCACAGGTGAACTACTTGTTCTATCAGCACTTACCCAGAGATAAATGGTCCACTAATAAAACTAGGAACTTTTTACTTTGAGTATCACATGTTAACTTCCACTAGTATGTCCTTATTCTGTGTACAATAAACCTCTGCTAATTTACTATTAGAGCAATTAAATAGCAATAGGTGTTCTAACCCCTTTGAATATTTGATAAATTAACTTTCAAACAATTCTCCCGGGGTTGTGTTTATGGTTTTTTATATTTGATTTGGATTTGGACCATTATGCAAGAGAACTAATTTATTTCTGTCATTTTGAGATTTGTGTTCAGTTTTCAGTGATGACCTTTACCAATGAACAGGTTGCTACAGAAATATCATAAACCAGCTTTGTATGCTTTTTTTGCAGTTGCTACTAATTGGACGATAGGAAAACATAAAGTTAAATGTTAAGATTATTTTCCATTTTGTAGCAGGAACAAGACAGAAAAGAATGCTCATTTAACTATTTAAAAGGCAGGTAAACTCTCTGTACACTGTATTCTATCTGATACGAAAAGGTTCACAGCATTGCTTCCCTGCAAGTCACGCACCTTAATATTTAAAACATCTACATCAGATGCTTACAGAAATTATATTTATAAAAGGAGGGTCTCCTTAACACAAGCAATAAGATTTCTTTCTAAATCATATATGCCTGGTATTAATGAAATGTCAAAACAAAAACAAACAACAAGTAATGAACAAACTTAAATTTTTTTTTTTTTTTAATTTCTGCTATGGATTATACAAAGAAGTTCATTAAATAGTGATGATGGTAATCCTACACAGGATAACATGAACACATAAATTAAATACAGATGCTCATAAAATGCAATGAGAAAAAGAGGAAAAAAGTCTGAGAAATTAAATGAGTGAGCATCTAACAGCAAAAGAAAGCCAAATACAGCTGACAGGTTTATTTGTCTCTTCAAGTAAGAGGAATAAGGTGGTAGTTTTGTGAGATCTGAGTTGCACTGCAGAAGTACGTTAATACAAATATCTGTTCAGGCTCTTTGTTCAAAGGTCTACCATGAATTAGGCAAAGGAGATTTACTGCACTGGGAAGATAGCGATGGGATGAAGAACGGGTGGCAGCACTGCTTTCTGGTAAAGAACATCATGATGACATCTTCCGTAAGTTGTTGGGTAGTGTTTTGAACTTATACAAGCGTAATGCGCACACATTTATCCTCATTTATATAAGAACCCAGTGAAATACAACAGCATTGGCTGTTCTGAGTTGGGAGAAGAAGCACAGAGAGTCAGTAATTGCTATTTTTTAAAGGTGACTTTGAATGAAGTGGTTGGAATAGCTACGGGGAAAAAAGCTCTGCTGAGTATCAGTTATATTTTCACTGTGGTCATTTACAGCATGCTGTCATTGAACTACCATCACTGAATAGCATTCATGCGACTAAATATTGTCACAAGGACAGGATTTCCTTCAGAGAGCCTTGCTGATCAAAATGCCAAAATTTCACCTGCAAATCAGTAAGTCATATGTGTAGCTTTTGGTGAGTTAAGAGGTTATGCCACTTTCAGAGTGATAGATGAGCAAAGTGACTTAACAAAACAGCAAATGGGATGGGTTAGGTGCTTGGAGAAACAGGCTGGGACTATTCATGCCACTAAGATATTTACCTAAAGCCACTACCACCCCTGCTTAATTGGCCATTCTGGAATGAATTAATGATAGGCCAATGTGTAGACTACATAAGAGAAAAAGAATTTGAGCTGAGATTTCCCTTCCTAAAAGAAGCAGTACTTTAATTTGCTAAAGGCTGTCTGATTCCCATATAACAACACTCCCCAACTGAGAAGTTACTACTTTTTCTTATTCAACCTACAATTTTCACATTTGTGAAAAGTCAATAACTAGCCTAAGATTTCCCTTAGATTTCCACCAGTTGTAGCATGCATTGTAATTTTAATACATTTATTTCAACTTGTGTTGAATGTATGTGGAGCTGCTGGAAAGCATTAGGAAATGGAAATAAAGCAGCATTCTTCACAGTAATTGATGAGTTCTAATCAAGATATGGTAAATACCAAGCAAAGGGTAAGGCAACAAAAGTCTCACAGTTGCTATAAAGGGAATTTAAAAGCAAGTAATAGTAAAGCTAGAAATTGCCTTAACAAGAATTTTGACTAAATAACGATTAAAAAAAAAAAACACAAAAACCCCAAACCCAAAGTATGTTTTCCCCTTTTCTGCAAAACAAAGAGAAAACAAACAGTATTCTCGAAAGTGTTCTCACTTCTACAAACAGTGCCCTCAAAAGCCAGAAAGAAAACAAAGTACAGTTAGTCTTTCGTCATAGCATCTCTGTGTGATATGACTGGCCTCTCTCCAGTCTTTGGGATGTTACTTCTGGTATCATTGATGAATAAAAGCATGACTTTAAATACTGTGTTTCACAGGATATGGTGTAAGTAAGTAAGTAAGGTGTCCATCTCCTCTTCCACTGCAGCTCTACACATTTTATCTGTGAAGAACACGATTGACATTTTCAGTTGATGGCAACGGACAATTATTTTCGTAATTCACTAATCAAAATCCGCAAATTTAGATAAGCAGATATGCATAGCAAAAGGAACCATCTATTACACTTGGTTTGAAATTTATATAGCTCCCTTATGTTTGTGTTAAGCAAATGTGTCAGAAGACATTAGATCTCTACGGGTTATCATGACATTTAGTCTCTCAGAGCTCACTGAAGTTACAAGAAGTCCTTATCACATGCAGTGCTACAGGAGGATGACTGGAGAAATGAGTATAAACAATATTCTATACAAGTGGAAAGGAGAACCTTTGCTGTTGTATTAATTCACCTATTGCCCTGATCCCTAGCCTTAACATCCCATTAAGCTGAAGAACCTCTAACTTTAGAAGAGAACACGGATATACTTTTTACTTATGGCATGACAATCAGGGGGAAAAAAAAAAAAGACCTGTCACAAGGACGTATTCACACAGCATCTTTCAATACACTGCAGTCCAGACAGTCAGGTAGCATGCTTATTCTATTGCTGGTGTTTGCTTAGAGTGCATAGCTGGGATAATCTAGCATTAAACTTTGCCTTTGCATAGTTCTAGATTACTGTCTGACAGATAAAAACATATATTCCAACTCACACTGTTCAGTTATCTCCAGAAAAATTTCCTATATAATGCTGAAACAACAGATTTTAGTACATTTTATCTAATGTATGTGATGGAAACTGACATTTTAGTCATATAACATGGCAGTGTATATCTGAGAATGATAAAAATAAGTTTTGGGAGACACAAAATCTGTCATCTCACCATATATTGTAAGTATTATTTCCCTGATATAAACCAGCAGTGTTCTGATTTGCAGGCATTTGATTTTCTGAGTGCAATAACTTGAAGCATAAAAACAGGTTAATACAAATCAACGAGATACTATATAATTCTTCTGAGTGATCTCTATGATCTCTAGTATGCTTAATAGCTACATTTTCAAACTCTACCGGGTAACATCTCTGTTACTAGGAAGAATAATTACGATGCCTCCGATGCAAAGAAATACCACTCAAATGACATTAAAACTATGGAACTCTGAATAACTGTTTATGTGTCCTCACAAATGCAGTTGACAGCTAAACACCTAAAATTAGGTATGTAACTTCAGTACCTAAATTTGGAGGTAATGCAGTGTGGTGAACAAAGAGAAAGGTTCCTTCATAGTGGAATTTAAAACAGAAACCCAGATTGGGCACCCCGAATTGGGCACCCTGAATTGTGGGGTGAAATAACTCATCTTTCATTGTAGATAGACTAAAGAGCATAGTCTCCTAATGTGGGCATGTAAGCAATCTTCCTGAAGTTGGGTGGTGTGAAGAGCTCAGCTAGTGTCACTACTTCAGTCCTTGTCTATCAGAAACCTCTAAGTCCAGCTTTGGTTTCACATTCAACGTTGCCAGGGTTGGACACCTTAAGGAGTGTTTACATGGCAATCTGAAGTGCTTTCTTACTATTCCTTAAGCTTGAGAAAAGCAGGCAGATTCACCTGTCTGCCACAGAGATGACAGCCCCCAAACCGGTAGAACCAGGTCAGTATGGTACTTCATCCAGCCTGACTAGTACTGCTCACAGCAAGCTAACCATGCTTCCATTTCTTAAAATTAGCTTGTTTGTGCCTAGCTTAGGCATCTCTGCATCCTACTGAAGTTACCACCTAAGCGACCCTTGCGCCTAACAGGCGTCCTGTTGTGTCCTGATATCGCATGCAGGCGTGAAACATGATCAGCACCCAGATGTTTAAGCAGAACTACAGACATTTTAAAAATAATTTATCCACATCAGTTCCTTGTCCCAGTCTTTTTTCCAAATGCGGTAAGTACTGAGACAACACATGGATCTTGGTAAAATCTAACCACCTTGTATGGTGGCATAAGTGGAGATACATTCTATGTAATTTGTCTTTCAAAGATCCATTTGGTGGAGCTGAGAACAGAATTCAGTCCTACGGTTTTCCTTGCGCTTAGGTTTAGGGGGTGTAATTTAACCTGCAGATACAAGTAATTTCTCAGTCTGGCAGTTGCATATGAAATACAAAGTCTGCAACTTTACTGCACGACTGTAGTGTCTCATCACTACAGTGTTCAGAATAGAGTAAATGCTGCTCACTGAGAGGGACAATTACTGAACGAGAACCAGCCTACCATGTTTAATTACTGTTTTACAAGAGAACTTAGGTTTTGCTTATATAGCTTTATCTTTTACTCCCCAGCGCGTTTATCCACTCTGAAAACAAATTCCCAAATCTCCTGGAATGTGGTCCTATCTGTCCGGGATCACGGCTTTCCATGAGAGTTACATGCTACAGAATAATTAAACCATTGCCCAACTGCTGTTACTGTGGGGCAAAAGAATTTTTATAGGAACCAGACCTGGGCTCTGCAATATACTTCTTTTCAGAATGACTGTGAGACGTAACTGCCTCCACAACCAAATTCAGGCTTTTCAACTTCATTCCATCTTCTCCCACAAACTGTATCAACCTGTCCATCATACCTACAAATGAAAATGTTCACAAACTATCAACAGTGCCTTCTACAAGATGGGAATGAAGACAGAGATGATTCCACTTTCCCACCATTGACATTTTGGGGATGATCACATACTACAGATAGAGAGGCCATGTATACCCAAACGCTTGACATCATAATTCAAAAAAGTCCTTGTCCATGGGACGGTGGAGAAGATCCAAGATGAAAGATACACTTTGAACTTCTACTTTAGTCTTTATGGGAAGAGCATGTCAGAAGCTGACAGTTAACCAAGAGAAATTTTAGGACAGACTTTCATACAACTCTGTTTTAAACACATCAAAGGCTTTTTTCCCTAGTTCCACTGTCTTTTGCTGTTATTTTTTAAAAGAAGCTGTTTATTGAACCTTGGCGTCTGTGACCTTTCTAAGCTTCTGCCCTGGCAGATGGCACAAGCCATGTTTTCTGGAAGGCTTAGAGGGCCATTTCACAGTTTCTGCAGTAGCTGATACGCTTTATTGAATACAAGCCAAAATATGATTTGTACTCCTGCTTTGTGGGTAAAAAAGTCTCTATAGATATCATACAGTATTTAGTTAATCATCTACATGGATATAAATCTCCACATGGAAAAATGCATAAAGGTGAGGAGGGACGCCATTTTAAAAGCACAGTCTTGACATCCAGACAAAAGAATGAGATTTAGTGATTGAGGTTATACTCTTAGCATTGCCGTAGGATTAGAGACGCTGTGGGGTCTTCAGAAATGAACATTGTGCAAGTGAACAGCTGAGTCATACTAAAACTATAATTAACAGGGATAGTTGTGATTACGAGCACAGTCGTAACTGATTTCGTTAGCTGCTATTTGACACTTACATCTATCTCTATGCCTTCTGTAACACTGTCATAAGCAAACTTCCCTTTCCTTATAATTTCATTTGTCTAGAGATCTTGCAAGTAGTTTTGAGGAGAGACTGTCTGGGCTACTAAGGATTGTGGGGATAAAGGCAGCAGCTTGAACATCATAAAATAACTGAAGTACTTATCGTGACATAACAAAAGGAAAAACATTTTTCAGCAGTGCTCTTAGAAAAGCTCACAGTTAAGTGTTCAACATGTTTACCAGAAAGTGGTATTATGAGGAATTATGAGGAAGTTAATAAGAATTAAGCAACAGAGGTAATACAGCTGATGGGTAGTCTACGATCAAGAAAGAGATCAAGTGACTAAATCCATCTGTGGCTATACTGAAATCATCTGTATTCAGTAGAGTGAATTTCAAAATAAGCTTTGTAAACAGAATACTGTAATCCACAAAATTCTTAATTTTTTTCTTGAAGAGGTGGACCCGTTTCTTTTTTTTTTTTTAATATTTTTCATGGAGACAAAAGGTGAGAGGTTTTTTTACACTAAAGCTTTATATTTTATTGCACAATGCATCTGCGGAAGCCAGCTTCTCAGATTTATGCTGCAAAACATAAGTCCCTATTATAGGACTTTAGGCCTAATATATTTCTTCGTTAATCAACAAACGTTCAGGTATCAGACACAAGTATAATTGCTCTATGTTTCATTTAGAAAGCCTGAGGTAAGAAGGAAGATGATCTAAATGTAAGATGTGAAATCTTTCATCTGTTCTGAGCAAGCATTAAATCAAAATAAGAACCAAGTGATTAATCATCAGCTTCATGAAACCCCTCAATAAAAAAGCTGGGAAAAACAGTTTCAGAACTAAATGAAAATAACATGGCCAATCAAGCCACTATCACACAATGCACTGAGAAGTACAGCATTATGAATAATCACAAGTAAGAGTTTTGCTCTAAGATGCAAAATAGAATTTTCCTAATTGAAGGAAGCAAATACCTGTTTATGAGACAATAATGAACTTTTTATGGGGTTTCTAATCAACTTGTTTTCAGCTTATTCTAATAGTAGTTAATTTCATGCCAGAGGGGCGCATTTGGTGAAAGGCTTGTATTCTGGAGAGCCACAAAAGGAAAAGTTCAAGTATGCTCAGTTTTCATACAAACAACTTCATGCGGAAGTCCCAAACCAGTCTTATAACCATCCATTTCTTAACATCAAACTAAGGAACTCAAGCAGTAATGTTAGGTTCAGCATAAATCTTTCCTGGAAAATCATTTGCATACCTTTGAATTTCATTATAAAGTTTGTAAAGAGAAGACTGTTCCTTATAGAATTACTAGCGTGTTTTTTTGTTCTCTTGAGGAGGTAAAATTTAGCTTTTCACATGTTGTAAGGAAACAAAAGGCAGTAATTTGTTACAATTAAGCTTTAAACTTTATTACACCAGTAACCAACGTAAATTGAAGGTAGATTAAGACTTTAACTTATAAATGTATGTTTTCATTAGGAATTTGTACCACTCACTTTTGTAAATGATGTAAAATCCTATTTATTTTCTTTAAAAAAGATACAATGCATTCTTCTAAAAGATTTCTTTTGTGCTTTACTAGTAAATTTTTCATTCAACCACTTCCTTTGAGACTATTTTTGGTCAACCCTTATGGTGTCACTTAATTCCCACTCCACTGCATTGTGTTTTGGTTTGTTTCTGAGGAAAAATTCCTTACTTTTTTTTCACACGAAAAAATTATTAAGAGTAGGCAGCCTTTTTTATAACACAGAGTGTCACCAAGTAAGGAAGTTTTGTGAAAGATTATAGAAAACATGCTGATGATTGAAATTTTGCCATCAGTAGCCCGAGTTAAGAGAGCATTAGATAATTTCTCCACAAGACAGAACTGACTTTCATTGCTCATTCACATGAGAGGTCTTCTAGGTGTCAGCCACAAAAACAGCAGTGCCACAACTCTGCTATTACAAGTGGTTGTCTCTCAGGCTGTGAACTTCAGCCAAGTAAGACACAGACAACTTGTTCATTATTCAGAAAATCTGACAGGGCTCAGTGCTACAGCAATTAATTCTAGCTAGCAACACTGCACACGTCATACATCTGACAAATACTGGATTCCGCTAGCATTTTTGCAGAAAGCTTCAACTGGCTGGACTGTAGAAGTTTCACTTCGAAAATTATAGCATTTATTCAATGCTTTTCAAGTATATTGGTGACAAATGACATCGTATTTAATGGTTGTAACATCAACCGGTATCAAAAAGAACAGGATACCAAGAAATACTGTGCTTAACAGAAAAACAAACAAAAAAACCCCACCCACTTAGCAAGATAAAATGACATCAATGTTTTGAATTCTAATTAAAGCCAAGTCAAGAACAGAGGGGAAAAGCTGGCTGCTTCAATGAGACCACAGAAGATCTGGATTCAGTTCACAGCTGTGTAACTCACTTTCTGAGGACTTCAGTGCTTACTCCTATCCTGGGAACGATGACATTTCTCTCCTTGCCACAAATCCTCATGGCAGCTCAGACCAAAAGCTCCATACAGAGCTCAACTTAACTATTCAAAGGAGATAGAATGGGTAGGGGTCATTTCAGATGACTCATGATCACATTTGCGACTTGTATCTTAACGTATTCAAATCCAAAGATACAACTCATTTTTCAGGTTTGATATTAAAAAAGAATGAAAACACTCACCATATGTAGAAACTTTCTAAAAATTTGGGGTTACAAATAAACATCACTGTCAATATTTAAAAAGAGTGGGAACTTTAAAAAGTATTATTCAAACATTGCTTCTGTCTGGTTATTTTACTTATTTTTTTCTCTTCTTTGGAAAAAGTCTGTTAATGTTAAATAGCGGTCTCATCTTCCAGCCTTCTTCTTTTATGGTCAAAGAAGAAATGTGTTTTAAATTTATCTAAACAATTTTATAATTTCAGGCATAGTTATATATGATATATATTATTTATTATAGTCTATCTATCTTTTCCTCGGACATTTACACCATAACACTAAAAAGATGAGCAAGGCTGGCCAAGAAAATGACAAAAGAGGCCCTCACAAATAAAACTTTTGTATTGTCCTATGGATCATAACCTAAAACGTGGTAGGCATTAGAAAGAGGGAGTATTTTTAATATCAAGTAATCATAAGTGTCCAGAATACATTCTCTATTCAGCTGGGCAATCACAGATTTTGATTTCTGTATTTTTACAGAGAGATTACTCCATAAGGGCACGCTTTATAGCAACAATCAATCCACCTCCATAAAAGTTATAGTACTGTAAATCATTGATGGAAGATGCTGAAGACCTTAGTTCTATCCAACATGCAGTAAGGTTATGCGTAGGACAAGCCTTCTCTTACAGAAACTGAATTTCAGTACAACAGTTTTGCATCCCCTTTGCTTTTCTCAGTATACCTGCAACACGATGCTAGACAGCATAGCACTATAACGTTACTATGTCCCCATAAATAGCAAGACACTGGGTTGGAATCCCCCACAAAGACAGACACGATTTACTATAGCTTAGATTTTTCCTTTCATTAAAACAGAGGACCTGCTGCAGAAGAAACACACCCATTGACAGAACTTAGCTATGATGCTGATCAAACCTTCCTCCTCCCATTCCCACCTCAAACCCCATTCTCTCGGCAGAAAGCATCACCTTCTACTTCAATTGTCATGTAATTTTCCCTGTTAAAAATACAGCAGGATCGCCATCATACAAAAGCATAAAAGAAACAAGGAACATACGATGGACATAGATATTGCTTCTTTTTCCCCTTTCCTTTCTTTGAAGACTTTTCTTTGGAATAGACTTCCTCGACCCATAAGGAAAATGAGACGAACAAGAAAACCGCTAGTAAGAACTTCATCTTGAAGATTAAGCTTCAGAGAAACCTTCAGTCTGTGGCAAAAGAAAAGAAAAGAAAAGAAAAGAAAAGAAAAGGAAAAGAAAAGAAAAGAAAAGAAAAGAAAAGAAAAGAAAAGAAAAGAAAAGAAAAGAAAAGAAAAGAAAAGAAAAGAAAAGAAAAGAAAAGAAAAGAAAAGAAAAGAAAAGAAAAGAAAAGAAAAGAAAAGAAAAGAAAAGAAAAGGAAAAGAAAAGAGAAGAAAAGAAAAGAAAAGAAAAGAAAAGAAAAGAAAAGAAAAGAAAAGAAAAGAAAAGAAAAGAAAAGAAAAGAAAAGAAAAGAAAAGAAAAGAAAAGAAAAGAAAAGAAAAGAAAAGAAAAAAAGAAAAGAAAAGAAAAGAAAAGAAAAGAAAAGAAAAGAAAAGAAAAGAAAAGAAAAGAAAAGAAAAGAAAAGAAAAGAAAAGAAAAGAAAAGAAAAGAAAAGAAAAGAAAAGAAAGAGGTTTATGTTAGTAGGGTCAGATATGGCACATGGGAACACATACCTACAAAATGTAAACAAATGTTTTTGGTTTTTTTAAAAAAGTTTGATCTTAGTTGCCTTGGGAGAGGGAGTCTGTTGAGGTGTACCCCTGATACGGAACCAACTTAGGCAATTTTCTGAGAGTCAAGTAGCTTCCCAAAGTTAAGAGGATGACAGTGAGGAACAGATTTAAGTGCAAATTTCCTCCAGTGTGTTTAAGAAATAAATGTGATGTCCTTCAAAGGCTGTCTAACTCAAAATCCTCAGAAACTTGGAAACAGAATTCCTCACCAAATATGTCATGTATCAACTGCATTAAATATGGTTAAATGTGACTAAGCAGTCATCTAGCAAGGCAGAGAACTGCCAGCCCTCTATGACCTTGCACAGATAAAATAGTAATCATTTCAATGCTAGTTAAGAGAAAGGGTTGCAAGTTTAATTTTATGTACAGAATGTAAACATAAACGACTATTCTGCACAAAGTATTCTCGCTGTGGAACCAGCACTGAAAAGGCTTTGCAAAGATGACTAAACACAACCTGCAATACTGTGCTTTATTACATGGCGTTCAGTTTACTATTTTAACTTCTCACGGGCAAAAGCGCATACCCCAAAGGCCAGGAGCTGGGTTTGTGCTCAGCCAGAGACGGCCCCACCTGTCCCTGGTCGCAGCCGCACGACACCCCGGGCGTTTCCCATTCGTTTCCGATCCCACAGATACTTCCCAGGCGGTTTCCTGAGGCCCGCGGAAACCTCGCGGACGCCTCAGCGCCAGCTGCTTTTTCCATTTTCATGTTATTTATTTTTAATTCTTCTTAAGGAGCAGTGGCTGCCTCTCCCTCCCTCCCCCCCACCTCCGGGAGGCACCGGGATGCTTCAGTCCACCCTGGGAGCTGCAGCCCCCCCACCCCCCGACCGGTAGCGGTCGCGGAGCTGCCCCCGCCGCCCCCTACCCCTCGCCCAACCTCCTCGCCTCCCCGGCCCGGCCCGAGGCCTCCCGCCGGCCCCAGCACCGGGGAAACAGCGGCCTCCGTGCTGCCGAGGGCCGCCGGGGCACCTGGGGGGAGCGCGAGGCGGCGGCAGGAGGGAACGAGCGGGGCTCCCCGCACGGCCCGCTTCCCCTCGCAGCGGCGGGACGGGCCCGGCGCTGCCCCGGCTCCACCGCCGCGGCCCGGCCCCGCCGCCACCGGCGCTGGCCGAGGTGCTGACGGGGCCTCGGAGGCTGCCGCCCCGCGGGGACGGGGCTCTCGGGCCGGACCCTCGCTCCTCCGTGGCCCCTTCCCCCGCCCGCCCCACCGGGGACACGGGCCCCGCGCACACACGCAGCCCCGCCACCGCCACGGCCCTCACCGCCGGTGCCCAGGGCTCACCGCCAGACGCTCCGCCGCGGCCCCCCCGCGACTAGGGCCGGCGGCGACCGGGGAACCGGCGGCGGGCCATGTCGCGGCCCGGTCGGAGCGAAAGCGCGGCTCCTCCGGCGGCGGAGCGAGCCCCTACCTCCGACGGTGCCCTCCGCGGCCAGTGAGCATGTGCGGTAGCCGCGGCGCGGCCCGGCGCCCTCCCAGTGAGCATGTCCCGGCCGCCCGCCCGCACATGGGCACTGGGCGAGCGGCGCCGCCGGCGGCCGGAGGGCCGGGGGGGGGAGCAGGAGGGGGGAACCCCCCCTCTTCCCCCCGCTCCGGTCCTCCCGCTGCCGGAGACGGGGCACTGACGGGGCGGCGGGAGGCGCGGAAGAGAGGCGGGGGGGCGGGGGGGGGGGCGCGTCCTGCGGTCTCCGGCGGGAGGAGGACGCATTCAATGGTGTTGCCGAAAGATGTCTAATAGAGTTGGCAGGAACCAGGGAATATTAGCCGAGAGGAGCTGAGTAGGATGGGAGGAAGACGGAGTTCAGTGCTGCATAGATTTTATGTATATATACGCATTTAGTCAATAGTTATCGTTGCTTCATTTAAAATGGCAGACTTTCCCTGTGAAAAAGCACGAAGGTTCGCTTTGGGGATAGACGCGTATCCTTGTTACAAAGGAGGTTGGTTTTCCAATTGCTACAGACTTTAACTGCATTATAAATAGAGACCTAATGGAATGGAAATTTCATACACAGAATTCTTTCTGGAGCTCCTTGTACCTCACACTTACAGAAATAAAGGTACGTGCTGAACTTCTTGCTTACATCAGCTATTTGGCCTAAATTTTGGAAATGGACAGACTTCATTATACAGCCAAGTAGTCTTAGGTTAGCAAATGCTCACCCTCCCATTATAGTTCAAAGGCTTCATCACCCATTTGTCTCACATTCTTTTTAGCGACCAAGTCACTGAAAATCATGACCGTTCCCAAGTCTTCTTTATCTTCCAGCCTTATTTCTTATCACTCCTCGTATACACTGCCAGAGCCTCAGCCTGCAGTATGATAAAAGAGGAGCATCACCTGTACCATGCTTTTTATTCTTCAGAATGGATCCCATGAGTAAGTGTAATACACCAATGGACACTTTCTGCAACGTCCTGTAATCCTCATCACGCTTCTTTGTAAAGCTCTGTTGGGGTTTGGACTATAACATAATGACAGATAAAAAGTGAAGAAAGTCACCTGTTTGGTGAGGACAGACGTGTCCCCTGTTTGTGTTAAGAAATCCTTAACACAGTAGAGCAGAATAAGCATCTACGCTGCCGTAGTAGCGGCAGCAGAGGAAGAAACAACTGCCAGCACCAGCAGCCTGAGCTACTGCAGCCACAGCAGGCTCCGCTTTCTGCATGCTGCTTCCTGCAGCCACCGAGCCCGGCTGCTTGTTACCTCCTCTTGTACGCAAAGCACCGAATTGCCTCCTTTGGGCTGTTGGCAAACCCACTGGTATTTGCAAGTGCTTCCTGATGCAGTAAACACCTAAGGACAGATGAATATTTGTGGTAACTCAACAGGACAATGCATAAAATAGAAATGAATACCATCCACCCCTCAGGTTCACATTAAATAAGAGCATACGGCTAATATCGTTCTATAGCTAATAAAAGTGAGATATATGTGACAAAGACAAGAAAAGGGAGCTGCTTCGGTAAGATATCTATGTAGTATCTTTAAGTGTCTTACACCTTACAAATAACATCAAATATTACAATAAATATTTCAACAACCCTTGATTTTTTTTTTAGTGCACTTAAATGGAATAGGTGTCAGTTCTCAAGCAAGTGCCGGCAGTGAAGGGTCTGTGGAAAAAGGCCTCTTCTCCCCCCTCTCACCATATAAAAGCTGGCCAAGGTCACAGACAGCTGTTTTCTTACCTGGCAGCACCTTCTTGGCAGGCCAGCAGGGAGAGAATAATCACGCTGCTCATGCCACCCCCTCGCTCGACACTTGCCAGAAGAAGCCAGAGCTGTCACGTGCGCAGGACTTAGAAGGACAGCCCGCATGCCATCCAGATGTCCTATTGCAGTGCCGGCCGACCTAGCAATGCCCGAATGGGAAGGACTGGGAAAAAAAAGCCTCCTATAAAAGCCTTGTGCCAGCAAACTGGTTGATCATGAGTAATGGGCCAGGTTCTGCTGATTGGTTTTAGTGGTGTTTTGTATTTCAGAGATCCTCTTACTACTAAATGGATGTATAAGGGCAGACCTACCCCTGTCTCAGCATTCATTGTATCTCAGAGTGCAGGAGTGGACTTAGGGATCTTTCCGCTATTTGCAACTGCTGCTGTGTCCACTGTTGGGAATATCTGACCATGTTCGTTTCTCTGACTTGGGAATAATTCCCAGGAATTCCTGAGCTTAGACGTTATCCTGATCACTAGAAAATAGTTGTGTAAGCCATAGGCAAAATGTAACAAGACATTTCCTAATGATCAGCCCAGGGACATTAGTCCTTTCTTTAGTTTGCAGTAGTGGAATGTGGAGATCTCAAGATCCAGCAGTCTAGCTCCGCTGTTCAATCACACAAAAAATACTTCATAGCTGTATAAGATAGAATTTCTTTGGGTTTATTGCTCCTTTTAGTCGACTTTCTTAAGGTAATGAGTTTTGTGTAATAACATTCTGTATGTGTGCATGTTTCAAACAACTTGTTGCAAACTTTTGATTTTTTTCAACTGATTGATACCACATTTAAAAAAAAAACCAAAACAGCAGAGAGCTCAGAGATATTAAGTCCTGCGTGTTTTGTAATAACAGCTGGCTGGGAAGACGGATTGAGCTAATGTTCCTGCAGAAGGAAAAAAAGTGAGAAAGCAAGCAGACTGGCATGAGTGATTACTAGACATCAGAAAATCCACCTGGGAGAAAGCTATTATAAATTCTTTAAACACAAACATATTTAATTCATAAAGTATCTGCTTTACTAGAGGAGGAATTATGATTGAAAAACAGAACTTCTAATGTCAAATAGCTGGCAAAATTTTATTAAAGCCTTTACCAAGTTTTTTCAGGAAAGTGAATATGTATTTTAAGATTTCTAATAAAAGGAGTACCCATGCTGTAGCTTTCAGATTAGTTCAGTTAAAAAGCCAGGCAACCTCAAGACCCACATCAATTGGAAATCAGATTTCATTACTTTCAATGGTGACCAAACTAGTTTTTCTTATATAAATTGAGTTGAATTAATTCACACAATTAGAAAACATAATTTTTAAAAGGATTTCATGTTCTGCAACCTTTGTAATGACAGATGTTTTTTATTTCAATCACCTGTCACATCTTGATGGCTTTGGTGATCACCCAGAAGGTGTAGAGGTTTACACGGCTCCTAAGAAAGACCAGTTTCTAAAGGATGCTGAAAGCTCTTCTTTCTTCTTTCTTTTTCTACTATTGTAATGAGGTATATATCCTCAGGTCATTGTATCAGGTAGGAAATAGGAACAAAATAGGTTTTTGGTATAAAAGCTTTCTCCCTTCTGGTACCAATGACCAGAACTGTGGAAGGCACCTGATTTCCTTCCTTCTGAAAAGACTCATGATTTTCATTCCATTTTGAAATACAGAAACTTAAAGTAGCAAACCCAGCAGCAAACAAAATAGCAAACAGATGAACCATCAGATGAAGAAAATTAGTCTGTCCTCCTTAACGTTCCAGATCCTTCTCTCTCTCTCCTTTACAGATACTGAGTGTGACAGATGATCCTTACAGGGTCGATCTGAATGCTGGCAAATTCAGACTATTATGCTTTGGTAGAGGCTCTAATATGAAGACTTTTGAGAGAGCTGCATGCACAATGAAGTGTCTCATTTATCAAAATTAAATGAGAAAGCGATTAGAAATGTGTGCACCTTCAAACATGGTATTGCTGGTAAGTATAATAAGCCTGGGCTATATTAGGCTTTATGTATTTGATAGATAAATTGCTTGTCAAGACAGCAATGGCATATATTGATCATAATAGACATATTAATAATGCCTGTACTTCCTGGGAAGCAGCCACATGTCTTATCGCTGTCAAGGATATACAGAAAATTGGGACCATACAAGATGCCCAAAACATATGTTCCTGGCAGGCTTATGCATTTTATTACTTGCATTTCCTATGTAGCTATGCCGTTGCTGACAGATCTCCACATGCAAAGCGTTGTCGAGCTGTGTGTATGACTTCAAGATTTTTTTTCTCCTGCTCTCTCATTGCTAAAATGAAAGTACTGGAGCAATGACCCCAAGGCTGAGAAAAAACCCAACAGAACAGAGTACATGTCCTGTAATCCCTGAAAGGATTGATCAATATGGAAGGCAGAGGTATCCATATTAGAATACAGATATCCATATGTTGTATGGAAAGACCAAAGAGGGCAGTGTATGTGAATAGTACTTCGTTCTACTGTTCTCTAATGTCATTGCCAAAGAGATTAAAGTTTAATCCCGGGTCACTGAGGCCAGTAAGATTTGCATTGCTGGTACCAGTGGGTGAAAAACTCTTATAGAGGTTCCAACCTAAAAAGCAGTCTCCAAAGTGATTAAATTCATAGTTCCTGTTGTTATGCAAATAAGCCTAGGACCTAGTATTAATAATATTGCTATGTGAAGTTCTGCTTGTTCCTAAAAGACAGCTTAATCAGCCTGAGAAATGTATTAACTGTCAAAAAAAGTGTTCTCTCATCTGAAACACCTCTCCTTGTGTTGCAATATTTTACTAGTGACACTGAAGTAACTTTAAACTCTTGTTGCACCTTATAACACCCGCAGTCAGCATAGTACCTTAAAAAAAAGTTTTGCACACAATCATATACTTATAATAGTGTTAAAAGACCAACTAAACCTCTCTTTGAGATTACTCAGGCTCATTTTCTACCGGTAAGATAATCTTTTGGGAAGTTCAGAAAGATTGTCACACAAGTTTTGGGGGGAAAAAAAAAAATTGAATCAAAAGATGCCTATTTGTATGCATCCACATTTAACCCATATGCTCACATTTAACCCCTATGTTTCAATAAAACTGTATGACTGTGTAGTTAATTGGCTGAACACATTTAGTGCCAGCGTCATTTCTTTTGTGGATTATACTGTCATTTAAGAATTGAGATACAAGTCAGTGGTGAAAAGGATTAGCCTGTCAGCTTCAAAGTTCTTAGAGGTGGTGTTTGTTCATGCATAAATGGTAGATGTAAATGACTTGTGAAGAGTTAATGCATCATTAGTAATTGTTATCAACATGCTAGAGGCGTGAACTGCATGCCTCATGAATAACTAACTGTACTGCAGCTATATCTATACAAATCAATAAAGAATGTAGCTGTACATTGAAAAGAATCAGGAAGACAGTTATTGAAATGTCATTCAACAACACGTTTTATACTTTCTGCAACATAAAGACTTTCTAAAGGCACTTATTGCATGCAGAGTGATACACAGGATTAAGTACCTGTCTTTATTTCCTCTACTTACATAATAATAAGAAGAGACAGATGCCTTGTTGTGCAAGTCAAGGCAATTCCAGCTAATAAGAGTTTTAAGTATGATTCCGGATTCCTCCTGGCTGACTGCATTGGAAAGATACCTAGATGTTCCTGAGGACGGAAGTGAGGACAGCCTGCAATGTCACATTCAAATTTCCTTTTTGCCCACCATAGTGCATGCATTCTGCCTAAATCACACTGCTGATGTGCTTTACTGTAGTAGCGGCTCTTTACTTAAATTCTTCTTGATTTGCACCCAGTCTGAACAGCTGTCAGCTACCTGCTAGACATACGGTGCCAAAGGCCCGCAGGGCAAATTTCTTACAACACACAAGATGCTCAGTCTCAGTCTTTGGAACACTTCTAGCACACTGTCATGGTATTATGAGGAATTGTCCCTATCCTGGGCTCCAACTCCAAACTGGACATGAGCCCCAAAATTCATCGTGTGCCTGCTACCTAAAGAAAACAGATCCTTTTTGCCTTTCAGACAGCTATTTCAGCAGAGTCTCGGTATAAGGGCTTAGTTTGGTTCTTAGTGTAAAAAATTGATATTCTCTACATTTGTGCTATAATAAGTCATAATTTTAGGATCTGTTTCCTCAACCAGATTTAGCAATTCAGAAAAGGGACACCATCACAATAAATGCAGTTCCCAGGAGAATATCTGTGTTTTCACACTGAACACCATTGTGAAAGATCCATGCAGGTTAAAGGATCTGCCTTAGCAGATCCTAAAAGGCACTATTCAATTTACTCTGAAATTAAAGTTCTGCTACTTTTCTTTCAGAAAACCTGAAGAACTGGTGATGCCTGACTGCTGATTCTTTGGGTAAGGCGTGAAATGAAGACTGTAAAATGTAGAAGAACCATTATCTATACAGGAGTGGAAGTCCTGGAGAATGAAAGCACTCAGCAAGAAGAGCAGGTGCCTGAGACACAAGCGCATGTATGTGACACACTATTTAAGGAGGTATTTTTCAAGAGTAGGGAATGTTGAAGAAAATTAAGGGTTGGAGCAATCACTGTTATATGAACCCTCTTGACTGAACATACTTCTGAGAGGTCTGAATACAATTAAGCATGCAAGAAAGGCCGTATCCTCCTAGTTTGAAAAACACCCTTCAGAGTAATTATAATTGTATACTTGGTGCCTAGTTATTACACTACGTGGTTTCTCAGAAATTATAATAGCAATTAATAATTTCCAAAATAGACACTTCCAAAAATGTGTTACCCAGAAATCCCTGTAGAAATCCCATTCATCCTACACTGACAGCTTGTTATGGAAACAAGTATTTTACACAGTATGCCCGAAACGTACAGTGTAAATTACTTACCTTACATCAATATTAAAAATAAATTAGCACTAAAAGTTCAAGAAGCTGTGATGAAAGCTCTCGTGCTGCTAATTCTTTTTTTTACGTCTAACTGTAAACAGAAATGCCAGAGGTTTTAGCATTTGTGGTCTTTCGGTGTTAAAAAATGTACTGACCTTTTACTGCATCCTTAGCATAATTTTCTCTCCTCTAAGACATTACCCTTCCTGACTTGAACTAGAAGACACTCATACATGCTAATGGATCTGACATCAGTGCTGGTAGAGAGAACTATTTTTATACTGGAAACAGCCTGGTTGTTGAAAAAAATACATTCTCCTTTTCGGGTTATATCTGGTTACTGTTATATTTTTGCCTTTACATAGGTTAACTATGATATCAACTTAGGCCAGTCAGGAGAACCATTGCCTTTAATAGAACTATTCATGTCCTTAAGTGTGATTTGAAATGCTTTGTTTGATTAAAGGTCTGTATTTTATGTTAGTACTTATCTTGAACATAGCAGTTAAAATCATAGATCCTGCAGTCACTCTGAATGCAGAACTCAATGGAAATATTCCATTTTGAACATCTAAAGGACTATGACTGGGGTTTGCCTGCCCAGATATATTGTGTCAAAGTACCATTCTGTTATTCTGTATGCAATATAACTGCAGTACTGTTTATATGAAGACCATGCAGTCATTAAATATTTGATGAGGATTGTCAAATGACTGCATAAAAGCAGCCATGCTACTTCAGAGCACAAGACCCCATAGCACAACATTCTGTCTTCAGCAGTGGCCATGGGCAGATGCCTAGGGAAGAGTATGAACAGGACCAGCGGATGTTATACTTTACCCGAATGCCTTTCCAAATTCCAACCATTTTCAACTCAGGGGATTTCTTAATACTGTTGTGAAAGTGCATAGACCTTAGTGTATTAGAACAAGGCACATATCAAGGGCACTGCTGCCCTGCCCTCCCAAGATTAGCAAAAGAAGAATATGGGCCAGCCTGAGTGCACAGAGGAACTGTCAGACTGCAGAGAAATAGTCTGAGACTGGCTGACGCAGGTGTCAAGTCTAGCATGATGGCTCAGCTCCAGGGACCAAATTCCTGCTGTAGGGCAGAAGAACTGGGTAAATAAAAGCCAGAAACCCCAGGCTCTTTGTATCATTGTTTTCATTTGGCTAGAAGTATTTGCCCCAGTGTGCATAGGAGCACAGTGTTTCCTGGTTTTCCCCATTTTCTTCGTTTCATAAATTCAAAAAATCACTCAGGCTTGCAAGTAGAAGCGATTTTCCAATCTTTATCCAAAGCCTTCCCCACTTAACGCCTGGTCTGCCCAATAACAGTCTGTGAAGAAAGGTCTTAGGTTAGCATGCCAGTGTCTGGATCCTATAGGCTTCCGGTGTCTGAAGACAGACCAGACAGCGACTATTTCTGGTTTCCAGTCCAATGTCTAGGAGAACGTGACTACGAAGGTGCCTTGAGTACCTCTCAGAGACCAGCTTCCAGAAGCTGTTTTCTGTCTCATCAGAGTCCCTTGCTGCTGGAAGTGCAGCTGACCAGTGAAGGGCCACAGAGACTGCTGAGGCTACGCTTACAAAGGACCCGGCCAATCTCTTTGTGGCTGGCATGTGAACCAGAAGCTGAGACCAAGTCATGGTATCATATACCGACATAAGGAACTGGGTAAAGATGTCAGCACACTGTACAGTGGCGCTAGGGACAGCCATCATATTCTTTATATAGGTCTGCTGGCAGCAATGATGGCAGAAGTCTGTCTATCTGTAATGGGCTTTATAGCATTTGTAAATCACATCAACTTTCCCTAATATCCTGGGAGGCCCCTTTTCTGTTGGCTCATCTGATCTAGTTCCTTACAGCCTGTGACAATCTGTAGGCTCTGAATTACCGACATCATTTACTGGCCGCTTAATGGGCTAGATGCTGAGGGTGATGTTCCCTGCTGGAAAAGTGGTAGCATAAATAAAATGCAGCAGAGACAACTGGTCTCAAAATCACACAAGGAATACATAGTGTCAGTGCTGCAGTTGCACTCCTCAATTTATATGTCATCCATCAAACTCAGGAAGACGGATCATGGGTGACATTTGCTGCTATTCAGCCTCCCCTTGAATGCTTTGCCATGGTTCTTCTCAGCAGCAGCATGCCGCAGTATGGAGTGACGCAAACACAGCAGCTTGCTGTCCAGAGCTGTTTCCAGCCTTTGCAGCTGCTTCTACATCTCCACATCTCAGGCATACATTGTTCCGCCCCACTCCCAGCTAGACCTTGGTCTGTCTGACCCCAGATTGCCTGGACCTTGTCTACTACACAAACTGTCCTTACTTTAGTCTCTGCTTTATTCACGATGGTCTCACTGTATTCCTCACTCAACTCCTATTATGGAGTTTCCCAGTCCAGCCTCTCAGCACCCGCTGTAATCTAATCTTAACGACTACTGTCAGCCAGTCCAATCCCACTCTCCGATTCTTGCACAAGGGCCTGGACAGCAATGCAGAGCATGTGGGAGATATCAGGGCTCTCTCACCCGTTGCCAATGTGGGGGACTCGGTTCCAAGCTGCCTGGGTGGGCTCATCAGTGAAGCCTCAGTTGGAATTAAGGACCTCTAGATAAAACAGTTTTAGACAACTGCCATAAAGGAGATGAGTAACACCGCTTGGGTTAGAAGTTTGGGCTGGCAGTCACAAGCTAGAGACCTTCCCAGTTGAATGGTGACTGAAGCGCACTGGGCATCAGGAATGCTGCCTAAGGGAGAGGCAACAAATTGTGGTGTTATGTTGAGCTAAGAGCTGATGATAAGGAGGTTAAATTAACGCTAATAAGGTTCAAACTAGACCACATTTCCTTGTTTGCTTATGCTGAGATAGATAACAAAGTCCAGCCTTACTAAAGTCAAATTATTTCACACCTACTTTATTCACTTATAGAGTAGGCTAGCTGCTCTGTCAAAGAATGGTTGACTTGGTGTGTTTTGACAAGCCCATATTGTATGCTTCTTAGCACCTCATCTTTTAGGTGTATACAATTTGATGAAACAAATATGGTATGCCCTTTCCCTTTCTAGAATTTCACATTCCTCCTTTCCTCTCTTTCCATGATAGTTTAATAAAATTGAACCAGCATTGAGTTCACAGCTCCAGTACTGTATTTAGGCCTCTTCTCTCCTTTCCTGTCTCTAAATTCATGGCTAACTTCCACAAATACTAATAATCAGGGGATTCTCTGAATTTTCAGATCACTAGCTAGATTGGTCACTCCAAAAATGGAGTGACTTCCTTTTTATACGGTCGTCTTACATTTACTTCAGGTACTGGACCTTTTGCATAAAATGGATTTAAGACCACTGTAACAATGCTTAACAACTCTGCTGTTTATTTTATTAAAGACATCAAAATTAACTGAACATTTCCCTAAATTTAATAAGTACCTTGGCTTGGAGCTTTACAGTGATACAGATCACAGCAAAACATAGAAATCTTGAGATGCTACTTGTGATATACTAAGAATGAAAAAGCCACATATAACTGGTATTTCTCTATGCGACATGTTACCATTATCCCTGAAATGCTCCAGTGAACTTTCTTAACAAACCAAACAGAAAGAGAGACTTGTTGACTAGTTCAAAAGCATGGACAGTCCTCGCTCAGTCACAGTTAATGAAAAAATTTCCTTTTAGTTCATGTGAACCAGGATTTTGAGCTCTAGTTATGGAATATCATTGGCAGTGTAGATTAAAGGATTTTTTTATTGTTGTTTTTCTTGTCTTTCAAAACAACTTTGTTGCCAATCAGCTATTTACAACACAAGTTCAGAGCAGCAGTTTTGTTATTAAAGTGGTGAAAAATAAACAAATGCAAACATAGAAGTGTAAAGAAGTGTAGCCAAAACCTTTTATTAGATTAACCAGAAAATAGGCCACATAAAAGATCTTTATTTTAAAAATGTATTTTTTCCGTAAAACTAGCCACTGATGTTTACTGATGATTCACTCCAAATATGAGCTGCATTTGAACTTTGATTGACAAAACACCCAAACCTGGCCCACACTTTGGCCTGCTCTGACCACACGGCAATCGCGTGGGGGGAGATCCAGCCATCCAAAGCAGCTCCAGCTCTTTCCACCCAGGCATCTCCCATCCAGATGTGCTGGGAGACAGTGCTGCTGGTCACTGATTTTTTGCAAGAGATGATTCCTAGCTCTGAAAACACTGCTTCCTTCCTCTGCCCCAGGGGAAAGCCACACAGAGCTAAGCTGTTTGACTTTGCCTTGGGACAGAGTTGCAACACTCATATATCCCAGCAGTGAATTCAGCTCAGAAGCGAGGTCAGGTTTTGTCATCTCCTGAATGAACTTGAACCCTGGTTGGGATCTAATTTAGACAGTAAAGAAAAAAGGGAACAAAAAACCCCAACAAAAAAGAAATTACAGGGGAAAAAAAACACATTTAAAAAAAAAAAAAAGAAAAAAAGGAGGAAAAAGGAAAAGAAAGGGAAAAAGAGAAAGAAAAGGAAAAGAAAAAAACAGTCTTCCCAGAAAGGACCCTGGAATATAAATGGAACCCCTATACTTGCTCTTTTTCCCCTTGACTTGACAGCTGTGGCTATCTATGTCAATGGGGAGAGAGGCTCAGGCCCCTGCCAAGCCTGTTTGTGGTTTGTTTGGTTTTTTTTTTTCTGAGATGAGCCAGCAGTGAAGTTACTATTAGCATTTTCTCTACTAAAATCTCCCTAGCACTTTCATTAGACTCACCTTGCTTTCCCTGCCTCAGTAAGCATAAATTCTTCAAAAGCTATTAAACTCAGTGTGTCATAAGAACATTGTGTTGCTGGAGAAAAAACTTAAAATCTTACCTTTCCCGTAATATATCTGCCTGTAGACTCTTGCTCTCCTTAAGGAACTGAGGCATTTCCTTAAATCTGGCCAGGTATAGATCTCCATTCATGGGCATGGACTAGGCTGAGATTTGGGCTTCACTCTTAGGCTGATGCGAATTGGAGACATTCTTTAGATGTGTTGTTCCTCTCTGGTGGCTGAAGACCCAATCCTATTTTAAGGGGTACTAGGGTTGCATTGACATTACCGAGTGGTGCAGAGCAAAACAGAAGGAACTAGAGTTTGATGTGTTGAAATTCTGTATGGTCCTAGGACTGTCTATGCATGTGGTGTCTTTACCAAAAATTATATTTGTGTAAATATCTAACTGTAGGCATGCACCGCACATGCATGAAGAGGTAATGTTGCAAGTGACGTGAGTCAGGGGCACTCCGATGAGTGACCTCAACCTTGGTTCCAACAGGAGGGAAACCATTGCCCAGCACGGCAGTCACACACCCTGGCACATCCTGCAAGGCTCCAACTGTAAGTGCAAGGCAAATTCAACCTCTCTGGTACACTAAATCAGAAATGTGCAGCCATTCTTCCCCAGAGCAAAACAGTCATTTTGAGTTAACTTCACATTAGCCATTTAGTGTCAGTAAAAGAAAATAACAGTTCTTTATCTGTTTCTCCCTAGACTGTGGGATAGGAGTAATCTATTAGAAGTCTACCACAGCCAATGGTTTTCTCTTTAAAGTTAGTGCAGCCACAGTGACCAATATGTTGGGAATATAATCCCAGTCTTTGCAAATACTTTTCTTTTCCTCTTGATGGATAACCAAGAGACACATTATGCTCCTCCAGGAGTGTTGTTCAGTAAGAAAAACGTGACTGTGCACAGGCACTAGCTTCATTTTGAATTAATTTTCAACAAATTTGTTTGTTTGGAATTCATATTAAAGTTGTGAAAATATGTTGCTTTGGTCTACAAATGATTATATCCTTTCCAGTTTGCACAGAAACTGTCACTACCCTGACACCAAACTCATTTCTCTTAATGGGCTCAATCCACTGTCAGTGAAATCAATGAAGCACATTTTTCATCAGTCTTAATGGGATCTGGACAAGGGCCTGTGTTTCTAAATAAAGCCAAATACTCGGCTGATTCTGTATTCAGTTATACCCATGTAAATTGGAAATCAGCCAGTTGGCAACTTCTTTTTTTTTTTTCCTTCGCTTTTGTGTTTTGCAGCAGAAAAAAATCCCACTTTATTAGGGCGGAAAGGGTAGAAGAGCAAGATTACAAGGATGAAACTGCAATTCTCTTTTCAAGTGATATTATGCTTGATCGGTATGCCTCAACTCAAAAGAAGCTTTATAAATTATCCTGAGTTCAGCATCTTGAATAATTGGCAGCAGCCTTAGGGTTGATATAACTTAAATTCAGCTATCCACATACTAAAAGAGACTTTTCTATTGCTGACTATTGGCTAAGTATAACAACACTCAAACTATACCTCTTACATGGTACCTATGTATGAGGCAGAGCAAATGTGAAGTAAAGCTATCACATCTGTTCCGTTCGCCCCTTACCCTCGGGGATTTCCCTTCATTTATTTGCTTTGGCAAAGCAAAGAGATTTTTGCACAGTCTCTGTCATCTCCATGTATCTAAAGATAATATAACGCAATCCCTGAATTTGACATACAGGTGGATTATGACAATGGCTTACGCAGCAGACAGCTTTAAAAGCAAGAATGACAGTCTGTTTAGTTTTCAAATAATGGCAGTTTTCTATACAATTCCTCACATATAAAAATGACAGAAAAAACCCTGTGGTTGAGAACATGGTGAGCATTGCCAATGAACTCACTCCAGCTGCCTCAAAAAAAGGGAAAAGATAGTCCAGTGCCTGGTAAAATTTCCTTTCTCCTCTATTCTCTGCCAAAATTACCTCTCATCTTTAGCAAATGTTTAGTTCTCATGTTCTGCATCTAGAAAGCTTGATAATAAGTTTCCCCACTTTATAAATTTTATGAGATTAAATCATTAACAGCAGACTGATAAACTGCAGTTTCATTCCCTCTCCTTCATTCTCTGAGTTGCTCTTTGAAAAATGATGATTGTCATAAAAAATCTGGTGTCTCACAGGAAAATGATGGCACTTATGTACTCTGTATTGATACGTTTCTCCCATATATGAAGATACAGAGATCAGTTTTGACTGTTTTGCATAACGTGCAGCTTATACAATGAGGATTGGTAAAGAGTTTAAAGAAATGGCTACTTACAGGAAAGAGGATATGATAGAAATCACATGTAAAATGGAAACTGGCGTGGGAGATGAGCAGACAGAGAAGAGCAGGCCTCTGAGGCGGGCAGGCACTGATTAATCCTGTAATCTTTTCACTCAGCAGAGGCACAAAAAAATACTCTCTGCCATCCTTAAGAACGTATCTCCACCAACATTCTTCCTGTATTGTTCTGCATTTATCTGTTAAAGTGTTATCAAAACACAATGTAATAAGGGCCTGTTTTCAAACAGGGATAAATGAAATAAGGTAAAAATAAGCCCCTAACTCTTCCCTCACTGCTCTGTTCCCTGCTCCTGAGCTAACAGGCAACTCCAGTTGGTTTCCATGGGAGTTGTAAGCATCGGTAGAGCAACCAGAAAGAGTATACACAAAGGAAATGACCTTTACTTCACCAGCTTTCATGGCCTCACCAGTCCTTTTGTGTGGACAACAAGAACGGATTTTGTTAGAGAAAGCCATGCCTGCTCACAACGCCGTTCAGCTAACTCCACCAATGATGCCTGGCACTGCCACATGGCTGGTGCGCAGCCCCGTCCTCTGGACGGGTTCAGTTCAAACCTTCCAGGCTCCAGCAGATCCAGTTATGACATTTCGGAGACAAACACAGCCACATTTTAATGATTTTGAAAACGGGTCTGCACAAGAGGCTCTGCTGGAACGCTTACTAGTGACGTATAGGGGTCAGAGCACGTTTGACAAGGCTCCTGGAATTTTTTTTTAGTTGCATTTCAAAGGATTTTAATAATTAAATAAGTGACAGAAACATCAGTATGAAATATCCGTTGTGGGATTATTTTGTTTTCCCCTGGGTATTAATCACTAGTTAGATAAACCCTAAGGAGTGAAAAATACATACCTTTCCCAGGAAGAGAATGAGAAAAAATTTTGACAGAAGCACAGTTTACAAATACTTTTCAGAATACCCACCTACAGGACTGCAGGCTGAGAAAGACATTTTCAGGCAGTTGTCATGATGGTGATAAGATATGTCATTGACCTACAAAATGCAGTTTACCAGTTCAAGTTACCGAATTTTCTGACTTCTGTCTTGAATGGAATTCAAGAGAAACTAGACCCCAATTAGAGATAAGTCCTACTCAGGCAAAAAGCATTATTGTTTGGGCTGTCATCCTGGCTGATGGATTTTCTCACTTGCAGGAGTTGTGTTTCATCAGTTAGTTTAATTCTTCCAGTGATAATTCACTTTTTAATGGTGTTATATTTTCTTTTGAGTCACTAACTGTTTCTCCTTGATTTCTAACCTATTTCTTTTGCTTAAAATTAAAAACGTTTTGCTTGCTGCTAGGACTGAGTTTGGCTGCACATATTTAATAGACAGTACATATTAAATAGACAGTACATATTATACCGGTATATGTCCCACCTCTTTCTTATTTGGGGCATTACACTTACCTTTTCCCTCTATTCAGACCAATCAACGCTCCTTACCCCTTCTTGTTTTCCACAGAAAAAAAGAAAGTGATGAATGATGCAAGGCCCCGCCAGTGACAGAACTTTTCCATGTGGAAATACTATCTCAGTCCAATGCTTTCTAAGCTACGAGTTAACATTTTCAAAACCACACAGAGAATTTAGCCACACATTTTACATGTTTTATAAGTTGAAAGAGTTTTTGAAAGGTCACAGTGATGGACATATCCCTTATGAAGTCTAATTTTTCATTTAATATGACTTGATTTTCTTTATTCAAAAGCTTACAAATTCTGAAGTACAGCTTCTACTGATATGGGAATTAAAGTATCTTTTTGTCTATGTCTTCCTGATTATCTCTAGTTGAGATCACATCCACAAATAATAAAATAATTATTCGGTGCTTATATTCTATTAGAATTAGTTCTTTTTAAACAAAAAACCTCAAGGTCACTTTTATCATGCATGCATTTTAGAGATCCTCATTGGCATAAATCTTTGAATTTAAATTATTTGAAACTGGTAGATAAAAGTATAATCTCAGATTTCTGTTATATTGGAGGCTGGCTGACTTTGTAACCTTGATAAATAGCGGTGTGTACTGAGCAGTCCATCCTAGTATTCATTATTGGTCTTGGACTTGATGCCAAGCATAATCTTTAACACGAACTGAAATGTTGTGAGGGACTTCAGGGAAATTTTGCCTGGAGTTATTTATGAGCAAGTCCCAAAGGAACATCGTGAAAGGAAAAGGATGTGAGAAAAATGAAAAGTGTTTGCCAAATTCCTATTACTACTGACTAAAATTGCATATATTCCTGATATCCATGCACACGAGTACTCTGCACTTCCCAACTTTTAGTATTGAGCTCCTGCATGATTGTGCTTACACAAGTAATTATTATTTACTTTCTGGTCCCAAAAGAAGAAAGGATTTTAAAAACGAAAATAAATCTCTCAGCCAGGTTTTGCCCCTACAAAAGAAACACCGGCCACATGAAGCCTCATGAGACGTTACCATAAAAGCTAAAAACAAGCAAGGATTACTCGAAAATACAATTGCTCAATACCCAGAACTGCCAGCAGCAGTTTCCTCTTTAGGCTATTGACTTCATAACCTTACCCAACCCTGCAGAAATTTCCTGGTCAACAAGACTTTTCGGAAACTTTGTGAAAAAAAAAAAAAACAAAAAACAAAACATTGGTTTTAATCAGTTTCCTTAAGACTGAATCACTTCACAAGAACCCAGACTAAACAATTGTGAAAGTTACTAGAAGTAAACCAGTTTATCCCTGTAGAGCAATAAAGGCAAACAAGCAGACAGGAAAGCTTGTCGGAAACAACCTCTTTAGATAACCAACTTGAAGGAGGATTCAGATATCTACTGAATATCTGTTTTTCTGTATTGGAAGAAAAGGTACTGCAAAGCTTTTTCTTTTATTTTTTTTACTGTTTATTTTAAGTAAAGGTTTCAGAGACACTCGCCAGTGCAAAGTAGGTTAAAGGCTTCAGGCTGAGAGGGTTAATTCTTCATGAAAGTTTGGGTCATGATTATTCTTTTTCTAATTGAATACTGTATTTACAGTTGTGAATATTTAAATTTGTAAAAGTGATTCTCAATGTAAAAGCATAAAGTGCATTTTTAAAAAGTGTATTCAAATCAGAGAGAGAAGATATTTTGTGAGAATACATTGACTCTGCATTTACTGCTGTTAGCATATTCCTGTCCTCGGTGATGACCTTGGAGGGATTACTTACATGAACAAGTTCAGACACACATATAAATATTAGCACTGCTGGACTATGTGTCTGTAACAAACAGAGCCCCATCTCACTCCTAGTTATAGTTAGTGATTAATATTTCGAGGAGAGACAGAAATTAACAAGTAAGTATCCAGAGGATTGTTAAGGATTAGATGAGAAAGTTGGGCTCCTATCTAAGTAAGGATGCTGTTATATTTTTGTTTACATAGAAACTTGGACAGCTGGCCTGGCTGCAATCTATTTTAGAGCTTTAAGGCACATAATACAAGCCATATCCATAATTTCAGACCTAGGTCTTATGAGATTAGCCTTATGAGGGTAAGATGAACCTGTCTATATGGAACAAGACACAGGAGTTACCTTCTATTTAAAATGTTTAGGTTACTTTTAGAAGTTTTCCCATTCTTTAATGAAAACCGGCAGCTCACGTTTAAATAACTCACAGGTTCTTCTTTCCAGGTTTCAAAACTGTAAACTCAAACAACAGAAATTGGACTTTAAAAAAAAATGTTTATCACATAAAATTTGCTATGAGAAATGCTTGTAACCCAAAATGTCTATGACAGCATTATTTTCTTTCAGCAGAGGCTTACAGACCTTCAGTCATGGAAGAGACTTCCACCGTGATGCATAGGCACGCGATAAAAAATGCACCATCCTACGGTACTTAAAGTCTAATGAAGACTAAGTTTCTTTTTTGGTCTTTTCCTCCTTTAGTAGGCTGTTGGAGGGATCGCAGAAGAGCCAGTAACTCACTAGTGTGCTTCATGAAGAGCTGAGAAAGTAGATGATGCAGAACTTTGTTCTCCTCCAGAGGGTTATCTGTGTGGATGCTGACATAAAACAGCATCAAGCCAGGCCTTGGCTCCCTGCTCAAAGTCAGATACGAGCACATGCAGAAACATCCACTTTCAACCAAGCACTCCCAATTGCTTTTCCTTTTTTTTTTTCCTTTTTCATTTCTGTACTGGAGTTTACTACCTCTTATTTTGCTTCAAAGAAAAGTTAGGATCTTTCTAAGGAAAGAAAATAGTAATTAAAATAAAGATAAGGCAAGACTCTACCAGCAACTTTCAAACAGAACTAAAGTTAAATTTGTGCATTTCTGTTAAAAGTGCATGTCTTATTCTGACTTAGGCAGGGTGTAATGAATACAAACTGTTAAGTATGCTTAGAAGACTTTAAAGTAGATCACTTAAGAGAGTCAAGTCCTGTACTCACTTTTTCTAGGATTTTCATTTTAACAAGTATTTGACATTGTGGTTTGAGAACACAAAGCAATTTCTTCCTGGTATTTCACATGACAGGCATAGCTAATCTCTCTTTCTGACTTCTCATTCTTCTCCCGACAGCAGAGATGGCTGCAGAGCCATCAACTCCGAGAGTGCTGATTGAGCTACAATAGGTGCTGCTCCTTAAAACACACTTTGAAAAAGTTCTGTTTTTCTTTAAACCTTAAGGTCTTTTTCTTGCTGCTTCTGCCCTGATAGCCTATTGCAAACTCCCTGTCTACCTGCCACAGGCATTTGATTATAGCTTTTCCACCCATCCAAAGTATAATGAAATTCCTGCCCTGAAAGCCGGGGGTTGTGAGATGAAGGAAGAAAACAAGCTATTGTTTTCCTGCCTGGAAGTGGCTGCAGCCAAGAGCAACACAGATTCCTCTGGTGCCACGTCTGTCACCAGCAGTCACGCTCCTTCCTACGCCACGCTAACCGCCTTGCGCTTTTATTTGGAACAGGGGGCTCCCCGGTAGATAAATGGACAGATGAAGTCAGAGGGGCAGCACCGGCTGCAGGAGGTCGGGGAGGGCTCTCTTGGCAGACCGGACTGGACACGAACAAACAGGAGCAAACACAATTTTTGGTTACACAACCACAATTTTTCTAAAATCATTTTAGCAACACAGGGGAACCTTGGCAGTCCTAAGGCATTTAATCAGACAACCTTTCTATAAACAAACATGTAATTTAATTTTAAATGTCATTTCATTCCAGGGTTCAGTTTCAGGTTGCTATCACACAGGCCTTTTCCTCGGGGAGATTTGTTCAAGGATGATTTCTGAATACAGAAGAAGCAAAAGAGGACAAAAAGTTCACTCGATCCCAAAAAGTGCAGTCCTGCTTTGAATAGTAAACCATGAACGGGGGGAAGACCAGAACTTTCTTTTAACAGTGATGGATTGAATGGCAGGCCTTGTTCTATAACTAGGTAAAACATTCCCCGCAAACTCTTAATTAGCCAGGAAATTCATGTTCTGTAGTCTTACAGTTCTCCATTGCAGACTCAGGAATCTTTGAGGATTTGAATTGCAAAAACTGGCAGAGTACAATAGAACACTGCAACTAGAATAAAATATCTTCAAATATGGAAGAGCGAATGCTGGTATGGAAGCTGAGGAGTCATAATCCTTCTCTCGCTTATATAAAACAAACCTGTTCCTGCTGAGAGAATTTCAGCTCATAGGCCCAGTGTTAGAAATGCAAGACTTCGTACGGGTACATTTCCTTCTCCTTTTTCTTCCAGTTCAAGGGCATCACAAAGACTGAAAAATGTCTTGGAAAGAAAAATAGGATCAGTTTCCTCAGCCAGGTATTCCTACAACATACTTTTTTATCTCCTGAGTCAGGAGCATCCTCGTTTTTCCTTTACTTGCCTTTTGGAATGGAATCTCCTTTGGGGCAATTAGAAACAGGGCACTGAAGCTGCGATCTGATACCAAACCCCTTAGGGTCAGCAGGCAGTTTGTGTCCGTACGTGGCACCTGGCTGCAACTGTCCCCAGAAGCATTCATTCTCCATAGGTTAAATTATCCTATAATGCAAAGTGACTTTTTAACAGGCAAAGTTAGAAAATAAGAAACAGATTACAAATACAATTAGATTAAAACAGCATGAAAGGCATCATGGAGATCGTTTATAAATTTATGCTCAAATTAGGTAAACTATCCAAAGACTGTCACATCCCAGCAAAGTTTCTCTTTCTCAGTACAGCTGGTTTTCAGGCACAATTCAGGCATGTCCCAAAGAGGAGCAAATGCATTTTCTAGTCATCTGAACATCTTGATCCAAGAAGGGAAAAAAAAATTCTGGCTGCCACCTCTGTTTCTGTTAGTTCTTTGTTTTTAAGTTTTGATACCGTTAACATGTAATATTTAACCTCATTCTTGCACCAAGGGGTCAGCACATAATTGCAATTATATTTTACAGCTTCCCTAGATATAAAGTGTGACTCAGTATTGCTTCATAATCAGTTCTTTTGGCGAAATTAACAGAGACTCAGACAGGGTTTAAGGACGCTATAATCAGGTCCATAGCTGTGGGTGGAAAGGAAGGAAGTCTGAAGATATTTTTAACATATCATGCTAACTTCAAGTTGTTGTGAATGCAATACTCTCACTGTAGTTACATTTGACTTGGAGCAGAGCAGATTAAAAGTCATTTCCCTGGGTATTGGTCAGTGCAATTAAGACCCTCAAATAGACGATCATGTAGTATTAGTTTCCAGAATATTTTTTTCTAAGCAATTCTAAGGAGGTTCAAAGTTTACTTCTAATTTGAAGAAGTGGGTTTATTTGAAGTTTACTTGAATTAGTCAAAGGTCGTGCAAATTGATGTGTGCTGGAAACCTGTGGGAACAGCCTTTCATTATCTTTCCAGCATTTATGCCACGTTGCCACAATTACAGTATGTCTTCCTTAAGGTTTTTCAGGGTAACAAATTATATTCTTAACCTAAAGATGGAAATGAAACAAGGTACAAAGAATATGTTAAAAAAAATAGATTTGAAACCCAAATTATGCCCATCCATAATCTCAAAGGGTATTTACAGTCTCATAAAATTGGCACCATCTTAGTAGAAAGATGTATCTCCAGGTGTAATCAGAATTAAAACATACATTTACTTTTCTGTCTGCATGTTAATCTGGTTAGTGTAACAGACCAATTTGAGAGAGTAATTTAGATTTTCCTCTGACATCTACTCCATCCACAGAACTAGTTTAACACTAGTATCATCACGCTTACCGACATGTTAAACTTGGAGATGTTTCTGTTTCATTCTCTAATGATGATGTCTGAGCCAAAAATACCACTTGACTCCAGTCCTTGTAGGGTTTGGTGAGAGGATGAATGGGGAAATTCCCATATTAGCAAACAGTTTGAACGTGAGGCCACTGACATAGCACTTCACTATCGTATTTTGGAATCCATTCAGGTGTTCAGTTCTACAGAATCCCCAAAATATCAGAGCCATTCCCCTGGAGGGTATTGCCCTATAGTGGACATATTAGAAACTTCCTGAGCTAGCAGTATGAGCTCAGTCTGAAACGATGCTTTATTCTCAGTATATGAAGGAACCTATAGACATTCAACAGTGCATTATAATGAATCACATATATCCTATATGTATCAGTCTAGTCCATAGGAAAAAAAAGGAAGTAATTTATTTTGTATAAATAGAAAAGAATGTTTACGCATGCATTTAAAATTTCCCAGGTGTTTTCAATTTCAAAACATAAAAGAAAGATGCATCTAAAACAAGATCTTTTTCTTTTTTGCTTTTGTAATGGAGCTGGTGGCGTCTTTTCTGTCCAGAATGAATTCCTAATTCTTAGGAAATTCTTAGGAAACCTCTGATGGAAAAAGGAGACAGATTTCTGCTACGTTGAGGCAGCAGCAGGTTTGCTAAAAAATAACGTACCAGAACATCAGACTGAGTATGCTTTTGGAAAGGACATTTCTAGCTTAGAAAGAGGTCATGTTAAAAACAACTAAAAAGATTTACACATTTTTTAAAAGCCATTCATACTTATTTTGCTCCCAGTCTTGCTCCTCATTCTTTTTTTTGCTTCCTTGATTTTTTTTTTTTTAATTCTGAATAGGCATGTACATATTTGATGCAGATAAAGATGCAATTAATGCTAATACATTTCTTGTTACATCTCTAAAGAATGAGTATCAGACTCCTTTTACATGCGAGAGGGCCCTTTTCCCTAAGGGAGCAAAAAGCAGGGCCAGTTCATATTAGTTATGATCACATTCTGGCAAGAAGTTAGACCATTTCACTCTGGATGTCTCTTTCTAGCTCAAGTAATAAAGACAGGTCTGGAAATCCAATTACAGTCCCTTGCCTGAAATCTTTTAAAGAACTTAGGAAAAGGTCTCAATGAGAGAGAGAGACCCAGAAAACATATTTAAAAGGTTTTATTTTTAAAGTTTATGCTTGTATCCTTACTGTTTAGAGTTCAGAGTTTAAGTGATGTGATTACCAACATAAATGCACTACATGTTATGACTGCTAAGTCAATTACTGATCTTTTTTTTTTTTCTGGCTACAACACCAGAGAAACAACGTGTAGGTCTTCTGCATTCTGTTTGCAGCTCTGGTACCAACTTGCATCTCAGTCCAAAAGGCAATGGAAACATAGTTATGTTTGCCAAGAGAGGGGAAGAAAAAAAGCTGTTAAGAACAGGGAGAGATAAGCATTATTTCACAGAATTAGTTTTGGCCATACATACATCTCTTTTGCGTTTTATTCTTTCTAAAATCAGAGTGAAAGTGTGTGGCAAGAACAGGTGCAGAAATGCAGGTTTTTAAAATGGGTATGGAAGGCCACTTTCAAATCACAGCAGGGAAAAACATCAAGATTGAGGTGCTTGTTCAGTCAAAACAAATAGGCACATTTTGAACACAGAGTATTTGCAGGAGCCATTTCATACACGACCTGGAGAAAAGGTCACTAGACAAATAAATTCAAAGAAATATGCTATGAACAGAAAATATAGGAAGAGCAAATGAAGGAAAAGTCATGACATAAGTAGACCCCTCTGACTGATGTTTGTTAAACATCTGAAGGTGCTTTGATAAAACATTCTGTGCCGGTGAAAATCATTTACGATGTAGATAGAATGATTCTAAAATTTGGGCTTATATTTTGTGATGAGGAGATGCAATATAAAGCAAATGCAAGTATTGCAAGTTAGTTCACATAAGCTACCCACAGCCGTGGCTCTAGCGATTAAGACAATACACTTGTGTGTGTAACTAGCTGACCACACACAATCCACTGTTCAGTGCTGCCATCGTTTGCGCTTTGTCAACTGAGAAGGACTTATCACGCAGGTACTTTCTTATTAGTTTTCTTCTTAGGGGCACTGAATTTCAAACCAGAGACTTCCTAAATGACTCACACTTCCTTTTTAAAATGAAAAGGCAACAGTGTCAGTGCTTCTTCTCCCAAACTGTAGAAGTCATCACACTTTCATCTCAAATCAGTGATTGCAGGTAGAGCCAGAATATTCTGTCGTTGAGGTCAAACTTTATCAAGAAAGCACTAGTTTTAGCAAGATTTACAAAGAAGGACATCTCAGAAGAGAACGTGCATTTTTGTCACAGGAAACTCCAAGTCCAGGCCACTCTGCCGGGAAGGAGGGCATACAAGTTCAGGTATCAGGTCTGCTGAGCTGCAGCAGAGGACCTGTACCCATGTCTCTGAGATCATGAGGAAGTGTCCAGATCTTTAGGTTATGGATTCCTGCAAAATCTGGTGTTTCAAAAAACAGTCTCCAGAACACCCAGGCTTAGGACAGGAGACTTGCAGATTTCTGAAACAAGAACAGAGACAAATGAAAACAGACACACCAAGGACAAGTCCAATGGGTCACCTTCTGCTCATTTGTATACCTAGGGTTACTCACATGGATGCTTGACTAATAGTCATAGACAGACATTAACTAGGCAAAGGAACCTGTACTGTGTCAGAAATAGATAATTGTTAGTATTTGCACAAAACAGCTCAGTTTTAGAGAATTTTGGCTTTTAAGCAAAAGCTACTCTGTCAGAAGACTCCTGATGACCTATAGGCATAACAAGGTTATTTGCAGCAGTCCCTAGTGCCTGCATTCTCACAGCCAGCCTTCCTCACTAGAGAGGTTCATTGCAGGATGCATTTTATACAAAGTAGATCATCTCACAATTCCGAATCTTGAGGATTCTCAAAAGGTTGAGAAGGTATTAGAAAAATACCAGAAAATTCTTGCAAAGTTGTTTAATATAAAAATTAAAAATTAAAAATAATTTTAAAAAAATTATTTATTTTTAAATCATATTACACAATAGACAGGATCTTGAGATCCTACCTATCTTTCTGGCCCATATCAAGGGAAATGAACCAAAAAGAAAATCCTCTATAAATGTATCCAAGAGTTGTCTGCTTTTATGGCCCCAAAAGGCTTAGTGCTGAATCCTGCCATAGGGCCACTTAACCCATTCTTCCTGTTTTGAATGGTGTTCAGGCTGGCACACACATAACATGGTAATATCCTCAAGCAGGCTACCTCATAACATTGTCAAACAACTTAGTTTATTTTACTTTTATATTACTTATAAACATTAATATTAAATTACATACTCTGTCATGTTATGAGATGTTTTTCACATTATCTTAACAATAAAAAAAAATACACTTTTGGTTTAGAGAAATAAGAAACATTGGAAACATCAAGAGAGGGGTGTCCAGGAAAGAAGGAATGGAGATTGTTCCTATATAAGGGTGACTGAATCTGAAGGTTGATGTTATTAAATTGAACATCTTAAAAAAGAAAAAAGGTGTGAGAAAATGGCATCAGGACTAATGTTATGTGACTACAGAACTAGAGAATAAGAGAGCCAGGACTGCTGAGAAGTAGGTGGTCTACCAGTAATCTAGTATCTGGCCATGAGGCAATGCCATTTCCAGGCTGAGCTTGGTCAAAAGACACCATGTAGATGCTAATGTGAGGCCCTAACTCTCATTAATCTTTCAGCTCCAGGTCTCTGTGTAGCATCTACCGATTAATATCGGCATTCTGAGGGAAAAATAAAAAAGTCATCTTTACCTAACAAATACTGCAGAAGAGGTTTCTTTCTAACTGCAAATTACTTTTGGGATCTGCTTTTGACTCATAATGTGACTCATAAGACTGGGAAATTCCAATATTTTGTAATTCTAATTTCATTCCAGTGACCTGCAACCAGAAATTCCAGGAAAGTTTCCTATTGGAAACTGTGTTCATGGTGTTTGAGAACACTGTGCATGGTGAGCCAGATGGACTTCCTCAATTTTTTGTTCCCTGACTACGCCTGCGTGTGGGTTTGGGCTTTCAGAATGGTTGCAGAGGTGACAGAGCCTCTTTCTCCTCATGTGCCCACCCACTCGCTGGGTCAAAAACTGGCTGGACGGCCGGGCCCAGAGAGTTGTGGTGAATGGAGTTAAATCCAGTTGGCGGCCGGTCACGAGCGGTGTTCCCCAGGGCTCAGTTTTGGGGCCGGTCTTGTTCAATATCTTTATTGATCTGGATGAGGGGATCAAGTGCACCCTCAGGAAGTTTGCAGATGACACCAAGTTGGGCGGGAGTGTTGATCTGCTCGAGGGTAGGAAGGCTCTGCAGAGGGACCTGGACAGGCTGCATCGATGGGCCCAGGCCAACTGTATGAGGTTCAACAAGGCCAAGTGCTGGGTCCTGCACTTGGGCCACAACAACCCCATGCAGCGCTACAGGCTTGAGGAAGAGTGGCTGGAAAGCTGCCCAGCAGAAAAGGACCTGGGGGTGCTGGTCGACAGCCGGCTGAGCATGAGCCGGCAGTGTGCCCAGGCGGCCAAGAAGGCCAATGGCATCCTGGCCTGTATCAGAAATAGTGTGGCCAGCAGGAGTAGGGAAGTGATCGTGCCCCTGTACTTGGCCCTGGTGAGGCCGCACCTCGAATACTGTGTTCAGTTTTGGGCCCCTCACTACAAGAAGGACATTGAGGTGCTGGAGCGTGTCCAGAGAAGGGCAACGAGGCTGGTGAGGGGTCTGGAGAACAAGTCTTATGAGGAGCGGCTGAGGGAACTGGGGTTGTTTAGCCTGGAGAAAAGGAGGCTGAGGGGAGACCTCATCGCTCTCTACAACTCCCTGACAGGAGGTTGTAGCGAGGTGGGTGTTGGTCTCTTTTCCCAAGTAACTAGCGATAGGACGAGAGGAAATGGCCTCAAGTTGCGCCAGGGGAGGTTTAGATTGGACATGAGGAAAAAATTTCTTGACTGAAAGAGTGGTTAAACATTGGAACAGGCTGCCCAGGGAAGTGGTGGAGTCCCCATCCCTGGAAGTATTGAAAAGACGAGTAGATGAGGCGCTTAGGGACATGGTTTAGTGGGCATGGTGGTGTTGGGTCGACGGTTGGACTCGATGATCTTAGAGATCTTTTCCAACCTTAATGATTCTATGATTCTGTGATTCTACTCCTCATTTCCACAACAAGCAGAGAGCCTGAACATTAACACAGAGCTACTTCTGACCTGCTGCAGAATACAACTGAAGATGAACCCAAGCTGGCACCAGTTTGCAATGTAACCTGCCTGCATTGGTGAGACACAGCTTTCCGATTCTATCTTTGAGGGTAAGATATTAACAGCTGTGGTCAGGTTTTACAGCTTTCCAGCACTTGAACGCAGCCTGGCCAGATCTGCTTCAGAATTCTGGGCCATGGAAACCCAAACCCCCTGTGAAAACATCAGGGATATGTACCCAAATCCCTTGTGAAAACATTGGGGATACATATTGCTATTGCAATCTGCCTGCCTGGCAGGCCCTGTAGGAACTCAATTAACTCTACCTACTTGATTGAAGTTCAGTAAAGTGTATATAGTTTCATCAAGAAGAAGTTAGGAAAATTGCTTCATTTTGGTGAGAAAATATCAATCCATCTTAAATGAAAGGTAAGTACCTAAATCACGTTTGTGCCTCTCCTCAAAATACTGGATAAAAGAAAATTGTGTCTCTCAGAAGCATTCCCTCATCTTCTTTCAGTTCTTCCTGAAACACCGTTTCGATATTATAAGCAGCGAGTTGATATTTAGGCAGATGAGTTCATTATTGGCTTGTTTTTTTAAGAATGACTGTATCACGCGGTAGTTATGACACTACTTTTCCAGACTTTCATCTAACTCAGTTTTGCTTCTTATTAAATTGCAAGCACTTTAGGACCAACAATTTTTTCTTCATTTGTAGTTTTATGTGTTTTTTAACATAATAATAATCTGGTACGTACTGTTGTGTTTGGTTTGGGGTTTTTTTTCCCAAACAAGAAGCATCCAAATACACCCTCCTGAACAGCAGTATGGAGCTCCTGGAATGTTAATTATGTGTAGCTCATTTCAAGATTCCAAGATGTGGTTCTAACCATCCTGATTAAATCCATCCCACAAGTAGCATATAATCTGGTGAGTAGCAAGAGGTTAAAGAGATAATTATTTATCCTACACTGTCTTAAACTAACTTTGGAGATGCTCTTCAATCAGGTTTTTAATTAATATTTCCCTTAAGTGATCTCTATTTCCTTAATGATTTTGGCTATGTGTCAGCAAAATTTTATGATGGTGGAGCTGGGGGAAATTATGAAGAAAGGAGAGAATAGCTTATTATACAAGAAGAATGATTGTGAGGCTTAGAAAAATAATAGTGAAACAGAAAATAGTATGAAACTTAAACTCAGGGAAAAAGATATTAATAAGAATTTCTGCTATGAGCCTATTAGGATTAGGCCTATTAGGATTTGCAACACTGAAGAGATCTGAATACATTAGTAGCATTGAGGACTAGCAATTTAAAAGGTTTCCAACTAGATTTAGTATTTCAAGCAGTGATGAAGAAGTATTAAAACAAGTGAAAATCTCATCTGGAATACTGTGGGCAATGTTCCAGAAAAATAATTCTAAAATACAGCCTTCAGGTAAAGGAGGTGTCGATGATGCAGGAAGTCTTTTCTGGGTATGGATTTCTATGCCTCTTGGCAAACTTCACTGTATAATTTCATTATTTAATCTTCACTAAAAGCCTCTCCAGAAAAGCAGGGAAAAATGCATTTGGCCTTCTGACTTGAGCTACGGAGCAGGGAACACTGGTATTAAAATAACTCCTTATTTTCCTTTTGCATCAGTTTCCCCATCTGAGAAACAATGAAGTTACTTTCCCAGTTTTGTAAACATAATTAAGCTAATTAAATACTCATCAGTCTGAATGATGAATTAAGTACACTTTGCTCTGCCTCTGTCCAATATCATGACTCATGACTCTGTCTGACATTACAACTTAAGAAAACAAGAACATCCAGCTTTAATCTAGGCACTGGCAGCACCTAAACTTACTATTGTCTCCTTTTATGAGCCCTTGAAGTGCTTCAGATGCCCAGGGCACTGCTTCTGTCCAGAACCACTCTGGACTGGGCAGATTGCCGGGCTCCCAGGAGAACAGTCAGGAGACTAAGTGTTTCTCCAGCAAAACTGGAAGGGGCCCAGTACATAGGATGGTTTCAGGGAATTCCCAGACTACACCTACAATATGAGTCCTTTCCAATATGAAACTACAGAAACTGTCTTTTCAATGAAATGACAGCACCTCTCATATGGAGTTAGAGAGTCAGGAGAACTTGCAATTGAAGTCCTGTACTCAATTCTTTCCATGTCTTCAGAAGCTGTAAATCACATTTTACAAAGGAGTATTCGGTGACCTGTTAGTTCAGGATTTATGAAAAGAAATAGCCAAAGCCTGTTGAATACATGTCACTGTGCAACGGATGCAAGATTACATGAGAGAAAAAAAACAGGAACATGATTCTACTATCTACTTGTTAGGGCACTGAAGAGAGAAAACAGAGTTGGGAAATGCTAGTTTGATATTCATAGTTTCCACTAAATTCTAGCAAGAAATACGCAAGTAGGGGTTTAGTACTCCCTTGTCCCCACTGAGCAATGTTAACTAAACTGAGGGAGCAAATGCTTCCTTCCTCTCATTCAGTGAAACTGGGATTTGCTACTAAACGCTGATATCACTTTAACAGGTCATGTAGAGAACATCTCATCCTCATAGCCTCTCAGAGGAGAAGATGTTAGGCCACCATCTGCTTAAGAAGATAATTAAACCCAGCTTTTCTGTTTACTGAGTACTCAAACCACTAAGCTGGCAGCGGAGGGGGCTCCCTACAGGGCAGGCAGGGCAGGCACATCCTTTGTGCTTGTCCTGTGGGTGATTCACATGGTAGGAGGACACCTTCTGATGTACCAGGGAGGGATCTAATATGTGGAGACAAAGAGCCTGAAAGTTGAATGACACAGTGCCTGTTTCTTTCAGTCCTCAGCTAGAAAGTATGATAGGATAATCTCCTGAATGAATGGCCAATTCATGAATCATATGACTTTTTCTTGCAATTTTCCAGACATCCTTTTGAAAATTTTCCAGTCATGGGAGCGTCTTTTTCCCCTAATACCACAAAAGATTAAGGTGATTGAGAAATCCTCTCTGCAAAGTGGGAGCTTATTTTTAGAAAAACCTTCAGATGTCAGCTTTAATAAGTACATGATGCCTGATCTCCATGGTCACATTGTGATATAACTTAAAATGACCTGCTAATCAGACAAAGTATAATTTTTAGTGAAAGATTCACAACGGAATTGAGTATTGCAGCACCTTAGTTAAATGTTCTGTCACCTGGTGGTCTTTAAGTGCAAAGGCTCCCCTGCATGATACATAAGAACTGCTACATAAAATTTGGATTCTCAACAGTGCATGTTCTGAGAAATAAATTGCCATAGATAGGTAGGACGTAAATCCAGTCACGTAAGATTTCCTCTCTGCCTGTATATAGCATGTCAGATAGGTGTGTTTACAGCTGAAAATATTTTCATAAAAAGAAAGTCGTCTTAGAGCCTAGAATCTCTTTGTTTAACTGCACATACATTTAAATGATAGATGGAAGAGCAGTTGCTTCTACTTTCTGCACAGTAACTCAGTGGTTACTGCCACCATACACTGCACAAGAACCCAGGTTCACCATGTTTCTCAGCCTTACTGAGTTTGATCTATGCCTCCTACTACAGAGCTTTAAATACTAGGCAAGGCTTTTTTGGCAAAGGACTATTTTTTCTCATGAAGGTGCTCTTGAGAGGCGGGTTCAAATCCATATTCTGGACTAAAGGGCTTTCTAGGCATTGTGAGAAAGGGGGCACCAGGACACCAATTTTTTTAATTGTCCACTCACTCTTTGAGTCCGAACCATGAAGGTTCACAGCACCACAGTCAGTCATACAGCCAAAGACAGGTCTGAAGGATTTCACTGAGGGTGTAGGATAACAGAGGTGGTTCATCATAATAAACCTTCCATTTGCTGGTGAGGCAGCTGTCCGTTTGGGCACTCTTTTGATGAGTAGACATGTAGTAGGAAGCCTCGCTCTCCTGATTTGCAGAGAACCAATGCATTTTAATATTATCCTAATTTGGAGGGCCAATGTGATACCAATTAATTAAAATTTGCCAGCTGGTTGGATATGAGCCCTCCTCACTGCACATTCATATTATATTCTGTTTGTAAATGCGCATTGGGACACATCCTGTCTTCATTTCACAGCTGTACATAAAAAGATTCTAGCTTTTTAGTAGTGTCAGTGAAAACAAGGTTCCTCACTCTTTCAAGGGTCAGATTTTAAATGGCACCATGTAGTATTGCTCCTCTGAGTTCTGTACACATCTGCTCAATCATGAAGCTGAGCACTTATTCTAAGATACTGTTCTTGACTTCAGCCCCTAAGGCTCCAAACAGCTCTACCTTCTGTTTCTTGTTGATTTTACATTCCAGTCTTTTAATCAACATGCTGTGTTGTACCACATCATGCACTCAAATTTCTGTGAGGCATTTTACATCAACACTATTACTTTTAGCAACTAAGTGTGTAATCTCATTAAAAAAAAAAAAAGGTCCACTTAGGTTGTCAAATTCTATCTGCCATAAACAGTGCTGAATGATTTCAATTAAATAATCACCTTCAGTTCTCCATTAATTTATCAAAGTCAAGCTAACACATCTTTTCTGATTTGAATCATTCTAGTCACCCTTTTTAAGTAACTGGGGATTTACTGATAAGAACTTCAAATTTAATTTGCCATAGGACATGATGTGGCAATGACTATGTTATATCCCACTCCAGTTAAGGTGAAGCTATAATCACTTGCTTTTCCCAGTTTTGCAGAACTCCTCTATTAGTCCAAGCTTTACCAAAAGTTAACACAAATATTGAAATTCCCTTGAGACAAGTTTCTTGGGTTGGGTGCAAGTCAGCGAGACCTGCTTCCTTAGGTGGTTATTTTTAGTAGCTGCTGCTTACCAGCCTCCTCGGTTACTTTTGGAATAGAAAATATATAATCTCCATAGGAGATGCTGTATTAATACAGACTTTTCCATAACTGCAGAAGCATTTGTTTTTCAGCTGATGTGAGTATCAGGAGAATTTAGTCGGCTGGAATTTTGCATTTTGCAGCATAATTTAGATGACGGTAAACTAAACTTACATTGAATGGACAAAATGTATGATTCTAAAATTCTGTTAATAGAGCACCATGTAGGAAAGCCTAAACTAGAGCCAAACAAGTCAGCTACACAGACGAACAGGTACAGCCCTAAGAGCACAACACTCTTCCCTGGTGCACTATCTCAGTGGATGAATGGTTTCCATCTCAAGCAAAGTGCTGGGTTGACCCAATTCTATTGTTCCCAGAATTTTAGATAATATCTTAGCATAATGCTTCAAAATCCCATGCTGATGAAGTTTCTTCCAAATAAGCTGTTACCTCCCCACAGAGGGCTGCTGTGTACCATGTGGGACTGTGGACTGCCCCACAATGGCACTATCATTGTCATCTTCAAACTGAGGATCCAGAGGAACCCGTCATGAGGAGGCACATGATTAGGTTGGATTTAAGTTGAGCTGGACCAGATTAAAAAACTCAAGCTATCTCAGAGGACTGATACCTCCTGAAGGCAGAATGCAGCACGGCAAAGATATACAAGCCGACATCCTAAACGTAGCACGGCCATGCTACCACAACTTTGCATGCAAATTGGTTAGCCCTTGTTTAATCCCCATACTGATTTCTCCAGAGCGAAATTTTCCATTCTGCTTTCATTTTTGCAGCTGTTTCAGCAGTTCTGAGTGAATATATGTCAGATGTCACTTGGTGGTTCTTACACTTCACTCACTTCACTTTCTGTCCCTGATATACCAGGGATGAGTGATGACTGACTACAGAAAAGGGAATGTGTTGCTGGAAGGTTTTTTGTTTTTTTCTTTTTTCCTTCTGGACGTTGCAACCTGTTATACATTAAAATGAACAAGTTCACATCTGCAAAGTGAGGCGTGAATGTTTATTTTATACACTGAATACTTGACAGATTCTCAAGCTTATTAATTTCCAAAAGATTATATAGTTTATTATATTGCTTATTTTCTTTGCATGGTGTCATTACAAGTTAGAACCCGATTTAATAACCTTGAAAACCAAAATGATATTATTTAGCAGCTGTAAACATTGTTCCATGAACAGATTTACCTAAAATAACTCATAATATTGCCCTAAGCTATTAATGCACTTTGTCCTGCGAAAAAAATTCACTCAGTATTAGATCAAAAACTATACAAATCAAAGCTAACAATCTTGGAAAAAAAAATGGAACAGGTTTGCAAAAAGCATTTAGAATTTTCCACTGTTTCAACATGAAGCAGCTATTCTTAATACCATAATATTCACATAAGAATTAACTGATACAACAAATCTGACTTCAGTCTGATAACTACATTAGCAGTTTTGAATTAGTCTGTGCAATGAATAACATTTTTCTCATCTATTCAATTAGCATTAATCTCTCTAATTTACTTAAAGCCATATATTAGTCTCAACTAAAATTGCAGCTGTTAAAAGGACATTTACAATAACTGGGTACCTGTAGTACAAGGATGTTTGACTGCCCATGGTTTGCAGGAAGAAAGAGCACGACGACTGAATGGTCTTCTTTCAGTGGCTAGAGTAGTCCTAATTTGTTTGAATTGCCCTCACAAACAGCTCTCCCATAAATATGAGGATCTAATAGTGCTGGAAGAATAAATATGATCCGTGCCTGTAAAACTGGTAGAAGAGATTGAGAATGAGCTTAAAATAATAATTAGTCTCTAGTGCAAAGCCAGCGCTGATTTATCTTTCCATCAGCAGAATTCTGCCAAACTACAACATTTACACTGGGATAAAATGGATAGATAGTCTACTGGCTCTCCTCTGCTGTCTTTACCAAAGTAAAATTCCTACTGCTTTCATAAGATATAAGACACTGATGGAAAATCTATTGCTGTAGTCACTTGTTAAAACTTACCATACACAAAACTTTTCTTCTTGAAATGTATGAATCATAACAAATAAGTTTATATGACAAAATATATTTTTGTAGGTAGCAATAAGTACACAAACATGCAGTTAATAAGACGATGGACGAAAAAGAACAGAAATGTGTGAGTCCTGAACACTGAGGAGGAAGATACAAACTGGACAACAAAAAAAGGCAATAACTCAACTTCTGTAGCTTTCCCCAGCTCTCAGAATGATCATTCTGCTTTAGTATGACTTAGTTGGTCATGACCAGGTGTGGCACTGAAAATAGAGCTTTCATTATTTCCTTCATCAAAAAAGATCAAAATCCATTCATCAAGCTGTAAACAGGACAGTCAAACTGAATGCAGAGAACCCGCTGTTGAACTATCTTTCTCATTAATTTCCAATTACATGAAGGACTGAGCACTCTTTCTTAGCTTTGTTTTTGATTTTTTTAATGAATAGATTTTTTTAATGTTAATAGAATTAACATTACTCAGTTCAGTGGTTCACAGGATTGAGCAGAAATGTGCCGAGCAACAGAGGATCAAGTCATATTTGCTTTATTTAGGCATGAACAGGCTTACTCTTTCTATGTGCGTGATAGGACTCCTCGTGCAGAAGAGTTTTTAGGCTCTCATCCAATAGTGTAGTGGGCGGGATTAGGAATCTGATCCTACAAATCATTTAGATTAGCACCTTTTGTGTAGATTAAGAACTATCATCTCAAAACTGGTTTACACTTTCAAAATATGTCCTTGTAATAACATTCGTATTTTACATTGATTAAGGGCTTCTTCACCCCTATTCACACAATTCATTCTGGGCATTGCTGATGTGCTTTCTGAACGGGAGCCTAATCCTGCGAGGTACTGAGTTCCACCCAAAAAGATGCTGACAACTTCAGCACCTTCAGCTCCTGGTTAAATTGCAGGCTATTGACAGTAACCAGCATGCTGAAGGAGCACTAGGGAATGACTATCAGTTTGTGTCTACAAATCCACTCTAAATACTTAACTAGATATAGATTATTTTCTACTTTTTATAAATTCGAACTGTAATGGAGTGGTATTCTTTTCAAAATGGATTGTGACAGGGCACAACATATAACAGTATCAGAAACATAATATGAAATAAGTACTTCAAAAACCTACTGTCAACCTGAACACATTTTATGGGGTGATCTGTGATCCAGATGGTAGTGAAGCTGAAGTTCTTATTTTTTCACGGTGCTGTGGGAATGAGATACTGTGATTCGATGCCAGTGTTTGATCAATAAAGAAAAATGTTGGCAATACTTTGGAATATTGTGCATTCTTAACTGGATGACGTGAACTCCAGTGATTAATAGTGGGATAGCTTTGAAGAATTACTGGAAAAGGCTTTAAAATTATTTTCCTTTGTAGTATATTTCCATTCAGTGGATTGGCAAGGAAATAACAATGAGAATTTACTGGTATGAATAATGTATCATTCGTACGTTCTTTATACTCTTGTCCAACTGGCAGTCCTTGAGTCCCTTAAGTTTTAAGTTTTCTGCAACATTACCTGGATTTCCAGATATAAAACCTAATGTATGATTTGAAATATTAATACTAATGTAGGCTTTTGTCTATGTTCTGCAATGTAGCTAGTGAATATCTAAGTAAAAATTTAACTGCTCTTCAGTATCTCAGATTATTCCAATATATTTATAATCTGCAGAAATTCTACCTATATTTATGTAGGAAGGGGAAGAACGAATTTGGTAGAATTAAGCTCCTAAGCCCTTGGCAACAGCATTTTTTCTCACAAAAAAAAATCCTGTATAATCTATACCTGCTTTTAAAACATATTAATGAATGAAGGGATTAAATGAGATCTGTTTAAGAATTCTAAAAATATTAGAACGGTTGCCATCTACTAAGTTGACCTGATATTTTAAAAGACTTTTCCTATTTCTGAGTTTGGAAAAATGCATGGGATGAAAGCCTCCATGTTCCATCTTGAACCTTATTTCTGCCAAAATAATTCAGATAGTTCTGTGAATGAGGCAACTGATGAGAAACTCAGTGTTTATGTTTTTCTATGCCCCCCACGTTAGAGCTGTTTTTCAAGTTTCTACTGAGTCCAGGCTTTAGAAACTGATATTAACTATTTTGTGGAACGTGTGCCTGCTCCTTTTTTTTTTACATAAAATAGTCAAATTTAAGAAACTTGGAAAATTACAATTTACACGTGGTCAGTAAAGTCTTAAATTTTACAGATCAGTTCCTTGGAAGCTCTTCATCTCTTCTCTGGGAAAGCTCCATGCAGCCTGAATAAAACTTTGGTATTCTTCTGCAGCCCAGATTGGGCTGAATCATTAGAATACGTTGTCTCCAGTTGACTCCATGCAATGTGGAACAGGGAAGCTGCCTCATTCAGAGGTGGAGAGATTTTGTCAATAAGGAGATGTACATACCGTAGATTAAAATAAGAGATTTGGGAAAGCTGTCATAATTGATGGGGCAGACAAGATAGTGGGTATGTTTACATTAGGGTTTTAGTTTGGATAAGAAAGACACCTTTTGAAGCACATCTCTTACCATTGATTATCATCTCATAGTTGTCTTGCAGAATGTGAACTTTCTTACGGAAGTCTACTGAAAGATCTCCTCCAACACATCCATAGTGTGGAAAGCTCCCATAGTGTAGCATCAAGTGATTCACCCCTCTAGCCTATGTTGAACAAATCAGTGCAATGAAAGCCTGAGCAAAGTTGTGGGAAAGCCTCATTCTGTGAGATGATAATGGAAAAAAAGGTTTGCCACAGTAAGCAAATCCGGACTGGAGACTGACAGGAGATAAGACAGTGCAAAGTACAAAGAGGAGACAAATCTGAGTGCTAGGGAGTATTGGAGGACCGGTTATGAAGGCAAGGAGGTGGATTAGGAAAGCTAGTACTTAAATCAAGTGTGGAGAGATAAGATTAAGAGGCCAAGATTTTAATTAAAAAATTACTGCAGTAGAAGTGGTAACTAATTAATTGAGAACGGTGGAAGGGAAGAGGTGAAAGAGAGGAAGACCAGGGAAGAGACAGGACAAGGGCAAATGAGAGGAAATGTAATGTGGTGAGTCAGGGTTAGGGCGGGCAGATGCTCCATACCTAGTAGAAGCACATTTGCTCCTGTCCCTCATCATTCCTGGGTGGTTGTGTCTGCTCTTCGGTTCCTGATTACTCCTCTACTCCTGTTAGATTTCTGATGTTCCTCTAACCTTTGGACTTGCTTGCAATATCTTCTTAGATGGATTTCATTAACCAATTAAACTGTAATCTCAGTTTAGCCTGAAGACAGTGCTCTTTGGAGGCTGGCACTGTCAATATGATTCTTGTTCTCTTTTGCTGAATTTGAACTTAAACGAAGGCTCATAGCTATGTAATTGTCTCAGCATTACCCCTGCTCTGTGTGGACTGGAGTACCAGAAGACTAAAACTGAAGTGCCACGGGTATATAAAAAAACCTAGCTCAATTAAACATACTCATGAGCCAAAGTTCTTAGTATCAACAATATCCTTTAGTAAATGTAATATACCTATGACATCAAAGTAAATCAAGGAATGTTATTTTTCTACTCCAAACTCAATAAATGTAAATATTCCACTTGAATAGCTAATGTGACTGATCTTAGTATCTCTATTTGATAGACAGTCTGCATTCAGACTGTTAACTGCTAGGTGCATTGCAAATATTGGTAGTGAAATTATGCTGCCGTCCTATAAATACCTTCAGCTGAGCTTCATATGAATATGCATATGCAAATAGCTTAGAAATATTTCAGTATGAAAATGAAAAAAAAATCTTGTAATGCTATAAGTGTTTTTTACCAGTGTATGAAATAATCTGTTTACATGTGTTTTGGATGATACAGTTTACTCTTAATTTTACTGAATCTGGATACACCTATCCAACTTTACAACTATGTGATACATACTGTTTTTGGAATAGCAGTAGTTAGTAATGCTTGGAAATACTAACCAAAATTTGTATTCTGATTGCAAACCTATATCTTGCACTTCTCAGTGAAAGAGAGACAGGCAGGAAGACTGAGTTTAATAGTTATTCAGAATTCAATAGTTATTTAGAGCTGACATAGAGATGTCTTATGTCATCTTCAGTTGTGATCATGACAGGATTTCATGCATGCTGATAGAACCTAGGACATTATCGATCAATAATTTCTAGCATCTAATTAAAAAGCACCCAGAAAACTTATCTGGCTTCTGACATAAGCAAAGTCACCGCACACATAGTCATAAACAAGTAAACATTCACATGTACCTGAGCAAGCCTGTCATCTGGGCACAGTCCTTCATGCACCTACTCAAGTATGTTCTCAAGAGCATATGGCGTTTGAATGCTGAGGGGCATCTGAATTGGTGCTTAAGTCCTAGAGATCATAGGAGCGTTCCACTCTGAAAGCATACAGATGAAGAAAGTGAATGTCTTGAGAGAGTACCCTTGTACCCAGAACACGCCTATGTACCCCATGGGAAAACGCCGACTCCAAGACTGGCTACTGGTGCCCTTTAAGGCCTCAGTGTAGTCCACACTTAAGTTCAGCGGCCTAAGTGACTTAGCTATGTTCCAATTTTTGCATGTTGGCTTTGGAAGCCCATCAAGACCCAAATGAGCTACCAGGTGCCAGAAGTGGGTAGCGTTCTTTTGAATAGTTCGGGAGACCTCTAGTGGGCCTCCTTCCTTGTCTCCTGTTGTAGCTCCCACAGCCTACCTAAAGCAAAGTTGTATTTACATGTATCTTGGACTACGTACGTGTATGCAGTTGATAAAATAATTGGAATTATTATATGTGACTGCTCTAATGCTTATAAGTGGAAATCACACAAAAATACAATAAGGACTTTGGTTCTCAAATGTTTGAGTCAATTTGAAAAATGATCGCTTCACCTATGCAATGCTTAGCGGGACAACATCGATATGTTCAGAAGTCTGTGTTCAAATGCTTATCTTTAGATGTATTTCTAAGTCCCAAGTCTCATTTTAGGACTTGCAAAATAGAAATGGCACTTCATTTAGAGTTGTGATCCAAGTGACCAAAGTACGTCCAGAGCTCCTTCTTGCCTGGCTGTGTCTGAGCAGTCCACACTGTATAAGCATCAACATAAGTGAAGCCTCTTTGGACTTCACTCTTTTTCTTCATTATATTTTTGAATGTAACATAGAAACGGGACCACAAATCTTCAACTTGTTCACAAATTCAGTAGGAATGGACAATAAGGCTGAAATACTAAAATTTAGCGCTACCTCATTTACAGGAGTACTTTCTAATGCAGGAATGATTTTCTGTGCAATTCCATATGCAGCCTCTTCACCTCACATTAGTAAGATTACAAGAGTCATGTTTATTTGTACAAATGTCTCTTTTTCTATTGCTCAGTGATCATGAGAGCAGAATATCGTATTGTTGTTTTTCTAAAAGACAATTAGTGTTTCTACTGCAATTTCTGTTTTCGTATTTATCATTCATCCATAAAAAATTTTGTACAAACGTAACATTTAATAACTGTTTAAGACTTCTTTGCACAATTAAAAATAACTCCATGATGTGAACATAAGCATTTAAACCTCAACCCTGTTATACCAGCAACCAATTCATGTGTAACTACACTGAAATCAAGAGCACTTTGCACAAAAGCAGACATTTGCCTGTGTGTCTGGATGAGCAGGTATTTATTAGTTTTAAATTACATGCTAAGCTTTGCAAAATACTTTTTTTTCTTTAGTATGATCTCACAAGGATTATACAGGTACCTTCAGAATATATGGGAATATACAAGTACATATGTATTAATTCCTTTTTTTTTTCCCATTAATAATAGGAAGTTAAACAAGCCATGGGGAAACAAGTGAATCAATCTTGTTTTCCTAACAGTGGGTCCCAATCTTGCAAAGTTACGTAAATGCCTAGCTCTTAACTCTTGTGAGACGTGAATTTGATAGAAGCAATTGCGTTTGTGGAGCTACAAGTCTCCAGAAGCATTTCCCTTTGGTTGTACATCATGCCTAAAAATGGGTTTATAGCTCAGCCTTTTCCTATTTTCCCCCCAAATGTTGTGTTCCTCACCCTATTCCTCCTCAGGAGAGAAATGCTTATCTCGCAGCATACCTTATGGGGCGGGGGGGAGTCTTTCTGAAGACAGCATACAGGAAAAGGAAATAATATGCTTCCTTGCAGAACTTGCTTGGGATATCTAGAGCCCCCTGAAGTCAGTCGAGATCTCTTGGTATCAGCTCAAATCATAAAGGGCAGTCTGTGAACACCTATGCATCTTGCCAATTCCATCCCACTTCCACCAGTAACTCTGGGGAATCTTTGTTGTTGTAAAGTGGTGAAAGGACAAGGGAAGGAGCGTGTGTAAACCGTCCACCTCTGTCAGTGCTGTGATGACGTTATTTTGGTGTTGGTGCAGGGAATTCTTTTTGTTGATGTAAGTGAAGTTTGTGAAGATTGTGTGATGAATGTATATTTTAATGGTAACTCTTTAAGTTAATAATAATCACAGAGAAAGACTTTTCATTTCAAGGATATTTATAGTTCAGGAGTACAAAGGCTATACAACATCACAGTAAGTCTCTGGAGTCCTAACAGGCCAAATTTCCATTGCCTTCTCTGGTGGCTAGGTCTCAATAACAATAAATTCCTGTGGGATAATCCAGATAATTCAAATTTTATTCAAGTACAAGAAAAACTGCTTCAAAAAGTTCTAATTGAAGATGATGAAAAAAACAGAGTCATAAAACAATCTGAAAATGTGTCAAATTAGCGTGGCTAGTCTACAGAGCAAAGTCTGCATCTCAAACTATTTGAAGATGGCAATTAATGGGGAAATGCCTGTTGCAATATTTAAATTAAAAAATACTTGATACACAATTTTATTGACTATATTACAGAACCTTCAGAAAAAAAAAGTTTTTGATACACCATCAAAAAGACTACATAGTGTAAACTAAGTAGTTGTGAGGTGAGATTTGGCATGGTGACTGATACAAAAGACAAAGACTGAAGTGCAATTCTCAGCACGAAGAAAAGTTAGGAATACAAAGCTTTGTGTAGTTTAAAATATTTATTATGGATGTAGAAAAGAATGTGAACATTGTGGTAGCAAAATACAAATGAGTCTTAACGATATCCGGAGAAATCTGTACTGGGCACTGGAGTCACTAGAAATCCTAGATGCATTGGCATCGTGGTCCCAAGTGAAACTCAGTATTGGCAATGCAATGTGCACTGGCAGGAATGATCTGAACTACACATACATTAGTTTGTCGTAATTATCTAACCATTCAGAATATTTTTTTTAATGTCAATACTTCTGTGGATCAGTGCATGAGTAGATCCAATAAAAAGATAAAATAAAATGTTCTATCAGCTTCACTTTATATGTTAAGATTAGGCCTTCTTGGACACTTGGAATGTCATGTTCTGGTTGTCCCACCCCAAATAAAACATAGCAAAAATAGATGGGACTCTGAAAAGCTTAGAGGTACAGAGAGATTCAGATGAAAAATGTAGTAAAAATGCTTAGCTGGAAAAGGATGTGATAGGGCTATAACACAGAAAATGAACAGGGTAGAGAAGTTAAATCATTTATATTTACCTATTTTCATAATTCAAACACATACATATATACCTGATGAAACTGGAGAGCCATAACATTAAAAATAAACGTAGATAGCTGGTGATAATTCATGCTTAGCATGAATTTCAGAGAAGACTGGACATTTATAAGGATAGGGATTACCACATGCAATATTTTGCATGGAATTAACAGCAAAAGCATTTTTCAAAAGTAGAGCCTTAATGGTCGAAAATGTACCCTGATCTTCAATTACAGGAGGTTTATAATGCAAGTTTCCTCCCCAGGCAGTGTTATTCCATATTCATCCACTATGCGGGTTCTTGCATTTTCCTTTGAAAAGTCAGAGCCAGGATGCCAGATGAAACACTGGTCTGATGCAGCCTAGATTTTCAAAGCTATGGGAGACGTCGGATGCTTTACTTTTCATGTACACAGTGTGAGACATTAGGTCCAAGTTTTTCAGAGGGAACTTGTCATCAATTTCCCAAAATACAAAGAATCCCACAAAATCCTCAGGCAACGAATGTTAAGTTACAGTGTAATACTTCATTTATTTGATTAAAAAAACCACTGCTTGTAATCATCAGGGTAGAAAACCTGCAAAGCAGTACATGTTATTTTTATTTCCATTTTAAAATAACAACAGTGAAAACCAAAAAATAATAATAATGGTAACAATAATAAAAGTAACTACATAGTCTGCTTTGTGCAGTACATTTCTTTCTTCACACTCTGTGAGGGAAGGGTTGCTATTTACGGTATGCTCCAAGCCTGCCTTTCAGAAGACAGCCCAGCTTGGCTGGACAGCTTTCAGTTGCTACCAGAAATATGTCACTTATTAGGAACAGAGGGGATGTTTATCACTGTCTCAAGGGTTACTTCGGCTGAGGCAAAGAAACAGCTCAGTTATATAATGGAAAGAGCTGGGTCAAAGGATAAGAAATTTATACAGCGTGTGCTCAAGACTCCAGTCGTGCAGACTCAGTTTCTCTCTTGTGTATCTTGCACAGACAGTGAGTGAGACCACGGCTATACAGATCTTCCCATCCATCCCCAAAACCACCTCAGAGCTATGGGGGCTGAAGTCACCATTAAAAACGCTCCCAAAACTTCTCAGTCGAGAGAAAAAGATTTGTCCTCCTTCCTGCTTCTTTTGCCCTCCCGGTATCTAGTTAGTGTTCAGTCTTGTTACCCAGACCCATCACGTAGTCACGGTTCAAACCCTCTTCCAAGCAAACTAGAAATGCCAGCTCTAGCAGAGAAGCTTGAACACAGCATCATCTTGGTGGGTGCTGACCACCATCAGTCCTTTTAGTCCTCACCAGCGTTAATGGAGGGATACTCCTCGCCCTAAATTTAGTTCTGATTTCTGGAGAAACAGCAAAAAGAAACAACCCTGTCTGCTTTATGGATACCACCTCACTGAGTACTGCACAGCAGTTCAGCAAGAGAGACAGCTGTAAAAAGCTGAACCTGTGTTTCCATCTGTTTATGTAAATGCTAAGATGTCTAATTTCAAGGTAGCCAAACGAGCAAGTTCTGTCAAAAGAAGAATAATCTGCATCCAGAGTCTTTTTAAAACCTCCTCTCCGTGTTTTAGTTCCCGGTATCAAGGACGTGCTTCAGATGAAATGTTTAACTAAGCATCAAATTTTCAAGCACGAACCCAATTACCATAATAACGACCCAGTAAACAAATACTGGTAAGTCAGCACAACGTCTCACCCTAATTACCAAACCCAGAAATTGGCCCCAGACCACGGTCCCTCAACCCGGGGCGGGGGGGGGGGGAGGGAGAAGAGCCCGCTTCGTGAGGCGGCTGGGGCGGCGGTACGCGGGCTGCCTCTGCCCCCCGCGGGGAGGTCCCCTCCCCGCGGGGGGCAGAGGCAGCCCGCGTACCGCCGCCCCAGCCCCTGTTGCGCCGCCATTCGGCCGTGAGAGAGGGGGCAGCGGCGGAGGCCGCCCCGCTCGCCTCCTTCTTCCCAACCGACAACTGCCCGGGGCGTAAACGGCCGCTCCAGGTGCCGCCCTCGCCGTGAGGGGACGGCGGGCGGGCGCTGGGGGTGGGGGGTGGGGGGTAGGGAGCCGAAAGACGAGTTGGCAGCGCGGCCGCTGCGTTGGGGGCGAAGGAGGTATTTCTGTGGGAGCGCGGCCAGCCTGCCTGCCCGCCCGCCTGCCTCCGGCCCGCCCCCCCCCCTCCGCCCTCCCCCGCCCCGCCGCTGGTTGCCGGCTGACAGGTGCGCGCTCCTCCGCGGCAGCAGCGGCCCCGCTCGCCCCCGCCTCTGCCTGCCCCGCGCCCTCAGCAGCCCCGGCTCCTCCGGCCCCCGCCCGGCACGGCCCCGGATTGTTTAGTCCTTGGGAAGCTGGTCTGGGTCCAGATTTTGCTTTGATCCTTTTTTTTTTTTTTTTTTTTTTTTTAAAGAGAGAAAAAAAAAAGCCAAAGAAAAACAAAACCTGGAGACACAGAAAAGGGCTCTAGGAAAAAGTTTTGGATGGGATTATGTGGAAACTACCCTGCAATTCTCTGCTGCCAGAGCAGGCTCAGTGCTGCCTTCTCCCCAGCGGCGCAGCCCGCGCCGGGCGCTGCTGAGAGACGCCCGGGCCTCGGTGCCGCGCCGCCAGTGCCTGCTGTGCCGGAGCCCCTCGCCCCGCCGGCCCAATGCTCCTCCTCGGGCTGCTCCTGCTGACATCTGCCCTGGCCGGCCGGAGGCAGGGGGCCGCCGCCGAGTCCGACCTCAGCAGCAAGTTCGCCTTCTCCGGCGCCAAGGAGCAGAACGGTAAGGAGCAGCGGCTCCGCCGCCGCCGCGCAGCCCGGGGCAGGGGCAGGGCGGGGGCGGGCGCCCGGCCGGCGCGGCGCGGCGCGGAGCTCTCTTGCCTGCGGGGCTGCCCGGCGCCGCGGAGGGAGCGCGGCCCCGCGCGGGGTGGCGGCCGCGGGTGGGGGGGAGCTCCGTGGCCGGGCCGGGATGAACGGGGCTCGGCAGCTGGGTGTTTGCCCGCCGCGTTCGGGGGAGCGCTGTGGGTAAAAGGGCAGCGGTTAGGCGGCCGGGAGGGAGCCTAGCGCCGGCTCGGAGGCTCCCTCCTCTGCGGCCGGAGGTGCAAAATGTTTCCCTCCCAAAAACAAAAAAAAGCAACGACCCGCGCACCTTTGTACCCTAAATGCTTAGCTCTCGGGGGGGGGGGGGGGGGGGGGGGAATTGGGGGGGGTGTTTGTGTCTGTGCGTGAATGAGTGGTATTTTGTACAGGCTGGAAACGAGCTAATCCTGCATAGGAAATGAGAATTACTTTCAACTTTCAAGTGTACCTGAAATGTTTAGAAAACTCTCAAATGCGAGTTCCCTTGGGCTGGGGCTGCGCAGAGCTGGAGAAAGACTCCTTTCATACAGCAAGGGCAGCTTTGGGGTGTGTAATTTGCTTAGCCTCTGAACTCCATATGATTTACATTATTCAGATTTTTAAGCGCCTTTCCTCTTGATCTGCTATTATGAAGTCATTTTAAAGAATATTTTACAAACTGAAACGTTATATACTGCATGAAACCACACTTAGCATAGAATATCTAAAATTAAGGCTGTTAGCATACATTCATGGAACCCCTGGTGCTTAATGTACGGGGGTGTGTGTGAAAAATTTAGTACTTTGCACATCACCTAGAATGAGCTTTCTCCCTGGGCACAAACCAACACAAAAGGCCAAGCTGGGAGCTCTCAAAACTCTCTGAACTGTAATGAAATAAAGCAGAAACGCAGATTTGAGGCTAATTCAATTCTCTCAACTTTGAACTTGGGACTCCCCAGGCAGAAGTATTCTACGTCATATCTTTTAATAGAAAGCAAAGTTTCAGAGACCTCCACAAGTGCTCTGTGCATGGGTAGAATGTGCTAGTGAATTTAGGAGGGGGACATTAATACTGCTGTGGCCTGCTAATGTGATGATATATGGCACCTGCGGACTGCCAGAGCTGCTGATCAAAGAGCAGCACGGGGATCAATCTCTAATCAGAGCAACTGTGAAGGGCCAGAGGAAAGTGATCAAAAGACTCAGAGACCCGGCTATTCTGACAGGAAACCAATCAGACTTTGTGCACAGCACAGGAAATTATCTGCTCTGTGTGAGAAAAGGAATCACTCACTTTCTACCCCTTCCCAGTTTACCTGGCGTTTAGAGGCTTTAGGGCACCAGTTTGTGACAAAATGGACTTGGCACTAATATACTAAAGTCTCGTGCTGTTATGCTGCCTTCTGTTAAATTTGCATGGTGTGCATATGAAGCACATCAACGCACAGAGAATTACCATTGCTTTGCTTTAACTTTGTCAGGACTGGAAAGAAACCTGCTATGCTGTCAGTCTCCTCTAAGAGGTTTGTTACAGGATAACGCAGCTGGGCCCTGAAGGGCCACCAGGGTCCAACAATGGGAGCGCAACGATAAAGTGTAAAAGGTAGATCATACGGCACAGAAGCAAAACTGATGTAAACAGGTATAAGTATACGTGACAACACAAACTGCATTCTGCTCACATAAATCAGAAATGCAGCTGCCTTAGGTCAGGCTTCAACTGGTTTGCAATGCAATTTGGCATGCTCTAAGATACAGTCACTACGTCTTAGAACAAGTGCAAAGCCAGGATAATTTTTTTTTTTTTCTAAAGTGCCCTGAAACGGTATTCTGTGGTAGTTTATACTTAAAGCAGTCCAGGTTCTTCTTGTGGCTTACTTGAAGTCTGCTTTCTAGTTGTTCAATTGCAAAACTTACTTTAAAAATTAGCACAAGTTTAGGTACAGCTAAGTGCCAACCCCTGACTTTTCTTAACTGATTTTAATTATTTGGGGGATCAGTAACACTGGTCAAACCAGTTCTTACTTGATTTAATTAGAGTAATTTTTACACTCTGCTGCAATCTAAAGATTGTATAGCTTTTAGCTAGAGGCAGGTTAAAACTCCCTGGAGTATGAGAATGAGATATTGCTGTTCGCATGCCAAATAATCTTTGGTCAGGAGAGAGGGAGATTTTTCACTCACGCAGTCTACAAATAAAAATTCTGTCCTCTACTTGTAAAACTGCTAAATGGCCAAGAAGTTTTGCAGTAGAATGGATTACAGCGTTACTCAGCAACACACGTGGGTACTGTAGCTATTGCTTCAAGGTGATACTGAACGTGTCTATGACCAGTTATTAAATCAGTGGGACTACTTGTGTTACAAAGGGTAAGCATGTGCTTAAGGATTTATGTTTTCATAATTGGTTTTTATTTATTTATTAGCTAAATTATTATTAACTTCAAAATTACAGTTTGACTCTCTTTACTAAATGCAGACATCAGGAGTTCTCTTGTTTCTGCTATATAGGGAGTGTCATTTTAGGTGGTGATTTCCTAGTGTAAATATTTCTTTGTAATTGTAAATTAGCTATTCTTAGAACACAGTATTTTGCTGCTACCTCCTAGGAATTCAGTGTGACAGTTGTTGTGGGGCCAGTGTAACTCCATTTGAAACCACTTAAAACTACCTCTTTGTTTTTGTTGGCCCTCTGTTATAGTCAGATTTTCTTTAAGAACAGGTTTTATTTGTAAACTCTGCTTGACAGTAAGGAGTTTTATGTGATTTCCTTGAAAAATTCATATTTATCTTTAATGTTTTTATTTGTAATTCAACTGAGTAAGTATTCTTCCGGAGGATCAAAGACGTTTATGCAATGATTTTCTGGAAACTGAAGTAGCAGTAAATGGTGCATGTAGTGATGACTCCCATATATCTGGATGGATTTCATTTCCACAATTCTTTGTCCTGTTGAAAAACGGATTATGCTTTGAAGGGTTTTTCATACTTAGTTGGCTTTATCAGTTCTCTTATGGCTGTCTGATGCATTTATTACCATATTTCCATATTGAAGTAAAGAGTCAAGAAAAATTGATCACTCAGTTTCTTTTGAGGAACAAAACTCAATCTCTTGCATATTGAATTTGATTACTTGGATGGTTTACTTATTTCTTCTTTCTATTATAGTTCTTGCTACTTTTCCATCTACTTTTGATTGCTATTTTTATGCAGTATCTTCATCCTGTTTCTGTAGTTTCAACAATGTCTGAAGGAGCTAATGATGGATTGAGTAATGTGAATGACTTAATTCTAATGACTTAACTCTGGTGGTCTGAGTGCACCTGCTTATGTGATATTGTTAGTTTAATCTAGATTTGATTACAACATGAGATGGCAGGAGAATCTAAGTTCTGTTTTCTTGGCTGTCTTAGGAGTAGATGTGATAAATGTTTAAAGTAATTTTGCTAACCTATCAGCTGTTACAATTTCTATGAGAAATATGAGGATGTCTTTATAGAAAATAACGTAAAAACTACTATCGGGTGCCACAGGCAATGAAGTGTATAGCTTATGTGGTATGTACATTTAAAATGTAGTAATGAATGACTTCAGAAAACTGACAAACTGAGGTCAGTTAGCAACTCACCAGGACCAACTAGTTAGAAATATTAATTTTCCTGCAGTCAGTTTCAAGTGTGAATGAACAGCAGTAAATAGAGTTGCTGAAGTAAATGTTATAAACCCAAAGCACTTATTTCATTTCTGTCAATCCTGAAGCACAGGTAATGTACCGATGATGATCTATCTTTCGATAGATCTTAATTTCTTTTAAGTTTGGGGTGGTTTTTTTGTTTTTGCTTCCCCCCCTCCCCCCCCCTTCCCCTCCATGAATAGAAACTCTTAATAATAAGTTTCACTAACTGATCACTTCATAATGTATTTCTTAAATCTTCTGAAACGGGCAAGATTTATATTGCTTAAAAAAACCCAACCCAAACCAAAACCAAACAGGAGCCCTTGAGCTGGAGTTTGAGACTCACGCATCTCAGGCCATCCTTGGGAAAAATTGGTGGATGCAGCTGGAACTGAGTGAATAGCTGAAGTGCCAGAGGGAGCTTCTCTCGTCACCTCAGCGTGTGCGTGGCCTCACTCGCCTCCTCGCAACCACCTAGAGGATTTCCTGGTTCATGTATCTCCAAAGGGAACTTCCATCTTGTTCAGGGATGGGGACAGCATCACAACGCAGAGTTTCTGATTAAGTTCATTTAACTCAGGCTGAACACCTGAAAGAAGGTGTGGATGTCCAAGTGATGCAGCGCATTGAATCCTTGCAGAGGGGAATGTCAGTGCTTTTGCTTGCGTGCAGTCATTTGACTGCAAAATTATCTCTTATAAACCAACGTACTTCAAAGCAGTGGGAATCGGAGCCACCTCTGCTGACTCTTGTTGAATTGATGAGTACCAGTACAGTCTGTTGACTGCTGTGGGTAGCAGAAATTTTCTTCATTTCGAGAAGATAAGGAAGTATAAAATATGGGCACGTGTCATCTAAAGGGAAACTTGATAGTGATGCAATTTTTCTTAAGTTTAATCTATTTCTGTTTAGTCCAAGACTTGTTTTGAAATGTTTTAAAGCTCTTTTCCTGGGGAGTGAAGAATTACACCACATCCTCTTTTTACTTTAAGCAAAAGATTGTGGCAAATTAGAGAAGTTCTTCAACACCGCAATAAGTTGCAGTGGAAGAAAGTTTTAAAAATTGGGTTTTGCCTTCGTAGTTGACTTCTGGCATACTATCTGCTATTCAGCAGAGTGCTGCTTGGGACTTTTCCTTAGTCCTGCTGCTTCTCTCAGTTTCTTCTGTTAGGGAAAAGCAAGGGTTTTAAAAGCACAGACCATTTGCTATTTGTCCCAAATATGTAGGCATTCCAACCTTCCTGTATCTTTGTTAAATATCTTGAATGGAATTTAAGGGAGAAACACATAAAATCTTATTTTTGCAATAACTAGTTCTTATTAGGTTTGCAGATCAGACTTTAAAGCTTTATGTCATGTTGTTTGGGGGTGTTTAGTTTGTTTTTTCAGTTAGATACAGAGTTTTATAACAGAGAAGAAACACAGGGCATACCTTGGGACACTGACAGCTATACTACCAAAGGGCTTATGTTGAACTTTGTCTTCACATAATGTCTTTTATATCTTATAACTGTCTCCAAACCTTTTGAATCTAAATATTACATAGTCAACATGTGATAGCAAAGTACTGGTTTGCATCCTACAGCAGTGGTTGTGCATTACAGCAGAGCGGTTTTGGGGTTTTTTGTTGCTGTTGGTAGTTGCTACTTTTGGTTTTTGTTGTGTCTGACAGTTCCTGATTACTAGAAAGAGGATGCACTGTGCAAGCCCACTTCCCTTAGCTGGAAATGAGCCTCTTCAGTTGCTTTATGGGTAGCTCTTGGCTTTACCAGAGAGCCATGCCTTTGCTTTTTAGTCACAAAGTGCATGCCATGGAAAATACACTTCCCAGTGTGTAAGAGTCTTAGGAATTGGCCTGTACGTAAGTAGTCTTTCAGCAGAAACCCGTGGGACTTAGAAAAAGTTACACAACAGAAAATGAATAGAGCTAACATGTAGAAATGTGGTTATTTTAGTAGCACTTAGGTATGTGTATGAGTGCTTAGTTGTTTCGGAGTTTCTGAGAAATTAATTGTACATTAAAACTTATTCAGCCCTGTCATTCCCTTTTGGGGAAAACTTTTGCAGCTTGTGTTTGAATGTGAAATGCTTTTATTCAAGTAGGTGAGTGAAAATTCATAATGTGCTACTGTGAAGCTAAAATATAAATTTGTGTTTTCTAGAGGCTTCATTAAATTGTAGGATGTTATTTTAAGGTGGCAATGCCAGGAAAACTTATTCATGGCTCCATCTATAGACATCCTAGCCTTAGGGTTCATCTGTCTTCTGATCTTCTCGACATCCTTCTGCTGAGATTTTATAAGCATATCTCCAGTGTTACATGGGGTTATTTGTGCTTAATTTCATGTTCCTACAGCATACTAAGCAGTTTTCCTTTATGTGAAAATACCCAGTCTTACAAAGCATGTGTACAATAGCACCTCTACGTGTTTTCATAACCTAATCAGTTTCTACAGAAGTTGGTCAGCTGGGTGAGACAAGGCAGGCCTCTAGACCCTCACGGAGAAAGTCTAATACACAGAGAGTATAAGACCTATAAAAAAATTAATGTAAATGAAAGGAGAGAGCCCACCTAATTCCTTGGTCTCCTGCAGGCCTCCTGTGTTAGGGTTAGCAAGGGCTGTCTTTCTTCTGAGTTCAATTAGTTCTTTTCCAAATACTCCATCTTTGTTAAGCATGCCCACAGTTTTGGACTTTGACATTCGCCTTGCGTAGGTACGACCGTACATTTGCACTGGGCTCGTAGGCTGCTTGGCTTCCTGTCACTGTGGATTCCTCTGAAATCCTGCGAGTGCATGCTACCTCTCAACTTGTGTCAATGTGCTTTTACCTTTGCTGACTAGATCACCCGGTGAGCTGGCTGTAACTCATGTTAAAAGAACATCAACTGTTTAGTTAAGTCTCTTTTGAGCCGCTGAGTTATTATTTCCCTGTGTGGCTGTTCTCATTCAAGCTGGGCTAATTTAAGACTATGCAGGTTAACTCTGCAGTGAAGATGTTCACAGTGCTAGTTGCGGCTTTTTTTTTTTTTTTTTTTTCTTCTTTCCTTACTGCCATTTTCATATGCAGGTGTTTGGGGCTGGGGAAAGAGAATATGAATTAACCTCCCATGTACTGCAGTCCAACACGATACAGGCAGAAACAGCATTTGCACATGAAATAAGAAAATGTTCAAAGGTTATTTACCATGTAGTGCATCCTTTTATAGTAGTGAGAATGGGAGACTTGCAAAGGAGTAACCAGTAACACTTTTTTCAGTGACAACGTGCCTTTTTGTGAATTAATGAATAAATTATGAGGATTAATCTTGCACTTTATGGTAAATTTATTCAAGGTATAATTATAAACACAGATGTTTTAAGGAGATTCTTCTAGGGCGAAGAGCACCTCTGCTCATGTACTCCCTGAAAGCCCAAACCACTGAAATTTCTCCTTGAGTTTGTTAAAACTGATCATGAACTGTGTTAAAATAGTATGCAGGCATGGCTCAGTTTGATCACTGTTGTACTGATTTCTTTACATGAAGTGCAAGGTATGCACTGGTTCTGAGTAAAGCCAGGTGAAGGACCAGGCGGCGGGCAGCAGGGAGGCAGATGCTTTCCTCTGGTCATGCACCTTGCCAGCGCTGTGGCTGGCAGTAGAAATCCTTATTTTGAATTTTTTAGTGCTCTGTTTTCTAGATGAACAGTGGTGTTAGTTGGGTAGCTATCCTCTTACGTTCCCTATGATACTACAGTTCTACTAAAGGAAAGCGAGGGAGGTCTCTTTGCTTTCAGCAAAGGTCTGGCATAGCTGGTGGTAACTTTGAGTGCTGGATTTAAACTCCCTTATCACCTTTATGCGGCTTTTCTTGAAATGTTAAGTCTGTCTGTCTCAGAAGAAGCAAAGAGTATCTCGGGAAAAGGAAACAATGCTGCTTGTGTTTCCTGTACATTTAATTCCTTTTTGCATCGCTTCTGCTGTTATATTCTTATTATGAATTGGCAATAATTTATGTAAGAAGGTGGAGGGGCAGAAGGTTAGATGCTGCAGTTAATTAGGGAATTGGTCCTGTAATCTGGTAAATGGGCTTCCAACTAGGTTCAGGCAGTAAAAAGTAAAGGAGTGGTGCCCTTTTTGTAATTTTGACATTTTACATCTTTAAACCATTACTCAGTTTGGCACATATCAGCAAAGTATAATTTTCTGTGAAGGAAAAGTCCAGGTGTAAAATACCAGGCACTGTCATATTTGAAGAGTAGCTTACACTGGAAAAATGGTTTTGGAGACACTCTTAGCACACCTTCCATGTCAATCCATAGCTGTTAATCTCTCTATACCACTTTCTAAGCATCATTTGTTTAAAAGCACGTGAAGTGGGAAAATGACTTTGCTGGAAGAGGTACTGATTTGTGAAATAATGCGTAATATCACTTGTTTTAATTGTTATCTTTAGCTGTAGTCTTTTCTGCAAAATTCAGTTGTTCAGTCTTTTATTAAATTCTTATTTGGGGAGCTTCATTGGATGAGCCATTGCATGATAGCAACTAGAATATCTAAGAAGTTTGATTTTTTTTTTTTTTTTTTTTAAATTATTTTTCCCCCCAGTGTACTTGTAACCATCTGACTGCCTTCACCCTTGTTCAAACCAATCAGAGGTACGAGTCCTAGGGGCTCCAGGTTCTTCCTCTGATTGACAGGAAACCAACGCTCATTTTATACAATAGTTAAACATTAAAAAAGACATATGGCACAGGAAATTCTTTTGCTGTGTGTGAAGGTATGGCATTTCCAAATGAAAAGTGTTGTTCTGACTATTTCACCGGTAGTGGTGAGTTATATGAGGCCACTTCCATCTGCAGAGAGTCTGTTTCACTTGCTTGTGGTTCTGGGGCTCATTCAAATGCTCTAAAACAAAATAAAAGGAATGGATGTAATAACTTCTTTATGGAAAAGTCATAAAAAGCTACAGGGCCGTGTAAACAAATTGGGTCATTTACAAGATGTTTAAGTGATGGATATTCAGCCCAAATTCAAAGGTGTGGATTAGGTTTTACAGTCATCTTGACTGAATTTTGCCCTCAACAGGACTTTCTTTTTCTGCCAGCAGTGCCTTTGACACTACAGATGACAAATTCTCAGAAACGGTGTTTTCAAACATTTCAGTGCATTCAGAGTAAAGCCGAGGTACAGGAGAACAATTCAGTAGTATAATTTGATCTTTCTCTAGGTGATTGAGGGGCCTTTCTTGATCCGCATGGGTACACTGTAAAGCCGTAGTGGAACTTTGTAGCGTTCCTGGGGAAAATAAACTAAAAGAGTTTCCCTTCTGGATTCAAACATGCCTGAACTAATTACAAAGCAACCATTTTGGCTCTCTGGTCTGTTCATATAAATAGGTTTGCACAGAACAGCAGCAACTGTGATCCAAGTTAAACCGCGCTAGTCACAGAAACTTCTGTCGGACCAAATTGAAGCATTGAACATTATATCTATGGTGCGTCAACTCACAAGGCCCTTGTGACTCATTTCACCGTTTGTCGGAGAGTACTGAAAAAGTGGAATGGAAAAGAGGATAAGTAATACTTTTGCATGTTAAAACACATTCTGCAGGGTTATTTATATGCTTCAATGTAAATGCAAGCTTATGTATGGACAATTTGCTCAAGTTTGAGGAAGAGGCATTGGTGTTAGCTACTATGGGGTGCTTTCCTTCTCATGAGATGTGGTTGCTCAGCTCTGCTATTACCAATGCAACTTCAACTACCTTTCGTAACTGTTCATGCACTAAAATCTGCAGATCATTTCAGAATGAAAATAACTTTACTCAGCGCAAGCTTGGAGTTAGTTGTAATTAACTGTACATGGATGAAGCTACCTATTTATATATACAGTGCTAAATAATGAGCTGTTGACTCATCTTTTAGATGCTTGATACTGTGTCTGTGAAAATAATAGTTGTTACTTGGGAAGAGTATATGTGTGATTATACATTATTTGAAGAAGTCCTTCAGAAAGTGATTCAAATGAGTGTTGCATTGTGCAGTGTTGATTGTAAGAGGTTTGTATTCATATTAATGTCAATTTATGTTTTAAAAATACAGCTTTGGGAGGTGGTCTATCTTAGTATCTCAAGGCTTCAATGTCTTACTACTTAGTGAGCCTGTTGTTACGCAGGGAGACCCATACCTGCAAACATTTCTGTTGCTTGTGTAACTATAGTGGACCTGAAAGTGAAGTAAAGCTTCGTAATTGAGAGCTAACAAGTAATGGCTCCAAAACAAACATGATTTCTAGATGAAACTGTTGTATATGACCTTACCTAAATGCTACTTTTTAAAATATGGCTAAGGATTCTTGTTGGGCCTGCTTTCTTTTCTTTGTGTCATTCAAAAATACCCAGCCCCTGGGAGCACTGCATATCTATAGTCAGACTAGAGTCTGAAACTTGGAATACTCTAAAAATTTCTGCTAAGCACTCACTGTATTTCTCATAGTACTTGCTAGTATAGGAATTCACAAAGTACTTACTTCTAGTGCTAATGCAGCCTTGTAGTTATTTCTTCTGAAGTGGAGATTGAATTTGTGATGAACAGTATAATTACCGCTAAGGGTCTTTGCCAGTAGAGTCTTTTCAGCGATCTTTACCTATTCTCATAAGATCCTTTATAAAGATTGGCATAAGATGTTGAGATCAGCCATCTTTTTGGTTTCTTCATTGGGGATCTTTATTTTATATCTGTTCTCAGTACCTACAAAAGGAGTATGTGAGTGGGGAAGTGGGTGTCCTAGGCTGAGTCCAAACAGGGCTGGCAGAGAGTTTTTGTGCTCATTAACTTTCATCTGAAGAGAGACCATTGACATCTTCTTTATCTTACCTAACACCTCAAGAGTGCCACACCTTGGTAAAGGGAGTGTACCAGTAAAGAGAGCTCTGTTACTTGAATATCTACCTGATTTGCAAAATTATCTTACTGCTTGTGGGGGAAAGATGGGTTTGTATAGTTGTCAAGTAGAAATATAAACATGTTTCTAAAGCACATGCTTGCCTTATCAGCAAGAATCTTATGAAACTCTGATTGGCCTTATTAGTCAAGATGCATGTGAAGGTACTGTGTAGTGATAATACCTAATGAAAGAGTTGTGATATGTTTCCATATTCTTACTGCTTTTAGTGTAATCATGTTACCAAAATTTGGACCTGGTTAGTTCTTGGCAATAGGGAAAGAAACCGATAATGCGCCTGTAGTGTATCTAACACTGTCTGTTAGTTTTACAGGATCTGTAGGTTCTCTTTAAGATTAAGTTTGAGAATCTACGATGTTATCGTTAAGAAAACTGTTTCAGGGTTGGATCAATGCCCTTGCATAAAGCTGATTTCTCTTGTTCATTATTGAAAACAACCCAGATCTTGTTAATGGTTCTGATTCATCTGAAACAGTTTAAAATATTTCACCATAGAATAGAGGCTTAGTTTTCTTGTGGACACTTTTAACAGCACAGCAGTTGCTGTGCTTATTTCTAGCAGCAGTTGCTTAATAGATGGTCTTTAATTACTCAAATTTATAGTTACATGCACTTGTATGCGGTTTATTCTGACATTTTAATGTATGTGGATGCTTAATGTATGTTTGTTCTAATTCTGTTTATTGAGCTATATTCGGGCTAGATTGACTTGTTCAGATTTTTTCACTTTCAGGAAGTACTTGGTGCTCCTTATTTTCAGTATTTGCATTTCAGATGAGAATGTGTTCTCTGCAGTTTTTTAAAAAGCAAGAATCTCTTGGTTTGAGTTGGCTTGGGCAAGCAATGGTGAATATTGGAGCTAAAACTATTTAGACTGTATTAAAAGTGGCTTAGCAGTGTGTTAAACAGGTCCCAAAACATTCAATAAATGAAATATTGTATAGTTTAAATAGTACTCTTGTCTTGTATATTTGAAGATCAACTAATGCTAGGTAACATGGCAAGTAATATTTACATTTCACTTTCATTTTCTTGGGTTTGGGAAGAAAGGAGTCTTCCCTGCTCTTCTACATGTCAGCTGTTCGTACATTCATTTAATTCCAGGCAATAGGGGCTGTTGAACATGTGGATCATAGCCCAACATGCAGCTTGGATGTGGCCGATATGCTCCGCAGAGGGATAATGTCTCATCTGTGTGGCTGCAGCTGGTTCACGCCATCTGGATTTGGAATGTGCATGTGCACCCAGATGTTGCTACTGAATACAGAATAGAGTAGCTATTGATTTCTGAAGTCTTGTCACACCAGCCTGTCTTCAGGATCTTAGAAGACAACTCTGGATATGTTTTTGGTTTTTTAAGTGAATGGTTTTATAAATGAATTGCAGTACCCTTTTTTTTTTTTTTTTTTTTTAACATACATATATATATTATTGCCTCTACTGCAGTAGAGGCAATTCCCCTGCAAGGGAATGCATTCCCTTGGCTGGCTTAAGACTTCAGGGACAGCTACAATAGAATGATGTTAGTTTTTAGTCACAAGTAGCTGGTTTTTTTCAGTTATATTCACTCCTTTCCATCATCATTTTGCAGGATATTCATTGCTTTGAAGCTTGAAGTCTACCCTAAAAGACATTTTGTAAAGTACTTAATATTTGTGGTAATAGATTGCATTTAGTTAACTCCTGCCGCTGCTTTAGTCAAATCCTTAATATAAAGGCAGTTCTAAACTTGCTGCTTACTATAATGCATGCTATTCTATGTACTAGTGATTTATTGTTCTGTACTGTTCCCTTAAGTATGAATACTTCCTCATAAATAGTGCGTTACTAGCTGACTAGCTCTAATCCCTAAACTTCCCCACTGACAGTACTTTGGATAGGTGTAAAAGATGTAAAGATATGTTGAGGAGTGGTTCACTAAGGTACCCAAAAAGTTTTCTCCGTGCATGAGGAATTCCACTGAAGTTGAGAATTGATTGGATCTAGTTACTAGGAGAAAATTACATGATGCACATTTTCAAGATCAAGCCATTTTCATTAATTCAAAGGTTGGAAACAGGAAACATCTAGCAAGATGACTTATTTTTCAGACTTTTGATTATGTCCATAAAATGTGAAATTAAGTTCAGCAATTGTATTCATGTTTGCTATGGTGGTTGTGCCTGTCTAGCTATAAAAATCATTTACTGCATGTGAATTGCTTTATTATCTAAAAAAAAAAAAAAAAGAAATTAATAATGGTTGAAGATAAAGTTTATTTATGGAAAGTAGTATTTGAAAGATAAAAGCTAATCTTACTTTCATATTTTGAGCATTATTTTCTTTTATAGTTCTCTTCATTCAGTGCCTTTTCTAAGCTAAGGAATCCAAGCTGTATGTAGAACAACAGGACTTCTACCCCATTTACAGTAAAATATTGATGGACAGATATGGAAATCTGTGCTGTTGATAAGAATTTGAAAATAATTTGGTAAAAACTGTAACCAAAAAAATGCTGCTGCCTTTACGCTAAGGGAGAAACGGTCTTTCCACAGTTCGCAGAATCGTTGAACAACGTTGGATGTATTACAACATAGAGAAGTGGTATACGTTAAGAGGTAAAGATAGAAATGTGAAAAGGAAAGCAGTGTTGAAAGCCACCTGTAGGAGAAAAAAAAAGATGTTAGCAGTGAACCACACTGCAAATAAACTGTCTCTCTGTGTATCTTTTTACTTTCTGTAGTAGAAGGCTGAATAAAAGGGCTCCAGCACAGTAACTCTTCTTTGATGATTACCAAATGTGGTTGAATTTTTTTTCATACTGTTGTGCATGAATATCTTATTTTGTAAGTCTACTAGACAGATATCACCTGATTTTTACATCATGTAAAGGTATTGAAAAGTGGGGTTTGGAAGATTTTTCACTGTAACAATCAGGACATGAAGCTGTAAACAGCAAAGACTGCAATCTAGTTTTCATAAACGCTGCCATATACTGGCTTGGTTTGTCCTTCTGCAGCATGGCTAACTGAGAGCTCTTTTTGAGGTGCTGTTCCTCAAAATATAGGATGTGTGTGTTGGTGGTCGTTGTTGTTTGAACAAGTAGGTCTTTATTGTCATTCAGCTAAACTTCTGGAAGGCAAGCTTCTAATGCTGCATTAACTACGTCCTGAGGCTGGTTTGTTACAAAGCAATATTGGTAAGTCATTGGCTTTGTATTTATGTTATTAACCCATAATAATCAATATGAGTGGAGGTTTACTTTTTCAGAGAAAGACATGAATACTGTGCCATTTTCTCTCTCACTTCACATTAATCAGAGTTCATATCCAGGGAGTGAAGAGAGAAACCAATACTTTCAGCTGTGATAGTTTTTCATGCTAAAACATTCTTCAATGTCATGTAAGTATTTATATGTCTGATGAAGTACAGATAAAAGTAGCAGATTCTTAGGCGTTTTATCAGTATTGGATTCTCAACATAAGCAACCGCTGTTTTTCGCTGTTTTCTCCTCGTGCACCAAAATCGAAATATGAGACACATCCTTTCGAATTGCTAGTCTTTTGTGTGGCTAGTAATTGTGGTTTTAAGAGACAGCTTTGTACCAGTAATTATCATTACTTTAAATGAGAGCAAATTATAATACTTTTAAAAATCAAGATAAAAATATTTAAAAAATGAAACTTAATGGCAATGGAAAAATCTTATGTCTCTCTGAAACTTCTCAATATACTTTCTTTTCTGGCACCATGCTTATGTTGCCACTAGGAACTTGATCCTTAAAGCAAGAGGTGAGAACGTAACAAACTGTGCAATGGCACCTTGGTGCCAAGATAGATTCAGTGCAACCATATTTTGTTTTTGTTATTCCTGGCACTTTTGGAAAGAATGATTTCATAATGCCTGAAATGTTTCTGAGGAGAAACAAGATTTCCACCAAGACCTCTTTCTTTCTTCCTTTCCCTTAACTTTTAATTATTCTTCTGGGTTGAGGAGCTCTGCTTAGAGCTTGTGTTATACATCAGACTGGTAAGCAGTATTTTTTTTTTTTCTGTGTGTACTTAAAAAAAAAACAAATAGGAGGAACATAGTGTTATGCCCTCTTTCAAGAGTTATGTTTACAGTTAAGAGTGCCTATGTTTATAAACCATGGGGAGGCAGTCTTAATGGAAATAAATAATTGCTATTTGTAGGGCACAGAGAAGCTCATGAGAAGGTAAACCAAACTAATTACTGAAAATTTTAACAGTAGCTGTTTTGTCAAAGTGAGCATTGAGTGTCTGTTGCATTGGTATCCTGATAGACACAGTACACTCTGTGTAACGGTACTGCCTAGATACAGAGGCAGCCAGTTGGTCTAACTCCCTGTATTATGTCTTAAAAGTGACTTTTTTCAAAAGTAACAAGAGTACCTAATAGAAAGTTCTTTTTTAAATTGTGACCTCTCAAAAGAAGGGCCAATTTGAGCCTGACCATTTGTGATTGAAAGCTGTCTCCTGGTTGTGATGTACCAAATGACTATAAAAGTCAGTGGTTTGGTTAAAGAGGGAGTAGTGGAAAACAAGTGCATTCCTGTGGTAAGATGATGGGAAAAGGAAAATGAAGTAAAAGAAATGCAAGGAGAACCATTTTGAGGCTGTTGGAAAAACAGTGGCTTTAGCCTTAATGAATTCTGCGTTTTTGGTTTTTTTTGCATGTGGGGGTTTTGGGTTTTTTTTAAATAAACTGAGCCCTAAGGCAAAAGGGTGGGATCCAGACGGTGGTTACAGTGTTGATTTTTGAGTAGAAAGGTCAGCAGCTTGCACCTGCCAAAAAGATTTTGGTCAGAAATGGTTAGAATGTGGCTTTACGTACGGATGGAGGAAGAGGAGCTCTGGTAATTTCTCTGTATGTGAACAGCTCTGGAGCCCCTGGAATCATCTTTTGCAGATATAGAAGTTATAATGGTCAACATGAGGCTTTCGGTGCTCAACTAGCATCCACTTTCTGTTGCAGTTAGAGAAGGGCTAGAGGGAAGGATCTTGCATGTAGCTGGAGTGGTCTGAGATTCGGCTTCTGAAAACTGAACAAAAAAACCCTAACAAACCACCCCAACCAAAACCAAATCAGTCCTTCTCTTCAAGACCACTTGTTTACAAGGAACACACCGTAAATATAATAGGATCATTTGCTCAAAGGACGAAGCTGTTTATGTTACTACTACCTTTTGTAGCAAACAGTAGAGAAACTCCATAGGAAAGCTTGTTAAAAAAGAATTACAATGATCAGATCAAAACTAGGACATGGTCTTAAAAAAAAAAAAGGCATCCAATCAAATGTTTGCCATATTTGACAAATAATTTTCCTCCAGATCTTTTCTGTGAAAGATGCTGATGGTTTTCACCTAGGTAATGTGAACAGGTACTTTCTCTGCAGTGTAGGAAGAGATGCTACTAAGATGCTGTCTTCTGCAGTTCCATAAACACTGTCTTGAAATACAAGTGACAGAAGCAAGGCAGAAGTAATAATATTATACAAAATTTAAGAATGTCTTTAAGCAAATGAGATCCAACTCAAAGAATCTGTTTTCATTCTCTGACAATTATGGTTGTGTTTTGCTTTTAAGACGGGTGCCCTGGTCTTAAAATTCTTGCTGCTCTGGAATTTCCTTCCCTTCCAGAACTGAAGTCTTCTGTATGTAATTCAGCTTTCCTGAATTTTCTTTCTTTTATAAAAAGAGTACCCGGTTCATTGGTTCTGGGTAGGTTTTTTCCTTACTTCTTCAAATGTTTATTTGCAAATACCGGTTCAAATAAGCAATATTACATTCAAAGAGATTGTGTCCAGAAAATAACTTTCTAAATAGCTTCAGATACCTCATCATCTTTCTTACAGTGAAAAAAAAATATTTTTAAGTTACTAATTTCTCAGGCCTGGTATGATTCTGTTTTCTTTCCATAGCTTTCTCATATACACAACAACATGAATTACTCAAGACCTCACTTTAAAATGTTAACATTTTTTAATCTAACTGCAGAGGGTTACCTAATGGTGATAATGCCACCTGCAACAATTATTTTATAACTCTTCAAGCTGTAGATATATATTAGGCGTTAGACAGCGTTAACAACTTTCTTGAAGTACCTGAGAAATCCTCCAGGATCGTGATGCTAGAAGACCTTTTTATTGCTTCCTTGATGTAAAAATATTGCCAGGGACTTCACTTAATGACAATCTATCAGCGTAACACTTCAGTTATATTTCTTAATATCATGGTATCGTTCAGGTGGTAATAAAGCATAAGCAATTGAAAGCACAAGGTCTAGCTATTTATCTTGTTTTGTTCTTGTAATCTACTTGAAATTAGGTTTAGCCACTACTTGAGTAGGCTTCCAAAGAAATATAAAATGTTAGATGAAGGAGTTTTGGAGACAGTGTGGTAGTCTTCCATCTGTATTGGTACTGAATGTGACATGATGGTGCTTCTGTAATTGTTTGTGGGGTTTTTGCTGTTTGTTTGTTCTTTTTTTATTTTTCTTCTTCCTCTCCCCCTACTCATGTTGGAGGGTTGAGATGGTGACTGAGATCACCTATCACTTGCTGCAGGAATAACACACTGCTTTAACCAAATTCAAACTGGAGAATTGCTCTTGATCCCCATAAATTCCTTCCTAAACACTTAATTTTCTTGCTCTACAATAATGCCTTCGGTTTAGAACAGCCACTAATTAACTCCTTTGAGTTGTTTATTCCCCGTTTGGATCTGTAAGAATATAATCGCCATTCTGTTGCCTAGTCTTACACAACTCTGGATATATTATAGTATTGTTTGGGATCTTTACATGAAAGATGTGACTAAATGTCCGTTTATTATGTTTCATTTTTAACTTGTGGAAACTGTAGGAAGAGAAGCTGTAGCAGTTGTGGCACTGGGGTTTGAAAGCACAGCTGAAATCTTTAAGAGAAAAGAAAAAGAACAGAGTTAGGGGCAGAACAATTACAAAGCTCACTCAGACATGACTTGTCTACCAAGAAAATTTCAGTTAAGAATTACCTTCTAAATCTGGAAATATTTAAAGATGTAAAACTTAGGGTTAATTAGCTCATTAAATATTAGGCTGAGGAGAATTCAAGAAAATTATTCTTGATTACACTCAAAAAGAAGTGCTTTGTATTTGAGATGAAACAATTTTATTAAAGGGTAGGCAAGGAGAGGTAATTAAAGATATGGAATAATATATGCATTTTGAATATCATCAATGGTAATGAGGCCAAAAGGAAGAGATAAGGTTAAGTATAATGCTGTGATCCACAGTACTGTAGATTAAAAGAAAGCACTAGTAATGTAGCCTGTGTGCCAGGGCAACTCCCTGAGAAATATCTAGAAGGTAATAGCAGCCATTCCAGGCCAAATGAAAGGTCTCGTTAGCTCAGTGTGTTGTGTCTGACAGCACCCATTAAAGAACATAATGATGATTCCCTGACCTATTCTCCCACCTTCTAGAATTTTAGTAGTCAGAATTTTTTTTTAAGCTGCAAGCAGAATTTTGGGGTTTGGTAGCCCAATAGCTTTTTGAAACCTTGTAAACTTCTGCTATCTACAGTTTCTAGTGGTAAGAAAGGTTAACCATGTAAAGATAAATACCTTCTTTTGGTTGCTTCACATGCACTATTGGATCATTTTATTCAATATCATCTAGTTCTTTGGTTTTGCCTATGATTTTTAGATTTGACCTGCTATTGTGGAGCCTCACCTGAGAGCTGCTCCAGGCTTTGGCTCTGCCATGTTGTTCTCCTGTATAGTGTTTGTGTGTATGTCTGTAGTAAATATGCACATATGTATATGTGTGGGTATAGGAGATATGAATAAAAATGCATATAAAGTATGTATATTCATATAGTATTTCCTCACCTAGTGGATGAGGCGAAGGCTGTGGATTTGGTCTACCTGGACTTCAGTAAGGCCTTTGACACCGTCTCCCACAGCATTCTCCTAGAGAAGCTGGCGGCTCACGGCTTAGACAGGTGTACTCTGCGCTGGGTCAAAAACTGGCTGGACGGCCGGGCCCAGAGAGTTGTGGTGAATGGAGTTACATCTAGTTGGCGGCCGGTCACGAGCGGTGTTCCCCAGGGCTCAGTTTTGGGGCCGGTCTTGTTCAATATCTTTATCGATGATCTGGATGAGGGGATCGAGTGCACCCTCAGGAAGTTTGCAGACGACACCAAGTTGGGCGGGAGTGTTGATCTGCTCGAGGGTAGGAAGGCTCTGCAGAGGGACCTGGACAGGCTGGATCGATGGGCCGAGGCCAACTGTATGAGGTTCAACAAGGCCAAGTGCCGGGTCCTGCACTTGGGCCACAACAACCCCATGCAGCGCTACAGGCTTGGGGAAGAGTGGCTGGAAAGCTGCCTGTCAGAAAAGGACCTGGGGGTGCTGGTTGACAGCCGGCTGAACATGAGCCGGCAGTGTGCCCAGGCGGCCAAGAAGGCCAATGGCATCCTGGCCTGTATCAGAAATAGTGTGGCCAGCAGGAGTAGGGAAGTGATCGTGCTCCTGTACTCGTCCCTGGTGAGGCCGCACCTCGAATACTGTGTTCAGTTTTGGGCCCCTCACTACAAGAAGGACGTCGAGGTGCTGGAGCGTGTCCAGAGAAGGGCAACGAGGCTGGTGAGGGGTCTGGAGAACAAGTCTTATGAGGAGCGGCTGAGGGAACTGGGACTGTTTAGCCTGGAGAAAAGGAGGCTGAGGGGAGACCTCATCGCTCTCTACAGCTACCTGACAGGAGGTTGTAGCGAGGTGGGTGTCGGTCTCTTCTCCCAAGTAACTAGTGATAGGATGAGAGGAAATGGCCTCAAGTTGCGGCAGGGGAGGTTTAGATTGGATGTAAGGAAAAATTTCTTGACTGAAAGAGTGGTTAAACATTGGAACAGGCTGCCCAGGGAAGTGGTGGAGTCCCCATCTCTGGACGTATTGAAAAGATGAGTAGATGAGGCGCTTAGGGACATGGTTTAGTGGGCATGGTGGTGTTGGGTTGATGGTTGGACTCGATGATCTTAGAGGTCTTTTCCAACCTTAATGATTCTATGATTCTATCTGCTGGTATTCCAAGTATCAAAAAGTATTGGCAAGCAGTATTCGAGATATGAGGACACCATGGATTTATACAGTGATAGTGTTTTCTCTGGTTCTCTGTGCTTTTGCCGCAGGTTCTTAATGTGCAGGTTTTCCTCTTACCAGTGTAATCCTGTCCCAGTAGGACAGACAGCAGCTCTGCACATGGAAAGATGCTGAGAAATTGCTTTGTGTTGTGCTCAGATCTGGGAGTGATGGGAACCACAGTGAGATGAAGCTATAAATTTCACAGGAGCAAGCTGTTTCCATGTTCCACTTCAAGTGTATCATTGTTAATACGGGTAAAAGATGTAATTCAGGTGGTGACTGTAAAAATGGGAAGTAAACTTTCTTAATTGTTCTTTCCTGAGCATTAGGCTGTGGTGTCAAGTGGTCTGTTTGTTTTGGCCTTGGTTTTCTTCCCATAGACTTTTTTTGGTTTGTAAACCTTCAGGACCAGAATCTACTCCTTCATTAGGCCTCTGCCTAAGAGGAGCGGAGGCTATTTCTTCTACCTGCAAAAGGAACAGGTCTAGTTACTGAGTTTATATGAAGAGCCCTTTTCAGTACTGTCATCGGCAAATCGCAGCTTTCTGAAGGCAGCATGGAGGCTGTGAAAACTGTGATCCATTTGCCATTCATGTGAGGGAAGGACATGTACATGTAGGAAAGTTTGTTTTGCATTAGATCTAGAGATGTTTGTCTGAGCATCATAATGACAGTAAATTGTCTTTGCCAATTATTTCAGCACCCCAGTTGAAGGGGAACCTGCCCTAGAAGTAAGCAGGTTCTTCAGTGTAGCCAACGATATTTAGATCTTGCAAAGGAGTTGCTAGTCTCCCATCCTTTTCCTTGCCCTCTTTCTGACTTGAATTTTATTTGTAAGAAAGTTTACCAGTGAGTTTCACAGATAACGCTGTATGTTTGTCTACCTTGTGTATGATAGTGATTGATTTCCCCTTCCCCTCCTTTTTAAACGGAATATTTTCTAGGGTTTCTTGGTTATTTTTAAATGAAGAAAAACATATCCTTCAGAGTACCAGATGCTTCACCTTACTGTATCTTTCTAGTTTCTCTTGAGTCAGCGTTTGGGTGCCATTTTGCATTTAGGAATGTGTTTTTTGACTGAAACCAAAATAAAAAAAATATTTGTTCTTAGAAAAGTATATTAAAGAGAGAATTTGTGTACCTCTGATGGCTTCTGTCCTCTGAAGTCCTGGTTATTATACACACAATAAATTAAACCTACTTAGTCGATAATCCTCATTAACCTCATCAGGTAGAGGTGATAAGCACTAGGTAGTAGCATGTACTTGTGTTCTGGTAGTATTTTTAAATTCCGCAGTTCTAGAGTTAATGTTGATGGCACGACACTATTATGTTTAAATTGTAGAATTAAAACCTCAGCTTTAAATTTACCTTGGGAATTTATTTGGTAGGCATTTTTGTGTTTGAGATGACTTACAAGAAATAATTTTCAATATTGCCTTCTATGTTTAAAGATAGCCTAGCAATTGAACTGTTAAGTTGTCTTTTTGGGTTGCTTTTTTTTTTTTTAATGGATTCCTAGAGGAGGAATGAACTCTGCAGTCATGAGCAGCCTAATGCATGCTCTGCTGAAATTTTTTCTTTGCTTCAGTAGTATTGGATGACCCTGTTAACTAAAGCCTACCAGTGATCCAAGCCTGGTTCTTCGTGGGCAGTGTTAACAGTGGGGTTCGGTGTCCCTGAGGATGGTGTCAGTGGCACACTGCTTGCCAGCGGTTCTCATCTGTGGGAAAACTTTCTGAGGGAAAAGGTGCTTGGGGTGAGATCTGTTTCTTGGTTGCTGATGGATCCAGTACTGATCACCTGGGCCTTTTTTCTCAGTCTCCTGTATCTGCCTTAGGAGGGGCTAAAGGTATTGGGGGAGGAAAGCAGAGAAATGGATATTTGGTGCACAAACTGAAAAATGCTTATAAATATATTTCATATTTTTCTTTATTTGGAGAATATTACGTGGCTTTATTCACTAAAATAATTGGACTTTTATGAAAATATAGGCTGAAGTGATACCATGCTAGGTGAAATGTAATAGCAATCTCAGATCAAGTTGCTCATACTTCCTTTTCTGGCTTGCTTTCAACTGTGCCTGTGAGCGCAAAGGAATGGCATGTATTTATACATTTGTAAATAAGATCCCACACATTTTCCGCTTGAGAACATGCACTCGGACCTTTTATGGTCAGAAGGGGGTGTTTCCCTCTGTCTGTGAGCTACCCAGAAACTACACATTTTCAAGTATGCAGTTCAGAAACTTACAGATAATACTTCGTAAATTTGAGTTTAAATAAAGAAGTTTGGGGGATTAAAGGCAAAAAAAGTATTTTTTTCTCTTTTTTTCAGTAGAAATATACTTTAGGATAAACAAACAGGTTTTTAAGTCCATGTTCTTGCTAAGCTGAATTGCCTCATTCAGCTTTACTTCTAAAAATAACACTTAGATCAAGCTCTCATGACTATGTTTCTTGTTTTCAAAATGTCTGTTTATCAAGAGAGATTCAGTTGATAATCGCTTATTAGGATGTCCAGAACTCTTTCTGGATATTCAGTGTCAGTTGATCATAATGGATCAACATACTCTAGCAATAATATTCTTAGAAGAATTGATTTTGTGTTTTTTAAAAAATAACCAAAAACCCACCTAGGTGACATGAAAATATTTCAAAAATAGTAGCTACTAACTGGTCTATTATTTCACTTATCAAAGAAATTTCTGATTCAGTTTGACTGATATCCAACCCCATAAGACGGATGCAGAACACTTAAATGTCACTGCTATTAAAACATACTGTTATATTGAGTAATATAGAAGCCACAAATGCAATAGTATACTTATGAAGCAATTTAGCTGCAGCGAGCATAATAAATATGTTATCTTTCTTTTATGTGAAATGGTGAACTGTTTTAGGGAAACTGCAGTGTGCAGTACAAAATGTGTGTCCAGGTGGGGTTTCATTTTCCACCAACTGTATCACTTCTGATCATCAGAGCTTTGAAGACTGCAAATAATCTGAAGCTGGACAACTTGAAATGCTTGAAATACACTAGAAGAGCTATAGCTTTTTCAGCTATTAAGAAATGTTTTTAGTACTTATTCCATGATGCACACGCTACTCCACTCTGGCTTTTATATTAAAAGGTTTTAAATAGTTTTTTTTTTTAGATCAGTTGCTTGCTGTCTTCAGATTCAGCAAGTATTACAGTTTTTTTCTGCTTAAAAAGAAGAAATAATGCCTACAGAAAGAATAATCACTTGCTGATTACTAGAAGGGCTAGCTTTCAAAATTTTCACTTAGTTTCCCAAAGATGCATTACACTGAAAGATGTGAGACTTGCCATTGAAGTGTTACTCAATTTCTGGCCTGTTTAAATAGGTCAAAATATAATGTTTCAGTTTGCTGTGATTTTAATAACAGTAGGTGTCATTATAAGTGACAAGAAGATATTTTGAATTATAGTGCTTCTGTGCATTTTACATATTCAGTTGCAGTTCAAGGTAAGCTTAAAGTGTTTGGGAAGCTTGCTTTGTTCTACTCAGGATGAATTGTATGTGATAGCCAGTTCTCTTTCACTTAGGCTGCCTTTGGTCATATCATTTTGCAAATGCAGAATTGGTGCATTCTTCGGTTTAGATCACAGCAGTCGAAATTTGCAGTCAGTGGAGACGTCCATAAAGGATTTGGCTTAGAATTTTGTGGCATGATCTGTGTAAGTTCTCTGAACCAGTCCATACGAGTAGGAACTCAGACAAGAATTAAGATTACCTTGCAGATGCTTTCATAATATAGGGAGCTTTCTCTCCAGCGTCATGTTCTTGCATTAACCAGTGTTTATGTAATCTTTGAAAATATGTAGTAAAACAATTCTCAAGAGTTAGGTAGTACTTGTATTTATTAGTTCTTGCACAGGCAAAAGTCTTAAGTTTTGTGGTACTGTAGGTTTTTTTCCTTAATAAGGAATAAGGAATTGGCTGTAAAATTAACTTTTTTGGGTAACGTCACTAGAGGTTTATTGAACAGGGAAAAAAAGGGGGGGGGGGGGTGGAGAAGTGATGATACGACACACAAGAAGAATGAATTTGCCAAATTGATGCTATTGATGCTTTACTTGCAGGTGAACTTTTACCTGCCACTTGCCATATCTTGTTTATAAAGGAGTTGGTAATTCATATTCTTGCCTAACTTACACATGTGGAAGTCAGAAAAGTTTTATGGGTGAGAAAACAGTTATGTGATCATCTCTTGCCTTAAGATGAGCCAAGAAATGAACTCCTGTTCCAAAGAAGTAAGAAACAGTGGCATAACAGACTTCCTAGGGCACTTTCTCAACTTAGCTCTTCATTACTTTGTGTAGGCCTAGAAATCCCAGTGCCACGAGTTAATTAGTGGCGTAATCCTGAACTTTGCTCAGCCGGAGGCAAGCAAAGCTATTACTTAAGTGGAAATAAGTGAGCAGGATTAAAACAGAGAAAATTGGGCTGCAAGGGGATCAAGTGTATTCCTAGAACTCAATTGTTGTCACTTAATGTGTTTAATTATCTCTTGATTCACAGGGTATGCCATGTCTAATTATCTGGAGTTACAAATAAATAATCTGCAAATTTTTGAGTTAAAACTGCCTTTTTATTGATGTTAGACTAAAATATGTCTTCTGTGAAGTCTCACTACAAACCAGGACACCATTTTGCTGTTTTCCTTTTTTCTTTAGTTTTTGTTTCTCCTGCCGCCTCATATCAGATTAATTACTTTTTGTACTGTTTCTCCATTTCCAACTTTTTACAGTCGTTATTGGTAGCCCATTATATGAGTTATTTTCTCTTCTGTGTGATTTTGTAGTTGATGTTGGTTAATGATGTCATTGCTGAGGGCAGGGGGATGACCTAGGTGACCTCTCAAAGGTCTTACTGATCTCTCTTTCCTGTGATTGCATATTAAACTTGCTCCCCCGTTAGCCATACACAGTATCATGGAGCTAATTAATGTTTTAGGTGAGAAACACATCCATGACTTACTAGATAGGAAGTGATTCTTCTCTTGTGTTAAATACAGTGAACACTTTGATCCTGACCAGGAAGCTCTTCAGAGGGACTCTGTGCTAAAAGTTCAGCTGCTGCTCAGGTGCTTTGCTAGATCAGGGTCAAAGTGTTGAGTATCTTGTAGGTTCAGATCTATTTCTTCTGACCCAGTGAGTAGTGATGTTTAAAATGTAAACGTTTGTTACAGTAAGGTGTTTTGAAATAGAAACAAGTGCATTATACCTGCATAGTCAAATACATCACAAATTGAGGCTATAAAATAATAATTTGAACCTGATCACCTGTGCAAAGTATCAGATTGCTTATTAAACTGGAAAGCTCTGTTGTTTTTCATCTTATCTGTGCTTTTTTATGGTCTGTCTGCACGTAACATCAGTTGTTGGTCTGAACCACACAAAAGTGTGTTTGGTTACTTAAAGGCGACCTCTTGCTTTGAATGATAATGAAGCAGATGGCATCCTCTATTACCACTGAAGCTGAAAACGTGGTATATAGAGAATAAAGGAACAAAACTCTGCAGTTGTGGAATTATCAATGAAAAGCTCCAAAGACAAAACCTTTCTGTGATTCAAAGCCTTGTTAAAAATTCCAGTGGCTCTTTCCAGCCTAAGCTGATAGGAAGGCTATATTCATAAGCCCGGGATATTTGTGAGAGCTCTGGTTGTGGTGGCACCAAAGGGTTAAAGTTCAGTCTTTATTTTCAGATCTCTTCACCTTTAAAGTAGCAGGTCATCAGCTTTTATGTTCCATGGTTGTTGGTTTTTACCTGAAATTAGGAGAGGAATAATTCTTAGCTGTCAGAGCCCTGAAATAGTTTGCACCATCAAAAAAGCTTAATGTGATTTTTTTGTGATGATCATGTATGCAATTTTATTGTTCTTTCCAACAGCACTGTGATCTGCTTTTTAGTACAGCTTCAGGATAGTCTTAACAGTCTTTTTACTGTCATTGTGATTAGTTATCAGAAGTCTTGCATGTGAGTGAGGAGAAGGTAATCCAAAACCTTCCTTAATAACAGGAAATATTTGCCATTTCACCTCCAATACAAAAGAATTCATGTTTGCTGAAAAGCTGGGTCCTTCTAAAGGTCAGAACTGTGGAGCTGTTGCATCCTTTGCTTTCACAACTCCTTTCAGTTTTGTCTGTTTAGAGTCAACCTCTCTTGCATTCCCAGCAGATAGTGATTGGCTTTGGTTTTTGTGGTGTGGGTGGGCTTTTTTGGTGTATTGGTTTTTAATAGGATACAGAAAAATGGTATGAAAATAGGATTTTGAAGCTTTTGGACAGGAAAGTTGAAGTACTGTTGCTAAACTGATGAGGCGGGGAATGTGACACTGAGTTTGGGTATTAGTAAGTTAGACTCAACTAAAGTAGATTTTATTGCCAATTTTGTATTTGTAATAGTATCCTCAGTTACTGCTCAAGTTCAGGGCTAAGATTATTAATTTATTAAAATTGTAATGAAACAGAAGAATATTTTTGAACTGACATAATTCAAAGTTGAAGTAATTGATGGAGACATTTTCTTTGTCTTTTTTTGTTAAAGAGCAGACAGTGCACAGAATGGACATGAGGAAAGGTGAGGTTTTGTTGTATTTAAGGCATTTGACCTTGATTTGGAAGTCTGCTTCAATCTCTAGGTTTCCCAGGGTTTTTCTGCTGTGATTCTGGGCTAGGTACTTCTGGTCATTTTTGAATATCACCTTCACCATTATAAAATGACTGTCCTACGTTTGCCTGCTGAGTTATAATCTAACCCCAGAAATAGCTAACATCTCTTGATACTCTCCTATTAGTAGTTGCTGACTACCTAAAAAGCTGCTCTGTTCATGTGTATATCCAGAAATACTCCACTCCTGGCAAGCTCAGGTGATGCTTTGTCATCATGTGAGCTGTCTCCAAATGCAGATGACGTTCTTCTGCCGAACTTCCCAGCTGGACTTGAATGGGGAATCAGGCTGTACTTTATGCACATTTACACAAATACGCTCCCCACGAACACAGTGGCAGTGCCTCCTGCTTGCAGTAAAGAAATCTGCTCTTTTCTGAAGCTTAGATCATGATGGGAGAGGCACAGGATTTCTCCTTTTTCTGAGGGATTTCAAACCTTGTGTCTGACATTCCTGGAGAAAAGCTGTAGTGCGGCACTTAAGGATCCCTCCAGGAGTATGTCATTTGATGAATTTGAACACATCTCTGAGTGGAATTGAACCAGGGCTTAAATAGTCCTGGTGTTTGTTAAGTTACGAGGCTATTGCTTAAGAAGTGGAGTAGCAAAATTGCCCGTTTCTTTTTAAAAGAAATGAGCACCTTAGGAGCTTCAGAAGGAGACTCTGACTTATGGATCTGAGTAGATCTGCTTTGAGTGGGGCACTGAGGCCTTTGAAAGAAGAGAGACTTCTTTAATAACAAACAAACAAAAAACAAAAAAACCACCCACCAAAAAAGCACATCCTCCTCCGCCATAGTGTTTTATTTTCTCGAGTCTGCTTTAAGTCTTTCCATGGTACACATACTGATTTGAACTGGTGAGGTGGTGGTTTTTTGTTGTTGTTGTTTAAAACACATTTTTCTTTCCAGGATCCTAATACAGGTTTCCAGATTCGCTTGGGAACTATGCACCCAATATTTAGGTATGGCAGCGCCCATAGGATTTTTTTTTTTAACTTTCCTTTTATATTTTCATACTGTGAAATTCTGATTTTTGAATGGTTCTTCTAAAAATTGATAAATGTCTCCATTTTTAAAAACAAAAACAGACACACTTGTCTGGCATTATTTTGGGTAAAATGAAAATCTACACATTTCATTTATATTGCTCTGTAAGTGAATGCTAATCTGTTGAAAGAACAGTCTATACTGAGGAAAGAAAAAGTGCAGATCTGTGGAACATGGCCTTTAGATATTGGTTTTCAAGGAGCTTATGAAAATATACAGAAGCGTTTATTGTATTTAAAATTTTAGACTTCAGTAATTCACATTTCAGTATCAATAGATAGATAATAAGTATTGCTGTTGATGGGCTGCATTTTTGATCATCTTATTCCACTTGATAAATACAAACTTAAGAACTGTACTCTAGTCAGAGATGGTCATTCAATTCCATGTCTTGAATTCCTCATTTCACCATTATTTGTCTTCCCTCCAGCCCCCTTTTTTCCCTCTTGTTTGAATAAAACCTACAATGAACTGTAACCTGAAGCCCATTGACTGGGAGATTTCCAGAAGTCTATTTCACAGCTGATCCTTTGTGCTTTATTAAAAACAAAGCTAAAGTACAAAACTTTGAGAATTTTGCCTGTGCAACAGGTAATAAATATGAACACTACTTAACGCTTAAGGTTTTTTACTATCTTCAGAGACTCAGTATTTGTCTCAAGAATTCATCAAATTTGCAAGAGAATTTGATACAGCTTTGGTTTCTAGAAAAACGTGAGCAAAATAAATCTATGAAGTACAGTAAGTGTATTTATAACAGTTTGGTTGCTACTATGAGAGTATGAAATAATAACTCCATACTTAATATTAGGATGCATATGGTACCTTTTTAAGAGGTATTATAAATTTGAATGTAAAATAATGAAGTCCTCCTCTTGTTTACATATCTAGTGAAGAGAAAGAAGCAAATGTAGTCTTGTTTTTCTGTTCTTTGAACATATTTTAGTATAATGTGTGTCTTGTAAACTCACAAATGTAAATGTGGATAAACAGCATTATACCTTATCAACTTCAATGTGCATACCAGCTGGAGGACAGACCTATAAAAAGAATGTTCTGGAAGCTGTAACTTGATGGCTTTTCTCGTGATCTATTTTCATTCTGCAAAAAAGCATTTTTGGCCTTACCGAAGTGGAAAGAATGTAAACTGAGACGGTTCTGATTGGGGCTTTTGAGATTTTGATTTTGTAGTCAATGTGAAGTTAGAAACATGCCCAGTTCAGTTGAACTCAGGGTTGGGGTTGACTGTCATAGTGTTATCCCAATTTAAAGCTGAAATTAGTTGCCAGAAGTTTTGAAAGCTCAGTGTATATATAAATTAGAGAGTTGCAACTTCTGGTAAAGGTGATGTGTAACTCCAGTTTCCAGTTGTTGCTTTCCAGTTGTCCAGTTTGCCTTGATGTAAATATCACTGATTTCTAAGATACTTCTACTTGTTTTTTTTCTCCTTTTTTCCACATACAAGTCTGTACCAATATTGTTGTCTTGTCTGGTCTGTTTTGCAAGTAGAAAAGTGTACTGTTAGTATGATGGTCCTATTAACAACCGGAGCGTGGATAAACATGTAGATCTTCAGTGACCACAAAACTCTAACTGCATGACAAGTAGATGAAAAATCAGATTTTCATGTAAGCAACTTGAAGGCCATTATAGCCAAGTTCTCATGGAAGCCATCTATTACATAAGCCCATTGTATCATACCATAAAAGGAGAGTTTTCTTGCTTTAAATTGAGGAGATGTTAAACCAGAGAGATAAAAAGAGAGATGTAAAATTGAAAAGCCTTTTGGTTTACCATCAAAGACGTTCTGTCAGCGCTAAAATATTGCGTTGACAAGAGAGGAGGGTGAATGTTGTCCCCTGCATGTGAAGCAGTGAAGCACTGTTCCATTCAAGCTTTGTTCTCTATAATAAAACAGGAATGACACCCTGTTGGGCATGCATTTTTAGGCGGAACGAGCCTCTGATCTTTTGCGTACACCTTTACACAAGTAGTGGGATCATTCACAGCCTATGGAGTCGATCCCAATGAAATGTCTGGCTAAGAGCTTACAGGATCAGTCTTAATATTTACTTGCTAAACTGGTAAATTGTGTTCATGTTCTATATCCGTGTATCTAAAAGATATCTCATATGTGTTGTGCTCTGTAAGATCATGTCTACCCTACAAGTTTAGACAGTAAGTGAAGAAACAGTTCAGAACGCCTGCAGATCTTAAAAGGTCTGATGTTACATATGAGATGAGTTTCTTTTTCTCTGCAGGAAGGTGAATACACTGAACTGTTATGTTTAGTGCTTCTTGTTGACATTATTATTACCTTTTCTAAGTCAGTAGGCTTTATAGTATGACCGGAGTCCTGAAACCCTATCCTTTGCTGGTGAGAAACCATTGAATAATTAGGGCTGATTACAAATTGGACTATGTTTTTGCATCTAAAAAAATTAATTGTAGGACTCTCATCTTCCCTCTCGTGTCCATCCCGTTTCCCCCCTCCATGTTTCCTATCTTTCTTTCCTTGTATTTTTTTAATGCTAGTTTTATTACTAAAAGTTAAGCTCACACAGGTGGTCCTGTCAGGCTATAAAAGTGGTTGCTCAAGCAATATGAGAAGACTGCCTGAATAATGCTGGGTTTTACATTTAGGGCTGATCTTGCTTAGAAACCCTCAGATAGGATGTATGTAAGAGAGCAATAAATTATATGTAACTTGTAAAACATTCTGGGATATGCATGGGATACAAGATCAGTTGGCAGCACAAATTTTTCCGTGAGGGGTATGTTTCTAAGGTATCTGGCAAATAGCTTCATCAATCTTTGCTGTTTACCCTTTAATAATGGTGATAGTTTACTTTACATATTATTTCTTTGGGCAAAGCTTGTTGAATGGTCCCCAGGATCATGTAACTAGTGGCTGATGGAGTTTCATTTCCAGTCATAACAACTTTCCTGGCTTAAAAGTAAAATTTGTTACTTGCGGATATATAAATTTCTGTCCCATACATTCACTTTAAACTGTTGCTTTAATTAATAACACGCTTAAATTATAACATGTAAATTCTGTGGCCCATGAGCTTGTGTTAAAAACCTATTTTTGGATTCCTACATTTTTACTATCAGTGAAGATCATATTTTTAAAAATAGACTCATCATGGAAAGAAGCTCCTGGACATGTTCTGAATAAATGCTGAAAATAATGGGAAATTAAGAAACTGTGCTAATGGAGTGGTCTTGCAAAGTAGAATAGCTTGGACAACTGAAAAATCAAGGACAGTAGTCTGCAGATACAGAAAATCCACGAAACTGGTAACATTAGCAGATGTCGCTACTTTGCTTTTATGCATAGTGTCTTGTCTTGATTGTAGTTACATCAAGAGGCACTGTTGCAGTTGCCTGACTGTGGTGGAGCTTGAGAGATAAAGCTTAGTTCTGAAGCTGACACCCAACAGAAAATAAAGCAAGAGACACTCTGAAGCATAAATATCCTGAAAAAAATAAAAATCCATTTTTAGTTTGTTTTTTTAGGAAGCAGTATTTTGGTTTTGGACAAAAGGGTAATAAAACAAGGCCTGGATTTTTTCTCCTTCAGAGACGTGTGTGTATATGTATGTATATGTGTGTATATATAAAAAAAATAAAAGCATTGATGGGATCCACCTGAGGGTGCTGAGGGAGCTGGCAGAGGACCTCGCCAAGCCACTCTCCATCATTTATCAGCAGTCCTGGTTAACGGGGGAGGTCCCGGACGACTGGAGGCTTGCCAATGTGACGCCCATCCACAAGAAGGGCCGGAAGGAGGATCCGGGGAACTACAGGCCTGTCAGCCTGACCTTGGTGCCGGGGAAGATTATGGAGCGGTTCACCTTGAGGGCGCTCACAAGGCATGAGCGGGACAACCACAGGCTCAGGCCCAGCCAGCACGGGTTTATGAGAGGCAGGTCCTGCTTGACCAACCTGATCTCCTTCTGTGACCAGGTGACCCACCCAGTGGATGAGGGAAAGGCTGTGGATGTGGTCTACCTGGACTTCAGTAAGGCCTTTGACACTGTCTCCCACAGCATTCTCCTAGAGAAGCTGGCGGCTCACGGCTTAGACAGGTGTACTCTGCGCTGGGTCAAAAACTGGCTGGACGGCCGGGCCCAGAGAGTTGTGGTGAATGGAGTTACATCCAGTTGGCGGCCGGTCACGAGCGGTGTTCCCCAGGGCTCAGTTTTGGGGCCGGTCTTGTTCAATATCTTTATCAATGATCTGGATGAGGGGATCGAGTGCACCCTCAGGAAGTTTGCAGACGACACCAAGTTGGGCGGGAGTGTTGATCTGCTCGAGGGTAGGAAGGCTCTGCAGAGGGACCTGGACAGGCTGGATCGATGGGCCCAGGCCAACTGTATGAGGTTCAACAAGGCCAAGTGCCGGGTCCTGCACTTGGGCCACAACAACCCCAGGCAGCGCTACAGGCTTGGGGAAGAGTGGCTGGAAAGCTGCCTGTCGGAAAAGGACCTGGGGGTGCTGGTTGACAGCCGGCTGAACATGAGCCGGCAGTGTGCCCAGGCGGCCAAGAAGGCCAATAGCATCCTGGCCTGTATCAGAAATAGTGTGGCCAGCAGGAGTAGGGAAGTGATCGTGCTCCTGTACTCGTCCCTGGTGAGGCCGCACCTCGAATACTGTGTTCAGTTTTGGGCCCCTCACTACAAGAAGGACGTCGAGGTGCTGGAGCGTGTCCAGAGAAGGGCAACGAGGCTGGTGAGGGGTCTGGAGAACAAGTCTTATGAGGAGCGGCTGAGGGAACTGGGACTGTTTAGCCTGGAGAAAAGGAGGCTGAGGGGAGACCTCATCGCTCTCTACAACTCCCTGACAGGAGGTTGTAGCGAGGTGGGTGTTGGTCTCTTTTCCCAAGTAACTAGCAATAGGACGAGAGGAAATGGCCTCAAGTTGTACCAGGGGAGGTTTAGATTGGACGTGAGGAAAAATTTCTTGACTGAAAGAGTGGTGAAACATTGGAACAGGCTGCCCAGGGAAGTGGTTGAGTCCCCATCCCTGGACGTATTTAAAAGACATGTAGATGAGGTGCTTGGGGACATGGTTTAGTGGGCATGGTGGTGTTGGGTCGATGGTTGGACTCGATGATCTTAGAGGTCTTTTCCAACCTTAATGATTCTATATATATGTATGTATATAAAATATTTTTATGGAAAAGGCTGTAACAGCAAAATTTGGGGTTTAGCTGATGGTTTTGAAGGAAAACCTTCGAACATGGCTAGAACCAAGCAAAGTTTTCAGAAATAACAAACGTAGTGAAGTGAAAGGTGATGTGTAACGTACTACAATTTTTGGGTCACATAAACTTAAATTTATGCATGTGGTTGAATCTTTAGCCCTATAAATATGTAAACACACACAAAACTAGTAATACTTTTGAAATTAAACATTGTAAACCATTCCATTCCAGATTGGTTACAAAATATTAATCTTTATCCCTGTAAAAGCAGGAATTTACTAAAAGAACATGGACATATCTTTAGCACTGGAAATCTGAGTAGTGTCCGTGTAATATTGTGCATGCTATTTAAATAATCCATGAATTAGTCACACATTTATCAGCTTAACGTTGCTCTATTCAAAACTTCACACTGGACTGCAAACATTGAATCCCATAAACGCTTTTCCCAAAAGCTAATATGAGAAGCCTTACTGCTTTTTTTTTTTTTTTTTTTTGAAAAAAGGAAAACAAAAAAACCCCTGCAAAATCCAGCAAAATAGTGAAAGGTTTGTTTAAGAATATTTTGAACTGGTTTTGAATTTTTATATGTCTGCATTAATCTCAGCTGTCAGTAAAGTGCTGTTGTCGCATTATGTACTCCATTACTTGGGATTTAGATCCGATACTGATTTGATGTGGAAAATGTAGAGATAACTCTTTCCCAGGAAATAGAAGGGTGGTTTTTTTTCCTCATCTGCTGCTCTGCTTGTGTAAGATTGCTCTGGCCACAAAGCAGCAGTTACACCATTTACCTAACCAAATCCTGTAGCTCTATGACTGTGTCTGGTCTGATACAAGTAGTCTCATGAGCCATGGCAAGCAAAAAAGAGTTGCAGGTCCGTGCCAGCTATTCATAAAGCCAATTCTTTTGCCAACTGCTGCAAAGATCGGTTCTTCTTTCACTCTGTTTAGTGGCTGCGGTTGCATTCCACATGCGTGCTGTGTGAGGATCTCTTTATAGCGTCAAAATCATCCTAATGACTTCAGAACACCTGCTCCGTCATCAGATAATCATCATTGTGGACTATGTTAAGTTTTAGGCTTAATGAGGTGCTCTGAAAGGTGTAGATCTCATAATTAATGTCTGTGACATAAAATCTGCAAAGCATGACAGATACAATAATGGGTATTTATCTTTTTTGAGCTGGTACTATTGTACCCTGCTCTACCTCCTAAGCAGCCCTTCCCTGAAGGGTTTAAATGACAAAGGCCAGAAGCAATGTCAAGGACACCTGGCTTAACCTCGCTGTCTCGGCAACTCATAGTGAACAAACAGCATGCTTGCCACCTTTGCAGAATAAAACATGGAATGAAGGTCTTGGTTTGATGCTTTGGAGGTTGTTTTTATGTCATTTTAGAGTTAAACCTGGTGTTTCAACGTAATTGCAGGCTTGTTAGAAGGACAAAGTTGCAGTGTTGTGGTGGTGGGTTGTTTTTTTTTTTTTTTTTTTTTAAATTTAATGATTTGACTTTCTTCTGGAAGTAACAGGTATGATAATTTCAGTGTCACCCACTGTAACAGTGTCTGTATTATATCTCCTGTTAATGATAAAATGCTCAGAATTGTGTATACTTGACTATTGTATTAATGACAAACTTCTGACTATTGAAACATATACCTCTCTTGATTTTAGTAGTTCACCTAGTAGTTCACATGTGCATGTGAAGTTGGAGTTAATTCTCTCTTTGGAAGACGTGGTAACACAAGATTGTGTTCTTAGTTGGCCTGCAAAACCGTATTTCACTTCACTGGGCTGTGTGTCTTCTTTTCCGTTCCTTAGCTGTGTGTCTGAAAGACCACTTTTTTTAAAAGCTATAAATAACCTCAGACAAGTAGTTTAAAAAACAAACAAACAAATAAATAAAAAGACTGTGATCCAGCCATCAGCTGTGTAGACCGATTGTGGACACAGAGAACCAATCTTGGTGCCTGCTGAAGTCATTGGGAATCTTTTCCTTGACTCCAGTGAATGAGTGATCCTGCTTATACTACTTTGGAGACCTTCTCAGAACATGGCTCTGACCAAGGAGTCCCTGCTAGTGTATCCCTTGGGAAACAGAGACAGAAAAAATGTTCCTTGAAAACATTTTCCCCTTAAAGATCCCAAGGGGTCTTTTTTATTAAACAAAGCTGGAGGATAGAAGTTGGCATTTAATCTCTGTGTGTGTTGGCTAGCCTTAGGTAGATAGTGGTGCTCAACTCCTCTTGATAGTGTGTTGGTGTTGACTTCTTTGATCTGGCTATTGTAATCAGCTGTTGCCACAGCACAGACCCACCACACACATCTTAATAACAGGCCTCCCGTGGAGAAGCAGTGGTTGAGTGTTCTTAAGTAATGGATTTAATCTCTGCATAAATCTGAAGCTCTGTAGATAAACGTTTCAGCTAAAGAGTGTGTTAAGTTCCAACTCTGTGCTCTCCTCATGCAAACAGGATTCTCACTCTGTTTCATTGAGGTATGTGTTTGTGGTGTTCCTCGTTAGTGTGGCCACAGGTTCAATGTTAAGCTGCTAAATAATTTAACTTTTGTTTCTTCATAACACTGTACTCCCATCCGTCCTTGTTCCTGCTGCTCATTACTCCTTTCCAACAGCCAATTGCACAGGATTTGAAGGACATCTTTGTCTCTTTGTTACACTAGATGAAGGTTTTTTAAAAAAAAAAAAAAATCCTAAATAATATATTGCGAAGTTTTGGTGTGCAAAAGGGTAGTTGCTTGAAGAATTTTGTGAGGTTGCTTACTAGAGATTTGTTTCTGAATCCCAAAGTGCTTAAGAAGAACTAAGCTGAATTCACAGCAGGAAAAATTTCTAGAGAAAAGTGTATTAGCAAGTGGTACTGTGATGGCTCAGTGTGGTTCCTATGCCTTCATATACAGAAGGATATAGACAAATAGGGAATAAGTGAGAAACTGAGATGGAAAGGAATGTAAGAACTGATCAGAGAGGATGTGGAAATAAGAGGAAAGTGAAGGTTCATCAGTTCTTCTCCTGTGGAGGAATGGAAAAATGAAAGAAATGGCAGATACAGAAGAGCAGATGTAGAAGATGATAAATGCATCTGCTTGTGAAAAGCAAAATACTAGATAAACTGCGATGGCTAGGATAAGACTGCAACTGATTGAAATAATTTGGTGTCATTCAGCCTAAGCCTGTGGTTGGTGTAAGCCAAAGCATTTAGTCTGGAAAAGCAGGTATGCTGCTATACTGCAAAGCAGCCCGTTGTCAGGGCCCATATTGAGAAGATAAAATAGACTGTGCTGTGCTAAAAAGGCATTTTACATATTGCTTAATACTTCAGTGTCTTTGTATTGCAAATACTGTTAAGCCTCCTTTTTCTCTTTTGTTTAGACTTTTTTGCAGAAACAAAAGACCAGCCAAGAACTATGAGTGGTTTGACATGTACTTCAGTTATTATATTATTATTGTTGTGTTATTCAGTATTTTTAAACAATATGTAATTTCCTCTGTATTGTGGTACATATGTAGAAATTTTCTGAATAGCACAGATTTTAAAAATGGAATGCAGTTTATCATTTCCTCAGAATGTCGACTACAAACCAGTTATTCTCAGCAATAAGAAAATGGTTTTTGGCACTGGAACATGTCTGTTAAACTTTCTCTAAGGCAGACCACCTGCTCCTCTACTGTATCTGTATTTTTGAGAGATACACCTAGTACGTGGAGGAAATGTTCTTGTGTAATGTTGTGTGACATTGTAAACTTGAGCTTTCTTTCTTTCAAAACTGCTGTTTGAGATGCAGTTGTTTCCTGGCAACATTTGAATGAATCTGTATTTTTTTTTTTTTTTTTTTTTTTTACATCTCCAGGAACATGGGATATTGGGAAACACACCTAAAGTAGCAGTGATATTTCTTGTGAGGTTAACTGCTCTTGGCCAGTGCTCACATTTTTAACAATTTCTTTTTTCTTTTGGAAACCCTATAAATATGAGTACACTGGGGGGGATTTGTGTGATTTAGTTTTTCTCTACCATGTTGACAATTATTTTTCTTTCTGTGGGTTAGGTCTACAGTCCAGAGATCACAAAAGTAACTACTGTAGGACAAGGATAATGAACACTACAGTAAAGTAAGAATGTGGAGACTTGAGCAAATTTCTGGGGTATTCAAGATTGTATGTTCCAGTTGCAAGTCCTAATCTTGGATTATGGCAAAATGTTACCTCAGAGTGGACTCACATGTGTTTTTAGTCTTGAAAGGCTCCAAAATTCAACTAACATAAACCTTTCATCTGTACTAGGGCAAAACTTTTGGCTGAAGCACTTATATGCAAGAGAAGGATTTGGAAGTTATATATACGTGTGGGTATATATATAATTACATCTAAAATTTTCCTTAAAAAAAGTTATGTTTCCATAGGATGACTTTTCTTTCAAAGCACTAGTTGCTACTGAGGATGTCATGTTGTTGCTATATATTTATACCATTGGGTTTTTTTTCTATGGAGCACACAGTATGTACAAGAAGAAATTTGATGACCTGCAAATACAGGCAATTATGATGCCTTCTGCCAGCTTTCCTGGTGGTACATTTTCAGTCACAACAGAATTTTAAATACACAGTTTTAAAACTGTGAGCATTGAAGTATTGCTCAGTCCTAATGCCATACAGTCCCATGTGAAGTCAACTGATAAATTTATATTTGCATAGTTATGGACATATGAATGAGATAATGATGTTTTATGGTACTTTTTTCTTTTTAACTCATTTTTACCCATAAGTAAGAAAAATGCACAATTTTTTTTTCATTCATTCTTGAAAAAGCAAGTTAGTTGCTTTAAAAGCAAGTTCAAAATGGTGACTGAATTCACTGAGTGCAGGATTAGATCTTTGGATGGTGGCAACGAAAGTTCATGTAAAAGGCCTACTTTGGTCCCATTAGATGCTGTTTAGAACAGTAACACTGATAAGGTTTCACAGTTAGAAATTTTCATGCATTACTTCTTTTTTTTTCTTTGAGCAAAACACTGATAGGCTATGCATCTGCAAGGCTGGGTTTTTTTAACTGAAGTATAGCACTCTGTTAATGACCAACTCTTTTTTTTTTTTTTATTGTAGGATAATCTTACATTTTTTAATTTATCTTTTAATATCTGGGTCTGGTAGATAATCTGTACTTTTAAATGGAAATACATATTTTTAAATGGTTCGGGATTTTATTCCAACATGACTCATGTTCATATGACCCAGAGTATTTAATAATTCCTTGTGTAACCTCCTATTTGCGATATTTATACCCGTTCCTCACCTAAATAGGAGTGTGGTGTATGCTTCCTACAGTCATATTAAAATGGTGGTCCTGAAATAAAAATCTATACCACTTTGTAAGAACTAATGCAACTTTCCACTATAAAGTGACAGTTTTCCCTGTTATTGCTGAAGGTAACAGAAGCAAACTCGGGGGCTGGAGGGTTAAGTGGAAGTGCATGCACATGTATGTGTGTGTACAAATAAACATACACCTATCTGGCAGGAGAAGGGGAGAAAGAATAGCTTTCACAGCGTGAAATCTTATGTATCCTCTGGATATTTGCCCCTTCCTAGGTCAAATTCTCAACTCTCTGTTAGAAGCTGTGTATGGCTATGTGGAAAGATTCAAAAGATGTCTATGGCTAAAGCCAGGAGTCAGAATAAGTATCTTTGGTTGTAGTTGTTTAGGGTTTGTTTCTGTGTTGATGTGTTTGGGTTTTTTTGAGTACTGCCTGGGGAATTCCTGTTGTCCAGTGTAGGATGTCAACTATGTACAACTTGTATCCAGAACAGAACCCTGTGCATGTTCACTTTGCTTTGCAGTGGGTCTCTAATGGAAGGATAACTCAAACAGCCCCACAAATCAGTACCCTTTAAAAGCTTTAATTAATTTTAGGTAAGTTGACTGGAATAGGAAGAATACCAGTAGGGCAAAAGGGAAAAAATAAATTATTTTTCTTTGTATTGCAGATTCTTGGGTTTTAAATATGCAGTCTCCACATGTATTCTTAGAGCTTTACCTTAAATTATAGCATGTTTGCTATAATGTTTGGGGCAGGGATTGTCCATGATGCCTTTCAGAATGGATCCTCATTCTCATTGTGGCATAGAGCAGTAGAAAAAGTATTTCTAGTCAGATAGCTCCTCGCTGTTTCTGTGGTTGGACATTTTGTATCTCAATATTGAATGCTCTACAATTGTAAATTTTAGTGGTTAAAAGTAGCTTATTTATATAGAAGCAAGGAATTTGATGCCCCAGATTGTGCACTTTAGAAGGAACAATATGTTTCATAAATCAATCAAGCTCCATCTTTAAAGGCATCAGAGTTTTTTGGGGCTTTTTGTCTCTGAAATTCCTATCAGAAGACTAGAGGGAGATGGAAAGTATAGAGGAGGTGAGTAGGGGCATAAGGAAGTACAGTAAAAGTTAGCTGCTGAGCTGAGTTTACTTCATGCAATATTTGAATTAGGAGGCAATTCAAATTCAGAAGTCCTGACTTCACTTGAATCTGAGAAGGGCAAGGCAGAAGCACAGTGGTAACGTTGTATTATGGTTCCTTGATATTGTTGTCTTTATCAGAAAAAGAGGTGGAAAATGTGTGCTGCAAATTATGAAGACCACGAAAACAAAACTTGCACTAGAATCAAAAGTGAAGAATTTCTGTGAATATTTGTTCATAGGCAGGTAAAAAAAATGAACACCAAAAAGCCAAGAACCAAGAAATATGGATAGAAGATAACATCATTACTTTGATACCACTGGAACATGGAAATTCAATCCAAGAACTAGTGAAAATAGTGGTGTCTGAGAGGACTGTGAGGAGTGAAGTGAAAACCTGTGAAGCCATGTGGTAGCAAAAAAAGACTCTTTCAACTTATTGTATGAAAACCAGAGATGCTGGGCAGTTGTAACTTCCCTCCTCTAAAGTATAGGACTCCAATGAGCTTGTTTTTGGAGCTAGATACTGTTATGACTTGGATAAAGCTCACAGGAAAGTTGCAGTGTTATTTATAGGGAATTATGAGCTGGATATGTGTATTTTAGCTAAGCAATACTTAAGGCAAGTGTAATAAACCTTAAAACAATTAAAATTGCTTAAGTTCTAAGGAAAAAGAAAATTTATTTAGGTGGGTGTGAGAAGAAATGGTAGCTAGGCAGACAGGCATTCAAAGAGGAAAAAAAATGAGAAAAATCTGATTATGAAGAATGAAGTGCAATTTGAAAAAATACGTGGAATTATATGGTAGTTTTCTGAGTGAAGTGGAAAAACAATTTACTGGAGGAGTTTGAAGCAGCACATGCTTTTCATCTTCTACTTTTTTCTCCTTGTTTCCATTTTGCCTGAAAAAAACTACGAGGACAACTCTGTTCTGCTCTCTGAACTTGCAGAGGGACAAGTTCAGTTGTCTTTATCTCAAAATGTAATGATGAATTAATACTTGGCACTTCACTTTCTAAGCCTGCAGAATAATGCATAGCTGTTTAAAAAGGCCCAGAGAATTTAAGAGATCTTAAAAAAAAAAAAAAAAAAAAAAAAAAAAGTAGTTCATGCTATCAGTGTTCAGCAGCTTGAAAAGGGACAGATTATCTGGTTCATCTGCTGAACCTGCCTGGGAAGTACTGAGATTGGTGAGTGGCAGATTGAAGATGCATGTCATGTGTTGGGCTACCTGGGTTCCGTGGCCTCGCCTGACCTTAAAAACTCCTTGATTTCCCCTCCCACTCCCATTGATTTCTAAACAGTTTTTATTCATTAAAATTCAAGCTAATTTACATGAGTGCACTTCAAAGTTCTCTCTGTTTAGGGAAAAATTGGACTGGTGACTACGAGCGGTTTTAACTTGTGCAGTAGCTCCATGAAAGCTTTGAGCTTCCCTACTTGCATGTTTGTTCCCACAACACTGCTTTCTCCTGCTGCTCAGAATTGGTCCCGAGTCAGCTAGTGGACCAACAGACCATTCTTGGTTTAGTTTTCTGATGTAGGTTTGTTTTAACCTTTTCGATTAGCATTGCAAGGTTTGTCTGTTAAGTTCCAGGGGAGCTGCAGTAGGAGAATGAGAATTAAGGGAGTCACAAACAAGCAGAAAAGCTTACACAAAGATATTTTTAAATGGGGAGAATTATAATTTTTCTCAGGGCTGCGTCTTACTCTTTGGAGGTTAAGGAAGTCCTGCACTATTAATTTTTTTTTAAATAATTTTAAAGAATGTTAAGCAGGTGGTGAAAGTTGTGAATGCCTTTTTTTTTTCTTTTTTTTTTTTCCTCCCAAAGAGTGATAATAATGTAATGTGACCTTACAGAGACTTTACTCCCCTTGTATAAAGTAGTGGAATATACATCAGCTTTCCCTTTTTATCAACTGTTGCTTTCACTGAAGCTGCTGATAATCATTTAAGAATCTCATAGTAGGACAGGAGCATGTAATCTGAGATATTACTGGTTTGTGTGCTTCCCTTGAGATTCTTGTTAATATTCAGCATTACCTAGCTTTCTACATTGGTATAAATTTTAGAAATGCAGAGTGAGAGACAGTCTTCATGAAAGCAAACCCATATACAATTATGCTGAGTCCTTTGAATACCATATTGCAGCATCTGTTCTAATACCGATGTTTTAACAATTATCTTCCTAAAGGAAGCAGAGTGGGGAAAATCTAAAATATACCACATTTATTAAACACAGTTCAGAATGGTATTTGGACATACACTGTAGGCAGTACAGGCAGCTGAGCATCTGTTAACCTATCCCTTTTAGAGATTTGGTAAAAGATGCTGTAGAATATAAGATGGCCAAATGTTAAAAAAAGAAAATCAGTAGCAACAAGACACAGTATCTGAAGAACCACCAGCTTTCCTTGCAGTAAAAGTCACATCTGTGACCGTAGTGCCCTGGTCCCTAAGGCTCTATGAAAGAATTACAACTTTCTGTTTCCTTTAAGCTTATGTCATTCTTAATGTTAAGATACAGTTAATTAGAAAAACGCAAAATACTGTGCTGTTGTTCTTGGTATTCATCCTTGTTTCATGATAAGACTCATCCAATTTTCACAAAAATAACGTAAGATTGAGCCATTGTAGTGGTTGCTGCAATTTCAGTAGTCATCAGCTGATAGTGCTGGGACTACATATGACCTGAGCAAGCAGGACATTGTCTTTTTTCATAGGAAAACAGCAGCAGAGAGTACCTAGTAAGGTTCAACCTCTCTCCATGAGCACTGAACCAAGTGTAAGGTGTATTTGAACCACTTGTTGAATGTAGTTACGCTAAAATTCACATCATGAGAAATCTTGCCTTAAAGAAACTGGCCTACTGACAATCCCATTTTCTAACCTGTAAAATGATTTCAGGAATGTTTGAAATCTCAATTCACATACTTATTTTGTGAAAGCTCAGCAGTAGCTGAACTGATGTGTACAAACACATTTTTCAAAACTGATAGGATAAATTGCTGCACATTTAAAATCTGGTTAAGAAGAGTTTAGCCCCTTTTCCTACTGTAAAAATATTTTAAAATTATAATATATGCATTATTATATATAAAATGTTATATACAGGTATTAAAAGCACAATCCTTAAAGAAAAAATTAAGTAATATAAAAAGCTAAGGTAGGTGTGCATTAGAATTTAAGAGTGCATTGTCTGTAGTATAATGTGATTCTCTTACTGTCTACTAAGTAAGTTGAAGCTTTCAATAGAAATTTGTGTCAGTATCCTAGTGAAGATTCCCTGTGTAGGAAACTTCATTGCAAAGCCTATGCCTGTAATAGCAACTGTCGATATTTAGATTGTCTTCCCCCCCCGCCGCCCCCCCCCCCCCCCCCCCTTTTTTCTCTTTTTCAAGAGTAGTTCAGTTCAATGTCGTTTGGAATAAATTCTGATGTGGTTGTTTTATTATTTCAGCACCCAAATATGCATAGGGGATATTTGTATTTTGCTCTTTTGTGCAATGCTGCCTTTAATTGCCTCTCTAAGAACATTAAAATAAATGTTTCTTGGATGCTATCAAGTAATATTATTAAGTAAGTAGTAAAATACATGTGTTGGATTAATTTGGTTGTGTGCTTTTCAGTCTTACGAGCTGTTAACCGGTGGAGAAAAGACATTTAATTTTGCCTTTAAAGCTGTGTGTAATTTACATTGTGCTTGCACATGTAGCAATATACGTGGATTCAAATCTATCTACAAATTAATGGTTCTCTTTTTGAAATGTGAAGTTTTCTAAACAAGGTGGTTAATAATTAATGCTAAGATAGTTTCTGACTAGAACTAGGAGGTTTTGGTGACTATTTTGACATTGCAGTCAGCAAAAGTATTCAAAAAGTTTTCCATCAGAAAGCTTTTTTAATACTTTTACCACATGTTCAGATTCTGGTAATGCTAATTAATAATTGTAAGGATGATATTGCAAGGGAATATTTTGTGAAATAGATATTTAAATAATGACATAAACCTCACGTGTATAAACCGTACTGTTTCATTTTCCAGACTTAATTTTTTGTGTGTTTTATACTAACTTTAAGTGGAATTATTCACTACTGTTTTTTCCTGTTTTTAAGTTGGATCTGGTTACTCTCTTGTTCTGAACCTCTTTGAGACTTAAGAAGCTTCTCAGGCTTATTTGAAGATAGTCTTTTCAACAGCCTTTTGGAAAATAAGTACAAAATCTCAAAAAGGAAGGGATTAGACATCATTAAGGGTTCAGTGGACCATTCAAATTTAATTTGAACAATTTCAGGTTAACCTATCTTTTATCAGTAAAATGCTTAGATACGCAAAGACTGACTTGTTAGACAAATATGACTGCTTATAGAAAAGCAGGAGTTACTGAAGTCAACATTGAGGGGACATCTGCGTTCCTCAAACTTCAAAGAGAAGCCTTTGTCCTCCTCAAGGACTGTAAATGAACCCATCTTTCCTTTATTTTTCTTACAACTGCTCACCATGGTTAATTATCATGCCAGCTGAGTTTGAGATTTACCTTGCTTCTTACCTTTTCCATTTAGAAATGTGACAGTTGTGTGCAGTTTGGGTAAAACTTGGATTGTTGTGAATGGCTCCTTCCATTTTAGTATATATCGAATTTGAGAAAATATTTTGAAATGTAAATGTAACACTTAAAAAGACAAAATTTTTAGTCTCTGTCTCTAAATATATTTGTGATTCTAAGCAAAAATTTTGTAGTCTTGCAGATTTTTTTAATAAAAATGTGTTAGAGGAATGAGCTGATACTTGTATGTGAAAACAGAAACACTTGGTCATCTTGATACTTAATTCTCCTGGTAATGCTGTAATCATCGTCATTGATAAGTCTGAAGAACAACTATATTTTTCTTTCTGTGCTGAGACCAGCAGTGATTTTTAAACTGTGCCTCAAGTTGTTTGAGGGGGGATGGGGGGAAAGGGGAAAGTATTTTCAGCTTCCCAAAAGTCTATTTGGTTTTATAAAATATTTCCTGTAAATTTTCAGGCTTCATCATTTTAATGTAGGTTTTACAACTAATTCCTGAATATATTTATAGATGCTAAGCTAAGCAGAGGAGGTAACAGACTTCAGTATCTTAAGCTGTATCTGTACTTCATAACACTGGAAGTTACATCAGTTTAACCAGTGAGTACGACTGAAAGATCGGTGGCCTTGGGGAACTTGAGGCACGTTGCCAGGATGAGGGTGTGTGAAACACACCTCTCCCTTGAGAAACTGCATCCTTTAAGGAGGAGCATTTCTTTGAATGCAGATGAAATAAAATGAATAAACAATGTGAGTGATAACAAAAGAGTCTGGGCTGTAAGCAGATCAGTCAAGAACTCAATGTGGAAACAAACTGTTTGAAAGGCATTGTATTAAGGACTTTATGTGGTGGTATATAGTTCAAAACTGATAATGCAACTCTAAACCTTCTAGTGATACTGTATTTCTGTTCTTCAATTTGTCTGTAACAACCATGTTTCAGCTATTGTACCTGACGCAAGCAGTCAGTCTGAAACTTTTTCCAGTGTATTTCTTTTCATTTCATACTTAAATGTTTTGCAGATATGCTTTCTATTTCTTATTTTGGAAAGTTCTGTGATATAAATTCAGTTTTTTACATAATGCTTTCTTTGTCTGATATGTGGTAAGTGATACAGCGGCAGTGAGGCCGCAGCTCTTAAATTAAAAGTTGTATATCACAAATCATGCTGATGGGTTATATTAGCAGAATAAGCACATGTTTTAACGTACACCCACAAACAGCTCTTCCTGAGAAATTTGAAAGCTGCCTTTCAGGTAGGTTACAAACCGTCTAAAATAAGATGCAGTGATTGCCACTAATTGCATTTTTTTGTGACAGGACTTTTTTCTTTTTTTTTTTCCCCCCTTTTTTTTTTCTTTCTCAATTTCCACCCATTTTTCACTGTAACTGAGGATAAAGGGGAAGGGGGGGAGGGAAAACACAATACTCAACCCTCAACATTTTCTGAATTACATATATGCATGTGGTGGCTAGAACAAGGCACACTTCTTGAGACTTCTTTCTTCAGGGATTCTTTTAGGAATTTACAGATATTTGGGGATGATGAGAAAAATTGCAAATACGTGGTCTAGTGACTTGGCTTTCTGTTGCATGCCTTTGGACAAGCTAATGAGAACAGTTTTTCTGCAGAGTAGTGCCTTGCAGACAGAGCAGGTAGAGCTTTCCGAAGCTGTGTTACCAACTTAGCTGGAAGGTGCGAGAGTTGTGGGCTCTGGCTGGAGGTGGTGGACGCAAGTGGAATGCCCTTGAGGCCAGAATTATGACCTCCAACTCTGGCTTTCCCTCTTAAATTTAGGCAGCAGCTTAGTTTCATCCTCTAATTAGTATCTGAGATGGGCAAGTTTACTGCTTGAAGAGTGTGCGGTAATGTAGTCATTGCTTATGGTGGAAAGAAGGACTTCAGTAGTTTAGGCTAAGAATGGATGTTTGTGGTCAGGGTGCACAGGCTTGATACATTTGAAAATGGCACGCTGATCCTTACTGGCTGTAAGGAAGATGTTTATATTCAATGGCATTGGATGTGTTTATACCAAATCTGAACTTGGTGCTCCTTATAACTGTTTAAATTAGAAATTAAAATAATACATTAACATCCAAAATAACATTTGCTTTCTTCAGACTCTGGTTTCTGTGACTTCTTAGGGACATGTAGATAATGTTCTTTAAGAGGAAAAGTCTCCTTTTAAGGAGACAAGAAAAAATGAGAAAGCACTCTTTCCCCTGCATGTTGGCAAAGTTAAGTCTCTTCAGTGTAGTTGGATGGCAGAAGGGTTTTTAGGGTGTTTGGGGCTTTTTGTTTTGCTTTAAAGCAATGTGAATCTATGGAGCGCTTCAGTAGGGTTACAAGGGCTTTATTTCCACCTTGTGCAGCGGTATCTGGGAGTCTCAGGACTAGGATTTTCTGCGTAAGATAGTTTGCGCTGCTGAGAAGTTAATACAGGGCTCTGTATGCTCAACTACCAGAGCAGACATAGTCTGTTCTGTATAAAAGGACCTTGTGTATTCCTGAGAATACTTTGAACCCAGGCTCAAATATTAAGTTTGCACAGGAGACCGCCACCCCTATTAGTCAAACACTTGTTGAAAGAGAAGAGTTAAGATTGTTTGTTGTCTCCCTTCCCCCATTTGGAAGAGGTTTGGAATATCCTTATCTTCAAAGCTTGGAATAAATTTGAGGCAAACTCTCTGAAGGGTTGTACTTCCACCTGCACTCTTCTTCAACACCTGCATTCCTCACATTGCTATCAATTGCTTGGTGCTGCAGTAGTAAAACTGCAGAGGTTGCAAGCCTGTGGGATTTATTTTTAATAGGTTTTGAATTAAATAATTTATTCTAAACCTCTGTTGGTTAAAAATACTATAAATATTGATCCAGGGCCATCTGCCTGAAGTTAATAGGCTATAAAGTGTTTTTTTTAAACAGATGTTTCTTAGCCTGCAGTCTCTCTAGTTAGTTTTTAGGACCTTTTCATGTACCGGCAGCTAAATGTCAGTGAAGGAAGCCAAAGTCATGTGTATCGCATTTTGTTTGTAAATTGTATCTCAATTTCTTGTCAATGCTGGCTGTATTTTTGTGGTTACGTAATGTGGGTTTTTTACCATAGGCAGCAGGAAATACGTAGTTAGTTATCTGCATCAAACTGAAAAAGAACAGGCACCGTGTCTGCCCTGCCTGGGTAAAAATAGGACCAATCACTTATTTCTTTGCTGTTCCTGATCTCCTTTCTCGCCAGAGGAAAAAACTTAGTGCCTTGACCTTCCGAGAATGATATCCTATATAAAACTAAGCCATGGTTGGATGCCCGCTTTGGCATGTGAAGCAGTCTTATATGCAAGTTACCTTATTTATTCCTGAAAGGGAGAAGGCTGGAAGAAGTGGTGGTCCTGCCTCTCATTTTTTACCATGGTAGCCTGCTATTCAGAGTATTCATCCAAGAATGAGGGAGGTACTTCTGAGCCCTCCTTCGCTGCTTTTGCACCTCAGAAGATAACAGACTATATACAAATGGGAATAGGAGCACTCCTTATCCCTCTCATCCCTTTTCCTGAGAATGTGATACAGGCAATAAAGAATGCAACATTACAGCATCTGAAGGGCGAGCAGAGAAGGAGCTCTGCTGTGGGCAAATATGGAAGGTGGTCCTGAGCAAGGGCAAAGAAAACACTCTTTGAAGGGAGTGTTTAGGGAGTTTGTATTAAAAACTTTGCAGGCTTCTAACTTTTTTTTTTAAACATCCTGTGTTCACGTTAGAAAGCTTGGATTGCAAGATATTTCTTTCAAAATATTCTTTTGGAGTCTCGGAGAGTGTCTGGTCATACAAGTTGGGTAGACTAAGCTGTAGCCTGTGTCAGAGTATCAATATGCAAATTCATTACTGCTAGCAGCATAGTATTTTGTTGTGTTTTAAATATTTAAATTACTTCACTGCATTTATTGCTTTTAAAAAGATTCATAGTATGCAGATTGGGCAAATCAGAGATTTTTGATAATTCAAGACTAGATTGATTTTTGTGTCTTGGAGGAACTGCAACATGACTAGATAGTTATGTCTCTAACTGTGATACAGTTTAGGTGATGTTATTTACTAACTCGGTATTTATCCTTTTTATGAATTTTCCCATGTTATTGTGCCAAATTATACTGAATAAGGACAAGGTACTCTTTAATTACAATTTGATCCAAAGCAATTACTAATGTAAAAATCAATATCATTCTTATCCATTATGTTAGTCTGTCATTTAGGATAATGTTTTTGATGATGGAAATGTGGACTATTGGAAAAAATTAAAAGAAAAACCTTCAAATACGCATGTAACTACCTTTTCTGTAAAACATGAGCATAGGCATGTTCAAAGGTCTGTATAGGCCAGTGTTCCCTGCCTGAAGAGTGGCCAAAGGTAAACAGTTTGGTAAATATGTAAGACAGTAAGCATATACCATCCATGAATTCTCCCCCAGGCTGTAGTTGTCTGTTATTCAGAGACTTCATGAGTCAGAGGCAGTTTCTGTACACAATGGACTTCTATTCTGGTAACACTTCCAGCTTCCCCTTCAACCTGTATATTTTCAGTACTCTGTTGTAAAACTGTTTACAGGTTAGCCACGTGTTTTTGTAAAGAATTACTTTCTTTTGTTCTGAGCCCACTACCTGCTGGTTGCACTTGTGGTTCCTCAGCAGTTGGACCTCTCTCCACTTGCCTTTCTCTGTGAACGCTATGACAGAGGCCTGTGAAACCACCCCTCTGTCCTGCCTTTTCCAGGCTGAAGAATTGTACATTATTTACTTGTTCCTTAAATAGAAGCTATTCCCTAGCTTTGTCATTCTTCTTGCCTTTTCTAAACCTTTTTGTGACATTGAAGCACACTGGTAAGACAGGAGCCATAGTGGACTCTGGCTCCCAGCTGGGTTTCTAGAGCCTCAGGACAAGCCACCATGTATGCTCCTCGTGTGGGCTGAATGTAGCCCTTATACTGGTGTGGTGGGTTGACCCTGGCTGAAAGCCAGGTGCCCACCAAAGCTGCTCTATCGCTCCCCCTCCTCAAGAGGACAGGGGGAGAAAAATACAATGAAAATCTTGTGGGTCAAGATAAGGACAGGGAGAGATCACTTATCAATTACAGTCACAAGCAAAATTGACTTGATGTGGGGAAATTAATTTAATTTATTGCCAATCAAAATCAGAGTAGGGTAATGAGAAATAAAACTAAATCTTAAAACACCTTCCCCCCAACCCCTCCCTTCTTCCTGGGCTCAACTTCACTCCCGATTTTCTCTATCTCCTCCCCCGCAGCAGCACAGGGGGACAGGGAATGGGGCTTGCAGTCAGTTCCTCACACATTGTCTCTGCCGCTCCTTCCTCCTCAGGGGGAGGACTCCTCACACTCTTCCCCTGCTCCAGCGTCAGGTCCCTCCCATGGGAGACAGTCTTCCATGAACTTCTCCAATGTGGGTCCTTCCCATGAGCTGCAGTTCTTCACAAACTGCTCCAGCGTGGGCCCTTTCTGCAGGGTGCAGTCCTTCAGGAACAGACTGCTCCAGTGCAGGTCCCCCACGGGGTCACAAGTCCTGCCAGCAAACCTGTTCCAGCATGGGCTCCTCTCTCCACAGGTCCACAGGTCCTGCCAGGAGCCTGCTCCAGCGTGGGCTTCCCACGGGGTCACAGCCTCCTTTGGGCATATCCACCTGCTCCAGCATGGGGTCCTCCATGGGCTGCAGGGCGATATCTGCTCCACCGTGGACCTCCATGGGCTGCAGGGGGACAGCCTGCCTCACCATGGTCTTCACCAGGGGCTGCAGGGGAATCTCTGCTCCGGCGCCTGGAGCACCTCCTCCCCCTCCTTCTTCACTGACCTTGGTGTCTGCAGAGCTGTTTCTCTCACATATTCTCACTCCTCTCTTTGGCTGCAGGTTGTTGCGCAGGGTTTGGGTTTTTTTATTTTCCTTCTTAAATATGTTATCACAGAGGCGCTACCACCATCACTGACTGGCTTGGCCTTGGCCAGCGGTGGGTCCGTCTTGGAGCCGGCTGGTATTGGCTCTATCGGACATGGGGAAAGCTTCTAGCAGCTTCTCACAGAAGCCACCCCTGTAGCCCCCCTGCTACCAAAACCTTGCCACACAAACCCAGTACAACTGGTAAGGACTGTGGCTGTAGAAATGGGAGTACTTGAAGGACATGAACCCTGCCATCCTCTTAGCCGCCGATGTGATGTTCCTGTGTCTGGCCCTGCTCTGCAGAATTTTGGTCACTTCCAGCTTAACCTTAGAAGTGACTGACCTAGTGTGGCCCTTGAGAGGAAAGAAAAAAAAAAAGCATTCCTAGCATTTTTTTTCCTACAGACTTATTTGTCAATTTGGTTGGGCATGCATATAAGATATAAGTGAATGTTTTTTGTGGCTCATTGGGAAGGAATGTGTGGTTAGTGAAAGTATATGTTAATTTAAGAGGTTTGATTTGTGGAACAGCAAATGGAGGTGCTGTGAAGAGTGAATGTAGGAGTAAAGGTCCTTGAAAGATTCCTGCTTACTTTGGGTGAGAATGGCTGAAGCCCTGTAGTGGTAATTTTGCAGAGAGAAATTCTTGTGTTCACAATACACATGTATTAAAAAGTGGAGTTTGTGAATGGTTTGTGTGGACTGTTGTGTGGATGTGTTGGCTGGCCAGTTTCTTCAGTCATTCATAGCGGAAAATTTGGTGGAAATGCTTTTCCTGCAGTGCTGGTCCCAGAAGCAGTGGTCACAGCATGAGTTTTGGGGAAGCATGTTCAAAGTTAGAATCATTAACCTCATTTGGCCATCCCACTGAAGGACAGCTTGAATAGCACTATACTTTGTAGTGCTGCGAAATTGGAGTTTCCGTCACTTTTCTCAGCCCTTTCACTAATACAGTATGAATGCATTGAATGTCTATGGGACAACAGATGTCTTCCTGCTATAATCCTTTAAAGTTACCTCACTTTTTCTTTTTTATGACCAATTTGATTTCAAGGAAGCAGAAATTTAACAAAAGCTTATTGAACAGAATTAAAGTCTTCAGGTGTTTAATGAAGCGTAGTTTACCATAGCTGCCTCCCTAAGCCAGTTTGTTTTGTCTACATTTTGGAGTGCTACTCTGTAAAGAAATCTAACACTTTGCAGTTTCCTGTTATGCATTTTGTTTAACTTTGGCTATAAATTACCTTTGGCTCTATTACAAAGCTTCCAGAAGATAATCAGAAGAAAACAAGAGTCAGGAAGAAATAACACCGATTTTGTTTTTGTTCTATAAATCTGCTTTACTGACAGCTAGCTGGGCACAGCATAGGAAAAGAGGAGTCCAAAGCGCGATACTATTTCTGGTTGGCAGTGCACAGGAGTTAATTTAGTATGGTCAGTCTAGAGGACTTCCCCAACCACTACCACCCAGTCCTCCAAATTAACAAAGAGAATCTTTGTTACTTTATACATTTATTGCTGTTTTCATTTTTCTTTGGCCTTGTTTTCTGTTTTTCCAGTGCCTTTGAGAAGTCGCGTGATTACTGATTTTTGATTATTCCTAACATTGCCTAGAGAATCATAAAGTTTGTGGCACTGTACAATTACTTTAAAATTTATCATTCTTATCTAAGGACCTGTTCTTGTAGAAATTAACCTGTGAAAACAGTGTTGTAATAATTGCTGGCAGTAAATGTTTGTGATGTTAGGCATTAAATTATATATGATATAAGTGATTGGAGGAAATAAGATAAATGGAATGAGACAGATAAGAGAAAAGTTCAAGAAACTGATTGAGCCATTGAGTTTTGTACGTTTCACTTACAATCTACTGGATTTACACAGACGCTTTGGTTACTGCTAGAGGCAATATGAAATAATAAGTTAATACCTGCCTGTAATGTGACTTTCCAATTTCTCAACAAAAATTTGAGCATAAAAAGATGACAGCTTACACTAACTAAGATTTTTATTATTTTTTTCCCCATTTCAGCTCAAGAAGCTGCACACCTAATGGGACAACAGAGAGAAATAAAGCTCTTTTGTCTCCTTTCATATGCTTTCAATGCAACCAAATGACCTCTTTTTGTACTCAGGCCCAGTTAAATGCAAAAGCTATGTAGAGAATGAGCAGAAAAATATAATAACTTAAAAATAAAGGAAAAGCATAATTAGATCACATTACATTAAAAAAAAAAAAAATCACTAATATATTTGTTCTTTTGGGTGGAATTGGAGTGGTGGCAGGAAAGGCCAAGTTAGGTATATTCGTTTCTTCTGCAGCCTTACTGAATACCCATTTATACAACCAGCCTTTAGGGAATGTCTTAGTATTGTTATGTAGGTAGGAGTCTTTTAGCTGGTGGAACAGATACAATCGTCTTTTTGTTTCATTAAAACATTTCTATAACACATACCTTTATGAATTCCATACAATGTGGAACTTGTCCTCTTTGTCCTAGATGCAAATGTTTGATGAATGTGTCTGCATCAGTTTTAAGCAGCATGCTCTGGGACATAGTCAGTGCAAGGAACACTTCATTTCTTGCAACTTGCAGTAAGTCTATTGTTTCCAGAGAGAGTTGTATTCTTAGAGGATGTCTTTTTGGCACACTTTCAGAACAACTTTAGTTGTGTCAGTTGGCAGAACTGGTCACAATTCTGAATCAAAGCATGTTGTTTATTTAAAAATTCTGTGGAGTTTAATATTGAGGCTTTTGTTCACTTCTATGTTGAATGTACGTAGCAAAACCTGTGTTTGAAATTCCAGAAATGTATTCCTGGGTTTATAAAGGAGAAATTCTGTGGGTACACATTTTCTTACACTTCTCTTTCTTCACTGTGTATAAATTCACTTCTACCTAGTTAAATTTGTAAAGCAGATTTGATCATTTCAAAGCTGTTGCATTTTGTTAACAATTTTTTAGCAGTTTCTTTACTGTGTAGGAGAACTTTACAGAATATCTTGCAGGACATCCATGCATGTTGCTGCAGGAGACAGTCATTCCCATTGAAGATGATGCTGTCTTGTAGTTGCAGTTTAAAAAGTTGGCTTTCTATGACACATCTCTTTCTAACTCTCTCAGTATTTGGTCCTATTGTAAATCCTGTTTGTGCAAAATTAAGCAGAATGTTGTTAATACAGGAAATACCATTCCACTGTCACTCACATATCATAAGCAACACCTGCCTTTCTTATCAGAGGGGCAGGTATATTTACTAATTCCTTCATATACAGGATTATACAGTATCCCCCTAAAATATGAAAGTCAAGTCTTTCCCTCTCACAAAGTTTGAGGGAGGGATTTAGGGAAAAAATTCAGCCCTAATACTTGCTGGGAATGACAAAAGCTTCAATTTACAGTAAACAACCTTATAGTTAATTTTTTAAAATGTCATCATTACTGAGATTTTTAAAAAGTACTTATATGTTTGTTTGGGTTTTTTTTTCCTTACGGAGTCTTTACACTTTAAGGGTAAGTTTTATGAATTTTTTAAATGTAAGTACTCAATGTTCTTACTAGAAGGGCTTAAACTGGAGGCTAGTTGCAACATCCATGCTGATGTTAACATTTTGTGTATGGTACGTGTGCATGCTTTATCAAAAGCAACTTTCATATCCTTAGTTTATTTGCAAAAGCTGAATCAAGATTGTTGTGTAGAGTTATAGAGCAGGAGAGAGTTCCAACTTTTAAAAGAAGATGGCCTTAAATTTTTTGGTTAAAGTGTTTGGTTTGTTTGGGGGGGTTTTATTACTTTTGGAAAAAAAAAAAAACAACCCCCAAACCATCTTTATTTTGGGAAAACTGGACTTGAGGGTTTTTTTGGTAAGTATAGTTCTGCTAAGAACTTTAGATTTCTTTCATGAACATATAGTAGTTCCAACAGATTGTCCTTAGTATGGGCAAAAGTGAGATTTTATAATTTCTTTTTCATGTAACTAATATTCTTCCATGCATCAGAAAATGTTTTGCTTTCCATTCCACTCAATCTGCCTGTGGAATGAGAAGTGGGAACACTCCACCCCATTCCTGAAAAGAAACTGCATTTCATTGTTGCTAGTGCATATCGTTAATACGTAGGCATACATTTTCTATGTATATACAGCAATTACAACTTTTTATTGCTGATAAGGATAAAAGAATCGGTACCCATGGTACATGGCCTTTTCGGTACCTTGATTTTTCGGATTCACTACTTGAATTCCTTGTATGTGGGTTTTAGATTTGCCTGTTAGAAATTGTGTGTTCTTTTTGTAGTGATGTTATTCTAATGTTTTAGGATAACACATAAGTTGTTAACAAGTTTTATTTTTTTTGTTGTATTGTTTTGTGCAAAGCAAGTATATAACTTGAAGTTGAAACCATTTTAAACTTTACAGGATTAATGTCAAAGGTAATCTAGCTCTATATTAATATTAAACATATTTTTCTTAGTAGTTCCGCACACACAAAAAAGTAGCATTTCTGAATGGTTCTTCGTATTATGGATTACACTCAGTGCTCCAGGTAGTTATCATAAGAGAGTACACAGGAAAAGCACACAAGGAAAGATCTGGTTTTACATACCATCACTTACGTAACCACCAAATGTTGCAGATCTTTGTCCTTGTGCCTGGAGCACTGAATTTGTTAGGAGCCAGCCTGCATCTGCCTGGAGATAATGGTAAGATGTGCTGCAGAATGCAGATCAGGAACAGACTTCAAGTGCAACCACACTTGAGGTTCTGTGTTTGGAGTATTTGGAGTCTGAAGAAATCAGCTGTATTTATTAATGAGTATGACAAGTCCATTTGTAGTCTTTGGACTTGCAATTCAACTGCTTTCCGGCTTCACTGAATCATAACAAAGCCGTTGCATGCCAATTATCCTGGAGTCATACAGTAACTTAGTCTGGAGGGGAACTCTGGAGGTCACCTCATCCAGCCTCCTCCTTGCAGCAAGGCTAAGTTAGGTGAGGCTGCTCAGGGTCTTACCCAGCTGAATTTTGAAAGTCTGTAAGGATGGAGATTCACAGCCTGCCTGGGAGCCTGTCCCAGTGCTTGACCGCTCTGTGTGAAGACTCGTCATCCCCATGTTCAGTCAGACCTTGTCTTGCTGCAGCTTGCAACTGCTGGCTTTTGTCCTTTTACTTATGCCCTGGGTCAGACTGTCTCCTCTATGACCCCCCTTTAGGTGGTGGAAGACTGCCATGAGATGCATCCTTAGCTTTCTCTTCTCCAGGCTAAACAAACCTAGGTCCTTCAGTCTTTCCTCCTGCATCATTTACTGCAAACACTTGAGCACTTTGGGTGGCCCTCCACTGAACTGCCTCCAGTTTGTCCACATCTCTTGTGCTGGGCACAGGTCTCTTAATGCAGCCTCAGGGGTGATCAGTTCCATCATCTGGTGGCTTGTGTGTTTAGCCCTCGTTGCCGCAAGGGTGCACTGCTGACTTGTTCATTTTGCTGCCCACCAGGACCCCCAGGACCTTTCCCGCACTGCTGCCACCTTATCAGCAGCCACCCCCGCCTGCCCTGGTCCCTGCAGGCCGCTGCATTTCCCTGGGCTGACCCTCCGCAGCCCCCTGAGGGGCCGCTCCTGTAGCCTGCGGAGATCCCTCTGTGCAGCAGCCTTGCCCTCCAGCCTGTCCACAGTGTCCCTCTTTTTCTTTTCACTTTCAGACATTCTGAGTTTGTGCTGCTGCTTTTTGCCTCGGTTACTGGTAAAAATAATAGACAGCATCAGCCCCGATACGAACTCCTTCAAACCATTGACCACTACCTTTTGAGCCTGATGGTCCAGCCAGTTTTTCACCCACTTTGTAGTCCACCCATCCAGCTTGGCTATGAGGAGAAGCGATGGGGTATTTGATGTTGGGGAGTGTTGAAAGCCTTGCTAAAGTCAAGGTAAATGAAATGGGCTGCTCTCTGCTCATCCACAGAGCCAGCCATCCCATCATAGAAGATGGGTTGCTCAAGAGCAAATAAGTGGTGGCTTCCGTATGTTATCTCCTTGCTCTTCTTGTGCCTGGAGATAGCTTCTGTTAGGACTTGCTCTGTTTGCTGCCTGGGAATTGAACTGAGACTGACTGCTGTTCCCTGGATCCTCCTCCTTGCCTACTTTGTTGGCATAACAATCTTAATGTTCTGTTTCTGATCACAGCTGAAGTTTGACCTGATAGTTTCAAAGGTGATACCAATGCTTTGTTCCTGAGTGTGCCTTGGTGCTTGTTGCAGATGCAGTTTTATCAGTTGCTATTGTGAACTCTTCTCTCAGCTTCTCATGTTTGTTTGTTTGGTTGGTTGGTTGGTTTGTTTGTTTGTTTTAAGAGATGACCGTTCTAATTAACTTTTTTGTTGTTTTACTTTTCTGCTACTTTCTAAAATCACTAATACACCAGCAACAGTAGTCCTAGCACTGTTTCTTGAGGGGCTACACTGATTGTCTTTTAATTAAAAAACCCCTAACCGACCCCAAACAAAACAAAACACCCCCAAAATACATACCTGCCCTTCATTTTCTGTATTTTACCAGTTATTAATCTTTGGGGAAAACACTTCTGACCTAAGGCACTATTATAAATGTCATCTAAAAATAATAAAAAATAAAGGTTTCTACATAAATTCTATTAAAACAAAAATTTCCATTAAAAACACTTTACTCATTTATGTGCATGCTTTTTGTGTAGATGTAAATTTACTTGTATGATTTCATTGACCTTTGTGGTACTAACTGCACTCTTTAACATTGAGCGCATGAATAAGTTTTAAAAATTGAGGTTGTAAATAATAAGCTATTTCACAGAGAGAAATGTGTCTCATTGATGTGGTTTTTTGTTTGTTTGTTTTGAGGGATTTTGTAAATTTACAGTTCACATAAATAACTTATTAAAGTCACCATTAACATACCAAGGCGTTGCAACACTGTTTTCTTATTTCAGAATGATCAAAATTAAGAGTGCAGAATAATCTTCAGAGAACAAAAACCTGCACTGCCTTTTGCTCGTGCCGACTTTAGAGAAATAAGAGCTGCAAATGAGGATCCCCTACTAAATACCAGACTTCCCCCAGCTGCCGCATGCCTCAATATTAATTTATTTCAGTACCTTTCAAAGACATTGTTGGGTGTTTTATATAAATAAGTGAAACATTTTCCAGTAATGTTTGATATTTTTGGTCTAACTGTTCTTTGTGTTTTGGTCTCCTCTTAATCGTTGTCTTGTACTGGAGACGTTACATTACTGATCTGCCTCTAAAAAGTCTGATGTTGGGCTGCTGGTGGAAGCGCAGTCTGCCTCACGTACTGCTGGCCGTTTTGGGAAATGGCAGTTGTGTTCATGTGCAGCCTCCTGGAGACCATATGTTAGAAGGTATTTTCATGTTGTTCAGCTAGCTTGCTAATTCTGATCTTGACTGTTAATCTGTGCTGTTTTATAAATGCCCACCAGAAGTCTGAGCAAAGGAGAGTTAGGAATGTTGAAATAAGATCAGCAGATTTTGTAGCAATGAGAGCATAATTGCTGGAAGGTCAAACTAAACTTTTCACTCCAGTTGAAGGGGAAAGAGGAGGAGGAATAGGAGGGGAACTCTTTCACAGCCAGAGCGTTGTCATTAACCTTTCTTTTTGTTGCCCTCTCTTTGTCTAACAGGCTCATTAAAAAATAATTGCTAATTAATGACTTTTGTAAACCAGGTGCACTCAAATTCTTATTCTGTATATTTATGTACTGATTCTCAAAGATAATATCCAGCATGATATCAGTCCTTAGGATGGGGTAGTAGTAGCCAGCACCATTATTAGCTGCTAGTCTTTATTTTATTTTTTTTTTTTAAGCAATTGACCAGACCTCCCAAGAAAAGAACCTAAAATCAAGTGCTGCAGCTCTTACACCTGGCGTTCATTCTGCCAGCCCAGTTCCAGTTACAACAAAGTGGATTATACTGTTATTTCCTTTTGTATTGAGAGGGAGAACAACTATGAAAGTGCCTCCTTTACATAGGTTATTGACATCCATTCAGTTATGTCCTGATGTGTTGAAAACTGAGATCTGTGCTGTTTTTAATGCAAATTCCTGCGGTGCTTAAATTCTGGCATTAGACTCTGACATTCAGGTCCTCTCTAGACAGTATTTCTGATAGCCTTTAGAGAATCTTTTGTAGAGAATTGGATGTTTTTCCTTAAAATTATGCTTACAAGTGAGACAAAAAGAGTAGGTAGAATAAAGTGCTCTTATATAAAACTAGAAGCTCTGTTGGCATTAACTTGAATGATCTGAAAACTTGAATTTTTCAGAGTTGGAACTGGCAAGACAAGGTTGGGATGCATATAATCTGCAAGATCTAATTTTCAATTGTGTATTTGTTTAGAATTTTAATATAGATACAGTATTGATTTTAACTTATTCTGCCACATCACTACACGTTAATTTCATTTGAAGGCTGGAGACTTATTAGACAAAACCCAATCTGCCTTTTGTCACCTCTAAGCACGTAACCTTTTGTAGTGGAAATATTACTTTGGTCAGAAGTAGGATTTCATATGGAAAATAACAAATTTTTAATGCCATTGAGCCAGCCGGTAGGACCAGGACTACAAGAACTTCTGAATAATGCCATCTGGCGCTCCTGAAGTCTGCCTCACAAGTATTTGGCAGTTGACTTCATCAAGTCATTATGTCATTCTCAGATCAGTAGAGTGGAAGGAAATTGGGCTTATTCCAGAATTCTGTCTTTCAATTTGGAAACAGTATTTCTATCTGTTGCATTTTTTCCAGAACTAGTAAAGTAGGATAAAACTTTGTCAGATGTGCCTGCCACTCTAGTAGAAGCTTGGCAAATATGTAAAGATGGATTTTTAACATTTTTTTTGCCCCTTGAACATGGTGACATACACAATAAATTATGGTCTTTGCAAGTGGAATACCAACTAAACATACTGTGAGAAGAAAAAAAAAAAAGTAGTGTAAATCTGTTACTGGCTTTGGTAACTTTCACTCAGAAACACGATTAGGAGAAGAGGTGGTGGTAGTTCCCGTCCCTTGGCCTTAACAGACTTGCATGGAATTCAGGAAATTGATCAGTTCCTAGCCCGAGGAGATTTTCCCAGAGTTTTCAGACATCTCCATTTTCCCATGAGGAAGGTAGCCCTTTGCTGATAGAAGTGCATAATGCTTAGCTCTCATTCAAGCAGGAGCCCACGTTTGGCTGTATAATGGTGTGCTCAGTGCCTCCCTTAGCGAGCTTTAGGCAGTCCTTCCCGTGGGGAAGGACCACTCTTCAAAGCAATCTGCTTTTCTCCATGGCCTTGTGCTTAGCACGGGTGTACTGGGGGCCTGTGGGCATTGCAGTGCTTGAACTTAGGTGAGTCAAGTGGGTAATGCAAGATTGCTCATTGCAGGTTTGCATCAAGGTGTTCGCTCTCATTTTACCCCGTTTCTGATATGCCTGGAGTCCCTGTGGGCAGGGAACTGGGTCAGCCCAGCTCACCATAGAGCCGGGGCATGTGCAGGAATTGCAGAATAGAGTTGGCTGAGGCTGGATCCAGAGTAGAACAATACTACAGGGTTTAGAGCTAGAGCTTGTTTATCGTCCGTGGTTCAAGAAGAAATCTTTTTTGGTTTTTTTTTTTTTCCCTTTTGTTTTCTTCTCCCCTCACATTTAGGGTACTTTTGAACTTGTGCGGTTTTTTGTGACTTGAAAGCTCAAAACAGATGAATTACTCCAGTATGCTTACTCTTGGAAGCTTCAGCTGCTGCAGTGCGAATGCCAGCCTGCCTGCTAATGGGCACATCTGTTATATTTTATCTGTTTTGTAATCCAAATCTTTCTGAGACCATTTCTGTCCATATACAGTCCATCCAGTTGCGCCATTAGTGTTTGAGTACAGATGGCAAGCGTGCTCATAATGACGTTCTTGACTGTAACTTGGATTCTGTGAAACAAAAGTGGACTCATAGCATTTGTGAGCCATGCAAACACCGAATGATTTTATTTTGTTAGACTTATGCTGGGCTTCAGGCAGATGTAGTCTGAAAAAATAGTTTTACTCTGAAGACTTTTTTCATTGAAGATGCTGCTAGTTCAGCCTCTCTGATATTCCTGAGGAGAGCATCCCACTAGACTTAATCATTATGAATAATGTGTTATTCTGAGAGTAGTCCCCAGGGACATGTCAGAAGCTGTCTCTTCATGCGTCATTTAGATCTTGATGAGAGTTTTAAGTTGCAAGAGTGACCACAGAAATCAGAGACCTCACAAATAGTAGTAAGAATAAATACTGGGATAGTATTTAGACTGGAAAAGCTCTCAGATATTTTATACAGACTTTTTAAAAAAGTGTATTTACATAATACAGCTATCAAAAAATATGAATATTTACACATATTCTGACAGAAAAAAGGAGGTAAGAGCAGGATGTTAGAATCCTACTAGGTTACCCCTGTTAAAGCATAGGAACAGCACCAATGCAGAATGGGACATAAGTATCCTATAATTAATCTCGAAAGTTTGGGAGTTTGGGTTTTTTTCTGCTGGGAACTATTTTTTTCAAAAAAAAAAAAAAAAAACCAAACACAAAACCAACAAGCGGTCTCTTTATCCGATAGTAATGCAGCCAAAAGAGAAATTACATTTGCTGTGTGAAGTATCTACTGAGAGTAATTTGTCACTGGCAACAGACGTTACTTAACACTGTAAGCGCCACTATGACTGACTAAATGGCACTTGTTAAGTCTGGTTTAATTACTGTAGTGGTAGTTATGTATATTACAAGCTTCAGCATAAAAGTGATTATATGTCTTTTATAGAGGAGACGAAAAGTGAAAACAAAATAGTTAATTATGACGTAGACTTTTCATAGCTTGCACAGCTGTACTAAGAGAATGAAGACAGCTGCAAGAATAAATTTTAAAAATAGTTTGTTTAGCTTGCCTGTTCCCTAACTACACACACATATGGTAGCCTGTCCTTCTGGAAGGAGGCACCTGGTATCAAAATATTTAATCTTTGTATCTCTACAAAAAGCACTCGCAGCACCTTCTTGGTGTCTGCAGAAGCACCCAGATAGTATTAAGTTAAATTAAATGAAGAAATATTAAACACCTGTACACATGCTTGTAGTAATTCTCCATTCTGGTACTGTAAGACGTCTATGCTAATATTTCTAATTCTTAGAAATAGTTTTGTTTCTCTGTTTTTAGACTTGTCAGTAATAGCGGTAGTTACATAGGAGGAGGAAAGAAGGTGAACTTGCAGGAAAAATGTCTAAAAACACCTTTCTGAAACAAAGACATAGTGAATAAACTTTGGAGTGTTATTGTTTTATGAGCCATAATTTGAAGTTGTTTATGACAGGCAAAGGATTTTTGATCTCTATTCTGCTGTTGACTAGACTTTTATCTTTATAGAGAGATGAAAGTAGCTTAAATGAATCTGCTGAAAGCATGGAAAGCAACTTGAGGGGTTTTTATTTTGGAAAATAGGGTTAATCTGCAGAAGATAGGATAGTAGAACTCTTCCTTTGTTTGCATAAGTTGGTTAAAGAAAAGGCCTTTAACCTCTGCTCTTAAATGTGGCTATGTGTGGTTTTCCACGCTTTCTGCAGAAAACTTTTAATTTGCCCACATAAGTGGAAATCAACAACTGTAATGAGATTTATACGTAAATATTAAAGCAGTTTTACAAATCAGAAATGTTTCACCTTGTAAAAATTATTAATTACTTATTAAAAGGTTTGTATTTATTTTCTTATTGATTCATTGGGGGAGAGAGGGAAGAAGGAAAAGTGATTGGTGAAAATCTTTTTTTAATCCCCCCCCCCCCCCCCCCCCCCCCCCAAAAAAAAAGCAGAGACTTTTTTCCAGAATTGGCTTTTTTCCTCCTTGTTCACTTCAACATTTTTCAAAATTGAAAGGAGGGGGAAATCATAAACATAATAAAATACGAAGAAAGGGTAAAGCATCATCTCTGATATGTTAGACATTTAAAACCCTGTTTTTGGAAATGGAAGTGGAAAGTATGAGTACTGGGATATGAAAGAGTATAATTTAGGGAGAAAAAAGGCCTTTTATTTAGGATGCATGTACTGAAAAGTTTCACCACTTCTTAGCACTCCTCTCGGTGACTGACTGCAGTTGATACTGAATTGTTATGTCATGTAAAATAGCATTTTGTTGTCAAAAATAAAGAATCAAAAAGCCTAGAATAATATGGAATGAAAATGGTAAGTTGTTTTTGCCAGTTAAAATTGGTGAAGAATCATGAATACAGAATTTCATGAATGTTGAGTTGTGTTTTCACACTTCTACTGTTTTTTCTGAAATACAATCATCAGTAAACCGTTACTCTACAAACTAAACTGGTGCCCATTTTGATAAACTTACTTATATTTTACTGTAATGTATAAGGTATAATCCAGTCTATAATCAGTTATGTTAAGTGGTCGGTTAGTACTTGTTAAGCAGTGTCCTGGAAGGGCACTACCCTGTTTTGCTGCTGTGGTGGAAAATTGAGAACCCTCAATATCCGTGGAATAGTTTTCCCAGTAGAAAATCTTTGCAATCGACTGTTGTTGCAAACCCAAACAAACACAGTAAAATTACGATCTGACAAAGGAAAAAAGAAATAACTTGAGACAAATTACATCTGTGTTCCTTGCACAGTCCTACTACATGGAGACCCATGGAAATGAGAAACTGTAGGTGGTTATTACCCTGGCTGTTTCAGCACTGCACTGTTAGCCTCTTTTTGTGCTTTGTGACACACGTTATTATTCGTACTTCATTGGAAGCATTTCTTTTTTCTTATACCCCCAGTAATCAGGAGAGATATACCCATCAAAGTTTTCCTTAATTCTCTGTCTGATCTTAGTCACTTTTACAGTAGTAGGATACTGCAGTGCTCCATTTGTAGAAGTGCTTTCAGTATTTTCTCCCTGTAATCTTAGACCAGTTCTTAGTACTCAGAACTTCTCTGCAGCCTCATACTGAGCAACAGGTTTACTGTTCCCTGCATTCATGCTCATGCCTTTATTATTCAGCTGTGTCAGACTGCGCTCAGCTGCTTATTTATGCTAAAATTCTGCAAGACCACCCCACAGTAAAAAATGGGAACTGGTGATACAGAGTTGGGCAGCTAGCTATTGTTGTGTTACGGAGAGTCCCTGCATGATATCTCGCTCAGATTGCTGCTGGGTGCTAAGTGTGCTGCAGGCAGGTCAGTGATCCTTCCTGAGCTAGAACTTAGAACTGGGTGCTTTTCCCAGGACACAGTACATCTCCACAGGCATCCTTACAAACATGATTATTTAGAATTATGTATAGGATGTTTTTATGTGTGCATATGTATATGTGTGTATGTATATGGATACACACATATAAATATAAATATAAATAAAAATAATCTCTCTTAATTTGGTCAAAGTAATTTACTGGGTTCTGCATCATAAATGGCAGAAAACATTTACTGGTTGCTTCCCCTCCTTTCCTTGCAAAGACACCAGTCTTGGGACCAAGTCTGGTATGATGACTAATGATTAAAATCTGACAGCCTTGTAGGTAGTTAAAAAGAGGATTCCATAGTGCCTTTCAAGATTAAATTGCTTAATCAAAAGTGGACACTGTTTCTTTTTCTTCCATCTTCTTTGATGACAATAGAATTATGACAGTATCATTTTGTGTGTGAGTGTGGAGAAAAAAATTAGAATAGTTTTTTTTACTATCTGGATATAGACTGTCTAATATACCAGGTTTAACAGGATCATTTCATAATTTGTCATCAGTTTACCTTCTAATTCAGTGTTGGACAAATATAATTTTTCATTATATGTATACAAACACTGATATTTGATACTTCATATTCAACTTCACAAAACTGGTATTTGCATGAGACTAAAATAAAACCCATCCATGTCTCTGCTGCCCCCCCTCTCCCCCCCCCCCCAAACTGTGCTTAATATGGTGGTATTCTATGCACATATTAGTGCTTGAGCTTCATTTATTTTTGTTTTGTTTGGTTTTTTTCTACTGTGATCAATCAGTATTTCCACTTAGTTTACCTAAAATTGTGTTGTGAATAGAAATAATATGATTCTGTGTTAAAGCAACAGAATGGGAGAAAAATTAGGGCTTTCATTTTCATTGATGAACTAGGACTGCAGATTTAGATAAGACTTTGAACCTTGGAAGAGAACAGTTAATCAGGTCTTACATAGTGCTGTTATGTGTGCATGGATCAAAATGAAAAAGTAAAATGCAATGAATAATGAATTTATAGGGAAAAAAAAAAGCCATGAAACTGATACACAAAATAGTACATTTTGTCATTGAATGAATAACTTGATAACCAACTGGTATCCAAATTTAAGTCAAGAACTGAGTTTGGCTGGGGGTTCTTTTTGACTTTAGTTAACGAGGCATAACAGCTGACAATTTTTTTTCAGTGAACTGACCTCACAGCATTGACAGTATAAGCATTTTCTGTGTATGAGTAAAAGCACTGGAGGCTTAGATAGAAGCACATATTTGCAGCTGTTTTACATAACATCTGGATTTCATCCACATTACCAGCTGTAAAGTACATGGAATAAAAGAGGGAAAGAGCAGATGAGAAGGATTCCAGTAGATTGTGTCATCAAATGACTATGGCTAATTTAAACATTCAGGTATTAATAGTGGTACAGTACTTTTAATTTAAAGGAGAAGGAAAAAAAAAGCAAACAACTACCTGCTCTCACCCCCCAATAATAATCATAAATATCAATAATAATAATAATAAAGGAAGATTTAATGAATTTCTGGTGTTCTGATGCTAAGGTAATAGTAAAATCTAGACTTTAATGGTGAACTGTTTAGTGCACTTAAAAAAAAGCTGTTTAATGGGTTTTCTTCAGCTTTGGAGGTCATTAAATGTTTTGGGTTAATTTTTTGCTTTGACATAAGATAAATTTCCTTGTACTAAAGGTGTAAGAATTTGTTATGTTAGCAATCTAAGACTGGTCTTCTAGCCCAGACTGGTTGGTAATATGAGCCTGATGAAAAGATAATTACATGCTCTGTTGAAAAAGGGGATGGTTCTCATCATCTTTCAGGTTTTATCTCCATGAGTAGATAGACACAGCAAGTATTTATAATAAGTTGCTTTTTTTAATTTATATTTACACGAAATGCCCTTAAACTTGTTATTTTAACTCCTGCCTTTTTACATCGAGTCACAATTATTTTGGTTTGTAACCAGAATTTGAATAAATATTATTAAAATGAAATTTATAACACAACTAAGGAAGTGGCTTTTTCTCTCCTTTTCTTACAGTAACTGTAAAAGTTAAAGCTTTAGAAGACAAATTAAACAAGTCCCTGGGCTATTTAATTGGGAATTGCTGATAAGTATCGATGTTGCTCAATATTTATGTGGCATTATTTTCCAGTAGCACTAACAGAAAAAAAAGTTGTCCTGTGAAGGGAATTATTGGGATAGGAAACCTGAAAGGATGTAACTAAATGCCTTCAGTGAGTCCAAGAAGATTGTCTTAATGAACTACTTTGGGCTGAGCTGTGGGTAGGTGTCCGGTTTTGCTGACTTCTCATCCCTAGTGATCCTGTCCTGCACCAGGCATTAGAGCTTGAGGGGTATGTGCTGGGGGAATGGTGTGTGTGTGTCTGTGAGTAAGGGAGTGTTTTTGTTATCAGCTTGAATTTTAACAGCAATCTCAAGGAAAGCAAGTGATTTTGCAAATGGATAAAGCAGGTTTACTGTCGTCTGCAGGATGCACCAGAAAAAGGAATGAAACCCAATTTTCCAACTGTTGGGGGTTGGAGGGAGTTGTATGTGAAAAATTGCCAAAATAAAGAAAGAAACTGTGCTTCCAGCCCCTTTATTAATCTATACTATTTTTACTTTACAAAGGTTACTTTGTTTCAATTGGGCTTTTGCCTGACATTTTCCTAGACCAGTCCCTAGAAGCAGGAAAGATAATATGCAACACTCGACAAAGTGCAAATGCAGGCCCTTGTGGAAACTTCCAGTCCTTGTGGGAATTCTCCCAGAGGAAATCCTATCAGTACAGCAAATGTCTGAAATGCCCTAATACACATTCATTCTTCTGTCTGTTATCTCACAGTCAAGTACCATTCTTTTAGTACCTTAGATGGTTACGATGTGGTTGAGGAAAACTGCACCCAGAATAGCTGATTCACTCTGTGCTTGAGAGAATGAATACCCGTATAAACGGGGTGTTCTGTTTACTCCACTTCGACCAGCAGACTTAAAGAAACTGCTTTTTACCAGTGTATGAAAAGGAAGAAATTGACCAGAATATTAGTGGCTTTCTGATGGTGTGCATATATGGTATCGCAAAGAGATGGGAACTACTTTAAAGCCAGAAGACCCCTAGTGCAACTGGTGCCAGGCTTGACCCTAATAACGATGACATGAGAAAGCAGCATGAGCAGCACTGTGCTGGGGTGGACTCACCTCTCTCACCCTGGGGAAGGGCCCCACCGTTGGGATTCTCAGAGCTGCAGTAAACCCTGGTAGAACGATGAAGCAAATGGGAAATTAAACTTGCGGGAGGCAAGGAGGACACTTTCTGTGCTCCTGATTCATGGAATCTCTTGGGCTCCTGGTGGTGAGATCTTTACCCATTCTTTTTGTCACTCTTAAAGTCCATTTAACGTCTCTCAAAGCCCCTGCTGAACTGGAGCATGTTTTTTATGTTTCCACACCAAGACAGTGGAATGATTAGACTGGTTAATGCTGATCTGAGGATATCCTTGGATTGTAATTTGCAAATTCTGGGGAATGTGCCAGTCTAAATCTGGCAACATTTTGAATTTCTGTCCTTAATTGTTTTTTCTGCTAGTAATGATTCTAATGGTATGGACTCATTTTAACACGGCTGTTAGCATTATTCATTTCATGTATGCCTCTGATATTTGATATATTTCACATCCATCTCTTCTGAAGTGGGCACAAAGACTTTCATCTTTATTAGTTTTAGGCCTGCAGCTGGTCTTCAAAGATATCAGAAACAGTTTCTGCTCTCCTCTTCCAATTTGGGAAAACAAGAATCTTCCAGATGCAAATCTGCATTCCCGTGAGCTGAGAATGTGTGATCACTTTAGCCTTCATCAGATTTGGCCAATTTCAAAATGAGATGATGACTTATTTTGTTGTTGTTCTTTTTAATTATTTTCTCACTTTCACTTGTGCTGTGAACTCCCTGGATCTTACAAGTAGATTTGATATTACTTCCAGAAGAGCACTTAGCAGTAATTAGACATGCCATAAAAATTGAAAAGATTAGGATGGGCTCCTATTCCAAGAAAACTTTTTTTTGTAAACCACAGAGTGAAATCTGAAAAGACTTTACAGACCGCAGAGCTACTTCTGCTGAACTCTGAAGAAACAGATATTCTTAATTGATGGAAGAGCTTAAAGATTTTTTTTAATCAGTTCTTCAATAAATGCCTGTATATGGATGCATGTGGTTTGTCTTTGCAGCAATGCAACTCATAATGCCTCCTGCTCTTCATCCAAGAATGTTTAAATAGTTTAGGTGAAAGTTCTGTACATAGGGATTTTTTTTCCCATTTTGTAGATTCTAATAATAATAATAAAGTCAGTTCTTTGTTTATCAGCTTGTGTATCCTACTGCAGCATAGTCCATAAAGAGTTAGTCTAATTACTTTTAATATAGAGCAAACTCCAATTCTCTCTAAAATAATGTTTTGGTGGAAATGGGATTTGAAACCAGAGTAAAGTTAGTACCATATGAAGGAAAGTATATCTGTTAGCAACTCTGTGTTTACTAGCTTTAAAAGATAAGTCCTGTTTTAAACTGAAATATGTTTGGGGTTTTTTTTTTCCATCCCTTGTGGTTCAGCCTTTCTTCTTTTAACAGTGACACCTCAACATAAAGGTTATTTTGAAAACTTTTCTCACTGCAGAGGAACTATTAGACTTGCAGTGTAATCAACTGTTTCAGTAACATTTAGTTCTATGTAAATAGGTAATACCATGAAATACCAATCCTCCTCCTCCTCTTTCTGCTCTTCACCCTCTCACGCCCTAAGGGTTGCTGAAGACCTACACCTAAGTGAGGTGAACTTCAGACATCTCTGCATTTAAAAAATTACTCTGAACCTTGCTTGAATTTTTTTTTTTGAGCATCCTCAGGAAAATTGCATGTAATGCTCGTGTTTTAAAATAATCTTATGAGAGAATAATGTTGTCAGAAGCTAACTTCATTATTCTGTCACTACACAAGCAAATTGTGTTAATTTAAATTGCAACCAGCAAGAGGCAAATCAATTACTTCCCTCAAATCTGGCCAGTGAGGGAAGGAGTCTTCAAACAGTAAAATCACCAGTCATCAAGACAGGTTTACCAAGGACGTTATTTAACTCGTCTGCTTTTGCAGAAGACCAAGACTATTCACTGTACTGAGTTCCTGAAATATTTTTAAAATGTTAATATGCTGTGTTAAAAAAACCAACAAGACAGTGTGTCGTCCCCGTCCCCCCCCCCCCCCCCCCCAAAAAAAAACCAACCAAAACCAACCAAACCCCCCCCCCGTTCTCAGTTGATTTTCACTCAGGAATCTTTGCTCTCTTACTCAGCTTCAGAGTGGAGGCAGTCAACATTTGGCATCCAGCGCTTCATATTTCTTTACAGCAGTGAGGCTTTGATGTGCAGATAATACTTTACCTGTGGCACAGTGTAATCTTAACTTCAAGCCTTCAGTTTCAAACAGCTGCTGTAGCACTTGGACCTTTTTTTTTTTTCTTCTTTTTTTAATTGTGCAAGATTTTCATAAAATAGACTTCAGCTAAGGTGTCTAGAAATAAGAAGATAAGATTAACTTGGCTAGAAATTTCAATAAGCACTGAAGTAACAAATTTCAGATTAGTCTCAAACGTTCTGTGTGTATAGAATTCTTTTTCATGCAATGCTATGGTGGACTAAGTAAACAAAATTATGGACCATCAAAGTTTGTAGACACTGATATTACTGAAATTCTGCAGAAGGGAACTGATTAGATATGAAAAATATTTATTTTTTTCTTTAGCCATTTTGTGCTTGAGATATGCACATATAGCTATTGTAGACCGTTTATCACCAAGTGATTCAAACGCCCCATTAATTGTGGTGCTGGATTAGATTATGCATATGTTAATTGTTTTGTTCATTCTAATTTACATGAGAGCATAAGCTTGAGGGCTTGATGTTCCTATCTTGTTTGTTTTCCAAATGAATTACCAACTTCACCTACTAGTGTTGAAACCATTGATAAATGCCTTGTGTTAGGAACACATTGGAATTCCTAGGCGTAAAATTACAAATGAAATGTACATCAAGATGTGGTTATTTATAAAAGCTGTTGTCTTCTGTATAGTAACCTGCTGCTATACCCTAGAAAAATGCAGTGCCTTAGTATAAGGCACAATTTCAATTCATTGAGATTGCTACAGTTTTCTTCTGTTTTAAAGTATATAATTCTCTTTTACAACTACAGCATGGAATTAACACTCAAGTCATTGTATAGTGATTCCAAGTGTAACTAGGGCAAAATCCTTTTTATTTTACTTGTTTTAGTAAATAGAGTCCTGGGATTTAATTTCTTCCTTACCTTGAGACTCATGTGATGTGATGTGAACTTTGGATTCAACTTGTCCTAACTACAGTTAACAAATGCAGTTCTGTGCCTGTGAAATTAATAGTTCCACCTTCCACCTCAAGGAGTTCAAGTGAGGATGTAGACTCAGCCATAACAGGCATCCAAAACACCTTCCGAAATGTGTGTGAAGAGACTGGAAAGTGGTTTTCGTCAAATATCCTGACCTAGAATACAGTTGACCTAGGATAAATTATCAGTAAAGCAGCTCTTATTTATTGGTGCACAGGTGGGCTTCCAGCATCCATACTGGGCAAGAGCGCACTACTAAGGTGTGTCACTGTTTGTTCTACCATTGAATCTTAAACCAAATCCATGTTGTCTAAACTGAAGCCAGTCCCCTCGGGGCATCATCAAGCTGCAGTACTAAGACGAAGGGTCTGATTTCATTTTATACTATTTGCTTTTTTCCCAGAAGTGCAGGGGAATTGTGCAAAATGCATTTTTACCATTGATTTCCCCCAACCCTCCCATACGCCTATGCGTGTTTTCCAAAGAATTTGAAGAATGCTGAAAACTGTTATGGATGGATTGGCAAGGGTTAAAGTTTTAAAAGATGTAAAGTGACAGACCTGGCTGAATACTGATCTGTTACTTAAACATGATCCTGAATTAACACTGAGCATAAGACTGTTGTGGAAAGCAGCATACCTGGCATGCTAGATTTCAAACTGAACAGTAGCTTTTGATGTGATGCTGTGATTGAGCAAATTATGTTAAAGGAATACATCTCTCTACAGCACTGCCAAGACCCTTGGGAACACGACAGACAGTTCCCTTGGGTAGTTTTAAAAAGGTTGACAAATGGGAAACTTGTCTGACACTAGGGTTATTGGAGTGACTTAAGAGTTTCAAATCTCACTTTTCATTTTACAACTGTGGAGCTTTTTCAGATGATCCCATGTAAGGCTTCTTGACCTTGGGTTAAACATAACTCTGTAAGATTTTGATATTAAAGATAGGCAGAAAAAAATGTCAGAAGACCGAGTGATAAAAGCTTGAGCTTCATGTGTGAAATAAGTAATAAATTATATGTGAATGAATAAAATCATAAGTTCACATGTGAAATAATGTGAGCAATGGCAGCACTGAAGAATGAAGCCTAAATCAGTATACCAATAGGTTTCCGAAGACCACTACACTGTGTATAATCTTTTCAGTGGCGTAAGTCCTGACTGTGATGGTCCTCGGTGCCCTGCTGTTAGTCCTCCTCAAGGACACCTGCTATACTAGATTAGCAAAAGGGTCTTTTGGAGGCAGTTTTACTTAAAATAGGCTACTGTATTGCACATGTTGTGGGACATAGGTCTCTTATGGCTGCTCCAGTATGCCTTTATGGTTTGTCTTTGGAAAAATAGAAAGGTCAGAGTAAAGTATTTTGTACAAATGTGAGAAGATTGTTCATCTGACTTCCATGAAGTCCCTGGTGTGAATAAAGACTGAAAGATCAGGTAGGCTCATACCACTTGCAATTAACTGAAAATGGCATGTATTTTACTTTATCTAAAGGTAGAGAGAATGGCAAGAGTTCTCTCACTGAAGCTAAAAATTTTATCTTATCCTAAGAAAATTCTCATCAGTATTCTAAATATTGGTTGCTTGTCATTGTGGTCTGTCTATAAAAGGTATCCTTGGTGTTCATGTACACCTGAGTTCAATAACCAGCAGGATCAGAGATGCATGTTAACAAAAGGAGTTGTAAAAGGTATTATTCCTCCATATGGCACTTTTATGCTGTACAAAGCCTTCTCATTTCCTCCTTGCAGAAAGACAAGCTGTCTTTTGTAGCTGGACTTGTGCTTCCTTTCTCAATTTCTTCTAGACATGCTAATCCTCCTCTGGAAGAGTACTTTTCTAGATTGTTGTATGATTTAATCTTCCATGCAAAGATACTAGACATGAGTGCTTCAGGCTTGATTTTGTGCTGAGTTCTGCCTGCTTGAAGTTCTTCCAGTTCACTAACTGTTGCGTTGCATTCATCTCTGCAGATCAGTATTGAAATTGCATGACCACTTTCTGCCAAATCATCTTCTAGCAATCAAATTTTTTAATGAGATGAAGGCATTGTATTCTTCCAAAAGTGTTGTTTTAGCAGGCTAACACCAGCTAGAATATTTTTGCTTTAATGGATATTAAAGATGTAATTTTTTTTTGTCTCTGAATTTGGAAGTATAGTGTAGTCCAGTTAACAAAATACATAAACAGATGCCAAACAATTTCTTTATAGTACTTTCTTTGTTTCTTTTGCCTTTTTAACATAAGGATATGCTGGAGGTATATTTTCTGTATATGTAATGCAAGCCTGAGGTAGCTTTAAGCTGGCTTTTGGAGTTTCCAGTAGCAATATTATTTCTGTACCAAAAGTTTGGCACAAACTTTGTAGTTTGCTTAGGACCCTCTGCATTTTTGACAGTGAACTGAATGCCACGTTGGGTTCATTGTTATAGTTACTCTTGCTCTATAATTAAAACTAGCCCTATGTGTGCTGCAGTCACATCTTCAGTTGTAGTGTACAAAACCTTTAAATCTTTGGTTTTCTTTTATGTCTCCTCTTAAGTAACTTCATCACTGTAATTTTCTGACTAAAAATGTTAACCAGAGTTATATTTTCATATAGCTAAGCAGTAACACTTTTCAAAATTGTCTTGAACGACACTTTCTTTTCAGAACTTGAAATACGACTGATGATCTTTATAAATGTTTGAACTGCTATCATTATAGCACTCCACTGTGTGAAGAATTAGAAAAATAAAATCCACACAAATAGCAAAACAATGGGAAAAGCAAACCAAACCATTTCAGGACTGGTATTTCTAAAGATTAGGGTAGTGTTTTTATCTCCCCCCACCCACACCCCCGCTCTTGAAACATGATAAGGACAGGATTATATTTTTCATTCTGAATAATACCTAAAATGAGATGTAGCTATTTAACACATACCGTATCCATAGAGTCTATTTATTCAGACTGAATTCCACATGGACCATGGATAATCTTTTTCCCAAATGTTTACTAGTATCTGCTCTTAACAAGTGCTGCACAATATAAACTGAAGGAACCATAAAGAAAAGGGGTATAATAAAATTAAGCCTTGCTTTTCAACAAAGTCTGACTTAAGATCAAGAAATGACATTTTCACATGGGTCAGATTTTAAATAATTTTTCTGTAAAGGACATGAATCACATGAATTTAAAAGCATACAGGGAGCCATAGCTAGTATTAGAAAATGAGGTACAAGTAGGTTTGAAGAGATGGCATTGAAACGAATGCTTTTAACTGAGATGAAAGGAGATCCAGGTTCATTTCATGGTTTTGTTGAAGTTACCTTCTTGAACTTGTAACCACACTGTGCCATGCAGGGTCTGGAAAATCAGGGTAATACTGCTCTGTTTCCCTGTCCCTTCCTACCTCAGCTGGTATGTACAGTCTTTCAAGACAGACTGACTGATACTGTGTGGGCACGTGTGTGGTCTCCAGTACTAACAAAGCGAATTTTGGATGTAGCTTGTAAGTGCTGTCGTAATAAAATTGGAAACAAATTGGAAGTGCTGGGTTTGAGCACTTATATGTGATGTTTTTCACATTCACTTGAGTTTCTGTTGTTGCCATAGATACTATTTTTAGTTATAATTTCTGTTGATGTTTGTTTACCTTTAAGAATTTAGTTAAGATTTTTTCAAAGCTTTGCTAAATCAGTTTTTTCCGTAGGAAAAAAAAATACCTATTTTGAGTAGCAGAAGAATTGGAAAGATTACATATTTGAAAATATTCACTAACTTTTTCCCACCCAAACCTCCCAAGCACATAAGATTTAAAAAATAAATTTTTTTCTTTATAAAGTAAATAAAGAACTTTGTTATCTCTTAGTAGGTATAAATATCTCCAGCTGGGCAACCCTTTTCCTGGTTTACTGTTTGTTCTTGCTTCCTGGACTCTCTCAGCATTAAATCTTACAGCATGCCTCTTCTATTGACAACATTTTTCATGTACAGTAAGTTGTACTTTTCCAAGGAGACTTGCAATTCCTCCTATACCAGACCGTTTTAACCATGTATTTGTTAAAACCTGGGTAACTAGATTTCAAAAGCCCGTCCCTTTCTGAGCTTCATTATCATTGAGAACTACTGTTTTAACCTGTTCATTATTAAATAAGACTGAACCTCCTGCTGTTCTGGTCTTCCACAAGATACGCCTGGAATATGGATCCATTGCTGTATACTGTTAGGCTTTGTTTCCACTTTGACAGTTTTCAATATCTATTCATATCATTTTGTATAGAGGGACTTGTGAGTGCAGAATATGTAAAACACTTCCCCCTTCCACAGGGGAAGAGAAATAAGATACAGAAAACATCAAAAATATTATGTAGCAGGTTGATGCTCTGGAATATAGCAGAAAAGAAAAACGTTAAGAGAGGTCTTGTTGTAGGAAGATAAGGACATGGAAGAAGAGGTTTTGTTGTGGGAAGATGAAGAAGTTGTGATGACCTCATGCTGTTGATGGGTGAAGGTCAGGTATTTAGGCTGATTATATCTATTGTCTGCCCTTGATACTATTGATCAGGAAGCTGTTTACTATCTGCCAATCCTTGAAAAGGCAAGGGGAGCGATTCATTCAGAAGGGTGGTTTTTTCCTTTTTTTCCTTTTCCTCTCCCCTCTTTCTCTCCTCTCCTTTCCACTCTTTCTCCCTCCATCCCTCCCCCCTTAGGAACTAAAAAAATAGTTCGAGTAGTTACACATTTTGTTATGGCTTCTTCTTGTCATCACAGTTCCAGATACTACTTGGGTATTTAGAGACAATATTGTAAATGTGAATGAATTATAAATCATTTAAAGTGAAGAAAAATAGGGGTATAAACAGCTGTTCTTTTGCTGTCCATACAACAGATATTTTTAGTTCCATCTCATTCATCCTGACTGGTGAACTTTGAATGATTCTTCTACTGTATCTAATACAGTAATGGCATATAGATGAGAGTCAAATGCCTAGCTGTTATCCAAACCATATATGACTAATGAAAAATAGATAATAAGAATTATTCTTCTCTTGAAGAATATTTCTTCAGAAAATAACCTTAAAAATTAAAAGTTTGTGCATCGGTGATAGCCTGATGTGCTTTCTTCTTGCTTACAAAGTACAGATGTGGAATCAGATTAGCTTCTCAGTGTTCTATTCTGCCTGTATTTGGTAAGGAGACTCTCTTATATCCAGTGTGTAATCTTTTAAATATGTATGCTCTTACAGTTATCAATACTTTTGCATTTCTGTATAGCAGTGCACCTACAAATAATTCTGTTCTTACTGGAATTAACTATAATATAGTGCCTATAAAACTTCCACAGAACTTTCTGCTGGAAATGTTATATCCTTGCTTCTTCATTTGCACCTCCAGCACAACTCATGATTCTGGATTAATTCATTAAATATCTAAATAGTTTTGGGTTGGGGGAAGAGGCCAGAATTTTCTTCCCTTAAGTGATACCTTATCTATCTGAGATGACTCAGGTCACTCAAGCTAGCAGTTTAATGGAAGAGGACAGAGATAGGGAGCAGTCCTTGACTGAAGTCCGTATGTTGTGCGATGGCTACTTACCGTATAATATTGTTATTAGGAAAAAACTGAGGCAAGAACAAATGTGAAAAAATATTATCAAAAGGACCAGCTTGACATTTTTTTTATCCATAAGAGAAAAGAATGCTATTGCTATAACAAGTTTAACTGCTAATTGTCATATTGCAGAGCTTTTTGTTAATTTTTGAGTGACTGGAATGTATATTTATTATATGAATGTGCAACATACTAATAATCCTATTTTTTTCAGGATAATTATTGGCCCATGACTGAAAAAAAGCAGATTATATTATTATCAGCCCATTATAAAATAATTATTCCGACAGCTTTATGTATTTAATATAGATGGAATTCCTTTCATATTCAAGTCGGCAGGAGCTTTAATATTGATTCCAGTGCAGCCAAGACTTTACCTGTGGACGTTGGAATAAATGCTTATTGAAACACTCTAGAATAATTAGATGTTAGAGCATGTGATAACACCAAAAAGTTACCTCATCTAACATTTAGCAAAAGGAATTCTTTATCTTGGCTAAAATGTAGTATTTATCTAGTTTTAAAAGATATTGAGAAGTTCAGGACCAAAACCGCCTTCCAAAAGAGTTTGGTCTGAAAACAGATCTCAATAGAGGTTACTTTTATTGCAAGAAGATTTACCGTGCGCAAAAAACCCTGTTTAATTGCCATCCTCTTCTTTGAGCAGAAGCCAGAGTACTAGGCAAAGGGCTGGCAGAATACTTGAAGGTTATAAAGCAGAAACTTGTAAAGTAAAAGTATAAACTCATTTTTGTTTCTTGATGCAATTTGGATCAAAGAAGGTTTGTTAGTGTATGGTTAGTCATTATTATCTTCTGCAAGACGTTAAGTCATACAGCTGTTTGGAAACATTAATATCTGTTACTACAGTTCCATTCTCTGTTCTCCAATGATGTATTTTTTTTCTTTTTTTTTTCCTCCCCCCCCCCCCCCCTTTTTTTTTTTCTTCCTTTTGTCCTTCCCTGTTGGGCCAACTGCCAAAACTCAGGGTTCCTGAAGATCAATTAGAAAGCTTTTGCTTCTATGCTCACTTCATCTGCGTGCAGTCCTTCACACACTGTTCTTTACATAGCTTCAGCAGAAAGACCTTTAGCTAGCCGTTAAATAGTGTATGATATTCAGTGCCTAAGGTAACAGTGCAAGTTTGAATTCAAAATAGTAACTGAAGAAAAGAGGAATAGGTTAAATTATAGTATTTAAAAAACCAAATACAATCCTCTATACATTGATCTTGAATTGTGTGAACTGGAATTCTTTTACGTGCCTTTTCAAGTGTGTGAGGTAAGTATGTGTCAGAGGAAGGAATATTCCAAACAAGATGTAATATTTCTCCATGTTTCTACTTTGTTACTTTACATCCGTATAATACTTATATGTTTGTATTTGTTATATTTGCTGATTTAGGTAATAAGTACCTGTGTAAATTAGCAGATTGGTAGTTAGAAGTTGAATTTATCATGTTGTGATAGTTGACAGGTCATGTGTGTATATTATATACGCACGCGTGTGTGTATATTACAGGTATGTGCACTTCTCTCTATATTTATTTCTTATTAATACCTGGGGAATCATGTCAAGATTTCAAACAGGTAGCTGCATCAAAGCATAGAAGCTACTGAAAATGGAAAATCCACAGAAGGTTAGATATGTCTCAGAAATTTAACCCCGAAAAGCCACAAACCGTACCACTTAGGAAAGCAATCTTAAGAGATTGATACAGCAAGCCTGTATGAAATTTTCTTTGCTCACTACTTGAAAAGGTGATGATGAAAACAAACCCTGTGTGCTTCAAAAGCATTTCTTGTGGTACTTGAAGCATAATGGTTTGGAAGAACAGACTGCTTGTTAGGTAGGTTGAAAATTGGGTGGGCTGCCAGGCTTGAAGGTTCTAGTTGATGGCAGGCAGTGAGTGGAGGATGAGGAAACTGGGCTTGTTTAGTCTGGGGAAGAGAAGGCTATGGGGCAGTCTAATAGCAGGCCCCCAGTTGCCTGAAGAGCAGTTGCAAGGGTGACCAAGTTAAACTCTTCCTGGTAGTGGTACAGAGTGTAAAAGAAAACAAGCCCCGAAACCGCCATGGCTAAAAATTGCAGCTTGAGAGGTTCGGATTGGACATTAGGCAAAACATGTTACCTAGGGAAATAGCACAGCACTGGAACAGGTTCTCCCAAGGCCCTGTGGAGTTTCCGTCCACGGGGGTTTTTGAGTATCGGCTAGAAAATGGCAACTCTCAAACAGGTGACCTGCTGTGGTGTGAGCAGGAACAGTAACCCAAGCAGGAGCTGGGACTAGAGGTCTCCAGAGGTCACTTCAAAGCAGCACTTGTATGATTTTGAGTGGCTTTGCCCTGGTATCTTTACATATGAACGATATCAAATGGAGTTATTTGTCTTCAATTTTCTGCCAGTAACAGACCATTTTCCAGCTTTTCCTTTGTACACAGCAAGAGAGTTAAATTTCATTTTGACTGTTACATTCAGATAATAGCTAAGAAGTGCCTGGAGGCAACTGAACCAGAGACAGATGACAGAAAGAGGTACCCCTGTATGCCTTGAGTTACTACTTTCAAAAAGCAGTAAGCCTACTTTCAAAAGGCTGGTGAAAGAGGAAGAAATGGCATGTTATGTCACATTTCAAAGAATTTATTCTACAAAGTCTTGGTTTCTGTACATATGTGTAGTGTTGTAAAAATTATATGGAATTGTTGTCAGGAAATCCTTTTGATTAATTAAAAAAACCTGCTTCCCTCTGGTAATGAACAAGTAGTTACTGTCATCTTTTGTTTCTGAGTTTTAAAGCAGAGGACTCGCATACTGCAACATTACTGTATATCTGGAAAAGCTCTAATATTAATTGGTAAATATATAGAGTTGAAACTTTTCTTATGTTTGCTTTTTTTTTTTGTTTAAAGCAGTGATAGCCACAAGTGAGCTAATGCTGTTTCTGAAGGCCTAAAAGTTGATTTTCATAATTAAGGGCTATTGAATGAAATACACCAAACAATATATTAACAGTGCGTGATTAGCAGTACTCTTATCTCCTCCTGTTGTGAAAATAGTGTAGGCTTAACAAAAAGCTTTAAAAATCAATTTTACCAGTACTGTGTGATCTCTTAAGTGAATCAGCCCTCAAGGGGATCTGTGCCGAGGCCGTTACTCCACCCGTGGTGCTCCTCTCTTCTTTTGCAGCTCCTCGTCTGTCTCCTGAACTGTATGTGATTTGTCTGAGTTTTACCCGTGACCCTCGCTAAAATGTAGTGATTATGACGTACTAAGAAAGAGGTATTTGCTATATTTAAAAAGTGTCAGTGCTGATCTTTGTGAAATGTGTTGTGCCCATGGGGGAAGAGACCTACTTTGAAGTAGGCAGGAATGAGCTTGTCTAGTCGGTGGGTTTAATTTCAGTTTACAGTGGCATCTGCTGATCTGTTTGGTGATACTGTGGTTTTTCATCTGCGTCACCATGTCGGTGGAAGGGTTAGGCACCTCTGTGCTTTCAGAATGCCTGGAATCTTGTAATTTTCAGGGGCAGACTTTCTACATTGATAGATATATAAATCTGGTGATAGCATCTTGTACCACATCAAAGACGACTGCGGCGACTCTTTCTTCAACTTCAGGCTCTGTGAAGTGTGTGCTGTCCTTTCCTAATAAGCGTAACTGTGTCATATCCCTAGGTCAGCTTAGGGATTTTTCCCATCTGGTGTGCCCCCTTTCCAGGACTTTCTCCTGCAGGTGATCTCAGTTGCCCGTCTTCCGATGAAGCTTTTTACTGAAGATGCAAATACATTGTTTTGGTCCTTGTCTGTCCCCATTTCCCTTGCACGGTATCGTTGCCCCCTGGCTGAGATGGTGCCTTGCCCACCTCAGTCCTTGCCTAAACTGATTCTTCAGGGTTGTTCAATGCTGTCTCTACAGTAATAATCTTTATTTTCTTCTTTTTTGGGGGGGAGGGAGGGTGGGGAGGATGACTGTTAATAGAAAGGCAGACAGACCACAGCAGCAATGTATATAGCTTTGGAGTTATACAGCTGACTGCTGTAAATCTGACTGAACTTTTTAAGTGTAACTTGGACTGATCTATCCCTAAAATAAAGCCAGGAATTGCAAAGTCGTTCCAGAAAGAATAGAGACTACAGTCTCATTTTAGCCACACTCAGGTAGCTGTGCTCTTCACACAATTTCCTCAAAAGAAATGTTCAGAACATGCATGAACTCAGTAGGAAAAGGCTAGCTTTTTGTGGTACAATGGTACAATTTATGTAGAATGGATAAAAAGGAATATTGCGGCTTATCTGAAGACAAATAACAAGCTTCATTCTCCAGTGACAGCAATTACTTGCCTTTGTAGTCATACAAAATAATTCTTTTGTAAGAGAAGAAATTCCACTGTGCGAGAGCAAATATTTGAAATGGAGCAAGTGTTGTGTGTGGGAATTTGATACATTCACGGAACACTGTTGTGTGCTAAAGTAAATAGATATTTTTCCTTTACAAATGGAGGAGCTGAAGATACCGGAGATGCCACAACTCCTGTTCACTAAATTGCCATATGCCTTTTCTTTCCTTTGCCTCTTTTTATTGACTTCTTATTTGATATGCCTGGACTTTTTACAGTCCTTACTTGCTGTTGTTATCATTGTCCTGATGATACAAAACAAAACACTTTCTTAATGTGTTATGAAATATAACATGGTTTGTAATCCTGTGTGTGCTTTTAAAGACAAAACGAACCGCTGAGTATAGTGTCATCAGACACCACACGTTGACATCTTTGTCTGAAATGGTGGTCCTTTGCATACTTTGGAAATAGCACTCTGGTGTACTAATCTCTGGGAAAGTCATTTTTATTATTGTTGGCTCCCGTGTTTAGCGTGCAGCTCTCAGCTGACATACTATACATTACAGAAAAATGCTTGTGACTCAGCTAACAAAAGCCCAATGAAGTGTCTAAATTAGGTATCTGTTTCTTGTGCCTCTTTTTGTGCTTTTTTACTTATTACTGCATGCTGTCCTGTCTTATTTGTACACAAGACAGTCAGTCCTCTGCAAGACAAGGCTACACTCCATCAGTTTTATATAAACAACAATTCCACTTAAAAGAAAATTTAGCATTTTCATACCACAAGTAGAAGGCACCAGTCCATCAGAATAGAAGGCAAAGGTCCATCAGGCTATAAATTACATTTAAGTATAGATTAATTCTTTTAAAATAGCAATGCTGTTTCTATGGCCTTCTTTTCTTGCAGTACATTCATTTAGCTGTCAGCCTTTACATGTAGCTATAATAAGGTAAGATTGCAGTGTATGTTTTCATTGTAGACTGAATCATATATCTTGCATAGCTTCAAATGAATGTTCATCATAATGCTGCGTATAAAACAATCAGAAAAATAAGATAAAGTATCTAACTGCATGTTGTGGTCTAACCCCAGCCGGCAACTAAGGACCACACAGCCACTCACTCACTCCCCACCCTGGTGGGATGGGGGAGAGAATCAGAAGTGTAAAAGTGAGAAAACTCATGGGTTGAGATAGACAGTTTAATAAGCAAAGCAAAAGCTGCGCACGCAAGCAAAGAAAAACAAGGAATTCATTCACTCCTTCCCATCGGCAGGCAGGTGTTCAGCCATCTCCAGGAAAGCAGGGCTCCATCACGCGTAACGGTTACTTGGGAAGACAAACACCATCACTCAGAACATCCCCCCCTTCCTCCTTCTTCTGCCAGCTTTATATGCTGAGCATGACGTCACATGGTGTGGAATGTCCCTTTGGTCAGTTGGGGTCAGCTGTCCCGGCTGTGCCCCCTCCCACCTTCTTGTGCACCCCCAGCCTACTCGCTGGTGGGGTGGGGTGAGAAGCAGAAAAGGCCTTGACTCTGTGTGAGCACTGCTCAGCAGTAACGAAAACATCCCTGTGTTATCAACGCTGTTTCCAGCACAAATCCAAACCATAGCCCCATAGTAGCTACTGTGAAGAAAATTAACTCTACCCCAGCCAAAACCAGCACACTGGAAGAGACAATGAATAGCTGAAAACAAAATAATATTAATAACTCTCTAGTACAAAACTACAGGCTTATTTTGTTACTGAAGTTATTAATAGGTAACTCTGAGAATTCCTACGATTTACTGACTGAAATGTCAAAACTGACTGTATACAGGTTTTTAGAAAAGCCAAAGATAGTAAAAGTTGAGTGCTATAGCATAAGGAGAGTGTTTTCATTTGATGGAATTAAATTTTGTAGTTTAGAGATCTCATCATTGTATGTCACAGTGTTAAAATATATCCAGATTAGGTCAGTGCCTGTTTTTTGCAGCTAAATACCCCACATGAGCTGATTCCAGCTGCTGAACGTGAATTCCTGTGAATATTGGGCACTTGAGAATGAGGTTTCTTGAGTTACTGTGAAGAGAGTTGTTGGGGCCCTGAAAGGCACAGCTGCTGCTCACCAAAGGTGTCCTTTCCTTTTGGTAACTCCTTGCAGTTATGAGTTCATAACCTGAAGAGGTCTTTTCAGTAGTTTCAGTGTTACTGTGTGCTTTAAAAATCAAATGCAGTTGGCTTATTTCTTTTGAGTTCATTTGCTGCCACACTGTAAAACATCCATTTAATTTTACATGTGTTTAGTCTAACAATTCTGTGAAGAATTTTGAGGAATGCCCTCAACTGAGGCTTGTCAGTAAATGCCTAATTTCTTACACTTGGTGACTTTCCCAAGTTTCCCAAGCATGTCCCAGTTTCATTCCTGTATCGGGATAACTTTGTTCTGATACAGCCCTCAGGAAGGAGGCAGCCATCAAAATCCTTATCACTGGACTCAATAAATGTAGGACAGTCTCCTTTAACAAGAAACAAATTTAAACCATCCCTTCTGTGGTAGGTGTGAGCAGACTTCTCCTGTACCCTCACGTGATGTCTGTGCACGCTCCAGTAATCAAGAACTGAAACCATCAGCAGGCTGCATGATGTAGTCCCTTGGGCTGCTGGGCTTCTGTGAGGAGTCCAGTCTTGCATTCAAGTGTTTGCAGTCACATTTCTCTTATCTCCACTTGAACTTCTGTTCTGCTTTCTGAACAGCAGTTGAGGCTTGGGTTTGAATAACTTTTTGCCAGCAAAGTAATACCACTTTTGGGTGATTGTTACTATCTAGATTTTCCAAGCAGAAATTCCTTGCAAGATGAAGAAAAGCAAACAAAAGAAAAGTGTCTTTATCTGTGCATAGTATACAAACACTTTAGGAAAAGGAGGAGAAATGAGTATTGATGCATCTGTTTTCTCTCTTTACTATAGGCGTGCAGGATCCTCAGCATGAGAAGATAATTACTGTGACTACTAATGGAAGTATTCACAGCCCCAAGTTTCCACACACATACCCACGCAATACTGTACTAGTGTGGAGATTAGTAGCAGTAGACGAAAATGTATGGATACAGCTTACTTTTGATGAAAGATTTGGGCTTGAGGACCCAGAAGATGACATTTGCAAGTAAGTTACTTTTCCTTTAACTTACAAAAATTTGAAGGCAGGTGTGGGGGATGGAACAAAAGTGTTGCTCAAGTTTTGCAAAGATGTTAACACCTGCATGTCAATATATTTATAAAATGAATCTTTTAAAGTATTAGTTTATGATTTGCTCTTGCAGTGCTAGGGAAGGTTTTCACGCTTGAAAGCTTTGGGGTCCCCCTATTTTCCTTCTACATTCAGTATCTGGGCCACAGATACATGATACAAAAATGTGAAATATTTAATCTCTCTCTCAAATAAAAGTTGTGACATCTGGGAAAATATTATTGACAGAATGCTAGAGGAATGAATGTCTAATTTTTACAGAGAAAATTTGGGTAAGCAAGTTTCCTGAAGTGAAATTCAGGTCACGACACAAAGTACAACATCCCTCTTAAAAAACAAAAAAACAAAAAACAAACAAAAAACCCAAACAAACAAACAAACAAAAAAACCCCCAAAACCCCAAACCAACCACAAACACCCTACTGCACAATATTTTAATGGCCTTTAATGGTCACGTTCTGAGTTTTCTATGAAAAACAGCACTTACAGTATTGCATTAATTGACATTCCTCAATGGTATTGTTTTTTTCCCAACTTCAGTATTTTGCCTGCTCAATCACTGGCACAGGTTTCTGTAGGACCTGTGGAATATGTATTTCCTTGCTGTGATTTGCAGCCGAAGTCTCTGCAGCTTGGGAGAGACACAACCGTGACATAACAGGCATCAGGACAGATGTAGTTCTGAACCAAGCCATCTGATTGATCATGTTTTAGATATTTTGTGAGGCAGTAGGGGCTGACATTATATGTGTTTCCTGTGGGTGGGTGAAAGGGGAGAGTTCCTAAACTCTTGTATCCTGTATCTGTCTGTCATCATAGCAACACATTGTAAAAAACCCCAATGTGTGAATAGTGGTACGTTGTCTGAACCCTTTTCAGTAAATTAGGTAACAGATAAAATATGTCATTTGAATGGCATATCCTCCTTTGATGTCTTCCTGGAGAGGTACTTCACACAAGGTTTTTCTTTCAAAGTAGTTTTTTTGTTTTGTTTTTCCTGTTTGGGGTTTTATTCTTGAGTACATTGTATACACATTTGATTTGATTCTTGCTTTCAGTTTTTCTAATTAACTGATATTTGTTTGGTTTTATATCTTGAATCGACTTTTGATAACAAATTTGGATTTCTTAAAGGTTACTTTTACACTTATCCTTAATTTGGGAGCTGAGATTCGTAACAGATGGACAGATATCTTTCTTTCATAATTCTGAAGGGAGTAATCGTCAAGGCCATGTCAAATATAATTAAAATACTAAGTACTATAAACATATGTTTGCTCAGATGAGTGCACTCCCTTTGCACAATAATTATTTTCTTTAAATGAAAACTTAGCTTGCTTTTTCTTTTCCTTGCATATGGCAGAGTGAAGTGGCAAGTGAAAGAAAATCCAGGTAGGGTGACTCATTCGTCCACTTGCAAAGAAAAAAGTAAGATAAGTTAAAATATTTTTAATATTATAACTAGAATAGTATTTTAATGGGAGTACATTTATTTTAAGTAAACAGTGTGCTGAATACAAAAGTACTGGTCAAATAAAGAAACAGTAATAAGTTGCTGATAATCTTCACTCAGTGGTAATCTTATCATGCTCGTATTTGTGCAGGGCTACCAGGAAGTTGTATGAATGCAATTCCTGATATGTGCACTTCTGAGGACACATTGGGCTTTTTGGCTTGGAAGATACGACCCTCTGAAAAAGAGTGTTACATTGTTGTTTTTAACGAAAAGAAAAAACATAACTAGGGTTCCTATGAAATTTAAATTGAGTAACAAACTCGGTAAAGAAAGAGGAAGTGTACCTTGTTTGATGTGAAGGGAGTATAAATAATTGACAAGTTGAGGAAATAGCTAAAACACAGAGAGTTTAACTATGTAAAACAATTCTACACAGGCCAAGTAAGTTACCAATTATCAGAGTAATATCCCTTTATAAGTAATGTCTTGCATTTCTTATCTTTTATAGTTCCTAATAAAATTATTTAATCTTTTTTCAGTACCTTCTGTAGAAAAGCTAAGGGTTTTTATTGACTGCATCCCATACTATTTATTACTCCACTGTGTTTCTGCCATCTTGAAACACACAAATCAGTATTGTTGCTGTAGAGTACTCAACAGTTTCTCCAAAGGCAAGTTTATATGACAAAGGACAGAATAAAATATGACATGAAATTTAATGTATTATAACTCTATACCTTACAGTGACCTGATCCTTTAGTTCTGACCCATGACTGAAACTAGGTAAAAACTGTAGCCTGGTAATGTTAGACTTTCTACGCAACAGTGTACAGTTTGTACCAGGATATCTTTCTCCCCCTTCTGTAGTGTATGAGGGGACCTCACGAGTTACTTGCGGTGGTCATTGTCACAGTTTCAGTTCCTCTACCTGCTTCTTAAGCTGCACATTCTGTGTAATGCCAGAGCTTTCTCCATCATCGCTGTAGGCTGTAACACCCTGTAGTGTCAGCTCACTGGGCTGATGAGAGAATATGCTGGATTATATTAGTTTAAGATAATTAGCAGCTTTTAAATCTCATAGTAATTCAAATATTGCTCACACATAGGAAAAAAATAAAACCATATCCAGCTGTATAAGACTTTTTTGCTTAACATAGTTCTATAACAGGAAAACAACGGTAGTGCTGAATAAGAAATGTCCTAGATGTATCCTGAAGCTATGGCAAGTTTTTGCCTGTATCTGGCTGACCTGACCTCTACACTTGGATTTCTCCAAAGTCAGTTCTGACATTTCAAGTTATTCTGTCTTTTCATCTAGAACAAATGTCACATTTTACAGATACATTGAAGGTACCAGTCTAGTCTCCACTTTACTTTCCTGAATCTGAATCAGAGTGATCCTGCATGGTTGGTTTTTTTTTTTTCCCCCCACTCTGTTTTTACTTGCAATTCAACTTACAGTATTTACTAAGGTAGAACATTTGTATTACAGCAAATTCTATGTTTTTGACCAGCCATCCTGATCCAGCCTCACCTGGAACAGCATTAACATGCGTAGTCCTAATTGCTGTGCTAATTCTCACCACTCTTAAGCATGATTGCTGTGTTCTGTATGTTTTGGAAACAAAGTTTAAATTATAGGGTTTTTAGAATAAACTTCTGATATTTTGCCTATATTTCTCCAGGTGATCTTTGTCCTGGTTTTACAATTGTGATGTACTTGAAATTTCTGCAGTTCATCTGTGCATTGCTTAAAATACAGCTAATTTTTTTTTTTTTTTTTTTTTTTTTTTACACAATAGTTCTACTTCATCTGCACTGCATCCTTTCTATGGACAAAATGTTAAGAATCCCACCATGTCCTTTCCAAAGTGAACACAAACTCCAGTTTACATGGAAACTAGATCTATGCATGTATCTCAGAAGAGATTTAGGTTATTTGGTTGATAATATGGATATATAATTCCCTGCAATATTGCAGGAATTTCAGCCTTACATACTTTGTTTGATTTCAGTTGTGACTTGCAAAAGAAAAAGGTTATGAACAAAAAAATCCCCCAGCAAACCAAACAAACAAAAAAGGAGAAGGATGCAATCTCCTGGCTGTTTTGTGCAGTACTGTTCAGATGTCAGAACTGGCAGTGAATTTTCCTTACATAAGGGAATTTCTAGCTAACAGAGACATAGTGGATTTACATTCTGTATGTCCACCCTTTCTGATGATGCTTTTCTTCTGCTGATATGATAGCTGATATGAAAGGTCATTATTTTCTTGATGCTAGCCCCTCAACGCTGTTCTAATCATGAGGCCATTAGACTTCTGTGCCTTGATAGCTCCTATCATCATGGAGATGCCATAACTCCTTGTCCAGGAGGGACTGATTTTTGCTCAATTTTTGCTTGTTGTCCAAAATTGTTGCTTTCTATCTCTGAGAACATGCAGTGATAAAAGCTTTGGGATAAACTCCTCTGTGACAGGAAGACACAGATTTAGCTTTCTTCCAGGAAGAACATAGATGCTACAGTTGCCTTTAACAGGCAGTCTGATGTTGTGAGTAGGTTGTGCACTGGAGCATTACAACACAAGGATGCAATAGGAAAAGAAAAAAAAAAAAATCTTTCTTACGTTAGTAATGTGTGACTTGCTCTCTCCCTGTGCACAGAATGGCTCTAGTTGTTCATCTTAGTGGTGGTTGCAGCTGTTCTTTCTAATCATCACATGATTACAGTCTGTTTGACTTTCATTATATATAATAAAACACAGAAATGTGTCACAAACCCAAAGAGCAATTACTGTAGATAAGATGATAAGGATAAAATACATCAGTAAAAGAATGTGGAACCAACCGATAGTTGAATAATAGATGGCATTTGACCATCATCTTCATTTTAGGATAGTGATACTCATTTCCAACTTTCTTCAGTCCTCTAATAATTGAAAGTATGAACTATAGTCTGTTTTGTGTGTGGATTTTTTTGCGGGCCGGGAGTCTTTTAGCAGCTGCATATGTGAATCTGTTCATATAGTTATGTAAGTGAAGCATTTACCTATAATGTTTTGAAAGAATTCCCAAAGCTTGTCTAGTTAATATGTGCAATATGTAGAACTTTTGCCTGAAGAAAATTAGTTAAGCTGTAGGCAGCTGTCAGTGCTAACATGGGGTAAAATCTATGTGAGTAGTACTGTGATTTTTTTTTTTTTCTTCTTCCCCTCTTCACATCAAATTAAATACTTAACTCTTAGTACTGGGAATGTTCTTCCTCTGAAGGTTCTTAGGATGATGCTTTAAGATACAGAGCCACATGCATTAAATTCACTACCTGCCTTTTCCCTGACGTTTCTGTAAGCTACTTCACTTCAGATCTGTTGTGACTGAACTGTGCGCAAGCTATTCCCTTCCATTCAGAGAACATCAAGGTTCTGTGGTAGAAACCATAATCCAACCAGCTTCATCAGTCATATGTGTTCCTAATGAATGTATTGCTAAGAAATTGTTGACAAGAGTTAAAAAATTAGAAGATTCGGCTCAGTCTGACAAGACTGAAACAAGTGTATCAAGAAGAAACATACAGACACTGTCTTTAGTCAGTGGAAAATATTTGCTTAGCTGTCTTTTTTTGACGTAAATTGTGTTAAATGCATACTATGCAGTGATAAATTATGGTAAACACAATAAAAAGGTTAAACATTTTGTTATGTAATTTTCTAAAGAGACTTTTCTGTGTAACATAAGACACAATGAGTAACTTACACCACATGCAGCTTCCTTTCTTGTAATTACTACAGATCTGTACATCTAGCATGTGGAGCAAAATATGGATGCATAACTGCAACTCCTAAGTGCTTCAGTAAAAAAGAGGACAGATATTTCGCTTTTGTTTGGCCCCTTGTCATGGAAGCACCTTACGGCATCGACAGAGTGCATGCATTAAAGAAGAATTTCAGCATCTTTTTCTTCTAGAAAGATGAAATTCCACCCCCCTACCCTCACCCCTACCACCTCCCCCGGGGTGTGTGTATGTGTGTCAAGTTGTTTCTTTTGCCTTGAGTGCATTGTAGAGGCAATATCGATGTATGTGCAAAGAACATACTAATATCAAGCCTAGATTCAGAAAAAAATAACTCTTCACATAAAGTAAGCATTAATTCTGGGGCTTTTGAGCGCAGTGAGTTCCTTATCAAGGTCTAGTTCCCAAGAAAATTGTTTTCTGGACTACTGATGAGCTGTCCTTACTGTCAGACAGTCTTAAATGCTTCTGGTTGACTGTGATTACAGAGGGTGAAGTTATCTCTCGGGTAAGTGCAAAGTTCAAGTTGGCTTTGAATAACTGGACAAAGCCCTTTAAGTGAACTTTGTATTTAAAGAGGAACTGGTGCAGACAATGTTCATGGTGACTCATGTCGCTAAGCAGCTGGGCTGCTGGGATTTGTGCTTCTTTTTCTCTTTTTTTTTTTTTTTGTCCCGTCCCGTCCATCTGTCCCCGTCCCCCCCCCCCCCCCCCCCCCCCCGAAGATGCAGGGGTTGCTGCTGCCACCTCTATTTAAACATTCAGAAAACAGTGAGGAGTCCCCCAAAATTTCTAAGGCTTCAAATTGGAAAAAAACAGTCAGCACCAAAACCCAGAGACTCTGAGAACAGAGATGAATGTTACAGTGAAGACCAGTCCTTAAAGCTCTTTTCTTACAGCTGTTGCCTTAGAAGTTCAGTGTGTTCAATTTTAGCCAGCCGTTCTTTATGAGATGCTACACATATAGGTGGGCTGGGCTCTGTTTAGGTGACTCTACATATCAGTGATATCTAAGTGATATATAAGTATCAGTGATACTTAAAATGTCTCTTTCATCATTGGCTATAACTTCTTCAGCAAAAGTGAAGTCATACTGAAGTTAAAACTTATTATAGCTCTGTTCTGCGAGTCAGATCCATTTGGATAGCATTGATTCCATTAATATATGGAATTATAAAAAGCATATGAACTCTCATTCCTCAAACACAATTTCTTTTTTACCTTCCCCACCACCACCACAATAATTACTTGTTAATCATTTTTATTCAAAGTCTGAAAGGGGGTCATATAATTAAAATGGTTGGGATGAGTTCTAACATTCAAGTGCCTTAGATTAATTGAAATACTGATAGGAAAGAATTATTATGAAATAGCTGATTTAAGCTGCAGTCCTTGGTAGCAACATTGATGTTTTAGCAGTGGCAGGAAGGTGGCATTTTAGGAGCAGTGTGTAGAAAATGCCATAAAACTTGTGTTAAGGCAGCTGGTGGAGTAATTTCTTCTGGTGTTTGTGGGGTTGGTTTTTTTTTTGCTTTTGATTTTTAGTTGCTCAATCCATTTGCAAGACAACTGAATAGTGATACCAGTTCAAGAGAGGTTTAAATGCTGAATGGATTTAAATGAAGGATGAGAGTGGGGGATGGGGATAAAAGATTTTAAGAAGTTAGATTAGTTTAGGACCAGAGTCCTTTGGTTGTCTAAAAATTGTTCTTTTACATATAAAGAAAAAAGATTAATACTACAAAGGTTATTTCTTACATGCAAGTTCAGTTGTAACAATATTATTTCAATTTAATGAATGTAGAAGAGTTCAACAAACTCATATGTCCTGCTTTCCTGTTTTGAAGAAAAAACTAGTGTGTTCTGCATCAAAAGTAACTGGATCTGTTTCTTTTCTATTCTGATTTCATTGAACAAAAGTGTGGTTCCTTGTATTTTATTTTTTTTATTTTATTTTTTTTAAGAAAGCGCTTTCTTTTGGATTTTCCATGATTCCAGAAAAAAATGACTTTTTGATTACCAAATGATTCAAACACTAACTCATCTTTCAGCTGGTCCCATTCTACTGGTTTAGCTGCTGTTCATAGTTCACACTGTGGCAGAGGTGTGTACTGTATCCAGACATATACACATTTCTTTGGGTTCTCTTCTGCTTATTAAAAGTTGCTTAATGCCATTCTCATGATAACAGTTTTGTAAATGTGACAGAGCAGATATTTCAGGCAGTAAAAGAAGACAAAAAATTAGAAAACCAAAACGCAGTACAGTTATAACTGAGACTACTCTGTAACACACGTTTCTTAAACTTCAAAAAGAGTAAACTCGGTTCTGCAGAAAGGGTTTATAGCTGCAAACTTGTACTCTCTAAGCAAACCAGAGTGCAACATGAGAAAGGGAAAGAGGAGATGCTTCTCTGAGCAGAACTGGAGGACAGTATAGCCTACATGATGTGACCAGAAGGACGTGTTGCACAAACTTAGGAGCTATCACTGCATTTTTTCTCACCCACTTTTCCCTCCTTTACAGTAAATCCGGCATTCATTTTTAGTATCCACTGTTGCTAGAGGACACTATAATGGATACTATTTCGCGAGTAACTTAAAATCTATTTTCACAGCCCAGATGAGTGTTAGGAGAGTGATTGCTGATGAGTGGGCAGTTGACATAATCCCTTACTCCTTTTTCACACCGGAGACTACACTCATTGACTTAAAAAATATTTTAGGCTCCTTAAAATTCCTTCCTGGTCCTCTCAATCTCAAGCAAGCTGTTTGAATAAAGTAAACTATGTCCACAGTATCAAAATATTTTTGTAAACGGTCCTAATCCTAATTTATTGCTTCTAAAATTGTTTCATGTTACCGTAGTTGGCTGTGTTTCTAATGGTGTAGACTGAAGTTATTTTCTTTGAAAATGAGTGTGGCACTGCTGGGTCTTGCTTCTGTCTAGGGTACTCTGGGAACAGTTGTTATTGATGGAGTTCCCCTGCTCCTGCCCCACCACTTATTAAAAGATAGGAGTAAATGTGTATTATAAGTGGGCACAAAAACATGCGTGAGCCATCACCACCTGAGCTCAGGGATGTAGACAGACCCTGTAACCACCTGCGGTTTCTGGTGCGGCTCTCTTAAGTCCTGATTTCAAGAGAAATGCAAGCTGCAAAGGCAGGCCCAGCAGCATAATCTAAAGTTACCCTGTGTAGTGTCTATATATTCCAGTTTATACATAGCATGCACTCTCTCCCTGATGTTTTCTGGTTACTGAAAGTCTAAGTACAGTTAAGCCCATAGGCTCACCGTCAGGCTTATAAGCAGCTTTCTCCTGTTTAATCAGCAGGAATAACAGTCATACCAGCTGTCCTATTCCTAGACAGACAGATGTGTTTCTTCACCTGTTAGCAGCTTTTCTTTTTCCTCTTCCTTTCCTCTCTTCCTCTCACTAGATGCTGTCCTCGCTTCTTTATGTGTATCATCAACATTTTAACAAAGTATGTTGCTCACATGAAATTGTCATTAGATAGCATTACCAGCAAATATTGTCAGTCAGACAAATCAGTGACAGTCCTGTCTTGCACTTGATGCTGCTCCATCAGGATAAAGTAGAAGTGAAATGTAATGCAATTTACATTAATCTGTTCTCATCTGATCATCAGGATATCTGAGAAGATGCATGTGCGTGAGAAATTGCAAAAGGGAAGATTGCTTATTATAAAAAAGGTTAGATGGTCATGTGGGATTGCCCATGTTTTACAAGGTAAAATAAATAGATCTTTTCCTTTTCTGACAGTAACATGAGAACGGGGAGACCAGTAAACTAGCAGCAATTATTAAGAAGTACTGTTTCAGACTAGCCTTTGATTCATATGCTGTGGCTGGATTAAAAATACGTCTGTATGGTTTTATGACCATTAACTTATAGCTAGGTAAACTGAAGTGAGAGGAAACTCCTTATACTCTTTAGGTGAAAACTGATCTCCTGCTAGGGTTGGGAACACGTTTTTTCTGCCTCATGCAGTTATGCGACTGCTCAGTTACATTATAGGGATTTTTCACTTTCTGTTCAAGTAGCAATTACTAGCCTGTCCTGAAGCAGGATATTGGACTTCATGACAAATGGTCTGTCCTGGATTGGTAAATCCTGTGTGCAGTGTAGCAGCCAAGAAACCATATGTTATTGTATTGCTGAACTAAAGAAATGAGTGTTTTAATTTAAATAAACATAGATAGAGCCCCAATCTCCATTGAGGTAGGCAGGAAGGAGGGAAAAGGAAGAGGGGACACCTGACCAGGCGTGTAATGCTGCTGTATCATCAAAGGGTGCTTGAGGGGAAGGGGTGCTGCCTGCACTGCCCTGGGTGAATCTTCACATGCTAAAAATGCCCTTTAGGATTTTTTTGTTGTTCTTTTCTAAAATATGCTTTTGAATATTGCTAGGAAATTGCTTAGCCAGTAGTTTTCACATCGTTGACTGAAGCCATAGCTACATTCCAGGATATAAGGATTGTGCATAGAGAAAAAAATTACCATTTGGGATACTAGAATAAATATTTAAAATGCTGCTTGAAAAACAGTGGTAAAAACATGATTATGGATTGCAGAAGCTGAAACAGAAACACTAACCACTGTGAACAGTGTGAGTTGAAGTAGAAATTTTGTAGTAGATTAGAAAGAATGCTTTACAACCTTGGCTGTTGATGTGAACACTGAGGTCCCCTAATGTTTTTGGTTTTGTACAAAATATTGATCTGTCCAGTAGGAACATGTGATTTATGATGATCACTGTAATTCCCAAGGTAAAATATACCAGAGTTTACAGAGAAGTACTGGGAAAAAGTTGGTAAGGCATTTCATTCTCCAAAATCTGGAGAGTGTAGTACTGTATGGCGTAGGATACATACTGAGCTGGTATGCTGTCCGGGGGCAATGGGCTGCCTCTTTATGAAAGGAAATGTGCTTTGGAGGCTATAGTGTCCAGTGCAGTAGGACCCTGAATGCTGATGGCCATTTCCATATGGTGTTGTACCATAAGTACATAAAAATAATACATTGTACGTGTGTTCCTTTTGGAGGGGCGGGGGGGCGAAGAATAGGAGTACTAGTGTGTGGCACAATAAGAACACTCTGTCTTATTACCCTTTTTGTTAAATGCATTATTATTTCAATTCATAACTTGTGCAGGATACTAAAGAAATCTGTGGCCCACACATGAAGTCAGTAGCAGAAAACAGACAGATTGGAGGTGAAACAGTATAAGAAAATGTTTCATGTAGATGTTATCCATTTTCTAGTCCTTGAAAACTAACCTTTCCAAGTGACTTTTTAGTTTTGTGGAAAATCTTTTTTACTCACTGTATTTTACATGGCTGCAGGAGAATCTGTAGTCAAATAGGAAAAAGGTAAGTGTAGCATAGTAACCCTGAGCAACGGAAACTCATGGAGACTTGCTCCCCATGGAACTTCTTCCTTTGGATTTTAAGATGAAGGCCAAGGTAAGTAAATGGACTGGGGCATCATTTGCAAGCTGGTTCACATCTGTTAGTATGTTTTTTCCAAGCTCTCCAATTTTCTCAAATTCATCTTTGTCTTTGATATATAGTAATAGTACTGTTGATATGAAGTTTCATGTACTTTTTTTGGTTTGTATCTCTGTTCTACTCATAACATGCCATTTTTAGACCAAACTTAATCCTTATTTAAAAAGAGCTAAACACATTTCTTATCCCGACTGGCGTTGGCAATACCTGCCGTTCTTTGATACAAAGAAGATAAGTATAGGTAGCTTCTAAGAAATTTGGCAATTGGCCTTTTAAAAGGAGGAGTTTGGGAAACCATCTTCTTTCCTTCTTACCTCCACTTTTGAACTGCAGGATTATAGTGTCTCTTTCTATAAGATTCTTATTCAAGTGCTTGAAATAATGTATCAATAGAAATTATACTAGTATAAATTAGTTCGTAGCACAGGCTATCTAGGACTGAATTCTGTGGTTGCTCTATTCCTGAAAATATTTATTTACATGCTTTATCTGTATCAGTAGTTTAGCGTATGCTTAAATAATTACAGCATTGCTGTCTGAATATAGAATTGTTTTGTTTTAGAGCCTGAAGTATATTTACCAATATATCTAGTTTACAATTTCTAATTCTTGTGGAAAAGTTAATGCCCCTTCCTCCCCACAAGGCAGAAGTTACCTTCAGAGACTACAGGATATTCATGACCTTAAGATGGAGATTCTTAAATACTTACCAGTGCACCTAGATACCAGTCATGATGATTTATTTCCTAGAGGTGTTTGTGTGCCAATATACTAGTCATCAGGGAAAAGATATGTTTTCAGCAATACTCAGATTGTCAATTGGCACTGAAATAAGCTTTTGATACAAAAGAGGGTTTTGGGGAGGAGGGGGAAGAAATGCATTTCTTCGGAGTTGTTTTTGCATTAAGTGCTTTCACTCTAGTTCACCAGGCGACAAAAGCTGCTACACAAAATGTACATGTCTCAGCTTCACATGGTGCCTCAAATTTTCAGCAGATCCACAGGAAATGGAAATATGTTTTCTGGTAGACTGGAGAGTGGTAACACAACCGTTAATTTCTCCAAATCAAGCAACGAGAGCATCCTTTTCATGAAAAGTGTTCAAATGTTTGAAGAGTAGAATTTGAGGGTTTGAACTCTGTCTTGTTTTTCCCTTTCACTTGCAGTGTTGTATATTTATGATCAAAGTGGCTGACAGTGAATGAAGGGGAAGAAAATTGAAATCTAAGGATTAAACTTTTTTTTAATGTATCCTAAATAACAAGGTAGAAATACAGAGAGAGTTGTGTGGTTGTGTTAGAAGCCTCAGGCTGTTACTAATCAGTATGAGGAAAGATTAAATAGAGAGAACCATGGCAACCATCTAACATTTGTGAATGAATCTGTGTTTCCATAAGGCAGTTCTTAATGTACAGTACTGCATATTCTAAAATAGATGTATTCAAAGTAGGTTGGCACAGAAACTGCAATCCATATTTGGTGAACGGCAGTTAGAAATGTTCTCTGTTTATACCTTTAGTATCTTTATTTCATGGAAAATGTAGACATGGCAGAATACTTCGGGGTTTTATGCTCATTTGCAGTACTGGCTGGAAGTGATGTCTATTGCTGGAAGTGATGTTTGTGTATAATTAAACATCATTTTCTGAGTACAAAATATTGACCTCATCAGTTATTTATTTGGATTATATCTGGGTATGCTGTTTCTTTCCAGTGACTATTAAAACACAGTTATGTGTAGGATCAGCAGATACAGGTACTACTATGGAAATTTATTTTGTGTCAGATCATTACTGTTCCATCATCTTTTCTCTTTTTTTTTTTTTTTATGTTAAAACATCAAGCATGACAGACATTGTAGAACATAACTCTTTTTTTTTTTTTTTTTTAATTGTTGGATAATCTGTAATGATATCCAAAGGAGTTTCCTCTTATAGTGGAAGACACTGCCAAGTCCTCCTAAAGAGGATGAATGCTAGGGGTGAATTGCCCATGCTGTGAGCCTCAGGAACTGAAATCAAATGATCCTGGGTAACTTTTTTCAGAACTTCCTTTTAGAAAGACAAAATCCAGGGCAAATATTTTAAATATTTAAAATTTTATATCAGGTAGTCTTCTAAAAACAGTTTTATTCCAGCATTCCGTCTGTACTGTCACTCAAAGTAGCCCCAGTCAAATGTTTCTGATAATGTTGAGCAGAATCATTTTTATTGAACTTTTACCCTGCATGGAGTATTTGCTGGTGCTGCCACAGTGTCACCATTTCAGCCAAGGTGCCTTCTCCCTTCCCTTCATCCAGGAAATTTGCTTTCTGTATCATTTGAAGGTTTTTTCTGCCTCCTGGCTGGCAAGTGGGGTTATTAATAGCTAACTTTTACTGATGTGTGCTGCTAGTGGTTTGTGATTTCAGGAACTTTGTATCTACTGGACTGAATGGGCCAATGTTTTCCAGTCTGAGGTTCATGTAGATTTCGTTGTCTGGCAACAAATACAAAACAGTATGAAGTAAATTAATGCATTTGAAAAGCAGATAAATTAATTAAACAATTGTTCTGAAGCTTGCAAACTTGGGTGGCAGGTGGTTGTACTACCTGGCCTGGCCATATTGGAGGGAAAAAAAAGAAATACCAAAAGTAAGATTTCCTCTTACATAAACTGAAAAATAGTGTATAAGTACCTGCGGTTTCATTATTACCAATTGTTTAATTTTTGTGGCATTTTGATTTTCATCTCACATGATATGTCTTGTATCTCTGTGGTCCTGAACCCTTGGTCTTTGAGGAAAACTTACTTTAGTCTCAGTGAGAGGGGCAGTATTGATAATAGAAAAGAAGAAAGTTCTCCACCTATTGAATGAATGGTACAGTACACTCTTCTTTTTACAACTGTTGCGACCTCTGTAGGTTTTGTAGTTTGCCTGAAAGCCACTTTTATTTCTCTAATCCTGCATGCCGCTCCCTCCTTTTCTGCCTTCTTCCTTCTCGGGTTCCTCCCATTTTCCCCCTGCCCTTTGTCATAAGCTTTACATTCCCCTTGTCCTGTCATGCATTTTTGCTGGACACTGTACGGCGTGTTGACCTGTGGGGAATAACAAGGCTGGCTAAACAGATTGGGTCTGCCATTAGATACCATGGATTTGAGTGCCCCTGTCGTGCTCCAGTGTTCCCTTTTCCACCCAGATAAATGTGAATCTGCCCATCAGAACATTATGGAGAGCTGGGCTGACTGGAGGAGGCCTCCAGAATTTATTGCAAGTGAGGCAGACAAGCTTTGAAAAAAATGTCTTCAAGCTAAACATTTGGCCTTACTTTCCTCTGTATGTAAATATAGTGTTTATTCCACAAAAAGCAATATGATTACTTACAGCTGTGATTTAAAAGTGATCTAAGAGGTGAAGACTATGTAAGGTGTCACCAATACCCTTACGTTTTTTTCTATACAAATACACAGTTAAGTCAAATGATGGAAACCCAAAATTTTGTTCCATAGGAATTTTAAATATATCAGCAGCAAAAATGAAAATTATTTCAAATGGAGGTGGAAGAGGGAGAGGAAATTTTCCTTTAGAATGATGGCGTTAAAATTTTGTTTAGAAAAAAATCAAAATTATATTTTCACGATGACAGTTTTTAGTAATTTCCAATGTTTCCAAAATTGAAGCTGTCCAAATATAAATCGTCTAAGTTCTATTCAATAACAGTTTGTCTGGTGAACTGCCAGGGGTCCTTGAATGCTTTTGGTCTGCAGCTGAGGTAGGTATTTTGGTGTGCTGTGCCAGCACCAGGAAAACCTTGGAATTCCATGTGCTTCAAAACAAGTTGGAACAGAAATATTACAGCGTCCCACAGGATGCTGTCAAAAAAAAGACAGAGATTGTTATCAACTTCCTATTTCTTAATTAAAAAAAAAAAAAAAATGGATTCTTATCAAAGGGGGAAGGAAAAATGTGGTTCACTTTTTGCAAGCTGTTTTAATGGGTGTGCTAGATTTTTGTCTAGTACACATCTATACAGAAATGAAAAGGTCCAACATCACTGATATGACAAAGTGTTTTACCTCATGGGTTTCTGCTTCTTGCATTCGTTGATATATTTGTGGAATTCTGAAGGCAGAAGGAAGCTGCAAAAAGGTCACAAAACTGCAAGCCAAGGTAAACAGCCTGTCAGAATATGTTTAGCAAATGACAGTGTAAACCACAAAAAAAATATAGAAAGGAGAGGAAAACCTATTCCCTTGGAAAATACATTTCCTGGTTGGAAAAGCATTGAAGTTTTAGAGTTGCTTACATCGCTTCCTTGCTCTTTTACAATAAATTGTCTTTGTTCGGGTTGTTAATTCAATCCACAGTCCCAGGCACCTAGGCCATACGGAAGAGGAATACATGTTCTGCAATGGGTATAAGGGAAGGCATTTTGGGCATCATGACTAAAGGCGAAAGCATCTTTCATCCCAGGAAAGGAGACTGGCCTACCTCTTTGTCATAAATTTTACTTAGTAATATTTGAATAACGTATTGGACATTGATAGAGCACCAGAGCTTTAGTCATTGTCAAAGAGGGTTGTGTTTTCTCCTTTGTATGTTGCACAAAAAAGGAGGATTCTTTGTTTGGTTCAACATGCATTTTAACATTTTTTTACTCCATTGCAGACGGAAAATAGCTTCTCAGTTCTTGGTTATGTATCCCAGTTTTCTTGCATTTCAAGTACAAGCTTTTCTTGATGGAGAAATAATTTTATATGGCTATGCTATTGTTCCCGCTGCTCTTTAGCCCTGTGACGTGAAGCTGCAGAATTATGTAGCACAATCTTGTAAATGCTAAAGCATCTGAACCACTTTGTTTTGTTACTTTTCACAGAAAGTTCAGACTTCAGTCCAGTGCAATGTGAGGAATTTCAGTTGCACAGAAGATTCTTTTCGGCAGGCTCTTGCAGCACATTCAGTCTGGATAACTGACAGGAATAAAGTTACTGGCTAAAAATGTCACTATGTCCAGGAAACATGTGAGGGACTTTTTTCTGTCGATGTAGACAGAATTTCTAAAGATTCCCCTTGCTGATGGTGAAATATCTATATTGTGCAGGGAGCTACACCTACATCTGTGTTCAGCAGTAAGAAACCGATACTCATATCTCATTTATTTGCTTTTGAAAACAGAAATTTTTTTCTACAGCACCAGACTTGTTGTTTGAACATAAAAGAACAGAAATCCTCTATAGGTCCTGAGGGAGACATTGCAGAAAGGGAGTAATCACTCTAAACCATGCCATATGTACTGTACCATGTTGCCATGAGAAAGTTACATTCGATTGGCTTATAAAATAGGTTTTAGTAAATCCCTTAAATAGTGATATTGGTAATTGTGCGCACTTTGATGCAGTACTAGTGAGTGCTATATAATGATTAGAGTGTTTCCAGATTGATCACTTGGAAACAAGTGGATTTCTGATGATCAGAATGGTATTAGGGTGGGGGAGGGGTGATTGAGAAACCTCTCAATCAAGGTAACACTGATAACACACAGAAAAATCAGATTTTTTTTTTTTTTAAATTAGAAATGACAGCTTGTTTAGAAATACCAATGCAAAGATCAAGGAGGAAAGAATTGAATATAGAAGAAACACCCTGACAAACAGAATTATCTGGATCTGTCATGTATATCAGAAAGCTGAATTTTATTTGGGTTTTTCAGAATATTTTTTCCCTCTATTTTACTTCTCAACTAATGGAATTAATTAACATTTATTTCAAGGGTCTAGGATTTAAACTGTGAAATTTGAGTTTCTCTTTTACTTCAGGGCTACCAGGAGACCAAAAGGTGCAATAGAAAGTACTCTAAGTTATGTAGAAGCACTAACACCTATACTATGCCTAACCCCTAGACATCTTAAGCTTAAGTCAATAAACATAATGATTAACTTACTCACTCTTTACAAATCAGAAAAGTAGATAATTATTTCATATTCTTAATTAAAAAATTAAAAAAGGTTGTCTTTAGAAACTTCATAAACTCATCTTAAAAAAAAAAAAAATCAGTGCTCAAAATCAATTTGATAAATGTGTTGAGCCCTGAAGTCTTAGTACAATTAATGTACACATTGCCTTTGTAATAAGTTGTGTACCTGATCATAAAGTAAAAAACATTGGTGGATCAGTTAAAGGAATTAGTTAGTGTTTGGGGGGGAAAAAGATGGTGATAAAGTAATTAGTATCATTAGTTCAACAAAGATTTAAAACTGTGGTAGATGGCAGTAATGGATTTTGAACACAGTTAATGAGCATATTCATTGCATTCATTTTTAATTAAGTGGAAAAAATACTGGCCCTTTAAATGGAGATAATAAATGTGCAAGTCAGTCTTGCACAAACATGCAACACAAGAATTTATTGCCTGCTGTCTAACTGGGGAACTGGGAATCATTATAAAGATTAGCTTTACTGAAAAAAAATCCAGAAAAAGCTTTAGTAGAAAATGTTTATGAGGTAATGATTTCCACATTAATTATTGCTTGGCATATTTGGTAGAGTGTGTGTGCATGTTTTTTAAAATACGAGTATTTGCTACCATCAGAGGTAGGGCTGTTTGTACCCTTGAAAAGGATTCAATGCTGTTTACCAATTTAGATTTACGTGAGACGTATTTAGTATATGACTACACATGTAAGAGAACATAAAAATATTAGAAATCGTGAAACCTTCTCAGAGGTGTGTTATGCTTGCGCTTAGAATACAAGTTGTGGTTTAAAAGTAAAATGATGACTCGGAAAGCTGCAGCTGTGACTTTCCAAAGGCTTGCCATGCTTTACCCGTCGCACTCTCGCCTTCCCGAACCACCGGGCCGTGCTGCCTCTGGGGCTCAGAGGGTTTCAAGCTGCAGCAGGGGAAACCCAGCTGAAATGCTTAGTGTTTATTCTGTCAGTGGGCAGCTGGGGAACTGACATGAAACAGGTTAAAGCACTGAAACCAGACGTACCTTCTAGAGCAGCGGCTTTCAATGTTTTTATGACTTGGGAACCCCTAAACATTTCCCGTGGAAGCGAGGACCTTTGTGTGGCGTATCGAAGCTTATTGATGACAATTGACCGGCATTTCCTAGTTACCTTTCATGGATCCATCTGAAGTTGTTCACAGATCCCCAGGGATACCCAAACCACATGTTAAAAACCAATGAAACTAAATCAGGCTTAATATGTTTCATTCTCTCAAAGCTCTCAACCCATATCTCTCTTGTCAGTGTTACCAAAATATCAGGTTCTTTCTGACACGCAGTACGTCTAGGTCTTTGCTCCACAAATGTCTCATTGGGATATACATAAACTCAAAATGTGCTTCTGAGTTTACCTAAGCCACCTTAACCTTCAGGAGCTTATTCACCACTGGTATTACAAGAGGGCAAGTTTTCCGTACCAAAAAGCCCCTGAACTTTCAGTGGGGACATGCAGTATACTGCTAGTGCTATTGCAGTACTGTGCCACACTTAGGCAATTTCAATCTTTTTTTTCTCTGACTTTATTCTGCCCTATCCCACATGTTGTAATTGCTTTCCATAAAAGGAGCAAACAAAACCATACTCATGGGTTTTTTCAAAATGCTAACTCTGCTTTTATTTTTTTAACCTCACTGCATGATTTTATTATGTATTTAAGCCAGTAGCAACTTGGAAGCTAAGTTTAAAATAGCTGGCTTTGGTAGCATACTTTGAGCATTAAAAAAAAAAAAAAAAATTGCAAACTGCAGAGTCAGTTTATTGATTAAAGTAGGAAGTTTATAGAAATTTTATCAGTAAATAAACATTTGCTTTTCTTTTTTGTTCAGGTATGACTTTGTAGAAGTCGAAGAGCCTAGTGATGGCACGGTTTTAGGGCGCTGGTGTGGTTCCACCAGTGTGCCAAGCAGACAAATCTCCAAAGGAAACCAGATCAGAATAAGATTTGTGTCTGATGAATATTTTCCTTCTGAACCTGGATTCTGCATCCATTATACACTTCTTATGCCAGTAAGTAACATGTTTCAGATTGGAACATTTCAGGAAAACAAAATCTTTGAAGTGGTAGCTCAAAAGAATCTTTTAATAGCTTAGGATTAATTACTGTTTATTTCTTAATAATAATAATAAGCAAGCTGTCTTCCAGAATTGTACATTTTGTTTCTGTTTTTTAACTAACTGAGTGTTCTTGTGGTTCTTCATGGATGGTTTTGGACTGGGAAGTTGTGGGCTCGGTTGTTTGTGTGGAAACTTCAATAAAATGTTTGCATTCCTAATACAGTACTGTGAAAAAGAATTTCTTTTCTAGCTTTGAGAAGAAGAAAAATCAGCATAAGTTACAAAGAAGATTGAAGAAATTAATGTTTTTATTAGTCAGTTGCTATTAGACATACACAGCCAAATGATTATACCTAGTTCAAAACCAGAAAATTTCTTATGCTTCTGGATTGTTTTATTATAGTAACAAAGCAGACAATACATAATACTCATTTTCCACTGCATTATCCCTGGAAACTGTAACTTTAGACTTCTCTTGAATGTTGCTTACTGCTTGTAAATCGCAGGTATTAAACAATAGTCATTGTCTAAAATGTGACTATTTTCACTGTAAACAGATTTCTGTTATCTTTTTTCACCAAATGAGAGATCTGTGATAGCAAAACAATGTTTATAGATTTTTAAGGATGAGATAATGTTATGAAACATTAGAGTGGAGCAGAACAGGGGTTGATTTGTTTTAGAATAGGTATTCCATATTTAAAGAGAGTAAGGAGTATTTTTGTTAAATTCCTCATAATTCACTTTGTGAATCTCCTAAGTAATCTTGTGGTCTGTGGTATTTGGTTGCTGGAAAATATCTGCAAGCTCAATAAAAAATTGATCAAAAGAATCCATGTTGTAACCCCACCGACATGCGCTTCACTCAAAATGCATTTGGCTTGCTTGTTGCTTTTGCCATTTTTGCCTCTTCTCCCATTTGCAAAACTTCAGTTACTGAGAAGAAGCAAAGAACAATTCCACATATCTTTTCAACAATACATAATCTTCTACGTAATATATTTAGCATACTGATGATGATGTCAGTAAAGTGTAGTAGTGTGTGTGTGTACATATATATAGGTTATTTTCTGTTGTTTTCCTATAAATATTTTTAAATATTTAGGCCTACCTAAGAACTATTCCTAAAGTGATTAAAGGTTTGATCTGCATATTTGACTCTTTTGTGAGTTAGACCCCTTTGTTAGTAGAATAGTATGACCAGATAATGATGAATTTTGAAATTAAATAAAATGTCAATCAGTCTCCAAAGAGACATCTTAAAATATGGCCAGGTTTAAACTTCTGTACACCCAAGGGCAGAATGTAATAAGTATGTTTACTTTTAGAAAATGGTAAAAGAAAATCCCTAAATAGATGTATTTGTGGGCTGATGCCAAATTTCATTGTTGCAGCTCTAGTATTGCATCCTACCTGCTACATTTCTGTCTGACTTATGTATGATCCAATTTCTGTGGAATGGATTAAACAAAGGCACCTAAAAATATTAGAGTATCTGTATAATTATGCCATGCTGTACAAATGGACTGAATTTATTCCTTGACATTTGATGGGGAAAATTAGTTATAACATTTAATTTATCAACACTTGCAAAACAATTAAATATTTACATCACTTATTCAATAGACAAAAACAGAGCTGACATTGTAGGATGCATTTTTAGTTCCCCGTTTTTCTCCATTAACAAAGCTCATATAGCATAAGAAGTATACATACAAAATGTTTTAGAAACCAAGCATGTTATCTCTCACACATGTAACAGGCAAGAGCAGCCCCCTTCATGTCATAGAAATTCAGAACTAGCCCCAAAATGTGCAGTATAACAACTGCTTATTGGTTTGTGAGGATTAATTTCCAAATCTCTCTTTAAAAGGGTTGTGATCTTTTTCATAAAAAATTCTGTCTTAATAAGCCATGCAAAATAAAATTTCACATTTCAGACTGCAGATTGTAAATTAAATATATATTGCTGTTTCATGAGTGTCAGGATTAGACCTGCTTCTTGTACCTAAAACAATTGAAAACTGATGCCAAAAAAATGTGTTTTTCTTTAAAACTATAATGCTATCTCATCCAACATTTCAAGAGAAACTAAAATTTACAGCCCCCTCCCCCTGCACCCCCCCCAAAAAGATGTCAGCTATAGGAATGAGTGTAGATTTTAAATAATTCTTGCAAAAACATAACTGATTCACTTATTGAAGTGAATCACTGAATTGGTCCTAAACAGTTAATTCCCCCCCGCCTCATTTTTTGACAAGAGGGGGAGGGGGAGATGCCTGGTAGACTAGCAATGAGAGATTGTTTGGGGAGAAATGAAGCAAAACTGAAATAAAACAGTGCAAGCTTGTTTCTGTATTTGGAGGCCACACACAGAGAGGGGCACCGGACACATTTTCAGGTCTTTTAAAGAGAAAGAGAAATGGCTTTGTTTAAATCTGCTGTAATTTATCGTATATATATATTTTTACTTTGTATATTATATTTCAAACCAACTTTTCACATGATGAATAAGTAGGGGGAGAATGACTATTGATCTGATTACTTTACTTCTAAGATTTAGTCACTCAAAGAGGCTCAGAGCAGTTCCAGTGTCAATAGATACATCATTTTTTAGAAAGGTTTACCGTGGGATTGTAAGGCACCGTATAAAAGCAGTGCGCGTACTATATACAAGCAGAATGCTCCCTGGGAAAAACATGAAGCTTTTCTTTGGATTCTAGCTAATTACAGTTTAATTATTTGAATTTCTTCCATTTTAAATTGTGTACCCTGGGTACATATAGAACTTTCTATAACTCTGGTCTAAGTCCACTTTTGTCTCCTCTGTTATATAGTTGCAAGTTAATTTTGTCTGGGATACCGTAAAGTGGAAGGAAGTGTTGAAAAATCTTATTCTTACTAAGAAAATGTAGTTTGTGTTATTTCAAAACTATTATGCTACTTTCAGCACAGCTGTTATTCTTAGTCACTCTTTTCATGCTCTGCCCTGTCACTTAGTTTGTGCTTACTGGTGAGCTGCTTTATTCACGAAGGGCTGCTTAGCGGTTGTTCTGCATTTTGACTGTTCAGCTATGCATTTATTAAAAGTCATGTTTTTGGCAGCACTATACCACCTAAAGCCTTCTAGTACTTTATTGCAAAAACAATCCATATTTCATTTCTTTTCCCCTTCTTCTCACTTGCCCCCAGTTACAACTCTAATCCACATAGTAGCCACATGTAATTGAGGGAAACCGTATAAACTCTTATAATATATATTTGGGCTTCAGTCTTCCTAGTGCCTTGTTTAGTTTAACTTATGTCAGTTACAAGTTTGGCAGAGAAAACTTGATGTAATAAAGTCCATTGTTACTTGGGGAGCGGGTGAATGGCATACTTGATGCCTGAGGTGCCATTAAAGAATGCATGACTGATTGCCAAAGTAGTTATTAATTATTCAGGGCACTCAGAACAAAGCAACTCCAGTTAAAGTTGAAGCTGGGGGTGACTGTATTCCCCTTCTTTTTTGGCATATGGTAGCATGTCATTTGTCATCAAAGATCATGCCAAAAATCTTTGCAAAGAACAGACTTAACCCTCTTCTGCGCAAGTGAAGATGAAAATCCAAGAAGGCGCTTAAAGACTGACCTGGTTTAAAAGTGGCTTGGCAGGTGTTTTGTGATTTAGGTGCAGTACCTGTATGGCTACCTGGATTTCAATCCAAGAGAGATTTTTTTTTTTCTTTTGATGCAGAGATGCTGTTAGTAGTGCTTTTGCTATTAACAGTAATGAGGATTAAATTTAATACTGTGCAGATAATCTGTTTAGGGCTATCTAATACTTGTTCCTTTATTTCATCCAAATTGGCTAAGCTTTGCTCTTTTAGGGTTGAGCATGTTAATTTTGTTTGTGGAGTCTCTTTAATTGAGCTTGTTTAATGAAAAATGCAAATAAAATTTAAATACTAATAGAAAAAGTGCATACTAATAGAACAGAGAAAGGAAAGCTCTTACCTAGCATTCCCTTCCTTTCAAAAGTCCACAGATTTCACAGATACCAGGTGTGTATCTCGCATGTCAGTACCAAAGCCCAAGAGAGGCTTAACTTTGGCTGCCATAACTGAAAATCCATCCAGAAACATCATAAAGGACATTATTGATCTCCTAAACAAAGGTTTTTCTACACTCTCTTAAGAAGTAATCAAAAGATTTTGGTAATAACATGATTTCAGGGTTGTTTAAGCCAAGGTGTTATGAAGCAGCAGGAGAGTATACGAGTGTTATTTAGTGCTTCACAATGCTACATGAAGTGACAAAGGACTGAGAAAATCCTTCGTATGATGGGAAGGACTCTTAAACAAAACCTCTGTGTTCACTGATTAGCTATAGTGAAACCTAAGCCAGGATAAATCAACAAACTCCTAAAGATGCTCCAGCGTGCAAATTCAATCATTCAAATTTTTTTGTGTGGCAAAAATTCATTGTAAATCAGAGAGGTTTTTGGCCTAATTCTTTCCTTGGAGATTTCATTTTGCATTAAATTTGTGCTTGAGGTCTAAAGAGAAATTCCTTCTAAATTTCTTAAATGAGATGTTAAAGGTCACCCCAAAATACATAGATAGGAGTGACATGCTTCAGGTTAATCAAGAAACTACAAAAAGTACAAAACCGAGGATAGCTATTATCCACGGTACTACAATGAGAGGGGAAAAAACCCCTTTGAAGCAGAAAGAACCTCTGAAGGATATTTCCTAATCAAATCATAATATCCTGTTTTCCTGTGACCATATCTCATTCTGTCACAAAAATTTAAAAATCTGTGTGTGTGAAGCAGACTTGCAGAGACAGGGTTAGAAATGAATCTAGCAAAATTGTTCTAGCAAAACTGTGGGCCTGCACAGATGTCCATGGAAATGTGTCCTTGACCTGCACAACCTGAGATGTCAGTGTGGATTTTCTGAGACTCTAAAAGGGAGAGAGGCATTTTGAAACAAATTGGTTGTCATTTAGTTCTTAAAAGGAATAAATACGCTTATATGATAGCAACTTTTGTACTCTGAAGGACTAGGTTCCTTTCTCTCTGGCCAAAATTTGAATGCAGTTTCTCAGGTAGTATGTGTAGTATATACCACTTCTTTTGTATTTTTCTGTGATGTTAGTTTTACAGTGGCTCAGGCTGAGAAGAATCAGAAATCGTTTCATTGACTATTTGTAGGACAAAGTAATTTGGTTTTCTTGGACAGAATTTTTTTTTTTTTTTTTTTTTTTTTACAAATTCATTATAGATTTGACTAAGATTTAAATTCATTGATTTTGGAAGTTTATTGTATATCCCACCCAGTTTCACTGTGGCAAAAGATATAAAAAATTGGCTGATTTTCTTATTTCTAAATAAGTAAACAATTTCAAAATTAAATGCAATTATGTTACCCCACCTCGAGTGTCATGCTTTGGTTTTTTTATTCAACAACTTCAGTAGAATTTCTTCCTGAAAATTTCAGGAGTGTTCAACAAGTAACATAACTGATTCTGGTTACGGAGCATTCACATAAGTCTTAAAACAGTATTTTTGAAAGACAGTATTGAGGTGAGGTGGAAAAGAGCTTGTGAAAACTGCTCTCCTTTCAGTCGTCAATAGCATTATGTACAAGTTAGACCACTCTGGCAACCTGTTTCAAGCAGAAATTATTGCCATAAACAAGAGATGGGGTACTGCAACTGTCAAGAAAAAGCACGCAGCCCTTTTTGCTCCTTTCCCCATATTATGTGTTTGATCACATACTAACCCTCTCCTCCCACATGAAAGCAGATAGCAGGATGATTCAGTGAGAACAATGTCTAACCTCTTTAAATGCCCTGAAAAGTGAAAAAGTTTAGAAAACATATTGGAAAAGTATTTCAAATATGTGAGACAATCTCTTTCCTTTAATTTCTGTAAGTTACTAAAGGCTATTATTAGTTTTCCATTTAATAATAAATATTTATATTGTCAGGGGCTCTTTTTTACTATTTGGAAAATTTATTAGTGTGTCTCATAGCATTTTCATTAGAAGTTTATGTATGCATATTTATTTAAATTGAAAATTAGTATTACTTTTACATGGTCTATCATTTACTTTATTGTAGTGTTCTCCAACAAAACTTGCATATGTTAGTTTTAATGTTGTGTGCTCTGTTGTTTTCAAAAAGTCTACAAGATAAGTTAAAGACAGGAAGAAGAGTGGTTTTGTCTTGTTTTGAATGATTTCAGAGGTCTCCTGGAATGTCATGACTCTGGGAGTGGTCTGGCTGGTGTATGTGGGATGTTAAGTAACATTATTTCTGTTTGGGAACAATCTGAAAGAACTATATTTTGCTAACTGATGAGAAAATAGAAAAAAAAAAATTGTGTACAAATCCAGGAAAGATAGCAATGTGGAAAACCCAATCTGCGTTGATGATGCAAGGAAGAGAATATATGGTACATGGGGAAGGTGGACTGGGTGAATTAACTGCTGTGGTAATCCACAAGGCTGGTACCTTTGGTGTTACTTTTGTCATTCAACTTGACTTAATAGACATCAAAGTTTACACCTGCTAATAAGCAGGGAACACATCACTAATGAAAATAACCTTCAACCATTACATTTTAATATTGTAGTCCTGAGTACATTCTGGGAGTCCTCATTATGGGAGTGTATCCTTATAGTAAAACAGTTAAATATCGAAACTTAAGATTTAAAGATAAGTAAATGCCTTTTATTGTATTTTGACATCAGAGTTGGAAGGACATTTCAGATTGTGAGTTTTTTACTTAATGAAATGGCTACCATTATACTAACTGATAAACTTTTTTCCAAGTAGTATTTGAGTCTTTTGGTAGTTTTTTTTTCCTCATTAAGTTCACTCAAGAAGGACTGAATTAGGTCTAATCAGAGCAATTAGACAGAAGAAATTAACAAAAGAATAATACTGCCACTCTGCAGCAACTATAAATATTAGCCTAAAATATGTTATTCTCTACTTGTACCACCTTTCCTTTAACTGATCTTCAAAGAGATTCTCTCTTCCTTCTCAAAATCTCACTTCTAAAATGGTTCTTTACAAATGAATGAGGATCAGATCAAGCTGGTTAGTCTTCATCAGTCAGTAGTAATACATTAAAGAACTTAATATGTGTTATGTATATCGGCATGTGAATTTGAAAGTTTATTTTTCAACAGAGTTAGCAGTAATGTCGAGTTTCTAAGCCTTTCCAATTGCTTTCCCAGTTTCCCAAATGTCAGGCTGCCTTGAATCAAACCAGAGGTTGTCTAGCCCAGGAACATGCAACCAGTGGTGGTCATAAATGGATGGCAGGGAGCACTAGGAGGAGATCAAGCAATGAGGTTCTTCACCCCTCCTGTATGCTCCCACTTACCAGCTATTTCTGCAGAAAAGGGGATTCCCTGAGCCTCTGTGCTTTGTCTATTTAGTAATCTGTAACTGACGTTCCTTGCAAATAATTGTCCATGTACCCCTTGAACCCAGGTAAACTTCATGCCTTCACAACATCCTTTGCTAAAATCAGATTGTATAGGCACCTCATAGAAAAGAAACTTCAGACAACTCCTTTACTTGAGAGGGATATGTATGTATATAAAAATGTGTCACCCTTAAACAGTAAACTCACTGATCCCATGTAATAGGAGCTGTTGGATGCTACCTCAACATAACTATTCCACAATGATGTCCAACTGTTCCTTTAGTCTTTTAAAATTATTCTGTAGTCATGGTTCAAATATATTTGTTCAAGCATATTGATCATATCTATTCTAAAGAGTGCAGTGTCTCAGTTACCTGTGTGTAAGGTTTTTTTTATTTAATCCTTTACTAAATGTTATATAAGATACTTTTCACTTAATATGTTTGGTTAAAAAAAAAACCCCAAAACCACCCCCAACCCCCAAAAAAACAAACAAAAAACCCCAAACAAAAAACCCCCAACACGACCTTCTTGTTCTCCCTGGTCCCTTTAGCTCCACTGGGGTTTGGGTTTTTTTTGGTTACCTTTGTCTTTATTTTTTATGTTTTAAGTATTACATAATTGTCTAGTTGACTATCCCTTTTCCAATTTCCAGGATCAACATGTTATTCACAGCTTTTTGAGAAAGCACGCTGATGGCTTCTCTGCAAATTCCAAAGCAAAGTGACTCTGTCCCATTCTCAAAGTAATCCCCTGTGTAACTGGCACAGTCCTAGATTTTTTGTGCTTTCAAATACTGAGACGTTGTGTCTGACATGCTTGCTAGTGGAAAAAAAGGTAAGCAAATGTACATTTGATACTAGGTTTCAGGCAGCACCATAATTTTCAGTTACGCTATTTTAGCTGCATTCATGTCATGTCCCTATCCGTTATAAGTATCTTAGTTATGCCACAGTCCTGTCCATTGCCTCACCCCAACAAAACAGGCAGTAACTAATTAGACTGGTGTGTACTGTGCTAATTTTTCTTACCATAATTCTGGTAGGAAAAGATGAAAACGGGAACGAAAGGAAAGAATTTGGGACAGAACAGAGTTACTCAGTGCAACTTCTCTGTTTTTTTTTTATATATGGTCCAGATCTGAAAGGCTCTTAGGAACAGTAGAATTGCGTGGAAAAAATGGAATGATGGGTGCAGCTCCAGACATTTGAGATCAAATCAGCTGTGGAGCAGCTTCTGTAGATGACTGAATGCACAGTCTAACTCCACAGACTGGTGGAAGTACCTCTTTAAATTCAGAAGAAAAATTCTTGACAGAGTAATAACACTGTGTAGTAGCTTCAGGGTAAGAGTTTGCTTGTGGAAAGATAAATGTGGGGTAGGGGTGTTAAGAGAAATCCTTTTGTTTCTAAAAAGGGATAGATAATAAGCACTATGGGAATACCAAAATTTGCACCTGTCTTGTCTTTGCAGTACCTGGCCTCTGGTGTTACAGATGGGGATTATGAGCTGTCATTTGTTAGCTTCTCATAAGTACTCCAAACTTTTTTAATGATGATGATGAAAGGTTTGGCTGAAGACGCCAGGATTTTTGTTGAAAAGGTTTCGGTTTTGTTTTCATGGGGAAAGTCTAGATAATCACAAAGCTGTTGCATCTGTTCTTTCAATTATCTCTGGCTAAGGTGGTGGAGAAGGAATTCAGGAGGGTTGCTTCCATGTTTGCTCCTGAGAGCTGGTGTATGTTGTTGAAGAACTGTAATTGTTTAAAAAACAAAATGAAATAAACAAAACCTTGCATGTGAAAATGGAGAGCAATTTGTTTGGCAAAAGACATTTCCAGAGGCAGAATGCTCAGGCTGCATGAGTATTCATTTCACTCTGCTTTTGAGCTAGGCAATAAATCATAGAAGAAAAATAATAAGAATCATTTCTGAGGAGAAATAAAATGCTGGGCTTCAAATTGAAGGGAGTGATTTAGTGCCTGAAAGACCAGGTTCAAAGGCACTTGAAAAGTGGAGGTGTGAAAGCAGACGGCACAGCCTTTGGAAGAAATTGTGCATGTAATCCTACAGACATTGTGAAGTTCGTGGTTCCTAATAGCTCTTCCCTTTCAGCTGCAAAAGGATTCCTTGGGGGAACTCCATAATAACTCTACCCTGACACCACATACAGCAGTTCTCAGGTCTCATCTGAGTAACTCTGTTAGGTGGTTAGGGGAATTTCAGTGTAGTAGTGTAGATAATTAAATCAATCTGACACTTTAGACAGATGCTGTGCTAAGGTAATTTTGTTAGAAATCAGTATCTCTGTGGTTTTGTCAATAGTTGGCATAGTAAATACAATTTCTTAAATTTGAATTTTCAAATGTTTTATTTTCAGTATTTTTCTTTTACTTGTTGTGTCTCCATGTGAATGTAAAAAGGTCACTATTTTTGAAACTTCAAAACATCTAAAATCTAAAATTGTTTTGTAGAAAAATTTTGCTAACTCTGTGCAACTGACCCTGAACTTCCCTGCTGGCTGACATGACCAACATGGCTAGGTAACCAAGGAGAGCAAGATAACTGAGTTGAGCCAAATTATTAGTCACTCATCATCTGTATTTCTTGGGGGAAAGGGCCAAATGTCAAATCATTTTTAACTTGCTAACTGGCAGGACAGTTAGCCACATATATGTAGGCTTTTAATATGTAAACTGTTAATAGGGTTGCCCTTGCTTATCTGCTGAAAATCACTCTGATCTTCTGAACTCTTCTGACTTGTGTGTGCATAGTTGTCTTCGGGCTTTTCAGTGTGAGGTGTTCTGGGTAATCAAAAGTTAATAATAAAATACTTCCCGTTCTTGAGTCATCTGTGTAATGCCTTTTTGGCTTGGAATTCTTGTCTTTTAGTCAAAGTGAATTCTGTCATTGATCTCTTCTTGTTTGCACTCTGTCAATATATATAACTTTAAACACTGTATTTACTTTTTTTAATTGCCTTTCTGCTTAAGAAAGTCATAGGCACCTTTCATGTAGAAAAAAACCTTGCGATTAGGTGCCTAAAATAGCAGTACATCTTTTGACGTAACATAAATGTAGAATTAAGGTTCATAAGAGTGTTTTGAAACTGTTTGCTGGTATAAAACACTTCAGAGTACAGTCCGGCTTTTCACCAAAAATCAGTTAGATGGTCAAGTCAACAGTACAAAGACAAATGAAAAATTGTCAGAGGGTTTTTCAATTATGTTCTCAATCGTCATTAAGAATAAAAAAATGAGTTACTTTTAGAGCTAGGTATTTACATGGATGAAACACAACATAAAATTTGGAAGTAATTTACTACTTTGCTAACAAAACATATCTAAAAATATTAGAACTTAGGGAACAAACCTGCACGTCTTTGATGTGATAGAGGTGATCGGATGGAATGGCCGATATTTTGCAAATGTGAGAGACAGGTGAACCTCAACCTTGTGCAAATCCCACTGTACGGAGGCGAAACACAAGTGCAGGTCTTTGGGCAACTGCCAACCCCACAGCAGCTTTCTGCTCTGCCGTAGTAAACCAAACTGTTCTGGTTATGTACTGCAGAGCAGCACTATATTCCTACTTAATTTAAAGCCTAAGAACACCTTTGAGGTGATGTCATGACAGAAGAGCAAAGTAAAATCAGCTGTTACTTTTGCGAGCTGCTAGCACGTATCTCTATGTAGTTAAGGATTTATTTATACATTTTCTTTAGAATTAAAACTAAACAGAAGAAGAGAAATTAACACCTAATATTTGTATGTAACAGTGCTAGTAAATAATGAGGGGGGTTTGCAAATTTTCATTTAGATAATAGGTACACTTACAGGGACTTTTGTGATTATTTTCTGAGGCTGTGGTTGCTGTCCATTGTTTTAGGTAGGCACCCTTTTGTATTTTGCCATTTATTGCCCCCTTTTCTATGAACGATGTATCTCTTACCAGTGCATCTAATATTTTTAAAATACTACACTGGGAAGGTGCTTCTTTAAATTGGAAAAGAGACTTGCCATGCTGTTAAAGAACAACAACAAAATCATAAAATTTCCATGATAAAGTTTGATATTTCATTACCTGAAACTGCTTACAAACTATAGGGAAACTTGGAAAATCAATAAATTAAAAGCTGCCCAAGTGTGAACAGAACCAACTTTTCTATTCAGGCTGTTTAAAAAAAGTTAATGATAATTTTAAAAACAAATATGCGAGCCTAAGGAGCATCATTAAGCAAGCCATACAAAGCTATAATTTACAAAGCTAGTGCTATACAAAAATGCCAGTGGATAATTTATAGATAGGGGCTGGCCTAAATTTCATGGTTAATACTTGGAAGAGTGGCAAAATACTAAGGTGATGTCATCATAAAAATCTGAAAGCAGAGGAAAATCATTTTAACAACACAGTCTTAAGAAAAAAACATTACTTTCCATTCTTAATTTTTCTTTAAATCTAATTCCCTAAAAAAGTATAAGAGTATACTTACTTATGAAAGACTCCACACTGTCCTCTCTTTAATTAAATACTTACAAAAAGTAATCTCCTAAACAAGCAATTAGACAATCCCCAAAGAGAACCAGGAAGAAACACATCTTGCACGAGGCACAGCATGTGAACTTTTCAGTATGGGTATTTTATACCCTGCTCTGACTCTGTCACGTACAGTGTTCTGTCTCCAATAACAGTCTGCCATGGGCCATGGCTTCCTTGCAGTGAGGCACTTGTACCTTCTACTGATATTTTCTGCTGCAGGGAAAGGATGGCAGCTCTTTTCTGTTTTCTGCTGTGTATTGAGGTTTAGAGGAGAAAGAGAAAATAATAGGTTACCTGAGGGGTAACTGGCAGTAGTTATAGTCATCGTTGGATCATTCTGTTTACAAATGGTATTCCTGTGGTTTTTGTCAGGAGAATAATTGTATTTTAAAGTTATTCTAACAATGCATCAACTTGGATTTATTATTACATGCGATTTTAATGTTTATTGTTTCTATTCATATAGTGATAAGCACACTATTGAAATTGCAATAGTAATAGATAATATTGTATTTTCCAATTTATAGGCTTTTGAAATCTTTGGATGTTTTGATTCTAGTTCTTTGTCATACAGACAGTGTGACTGCTGACAAATTTTTAAACAAGCAGTTCCCATTCCCTTCAACAGGAAATGTTAGGTTTTTGAGTCTGAAAAACAATGACCACATCATCAATATAACGGCCACATTATCCAAGTTTAAATAGATTATTGTTTTTTAAAAATATATTGACAAATTAATTTGCGAATAATTGCTTCTCTAGATGCATTTATTACACTGAGGGTAATGGTCTGCGCAGTGAGACCTTATTTCACAGTTGCTACCTATTCCTCTAATTTCCTGATTGAGTGAATTATACACCATGGACCAGTTTCAGCAATAAAGTAAAGATTGCCTGGAAGAATTTAACTTTGATGGTAGTTGGGTTAAAAACAGTATTGATGTTATTCTGAGATCACAGTCAGTGTTTCTCTCAAAAAGTTGGTTTAATTTTCTGTGGGAGAAGTGGAATAGTGAGGAAAAACAAGAAAAGAGGTGTCAGTATTTTAGTTGCTTACTAAAACATCCTTGTATCTCAGAATTCTCTTTTACAACACATAATAGTTGCTAAGGTAACCCATATCTAATACTAACATATTGTTTGAGGAGCGAATATAACCTTAATTGTTAAATAGCAAAATGTCCTCTTCTGACTTTTTAACTGGAATATAAACTCACAAAGGGAATTTTTACTCATCTAAATTCAGTCAAATTATATTAAGTTTATGGTGATGTACTCGAAATGACAGTTTGTCTCCCCTCCCATTCCACAAGGGGTTCGTGCTCACACATCCTAATTTGTTCATTCAAATCCTCATGTTTGTCCAGCGGGACTGCAGAGATAATCTGAAAGATGCAAAACAGCTTCAAATTAAATAGTAAATAGTAGAAGAAGGCTAAGAACATGATAATACTATCTTCTTGGCAATTAGATATCGTAAATGTATAATTGTTTACAAAAGCAGAAAAGATTTTTCCCAAATACTAGATTGACTCTTTCTTCGGCAACGCATGGCAGTCATCACAGCCAATTTACCCGACTTGTTTGACAAGTGTAAGTGTAATTTATGCAGTACATCTCAATTACGTTTCATTTTTGGTATTGAGAACCTTCAGAATGGGTTTCTATTCATATCTAAACAAACAGCTCATCTCATGGGGCTTCACTGTGTAGGGCAGGTGGAAGAAATCCCACCAGAAGTAGCAACGCAGATCTCTTCAGTGAGTGTTCTTGACCAGTGTTTCCTTGCAAAGTTGCTTTTTTTTTCCCTGCTTCTTTTTTCCCCTCTTCCTGTCTGTCCCTCAGGCCCAGAAAAAAATACACTCTGTGATCAATGCTTGTAAATAATGCCTTCTTAATATTATCTTACTTTATTTTCTTATTTGGCTTATTTGTGAAACAGTGTTTTTGTCAAGCATTCAAATGAGCAATTTCAATCATATGGTTTTGAAGCACATTTTCTGTCTTGGTCGAAGGATAAACTTGTGGTTAGACAGTATCTTTCAGTCTAGTACGCTAATGCAGCAAATAACTGTGTAATGCTGGGTTCAGCAGAATGAAAACAATGTCTGCAGTTCACAGAAAATCATATTTTTCATGGGCTGGAAAATTCAGGGGGAACCAATGCCTCACACTTTGGCTTTTTATTTAAACTGATAATAAACCTCACATCTAACCACTTCCTAGATTGCAATGAATAGCAGCCTGTGAAACCACAATTAATTAAAGCTTAGAAAACCACAGTTTTTGATGTCTATGTTCTGTAATTAGTTCTATCTATTCTACATGAAATCATCAGCAACACCCAGTATTCCTGAATCAGTGAACAGGAAAAGAAGACACTGAGGGAGAAAATATTTTAAGTATAAATACAAGTGAAAAAGTATGTTTCAGTGTGTAAGTATTCATTTACAAATGGGTGTTAAAAACCCTTTTATAAAAAGGGTACACGTGAAAAATAGAATGAGCAATGTCTTTGCAGAAGGCTTTATAACTTGTAAAATTATGCCTTTGAAACAAAAAAAAATACTTGCCTACCTTAAATGTGATAGGTAGAACAGTACTCTGTAAATGAGCTAAAATTGGTGCAGCATTAGTGCGTGGTGCTTCCTTTTTTTGTGCACATAAATATTTTGACTTTGTAGCTTTACAGCGTGGTGAATGTGCAAGAACAGAGAAGTAATGTGAAAGGAGATGCAGCTGTGTGCACGCAGAGGGAGATCCCTTGAAGTCGGTGTGATAGTGCTAGTAGTTCTGGTTGTAGGATTGGGGCCATAATCAATGCCTGAATAGACTCATTTACAACATTACAAGGAAGATTAATCGCCTGGTTGAGAACATAAGTCGCCATGATTTTTCCATCATTTCTGTTACAGAGAGTGCCATCCTTAGTCATATTATGTTAGCAAGCCCTAATTAATGTAATTTTAAAAACAAAATATAAATCAAAAGACTCGATCTAGTTGACCAGACCAGTTAGAGATAATTTCAGCCACATCTGTGGACAGTGACAGTGTTATAACCAAGGATCTTCCAGGCTCAATGGAAGCCGACTGATTTACTAGCAGTCTTCAGGAGAATGAGATTTGCTCTACAACATACTGGATTTTTTAATACTATGGGTTTGTTACGTGGCAGATTTCATCTTTCCTTCTTTTTTTTTCTTTACATGTGTCAAGGAAAGGGCTGAGAGGAATTGCATGTATAAAGGCAAGCATTATATATTTATGCATTATATTAAAAATAATTAGACTGTTTCAATGATTTATTTTTTTTGATAACACCAAGAATCAGGCTGAGGCTGTTACTTGTAGTACTGCCTTAAAATTCAGCCTATTCTATTTTAATAGATTTGTTCATGCTGTAAGCAGCACAAAATTTCACGGGAGCCTACTAGAAATAGAATGAAGTAGTCTGCTTTCAAACCATCTTTAAATGATCCATTTTAAATAGTGGCCATAGAGATTGAAAAAGTAGAGCATGGCAGAAATGCATCTACTTTTATTTTATAGCTGGTGCTAAAACCATCTTCTTAAACGGGTTATATCACACACTATTTTGAGGCTTCAAAGAAATTGTAAATGATACTGCCAAAGGAGCTACTGCTGCTCCCAAGGGACCAACTTTTATTAAAAACCCATGGCTCCCTTGTTTTCTTTATGAGAAAGTAGTTGAAGTCCAGAATTGGAGTAGTTTCACTAATTTTCATATTCTCATGTGAGCTAAGGGCTTGTGGGTTGACATGCAACAACAAAAAACCCCCATATTTTTCTACCAAATAGCCTATATATAGGTATACAGGCATGCAGTTATTGCTTTTTATTACAGCATTAATAGAATAAATCTAAAGGGTGAAAATGTGCAAATGGAGGTACGTATAAATGTACAAATCACTGAGGAAAAAGGTGTATTAGAGTTTGGTTATGTATACAGAAGAGTTTGAGGCATAGCTAGTCAATAGCACAGATTTTAGAATAATTTAGAATTAATTTGTTTCTAGAATTCAGCATTTCCCTCGGCATAATTTTACATGTTTTCTAGAAACAGTGAGGTTACCAGATAAATGATGTGTAATGCAATCACAGAAGTGCGAGGTTGGAAGGGAACTCAGTGGGATCTTTTCTGAGCCATTGTCCTGGTCTAAGCAGGGAGTAGATAAACAAGCTCATTCTTGCTAGATATTTGTACTGTTCCTGAAGTTCAGGGATGAACATTTCAGAGATTTCCCTGATCATCTGTTGTACTGCTTTATGTAGTATGAAATTTTTTTCTAACATGTAACATAAAACTTTCCTGTCATTGATGGACTAGGCAACAGCTGATCATCTGATGCTCTCTTACATGTTTGTTATCACATCTCCTGTCAGTCTAGCCTTGTCTAGATTAAAGAAACTTGTATCACTCGATCTTTTATCATCGTTCACGTTTTCCTTTCCTTCTTGTTTTTTCCTCTGAATGTTCTCTTTCTCTCTGCCTATATCTTACAAGTGCTGGAGATAAATCTGAACACTGTATTTCAGCTGAGACTTCTCTGGCAGCTCAGCAGTCGAGCTTTATGTTGCTGTTCTGAATATATCTGAATGAGATTTGCCTTTTTCATAACAGGATCCTATTGTCTCCTGTTCAGGTTTTGGTCCCCTGTAATGCTGTTTTTTCTACTTCAGGACTTCTGTACTTATGATTTTGTGTTTATGCTTTTAATGTTTTACTTCTAAATGCAAGGTTTTTTTGAATGTTTTTCTTAAATTTCTCTTACTAAGCATACTTTCCCAATTAATTTTGCCTTTTACTTGTTGTGTAATCACATATACTATGCTTGTGTGCATAATATGTATGAAAGTATAATGAGGTAACATGAGATGGGAATTAAGAGATATAGATAGTGGAAAATATGTAGGTAGAAGCGATACAGCTGAACGTTAAGAGTATGTCAGGACAACATTACGGTTATCAGTATAGAGCTATAAAAGCTAGCTCACAATTTTTAAGTCTGGCTTGTTCAAACGGTGTGAGAATCTACATGGGCAATGTAGCCATGGTCTCTACCATGCTTTTTGGGTTGTGACATCTATGTTACATATAAAGCAAACTTAAATATGACAAACAATACAAAATATTTTTCTTCACAAATCTTAAAATATGGTCGGTCTCTAACACGTTTGATGACACTAAGAACTGATACATGAGGACAGAGCTGAGGTTCCTTCCCTGCAATGTAATGTTTTGTTCAAGGACTTTCTACCTTCAAGGCAGGACAAGCTCTGATTTGCAGTCCCTGCTGTACAGGAATGTTGGGCGTGTTCCTTTTATTGTGATATGAAATGAACAGAAACCTGTTGTGGAATGCAATTTAACATGTATACTGAAGGATCAAATGAAAATTGCATGTACTGTAGAAGTCATTTTCATTGTCATTGCCAAATACACTTTCCAGTTGTAACAAACAGTCATTCCTAGTGTTTAATGTTTGATGAACCTCCTGTGAACCTACTGGGATAAGTAAACATTTTCTTAACAACAGCTACCCATTTCTAACACCTAGAGGGAACTTAAAGAACAGTTCATTCCCTGACTCCAAACACTTGCTGTTGTTCCATTTGAATCATAGAATCATTAAGGTTGGAAAAGACCTCCAAGATCATCGAGTCCAACCATAAGCAACCATTTGCTTAAGCTTTTTATAAGTATGCACGTATTTTGAGTAAAATGAGTAATTTAAAAAAAGGTCTGCAAACATGATGTCCTTTAATTATGGCTGACCACATCCCCTGTCATAGAAGAATGTACAAAAATGTTTTTCTATTCAGAACAGCTGCACTTATGTTGACTATTTATTCCTTATAAACTACTGTCTGTCAAGTAAGAACTAGAGCTTTGTGTACAGAACAAAAAAAAAAAATCCTTCTGTAAATCATAAATGTAACAGATGCAAGTGTGTTTCCAGTATGAATTTTGGGTGTGTATATAAATGAAGTGAGTAATAATCACAGTAACCCTATTTGCAATAAGATTTGAGAAAACATTCATTGTACTATATCTGTGTGCTCACTGCAGTCTGATTGTGGGAATCTCTTTTTGCATTGACCCATTTGTGCACTGAGGCTCTTACATCACTGCTTGTCCAGTTACAATGATATTCCTCCTTTTAGATGATAATTTCGCATTTTAAGCATAATTCAGATTGTTCTGTTGCAAATCCTTCTCCTAACTGAAGTAAAAGCTATTCTACGTTTCAGCCTACAACAGATGTGTATACAGGACTTACATAGAATCAAAGTTTCAGTGAAGTAAGTTAATCTGTGGTGGGATTCTTTTGGTTCTCCCTTTTTGCTAAAGTTCAACTAAATCTTGGAGCCAGGGGTCTCTGTATACTAAATACGACTTTTGATCTGAACTGTAAAAAAAATTATTAGTGTCTCATTTACAAATACTGAGAAGAGAGATTCTCTTCTTGCTCTCTTTCAGTATTTGATATATAATTCTTTCCCTTCTAGAAAGGAATTGCGGGTGTAACACAACATTTATCAAAATAGGACAGTCTAGAAAATACCATTTAATGGACAAAAATATCAGTTGCAATGCTACTGTACTGTATATTAAGATGAAATAATCACATTGCAGGACTTTCTCCAAACAAAGATTTTTATGAGATTGGAGTGAGAGAAACTGTACTTCAGTAAATTATTTTGGGACTCCATTTTGCCTATACACAGTCTATTTTCAGTTGTTTTCAGGAGGTACTTTGTATAAATACACACACACACTTTGACTCTTTAAAATGTGTATATAGATATTAGTATTGCCCACGGTCTGAATTAGACTAAATATTTTTATTAGGCATTCAAATAATACAAGAAAGAAAATTATCTGCTGGGTTTTAACTTTTTTAAGTTGCAGTTACAGTCCTTCTATGTGCACATGCATGAGGTAAATAAACATCTAGTTAGTTTTAAATGTATTGCATATGTTTGGTTTGAGAATGTTATAATGGAAGTTTCTGTGAAGTTCAGAAATCAAAATATTTTGCAGTTGTTACTAGGATACAAAAGGTAGACTTCCTTTTTCTTTTTTATGTATATATATACTTGTATGGAGTGGGGAGAGCTCACTGTCAATTTTGGTTAAAGTCTCATGTAGAAGAGAGAGATGTACAAACAAGAAGATAGTGCTCACTAAAAATTAAGGTTTTGGAAGTAGTTATGGTTTAGATATTACTCTGCTACAAGGATACTTTATAGGAAGCAAAACCCAGGGATTATATACCTAAAATTAGTTTGCATATCTACAGTAATCTGGAAACAACAAAAAAGACAAGTTATTTGAGGAAGGGAGTCTAGATGAAAACTGACATACTGATTTCACTTTGAAACATTTTATGCCATGGAGATAGTCTATGCCATAGCTTGTTCCATACGATTAGACCTGATTCATTACAGACTAACTGTTTGTTTTTAAATGTTCCCTGTTCAACTCAGTACATCAGGACATGCTTTCAGAATAAGGCTGAGTGTTTGGCCACTGAGTCGTAATATGTCCAAGTCATGAGAGGTCTTGCATGTCTTTGAGTCTTCTATCTAGAATCTTATCATTCAGTACTACGGCCACAAATTCCTAATGTAAGCAAATATAGTACAAACCCATGGCAAAGGTACAAAGGCATCAAAACTTGACTCCTCTTGCAGCTGGCAGGCTGAATCTCCAAGCTTTATGGATTCTAGTGTTTGCAGGAGTTGTTCGCTTCGTGGTTTGAGACGAACCACTTTGAGTGGTTCAAACTCACAGTTTGAGACTCTGGCAGTTGCCAGAGATGCTGGCGACACAGCTTTCAAGCGGAATTGTTTATATCTCTTCTCTCCTTAATGAACCAAAAGAATAAATCAGGGAATGAAAGTTCTTGCCCAAAAGAATACAAGAATCACTGGATCATTTTGTAGAATAAAAATACTTTCAGTAGAAGACAGGAGAGAGAAATCTAGTAATTTTGCAGTGCTTATGAAATCCTGATGAAGTAGCATGCACTGCTTTGGTGAGACTTACCAGATGCACTGCAAAAATCCATAATTCCATGCAACTGCATCCAATATAGATAGTTCTCTATGTGTATATATTTCCTAGGAATAGAAAACACTGCAACTACCATGACTGACAATAAGGTCTTCCATACAATACAGTACTGTGAGCATTAGTTTTCTTCTTATTGCCTTTAAAGTGAGGTAGTGTGGATTATTGTTGATACATGTGATCAGAGGAAAGAGCAAAATGTATTCTCATACATATATATACACACATATATATGTATACATATATGTGATTATAGGTCACTAATTTATTGAGAGAATTAACCAAATCACTAAAGGTTTTTTAAAATGGCTTCCAGAGGTTATTGCTATTGATGCCATCCTCTGAGAGTTTATGAACTTGCTCTAGATATGTGTCATCTTTGCCTTGACAAGAGTGGCTCTCACACCTATGGTATGTATTTCAAAGGGTGTCAGGGTGCACAGGCTTCAGGCAAAAAGCTGCAATTTGCCAGGAGAAAGCTGATGATTAGTGACTACCTGCGCTATTTTCATGCTGCTAATTTTCTTGAGAGCATCTCCCTGTTGTTTCCAGCACAATTAGGATTCCAGGGCTTCCCTGTGACCTGCACAGAAACTCCGTTTGGGGGAATATTTAAAACTTTTTAAAAAATAGATTTTTATCTCAAAACTTTAACTTGAGGAAATGTTAGGTTGCTTCCGACACTACTTTTACACATCTTTATTCCTTTATTCACACCTGTGACAGGCAAAGACAGAAAGGCACAAACGCATTCACTTTCCCTTGTGACCTTTCTCCTGTTGGCGGTCACGGAAAGGATGGTAGAAATGATGCACAATCTGGGAAGCGATGCTCAAAGTGCCATAACAAAAATGCTGATGTAGAGTTTGGAAAGCCATGTCTCTCTGGCTTTAAGATGTAAATTGGTGCAAGCGCATGGATACTCAGCAAATAAGGTCCTCTGTGAGATAAAAGGAAAGCTCTGCATGCATACGAAGAGAGTCTGGACAAGCTTTTGATAAGCAGTTGTAACACAATATAAAACCAGAAAATTTAGGGAGCCTGTGAAAGGCAGAGAGCTGGAGGCCCAGTAAGGAAAGAAGGGGCTGTCATCCTGCATTCTGGATCTCATGTGCAGTAGCTGATTAAATTGAGGAGGGTTGGTACCCCTACCTGTATGTCATTTGACTGGCAGAAGTTACATCCCTGAAGTGAGGATGCATGTTTACTTCAGTGCTGCTGGAGCTTAATTTACCAGACTACTTACTTAGCAGCGCTGGAGCTGCTGTGTCTCTCATGCAACCATCCTTGCTGTTGTGACAGTAACTTCAGGTAAAGAGGTAGGAAGTGCTGCAATGGATGGGAACTGTGCCGGCCTTCCTGGCTTCCATCTCTGTCACATGCAAGTTCACACCCTTGCCTTATTCCCCGGCTTTGGCAGTCAGAATTGATTATCTGCCTTTGCTCCTTCTTTTCTTCATTCCTTTGCTGGAGGCACAAGAAGAGGATCCTGGAACTTGATTTCTCTGCTTAGGTGGTTGCGCACAGGCACAGCTACAGATCACCTCCACTGTCTTCTACGTTGCTATTTGAACAGGACTAACATTTTGCATAGCAGTGGCGCAGGTTAATGTTGCACAGGGAAGATGTCTTTACAAGTGACAGACTTTTACAAATGTATTAGCTTTTTTGTACTGCATACCTGTGAGCAAGTAAAAGTGTGCTTTTTCAGGTAGGTCAGGATTTCTAGAGGCTTTTCACAGTTATTACTGCATGTACTTATGGGAGAAAAGAAAGAGCTATTGTTATGCCAAGAAGCTTCCATGTCCTCAGGGCAAACTCAGAAAGAGTTGGATATCTGCTCTCCCTCATAGCTTCTAATGGTGCTAATAAGAAGGGCTACCTGTGATTATAAAGGAAGAAAACAGGCTTTCTTTACTGTGAGTGTTACGAGAATATGCATGTACTATTAGTTTCAAGAGCGTATCTCTAAATCTAAGCAGGACTTGGAGTGTTCCTGTAAAATAAAATAAACTGTAAGGGTATTTCATTAGAAGAAATGTGTCATTTCTTTCAAAGTACTGATCCTAGTTGGTTTTTGGAGGAGGGGAGATTCCTCTGAGGTTTTCTTTGTTACAGAGTCCCTTCTAGTCTGATTAAACTATACTGATGTTTAATAGTTTCTCCAAACTGTGACAGCTGATGAATGGATTTTCACTCAGAAACTGCTTGACAATGTTTTCTTCAAGACAAGAAATGAAAAAAATGGGGATTTCTTCTGTGGGGAAGGAATTATTTTAGACATATTATTCACTACTTTTAAGTGTTCTGTCATGCCAAGTATTTGACTCACTTGTTTTTGTTGTCCCAGTCTTAACTCAGTGATTGTGTGAAACATGAAATTCCTCACTCCTGGCTGCAGCAAACTAACAAAATTACTTCTTGCCCCTCCTTTAACTGGAAGAGGGTAGTGTCAGTACCTTGACAGTCCTATCCTATGAGACAGGAGCAAAGGGGAGGCTTTGCTTAGATCATGATGTTGCTTAAGAGCTGATCTTGTGTAGATTGTAGGTGAGTGCTGTTTTGTTCTGAGTCGTTTATCCTTGGAGCAGGTTCAGTGCAAGGGAAGAAGAGATGGATAGTGGCAGAACAGGAAAGGTTATAACATACAGTCTCATATCCAAAGTTTTACCCCTTATCTATCTAAAATACTTCTGGATTCTTCAGATAAACCAATAATGAGCATCTAATAAATATTTATTGTATTCATTCTCTCACAGAACTTGTAAGATCAAGGAGTTGCCTCTGTGCTCATTTTACAGATTTGATAAGGCTGTGTTACAAACCTCCATACTATGAAACTCCTGGTGCCAGAGTGAATCTAAAAATGTTTGAGTTAGCAGCTGCTGTGCTTTTGGTTGTGATGGCTTAGCTGTTGGAGGTCTGCACTGTGAATAAGACTGCGGTTAAAGAAAAAAGAAAATGAGAAATACTCTTTTTCAGAAAGATTACTTCTTCTTTATGATGCAGCCACGTACACAATCATGCTGACGTAGCAAGGAGGTGCTACTGCCAGATGCTTTGCACCATGAAGCTGTGGCCTAAGTACTATGCTCAGGATCACACAGGAAATATGTGTCAGAACAAGAAACTAATCACAAGTCTTTAAGCTAGGCTATGTACTAAATCATCCTTTAGGTTTGAGCTTCAACTAGGTAATTTCAAATTTATTTGTTGCAGTTTTTGTTCAGATGTACTGCTTCACTGATTGTCGCCTTCTTATTCTAAGTATAAGAGTGTCCTACCCTTTCCCCTTTGAGAAAGAGGCTAGATGGAGTAGCTTTGATTCCATTAACAGGGCACAACTAGCATTGTGAGCACCCTAAAATGCATTTTACTCCCTAAAGTTCTTCTGGGGTACTGTTGTTATATATAATCTTCAGGGCTGGATAGTTTTGTGAAGTTAGTCTTTATATTATTTCCTTCCTTTTTTCCAAGCCCATATCTTAAACTGTTGCCTAAATTTGGTCTGTTTGCCTGTCTTTTATGCTTGTAAACACCTTAGGGGATTTCTAAAAGGTATTTGTTTTGATAGAGTGAAGTACACATACAATATACACATACAATATAAACAGACCTAATGAAAAATCTGTTTGATCCAATACTAACTGTCATTCTTGGCTGTTCTACAGGGCAGCAGAAGCCCTGTGTTTTCTGCTCTGGTTTTCATCCTGAATCATTTTAACTAACAGTAAAGATGCAACTGTTTGGCTCTATCTTGGTTTTAAACATGTTTATTCTTATTAAAGTAAATTGCAATTGTTTCCCAGGCACAAAACCAAAAACCATAGTGTGTTTTGTTTACTAGAGGAATCATATTAAAATACAGAACTTGTTGATGTATTTTTCAAATCTGTCTTGACAGAAATTATTCATGTTCAGGCAAAAAAATAAAAAAGGTGATTTCAAGACTAAAACATGGTATTAATCGAGGATGTGCTGCTATGACAAAAAAGTATTTACTGTCGATTAGTATTTATTGTAGAAAAGCTTGGAGAACGTCACTTCCCAGTAAGTGGTCTCCATCAGGAAAGTTATTTTGGATAGCTGCTATACCTAAACAAGTGTCTGCTATCTTGGGTTATGTCTCCCCTGTCGGATAAAGAGATGTCTGTTATATCAAAGGTTGATTATGTGCTAGCTGACCCGTTAGGGGAGACATGATATAGTTCTGTGGAGGGAGTTAGGTGATGCCAGCTATAGAATAGATGTACAGTTGACGGATAGCTACTTCATTGTAAGATCATCTTCATTGTCTCCATCAACATTGTGCAGCAAAACAGCTAGAGCTTATAGGTGTTCCTCCCATGAGGCTTCCACGTCACTGTTCTGCAGTGAAATTGCATCTCTGAGACCTACTGAGTACTGATGTTGGTAGCACTGCACAGAGAGCAGCTTGACAACATCAGTTTGTGTCAGGCATGCAGGGGGAAGCAAGGGTCAGAGTAGGAATGTCAAGAGAGATATAGATTAAATTCTAGGCACGTGGATTTTTATCTGAGATTATTTAATTGGAAGGAATTGTAATAGAAGTGATGGACTTGCTATAAAGGGAGGGAAAGTTCCATTTAAGGAGCATTTCAGCATTTTGAAGTTGCAACTGTGATGTTACATTTCAGAGTTATGCTCAAGTTTTGTATTTGCTTGTTCTAAAAGGTATGTCCCATCAATGAAGTTGAGTTTTAATTTCTTGCATTAAGTAATTTCTCCTGTTATCTTCTCTGAGAGTAAAACCTTACTGCAGGTGTAAACATTGCCTGTAGAACACAAAAAAAACCTTTAAGAAAACCAAGTGAAATTCTAAATTGTATAAAATTCCAAGATATAATTTTACTCAAAGGAAGGAGTACCATTTATGCTGCCCTGGAGATTCTGTCTGAAAGGTTTAAATTATAAAATAAGTAGTACCTATTTGCAAGTGAAAGCAACCTAGAGTATAATTTGAATTACCATTTATATTAAACAATTTATCGAATTGAGATTTCTTAAAGGTTATTATGTTATAAATTAAATCATTTATAGCTTTATCATATCAATTATCTTTAATCTTTGGTACATTTTAATTACCATTTAAATTGACTAAGTTAAGAAATTATTGGGAAAAACATTCTTAATCTTGAGATTTTAACTACTTTATTCTAAAATGTTCATCTTTGAAGTTGTACAATTTTTCTGTTTCAATTACTTTTTCTTTATGTTTTGGTTTGCTGTAAGAATGATTAGAAAGTGTTGACAACTTTAATTGTATTACCATTAAGTGCAACAATTCACCATTTTCTCATAACATTTTAACTCAGGCAAATGCCTACCGAATCCAGAATAACATAAATTGGTGGGTTAGTTCCTATATATGTATTGCTAAGCATGCATGTTCTAAGTTGTAAGTGTGGAAGTAGATTCTAGACCAATGGATTTTCATCTGGAATCCATCTATTTCATTAGCAACAAAAATTCCCAGTAGAAGTGAGACACTGAAGTAAATTCTTCAGCTCGAAACAGAATAGAAGATTTTTTTTTTTTTTTTTTTTTCTTCTTCAGGTACTAGTTCTACCATTTGATCCTTGTTTTGTTTTTCACCTTAGCAAAACCCTACACCTTCAAACCAAGAAACGCGATGGTTACAAATACATCATCATGGAGAAAAACAGGAGGAAAAATTTTGGAATATTTATTTTTTTTTACCATCTGAATTATAGTGTCACAGCACTATTTCGAAACTTGCTGAGTAGCATGTTTTGCTAAGAGCAAATATTTAAATTATAGACCAGAATCTGTTGCTTTATTATCATAACCTAATAGATGGATCAACATGTTATTATTTTTAATGTGGCCAGTGGAGAGAAGAGGAAAAGAAATATTTTAACTGTTGAAATCCACATTCATCCAGAATGGGAAGAAATTACTTCACTCGCTCTATTGGAAATGCTGCTCGATTAGCAAGATGAAAATATGATAAAGTTAATAGTAGCAGCATACTACGTTTTGCATTATCTTCGCAAGACTCCGAGTTAAAAAGCAGCACAAATCATTCTAGTGACTGCATTTCTTGAAAATGGAGAGAGAAAAACCCATGAAGCAAAAAATAGGAAGGGCATGGTGGTTACTTCCATTTGCTGCCCTTTCAACCACACATTTAGCTGAAACCAAAAATGCATATTTAATAGAATTGAGAGCACAGAAAGGAAAATGTAATTATTGGTATGAAAAACAGCTATCACACAGGCATATGTATTTTAGAAAACTGCTGTTTAGTATGTAGTGTTGCAAGGATTATTTTATTAAACAATTTTTTCCTGCATAACTGTTACATTTCTCATCAGTTTCTCCGATCATTTTGAAAAGGTAAAGGAATACAACTGATTTGACATTATAGATGGAAAAAATTACAGTATGTATACACTTCACATTAGAGTACTGAGAGTGCCATTTTGTCACTAAGTGGTATGAGGATTTTAAAATATAAATATAAATAGGTATAAATACATATTAATAAATATAAACAAATATAAAAATATATATGTAAATGTTGTGCAGCACTAACAGGCACTGCACAGGGAAGGGACGAGAAGCATGTTAGTTCACTTATTGGAGGAACATTCAGTCCTTCGTTCTTAATATTATGTTGTAGGATTGTTGTAGGAAAATTCAGCAAGGGACCTCAGGAGGTCTCTAGTTTAACCTCCTGCTCGGGGTAGGGTAGTTCTGAGGTCAGATCCCTGCTCAGGGCTTTATCCAGTCAGGTACCGAAAGCCTCCAGTGATGGATGCTGTGCAGCCTCTCTGGGCAACCTTTTCCAAAACTTGACTGTACTTATAGTGAATAAATTTTCCCTAAATCTTATATGGACCACACTTGAGAGCAGTGATGCATGTAGCAATGCACGTCTGAATTCGAGATTTCTTGTCCTTCCCATCCCCTAAATCAGCAGTATGTTCAAATCTTTCTTCATCCTTTTTACATGGTCCAGATAAATTGCTCTAGAGTAGTACTGCGGACATAATGTCTGTAGTGATGTCTGCCTGTATAAAAGCCTAAAGAAACTTATGGTGGTGCAGCAGCAACTTCCTGCTCAGGCTTCCCTTCCCACCTTTTTTTATTCTTTTGAAAATACGAATCAACGCATAATTTTTAAACAGATTGTACAGTGAGCAAAACCAGAAGTCTCACTTTGCTTGAATCGCCTGTCACTGAGAACCCCTGATCCAGTGAGTTCATCAGTGAGATTTGTGCTGTGGGAAAGTACATAGACTTTTTCAGTACTCAATTTCATCATTTAAGTACTTCTGATATCCTTGGGATCACTTTTTTTTTCTTAAGTAAGAAATAATTATAGTAATGCCAGATATTGTTATTACTCTGTTAATTATTGTTTAACCAGAAACATAATTCTTAGCATTGTATGAAACACAACCGGTGCTTTTTTCCATCTATAGATGAGAGCAGGAATATTTGCTGTCTTTGTACTAGGGTATGTTCATATTTTACATTGAAAGACAAGACGCCAAAGATTGTGGTGAAGTTTCATAGGAAAGGCAGCATGTGAAATGTGTGTTTCCTCAGACTTCTAGAGGGTTACAGCAATTGCCTGTAACGGGGCCATATTTTCAAATCGCTCTTTGTCCTATTTCTAAAAACTTGTCCGTCACTCAGTGAATTTCTTCAAAGAACAGGTATAGCAGCATGCTATCTTCACTGCTAGAAACGTAAGAAGTGGGAAAACTGTCTAGTGGAAGTTTGTTTACACTTATTGCTGAAGAATAATTAGGTACTTTTTGACTCTTGTCATTTGTCTTATTGAGTAAACTGTACATTGGAAACAAGCTAGCCACTTATAAACTTTCCCAGCTATGTAACTTCATAAAGTACAGCACTTCATCAAAGCAGATCCATTAACCCTCTGACTGGTACTCTTCTCTCGGCTTTGATTGCAGCACCACACAGAAGCACCTAGCCCATCATTGCTACCCCCATCAGCTTTACCGTTAGATGTATTAAACAATGCCGTTGCTGGATTTAGTACTGTGGAAGAACTCATCCGGTACCTTGAACCAGATCGGTGGCAACTGGATTTGGAAGATTTGTACAGGCCAACGTGGCAACTTCTTGGAAAGGCATATATTCATGGGAGGAAATCAAGAGGTAAATTACTCTTCTGTCTGGCCTTGCAGCTTTCTACGGGTATGTTTTCTCTTAACAAAGAAACAGTAATTAAGAGCATTCTTCACCTGGAATTTTGGTTCCAAGAAAAGAATATGTTAGAAATACAGCAGAGATCATTGTTGTTAGCTCTTCTCATCATTATATTATCTGAAAAAGGACAATAACTAAACTCAAAACTTAAAGGAATTTAGCAGGATAAAGTAAGAAAGGGAAAAAAAAAATAAATAAGCAGACAGGGTAGTTTTCTGTAGGGAACCTGGGAGATCTTTATTTCCACAAAGTAGCAGGGCATCTTGGCTGGGTGACATAATCTAACTTTGTGGGTTTCTTTTTTTATGGATGGCAAAAACTTTATTTTTCGTTTGGGGTCAGTAATTTCTTACACTTACTGTATCACATGAACGATTGGTTTATTTCCTTAGAATTGTTCCAGTCTCTACGCCATATGAATTGAGAACAATTAGCTAAATATTTCTCTTCCATGATACCTCATGAAATCCCTGTGTCCATGTCCGGTTTGATCATGCAGTTGTCAACTTAATCAGATGTAGATTATGTATTTCAAGACTTGTGGAGCTATTTCTTGTTCAGCAAGTAATTTTCTTCCATCTACATTTGACATTCATGAATTTTCTACCACATATCATCCAGATGCTGCCCACTATTTCATGTTTATGGATTTCATGTGGACGGATAGCATGCAGGCAATACCTCCTTCCTTGCCCCACCATAAAGCATGAAAATGAAAACATGAACATAACTTAATAGACTCCTCTGTTGACAAACGTAAACTTGATTATCATCTGGTCAGCAAGAAAAGGGAGGAAGTAAAACCTTTCATAACTCTAAATTTAAGTTTTTGACAGCTAATTCTTGGATCAGAGCCTAAAAATCAACCCTTCTACCCTATCTGTATTGCTACAGCAATATTACACAGCAACTAAATCAAGAGTCAAAGAGGAGGAAATCTCTTTAAAAGCTTTCAGCAATGGACCATGCCTTTCAGGTAGTCATTTAACACTTTCCTAATTAAAGAGATTCAGTATTTGCCAAATGTATGCCATAAGCATACAGTAAGTGGGAGAAAAACAAAATGTAATTTGTGAAATCTTACATAAACTAAAATGCAGGTGTTGGATAACATCTATATAGACAAAAGCAACTCCCTGCAAGACATATCTTAGAAAGAAACTATCAGAGTAAATCTTTTAGAGACTTCTAATTAGACGCTGAAATAGATTTTTCCACTGAATAAACATATCATGGTATTGCCACATTTATCTTTAAGATACCACCCTCAGACTGCATTACCAAGTGTGTAATGTAATAGCCTGAGGCGGAAAGTATGTCCAGTTGAGAGGACATAGTATTAACTGTTAGGTCTATTCAATAGATAGGGAAAGCAAACCTTTATTTTTTTTCTTTTTATTTTCTTCTTCTTCTTCTTCTTTTAATGTTATTCCTTCTAGTAGTATGTTTGCTGTATTTAAAAGCTTTTTTAAGAAATGTTTGGGAGAAGTGCCTGCCCTAAAATGTTTGTTTTTTTCAAACTCTTTGATTCTATAATTAGATCAGTTTTATTTTTGCAATATTTCAGTGTAAAAGGTAAATTACTCTCCTACTTTCATAGACAAACATCAGTTTACATCTAGATTAAATGAAAATGTAATTAAAAGTGTATGTTACGTTATGTAGATAATAGTATTGTCCTCTACTCCTACTTAATAATTCATATGAAAAAGACTCTATTTAGACAACCTAAATTCCACAGAACTTCTGTGTCTGATGTTTTCTCTGGATAAAATGCTTCCAAAAACTTCTAGCCAGGAAAGAAGTAACACCAAGTTCAGAGGCTTTGATGTCTAAATATAGTCCTAAATTCTTTTATAATATTAAACATACTTAAAAATAAAATACATTTTGCTGTGAAAAAAAATGATCCCATCGCTTCCCACAGAAATCTATGCATAATCATTAGACCATATTCTGAAGTCTGCTTAAGAAGAAGGAAAGAGTCACAATCCAACCATAGTCCTTATTAGATACTTTTCTCGTATAGTTATGTGCCTTTTTTTTTTTTTTAAACTCCTTATTTGGGGTTTTGTAACAGCCCTGTCCTATTGTAGAAGCCAGTACAAAACTTACACCCCCAGGAACATCTCCAGGGTGCTTAGGAATGAAAACCATCCTGCTGCTATCTGTGCCCACACACAAGTGCCTCAACCAGAATTTGTTTCAGTGACTTTGAGAGCAGCATCCAGCTGGAAAATTGTTTTGGGAAAGAGGGTTCCCTGTGCTACTCGACACACGTCCCAGAAGACGCCTGACAGTTGCATTGCTAACTGCAGAACACAGTTACTTTCGGGCTGGTGTGAACATGGATTACTTCAGTTGTATGTGTCAGTGAAGGCACACTTTTGAAATAGACTTTACTGTAGACCTACCTGCATCTACATTTTTTTCCTCCCTTTTTTTTCCTTCTCCCCTTATTTTTATTTCAGTGTTTCCCATTCATGTGTTACTGCAGAGCCTTCCATTCCTCCCGAGCTAGTGCTAGACAAAAGAACTTTGACTGTTGTGTCAAACATGATACATGAGTGGAAGCCAAATTGAAGGAGTGTTTAAATGTTCACATTATAACAGGTACTGTAACTCAGTGCACTTGGGAAATCCACATAACCTTTTATTGTGGTTAAGTAAACACTTTTAAGGGAATATATACATTCTCTCATCTAACTTTGTGCCCACAGTGTGTTAAAATAAATTTTGGACAGACAGATACTCTTTGAAAAAGTAACAGCTTCATTCACACACTTCAAAGAAGTGATTATATAAGCACTAGATAAATTTGCCACAGACCTTTTAATGAAATTGAATGACATAAGGTAGGGCAAGGGTTCATTGTGAGGTATAATAGCAATATACCTTAGTACATTGTAAAGCATGGAAACCAAACATGACATTTTTCATCTCTCCTGAAGCCTGTTGTAACAGTAAGGCACACTAAAATCTATCTGCCAAGAGCTGATTGGGTGTTCTTCCACAGAACCTTTTTAAAATTTGGGTCTGCAAGTCTGAGGGGTTCAGTTCAAATTCATTCCAATTTTGTGACAAAATGTGTAATACACTTGCAGGTCATTTCAGTGCATTGCCTTTTCCTCTGTGTTATAACTACAGCTAGTATCAGGAAATGGATGCATTCCTCAACTGCTCCCAGTAGGCAGGAGGTAACAGAGAAGCACAACGCCACACAGGCATCTCTCTCCCGCTGGTCAGTGGGGCTTGCTGGAAGAGGCATCAGTGCCCAGCTTCCGTTTTCAATTTCTCATGGTGAAGGGCTGAACAGCAATTGTGTTAAGATGCATAAGCTTAGCTTCTTGATATTCACTGTACCAAGCATGTCAGCCTCTGTAGAAATCTACCAGTAGAAAGTATTAGCAGAACTAGCATTTCTCTCATTGTGTTTTAGGCGTTTTATCCTCAATCAGACAGTTCACTTATTATATGTTTGAAAACATAACAGGAGAAAGAAGTATTCCATTCTTATCCAGAGTCCTTGATTAATGGAGGTAGACATGTCCACCTTCTAAATGACTCAGCCTAGAGCTATTAGCTGATCAGAAGAGCTTAAATCATTTCTAGTTTCTCACAGTGAATCTCTCCCCCGGAAGTTTTGTCTCTCTTTTCCTCTGCTCCCTTCTCAGCTTTCTCTAAGGAATGCTCCTGCAGTGTGGGAGGCAGGCTGGAGCTCTATCAGTAACTTTATTGGAGTTATTACACAGTCCTTGCTTTTAAAAATCAGATTGTTTATTTAGGAGCCTTTGTTAACCTGATAGTGATGGAATGAAGTGCCCCAGCTTGGCATTCACTGTAAGTGCAAGGAGAGAAAAGGCTTCAGTGTCCTTTTCACAACAATAAACCCTTACTTCTGGATGCCAGTATATGGATATGGTTTGCAAATGAAATGTTTGAAGAAACATGGAATGAAATTGCTGCCCAAAGATCTGCTCCTGGGACAGTACTAGTGAGCATTTCTACTAGAGAAATGCAGCTTCTAAATTATCTTTACTTCTTATGTGTTTAAATAGAATTGAGAGGTATTATCTTGCCTTGATAGGTGGAAGTTCTCCTTGGTGACCTCTAGAGGCTCTTTACATAGTCAGTAGAGGGAAAAAAGGTCTTTCTCTAGAGAGTGATTCAGATCTGGAACATATTTTAGCTTTATTTTATATCTTTTTATTTATGAACTGCTAGCAATAACTATAAAGTATTTGTCAAGTAATATCAATGCACTGGGATTTTTTTTTTCCCTGTTTTCTTCTTGATGTAGCTCAAAAACTCTTGGTTTAAAGCTCTTTGCTGCTTTGTTCGAGACCTCTATTTCAGTCGTCTCAGTAGCCATATTATCATAGAGCTTTCTTTTTCTTATTTTCTTTTTTCCTTTTTTTCCCAGATAGAGTACTCCCATGAATTAGACATTACTTCTGTTCCTTAATGGTGGAGAAACAGTGCAGACAAAAGATCCCAGATCGTGATCATTATAGGCTAGCTTTTCTGAAATAAATGAAATTACATTGCTTTTCACCAAAGTAAAAAATGTATTTTTTTTTTTTTACTAAACCAATCCATTTTTTTCAGTCTTAACTGCCTCTTTTGAGGCCTGTTATTTCTTGGCTATGCAGCTAAAGTGAAAGTAAAGGAGCTTGCCCTGTTTCAGATCTTTTCATGAGCTTGCTCTTCAACCATTGGCATAGTGAAACTTCAGTGTGGTACAGTGGAACCAGTTTATAGGGAAACTGGTGCCAAACATTAATATCTTTAACTTGCACTTCAGGTTAGGTGCTTACAAGGAGGAGCTGTATTTTATTTAAGACACATCAGGTGAAAATGAAACCTAGAGAAGCAACAGAAATTCATATATATGCTGCTATGAAGGAGGAGGGGAAAAATGGAGTCTACTAATAGTTATATAGAAACACATACTTGTGCACTTATTTGTTGTCTGTACAGTATTCACCGATGATGACATACCTTCTTGAAGTTCTTAGTCCATAAAAGTGAGTTCCTCTTAGATATAAATAATTTGATTCTTTCTTATATTTACATCACCCTTGCAAAGAAGCAATAATTGAAATCTTAGCAGGTAAGAAGTTTGAATGCTTTATGCAAATGCATTAAAGGTATGTTTGGAGGTTTGCAGGATTCTTAATTGTTGTGTGTGTTTCTCCAATCCAAAATTAATATAGAATAGCAACACTAGAGCTCAGAGTACGAGTGTGAACAAAGGGAACTCCATTAGGGTTGATTTGATAAAACATTTATTGGAACATAGTAGCCAAAGCTTGCTTTCTTTAATTTGAACCAACTCTGCCAGAGTTATAAAATAATTGGTGAATACTCCTACACAACGATCATTCCATTTAGGTTTCATGGTATTCATATAACTGCAGTATTATACTTGTGTGCTGAACCTGTACCACCTGCACAAAAATGAACTTTCCTCAAGGGTTCTGCACTGCTGAAGTTGATTTACCACCAACGAAGTTGGAGTATGAATCAGAAAAGCACCAGTTTGTTTGTCTTTTTGCAGTGGTTGATCTCAACCTCCTAAAGGAGGAGGTGCGGCTGTATAGTTGTACTCCTCGCAACTTCTCAGTGTCACTGAGGGAGGAGCTGAAGCGAACTGACACCATCTTCTGGCCATTGTGTCTTCTGGTTAAACGCTGTGGTGGAAACTGTGCCTGTTGTCATCAGAGTTGCAATGAGTGCCAATGTGTACCAACAAAAGTCACCAAAAAATACCATGAGGTACGCACTTTTTTTACATTTGCATGTTTGGAAATACTGAAAGCCAATTAAGGAATTTATTTTTACTATAGGAATGCACCGATACTAATATTTTAAAAATTTTTTGTATTGCACTTATAGTAAATATTTTTTTACCATTTTAATGAGGTGTTACATAAAAAAAAGTAGTATCTTCCTTGTTAAAATATTTTTCTGTGGAACTATTAAGTCATTCCTGAGGTATTTGTTTACTGGTGCAGTTCAGACACATCACAACCACACCTCCTTGGTCAGCTTTCTCTAGTGGTAGATGTGAGCTTTATGAAGGAACAGGTATCTGTCCATTTCCATTGTTATAAATCTATAGCTAAAATTATTTATTATAGAATTATCTAATAATTCCATTGGGTTAACTATACTATTAGCCCTTAAATAAAATTAAGTAGAAATATGAAACTGCAAGACTCTCTTCTTTGATAAAAGCAAGTATCTGTTCAAGATGTTTTAATCAATTTTGTAAAGGGCTTGAGGTAAAAGCAAAAATAATAATTAGTGGGTGGAATAAATGAAGAAATTCAGCTGAGGAAAGCCTATTTCTTTTAATAGGCTTCCTGTCATCCAGTGTGTTTCCAGTCAATCTAGCTCATTCTCTAGGTGTGTGATGAAACACTTGCTGTTTTCTTGATGCTTGGCTTCTTCTCCTTCAGGTTCTTCAGCTGAAGCCAAGGATTGGCGTCCGGGGATTGCATAAATCACTGACAGATGTACCCTTGGAACACCATGAGGAGTGTGACTGTGTGTGCAAAGGGAATACTGAAGGATAAACATGATTTAATTGTGCTGTTTTCTTTCAAAGCACATTCAATCAATGGCTGATTCTATTATGGGGCTTGTGCATTATCTCCTTCTGTAATCTCAGTTGTTTGCTTTGGGGATCTTCCATCTTCAAGATTTACAGTGAGCTCTAAAAAGAGGAGAAGCCAAACTGGGATTATATGTTGTGTGACAGCTCTGTTTGGAGGCCCAGTGAAAGGATGGGAGAAAGGCATCAATGAGGGATTTAAAATATATGTATTGTTTTTGTCCCCCACAATTTTCTTGACAATACATGGATTTATAATTTAGGAGTAAAAATAAAGTTAGAAGGCTCGCATCACGGAGACTTGATCCTGCTGGCTGTCTCATTTCTACAGCTCCAGTACATCTGGCCTCTGGTTGAAAACACCTGAAATCTTTCTTTCTGTGTTCAACTACTCCTGTTGTATAAACTTGGGTTAAAACAGACTGTCTTGTTCCGAATTAGACTTAATTTGTCTAATGCTGGTAGGAAGGACTGGATTTTTCCATACGCTCTAGTAAAGCTCCTGCCTTTTAGAAAGAAGACTGGACAATAACGTGAGCTAAGGAAGCAAACATTGAAAAGAACAGTGCCTTTATTCTTACTACTATGGCTGATGATTTTTTGTTTGTTTGTTATTTTTTTATTGTGTACATTTTTATACTCTCCTTTTGACAATATAACTATTTGCTTTTCTAAACTTGTTAAATATATCTATTTTTACCAAAGGTATTTAATATTCTTTTTTTATTACAACCTAGATCAACTATTTTTTAGTTTTGTGAGACTTTAAAGCCAGATTTATATAGTTGGAGGAACAGAGATGTGGTTACAATGGGAAAGGAGCATGGTATCTTTGCAGTTTGTTGCTACACAGTGAAAAAATACTTTTTTTTTTTTTTTTTTATCTGGATGCACAGTAATAATAAACAGAGATGTGTGGATGAAGCTCTAAGCTTGCTAGCTCCATGACACTGAAAATATGAGAGACAGACATTACTATAAGTGGTTTCAGAAGCTGACTTTAAAAATTCCCTCTCTCCATTCTGGCCTTTGTTCCAGTAGAAAAGAAATGAGCGTAGATAGATGCATTCTGGCTTGTTTAACTCTTTAATTTCTTTAAAGTAGGATGATCTACAACGTAAGAAAAGAAGCCCAGTGGCTTGCAGCCTTCATGATGCATCATGGTCATGGGAAGGCAGCCTTTTTAATGTTGAAGTGTATGGTTTTCCATTGACGGTTATAGCTGTTTAAGTACTGTTCACTCACAGGATCGTAACACTTTTCAGTACAGTTTGATGAACTATGGTTTTGTTCTGTACATTATATTCTTTAACCAATACACTTATCCCACCCTATGCAAATTGAAAAGGAAACAGTAAAGTATTTTGCTTGTAAAATGCTTTAACATTATGCCTAGTTTATTTTTTTGACTATTGGATTTGCAGATTGTAATGAATCACCAAATAAAGTAATAATGCTAATTTTGGGAGAATAAATGTTTCTGTGTGGTTGCATATTTGTATCTGTTCAATATACAATAACAGGAAAAGTTAAAGAGGATGATTTTCTACTTACTATTTTGAAAGTCAGTTGTGAAAACAAAAGTCTTTTGTTACCAAGTCTTCCACTTGCTTTATTAATTTTGCTTTAGTGTAAATCCACAAGAAGAAAAAGGGGAAAGAAGGCGTATGATGCTATTTGTATAAACATTCAAAATGTTCAAAATTGTGTGGATGTGAAGCCATCAAATTGAAATAACAACTTCTGTTATTGTTTCCATCGTGAAAATGAGTTCTGATGAAATGTGGAGGTTTTTGCAAGTTGGTATGACTTTGATATCAGTTCTGGAAAATTCTCAGGTGGCTTCTGATTCTGTCTTAGCTGGTCTGTTTTGCCCCACCCTCAACCTCCTACTGAATACACAAAATATCTGGTGTAAATGTGGCATATAATTATCCAGTCTGAACATTAACCCTGTATCAGAATGCAGAATTATGGTCACATAAGAAACCTGGTTTACTTGAATTTTGAGTCTTTGACCAGAATAAAGAGTGTTTTGCAGGGAAGCGGGGGGATTTTTTTTTTTTTGTGTTAATATTGTCCTTTTTTTGTGATTTAAAGAGCTTTTGAAAAGCAAGTTGAGATAAAAGCAGAAATCATAGCCTCTGGCATCATAATTCAGCAGAAGAATTGAAAAATGTAATTCTATTACAGAAATTTCTGCTGTAGGAAATGCAGGAGGTCTCATCCTCTCTGTAGACTTGCTAGTGGAAGAAGGCACGACATGCGTTTTGGGGTAGGTATTTGGTGGCAGCATAGAAGTGGGGAGTTTCTGGAACCATACAGGGTATGGAGGGTAATGTTTTCCAAAAGTCGCAAGTATTTCTTCTATTGCCCCCCTCCGGCTTTGGCTCACTTTCTTCCTTGCCAATTTCTTGCACCAGTTTCCTTCCCAATTGCTTGCCATAGACCTGCATTTGAACGCCTTATCCCTTTGCTCTTTACATTCCCCTTCACAGTGCTGTCTCTCTCATCTGATCCAAAAATTACCATCCCTCCTGTTTGCCATCCTCTTGCTGAGCGCTGTTAAGCTCTTTCCCTCCTCCTTGGCTCTGTGATGAAGCTGTGTCTTCTCACTGCCACTGCCTGGACTTTGTTTTTCTGTCTCCCCTCAGATGTTCAGGGGATTTAGCACTCCACCTCTTCCCTAGCTTAAAGAGCTTGAACGGGATCAGTTGTTTTAAAGGATGGGATTTAGGAAAGATACCAACCAAGCGAAGCAATGAAGGGTGCGGTTTTCCTGTTTTGTGCTACATCTTCTGCCCTGCTGGGTAGAGCAGCTGCCCCCCGGCGGTGGATGACTTCTGCTGGTGATCTGATGGGACGCACCCATACTGCATCCTGCCTGGGTGCGGTAGGCCTAGTCTAGAGATCCTGCCGAGTTCGACATGGTCTTTGCATCCAGAAGAGTCTTAAAATGTTTTGAAGATGTCCTTCTGACAGTGCAGGGGAGCTGCTGTCACAACAATAAATCACGTTGGTGACCACCTGTTGGCAGGAAAAAGTGAGATGAGGTAAAATATGCGGGATGAGGTGAAGACAGGTGAGGGGACGTGGGTGGGCCGGGCCAGGCCAGGGCCACTGGGGGGAAATACAGCAGAAAAGGGCAAGAGAGAAACACTGCTGATGACCGCGGTCTCCTAATTTGCTGAAGCTCCTAATTTGTTGACAGCTCCCCTGCGGTGAGGCGTGTAGCTCCCTGACACCTTCCTCCCTTGGGAGGTTTTGTCAGCCCCAGGTGCAAGGCTGTCCTCAGCAGGAGGCGTGGGGATGGTGCCAGCTGGCAGAAGGGATGAAACAGGGACATGCACGGCTCTGGGTTTAATTGGGATGCCTTGAACATTGCTGGTATTTGGTCTTAAACTTTGAAAAATACACTTGACATAAAACTTCAGAATTGCATGTAAGAAATGTACTAATTATGGTAGGTACAGTTTTAGCATAAAGGGATTATTTCACACTGTACTTACAGAAACAATTGCCTAACTCTACCTTTCCTAATTTGCTTAAAATTCCCCCATTGAGAGGTTTTAATTTCTCCCCTGAAGATTTTCTTAACCAAAGATGAAATTTTTCAGTCAGGTGTTCCTGAGGAGTGTTAACTTCTTGTGGCCTCGAGGTGAGCCGAGGCTTTTTATACCTCCAGTTACACACAGCATTCAGGAAATGCTCCTCTGAGGGTTTTGTTTCCTTATTATTATTGTTTATGTTCTGTTGTTTCTAAGAAAAAAGTGTGGTAAAAACTAACTGAAGATATTAATCATGAATTTTTAACAAGCAAACAACGGTGCCTTTCACAGTTGCAGGTCATCGCAGCTGAATGCCAAGGATGCTGTATGTGTAGAAAAAGATTGACAGAAGTGGGTAGAAAGCCCATGATTTTCAATGTGGAATAGAAGTTGCAAGCTTTGAGCTTACATCTTTATGGAGATTTGTTTAAGTTGTTGCTGTCTATTTTAATTCGTGAGTTGCTGAACTGCATTAATGTAAGCATCAGTGTTTGGGAATAAAGAGGGAACTGACTGTTTCTAATGGGCCTATGCAGTGGAAACAGTTGAGTGGAATAAAGTAGCTCCTGTAAACAGACAAAATCCTAATAGTGTAGGCTGCATTTTGTAGGTTTTATCGTATTCCCAATAAATGGCTTTGGCTAAAAGTAATTATTCCCCCCAGAGGAATAGGTGGGGAGCTGCCAACCGATGGTGAGCCTTGTTTTTACAGATTCTGTAGATATTCACATTCCTGGAACCCTCCTGTCAGCCATGGCCGGCATGGGAGTGATGTGGAGCAGCACCAAAACTTTAGTCACCAAGGGCGTTAACTGCAGATCTGTTGGCTCTTAAACTCTTTTAAGTTTTCTTGCTCTTTGTCTGCTGGGTTGCACAGGCTCACAGCTCCTTTTCAGCAGAAGAAGAGAAAAAAAGTTGTGGATGATACAAGAGTGTGTGGAGGGGAAAGACAGACAGACAGAAGCACAAAGCTACCTTATTTAGTAGCTACTAAATAAGCTGTTACCCAATGTAATGTAAGCTGTTACCCAATTTCCTTTCTAACGGAGGACTGTGTTGAAATTCTCATAAATTTGCAATTCAGATACAAGCTGCTTAAAAATAGTCTCATTTTGTTTGCACCAAACTTTGGAAATAAAAATTGGAAACATTTACTTTCTGTTTGACTTCTGAAGATACAGTAGCAGAGATGCTAAAAGAATCGTAATTGCAAGATTCTCATTCAAACCAAGCTCTGAAGCTAAGTAGACCAACTTACTTTTCTGATGCTGCTTGTGATATGATATTTAAATTAGTTTGAGTAAGTTTGCTCTTCATATCCTTTTTTGTATGGGATGCTTTATCAGACAACTTGCCTTTCAAAGTCCTTTCATGCACCTTTTAAACCCAGGGACAGTGTTTTTATTTGTTTGCCTGCCAAAATCACAGATTAAAAATATGGCTACTTTTTTCAGCCTAAATTGGACAAGGCTTTTTAGACAAGACAGTTTGCCTTTTGCCTCACTGGAACTCCCCTAGATTGTTGAAAGAAAAGTAAATTTACAGCTCAGTCATGGGAGAAAGATGACAGCTTTTTTGAAAGTTTGATTCAGAGCATGTAAGCTAGATTCCTGCTCTGAGTCTTGCTCTATGCCAGTCTTCATAGAGCTTGTCTGTCTTCATCGAGTACAGAGTCAAAGTATGGCCCTGCCAGTTGAGGAAGCTCTGTTAGATGCATGAGGTCAATCAATGGGAATTACCCCATTTACAGGCCTGTTTTCTGAACAAAACATCTCTTTCTCAAAGAAGAGTCTCAAGAACTTCTGCAGCCTGGAATGGTTTTCCATATAGCCAATTTGGCAATCTTTTTTTTTTTTTTTGCCTAGTGGAGTAAAGGCAGAAGTGCCAGTTCAACTCAAGCCCATGCTGCCTTCCTCAGATTCTGCAGCGCTGAAGACAGATCCAAGCCACCTTGGTTCTGGTGTCTCTCCTGTTCAGACTGAGTGACAAACCGCATCTCTCTTAGTAAACTTGCTTTTCTTTCACTGTGCAGAATCCCGATAAGTTAACAAGGTTGGTAAGAAAACTTGTTTATCTGTCTCACTTTCTCCTGCTTCACTCATATCCATGGGGTGTGCCTTGGGATCTCAGAAAGCACCTACATGAACCTCATTTAAGAGAGAAGGCCAGTGAAGGCCATGATGTCTATGGCTCTTTTCTGAAGAACGGCATCACACAGTGATCAGTACAATTAGCAACTTTGTGAAATGAAAGATTGTAAAATTAACTGCACCACTTTGTTTAAAAAGCTTCATTTAGAGACTGACGAGGAGAAAAAAATGTTTAACTTCGATTTCATTCTTTTCAAGTTTTTCCACAATTTCAGAAGAGGGGTTGCTTTTCATTGTGTATCCTTTTGTCATAAGTTGAGTAATTTCCCTCAAAAACAGTAAAATAAACACGTAACTCTCTATGTCCTCAGGTGTTAAAAGGCTGGAGCCCCTGATTTTTTCTGCCTTCAGGGTAACATCTCTTTTATTGCGACTAATATATTCTTCAGTGAGGAAAAGTAGGTGACCTTTCTACCATATAGCATCTTTATGCTTGCGTGGCTCCTTAAAGATGCTAAGCAGACTTTTGATATAGCTACAGTGAGGAGGTGCTAGGCAGAAATTGGCTTTTTTGGGGGCTTCATGTAATCATGAAGTCATAGCAGGCTTTATATTGCTGAAGGGCATATGGAATTCAAATGTACAAAATTCTACCACTGTTCTCCAGAAAGGATATGCCCCATGTGCAAAGCCTTAAATATGTCTGTTTACCACTTAGTTACTTTTCATGTCTCATGTTGAAGATGTGTTGGAAGACAATGTATATCTGAGCTATAAGAAAGCTTTTTCATCCAGAGGCTTAAGCAACTAGCTCTCCGATTCATTCAGTAAATCATAACAACAGTCTCATTCCATGTTATGTTGTGTAGTTAAATCTCAGTGCTTAACCACAAATTTCTGATAGAGGCTGAAACAATCACCTCTTGGTTGTGGGGGTAGGGTGAGGGCATCCTTTCTTGACTGTTTTATGGCATCTGGCTCTTTGGGGAGCAGTCTGAGAGATATGATCTCCATGTGGTCTTTGGCCACAGGCTGGCTTCCACTTAGAAAACTGGTTATCAGTTAGGGAGAATTAGGAGTCTGTTTGTGAATAAGAAAATAAACGAAAGGTCTGTGTTTCTTTAGACTAGATGCTCATCTAGTTCAGCGTTCTTGTCTCTATTCATGGCAATGGTCGATGTTTATGAAAGAGTACAAGTATACTGCGCTTTCCAAATTCCACAAATCAGTAGTTTGGGACTCCTTTAGCCAGAGTTTGAATTACAGGCCTTAACATCATCATCAGTGGCTGTAAAACACAGCACATTTAAATAAATGAATGTGTCTTCTGTATGATGTGATCAGAGAGAGTCGAAATTCAGCACAGGCCCTGCCTAGCAGCGAGATGATTATCATGTCATAAGGTTGGTTTCCTTTGACACACCTGAGCTTAATGCGTTCAAAAGGGGCAGATTAGCTGTTTCACTACCAAAAAGGCAGGGGGATAATGACGTGCAGATGATTTACAGAGGAAAAGCAACACACTTGCATGCACTATGAAGTGTTCAATAAAAGCAGTAGTGTCATACAGAATATTTATTTGCTGGAAGGACAAAAAATAAGTTACTAATTGTTCTTTTACAAAGCATTGTTAATGAGTTATATATGCTTTCCTTCTATACGTTTCATTATCCCTAAGGCATTAGTCAGGTTGGCAATCTTTTCTCATACTTTTGGCATACTCTCTTTTTCTTTCATCAGTTTCAGATAAATTAAAATTTTAGCAATTTTTGGAAGCTGATTCTGTTTTTACTATTGGTAACAATAATTCAAGAAGTATTAAAGGCAAACTTTAAAGTATAGCCATCTCTAAACAGAGATGAGTTGTTAACACCTCAAATAAAAGAAACAAAATTATGATCTAAACCACAATGAAAGTCTGTGGTTATGAGGAATTCTTTTCAGTCACCTTAGCAATTTTACATTTCCAGATTTTAGCAGTGTGACACATTAGTGCCAAAGTAATATAGCTCTTTTTCTACTTGTAAAAATAAGGATTTATTCCATGCAGTTTGTGAAACTAAGCTAAATTAGAGAAGCTGATGAAGTGTGGGCTGGATGAGCAGGCAGTGAGGTGGATTGAAAACTGGGTGAATAGACAGGCCCAGAGGGTGGTGGTCAGTGGAACAAACTCTAGTTGGAGACCAGTAATTAGTGGTGTACCCCCAGGGTTGATAGTGGGTCTGATCCCGTTCAACATCTTCATTAATGTTGGGGCAGAGTGAGTGCACCCTCAACAAGTTTGCAGATGACACAAAACTGGGAGGAATGGCTGATAAACCAGAGGGTTGTGCTGCCATCCAGAGAAACCTTGACAGGCTGGAGAAATGGGCTGACAAGAACCTCATGAAGTCCAACAAGGTTAAGTGTAAAGTCCTGCATCTGGGGACGAACAACCCTAGGCAACAGTACATGCTGGGGCCACCCAGGTGGAAAGCAACTTTGAAGAAAAGGACCTGGGGGTCCTGGTGGACACCAAGTTGAACATGAACCAGCAATGTACGCCTCAGGCAAAGAAGGCTAATGGTGTCCTGGGCTGCATTAGGAGCGGTATTGCCAGCAGGTTGAGGGAAGTGAGCCTTTCTCTTTACTCAGCACTGGTAAGGTCACACCTGGAGTGCTGTGTCCAGTTCTGGGCTCCCCAGTACAATAGAGACATGGACATACCAGAGAGAGTGTGGCAAAAGTCCACTAAGTTGATTAAGGGACTGGAGAATCTCTTGTATGAGGAAAGGCTGAGAGAGATGGGACTGTTCAGCCTAGAGAAGAGAAGGCTCGGGGGGATCTCATCAATGTGTACGAATACCTGAAGGGAAAGTGCAAAGAGGATAGAGCCAAGCTTTTTGCAGTGGTGCCCAGTGACAGGACCAGACACACACATGGGCACAAACTGAAAAGCAGGAGGTTCCCTCTGAACACAAGGAAACACTTTCTTACTGTGAGGGTGACTGAGCACTGGAATAGGTTGTCCAGAGAGATTGTGGCGTCTCCCTCCTTGTAGATATTCAAAAGTTGTCTGAACGTGGCCCTGGGCAGCTGGCTCAAGGTGGCCCAGCTTGAGCAGGGGGGTTGGACCAGATGATTTCCAGAGGTGCCTTCCAAGCTCAGCCATTCTGTGATTAGCACACATACAATTTCCACCAACATTAAATCTACATCTTAACACTGAGATATTCAAATCGTCATAGAACTAAGAATTAATAAGCACAGAGACAAGTATTTCCTTACGCCATAAAGGGTATACCTAAGTGTCACATTGCCTCGTAATGTTTACGATCTGATAGACGACAAATTCTTTTAGTTCAGTTTCTCCCAGGATAGGCTTCTAAGGGTTCATATCTGCTTTGTTAATCATTACTTTCAAGTTAAAAACTGAAGATAAGGATGTGAAATAATCATATGTTATGTGATAGGAAAAGGCCTGTATCTAGGCCAGTATCCTGTGTGAAATCACACCTTTATTTTTCAAGTAAGATCAAGTTTCTTGTATAAGTGATAGCCTTTGAACTCTTACCAAATAGCTTACCTAATAGCCCTTCTGCATTTCAGTTTTGCTTTACATAGCACATAAGAACATAGCCATTTTCCTCTCAAACTTGTTAACGGTTCTTTGCCCTGACAGAAGGCACCTTGTAAGTGCAAATAGAGATCGGGAGTTGCTAGTCATTTAGGAAATGACATCAGAGCAATTTTATGGCGTATTGTCCAGAGTCAGCAATGCCAGGAATGGTGCCACACAGGACGATGATAACCACCAGCTCACAGATAGGCCAGTATGTAAATACCCACAGGATGCAGGGTTGGGGACCAGTACCTTTGGGAGTTAACTGTGGAAAGGATCCACTTCTTTGAAGACCGATTTGTCCTTGTTAGTCTGTTTGAAAGAATATGTAAAGGCAAATGACATCATCCTAGTCTCTTCCTGGAAAAAAAGGAATTAAGAGCTAGTTAAACTATCCTGATACTTATAAATTCCTTTTGCCCCATGGGAATGTGAAACAACAAATAGAGTATTTATTTAAGCGATGCTGCAGTTCCCCTTACCCATGGTCCAGGGTGGCATTTAAATCAGTAAGGGCAGCATTCTTTCCAGAGTGAAAGCAGTGAGCAAGATCTTCTATATAAATAATTTACTTGATAAAGTACCTGCGTTAATATATCACTGCTATACTAACCACACTCAATCATGTCAAATCACTTTGTGTGGTGGGTTAAAATTGTTGCCTTAAATATGGCAGCTTAGTTTTCAACTATTTTAAGCAGTCTTAACGGATTTTAGAATTTTGGCTGCCCTCGTAGTCTCCTTGAAGGTCGCTCTGAGCGATGGCTGCAGTGAAAAATTTCTTCTCTGTGACCTGTGGGACAGTTTTAAACAGTGAGGTCATGAAAGCACTCTTACTTAAATGCAAAAGAAGAGGCCAGGCACAGATTTATTTTTAAGTGTCAGGAAAATAGTTAGAGAAATCATTCCCAATTGGCAGAAAGGGGACTCCCATTCCTCAGCTAGGATTATTTTGTCTCTTAAAACTTAAATTTCCTTCCCTCATAGGAAAATGTAAGAAGATTAAAATAAGGATCCTATAATCTAATATTTAGCTTTATTCACTTTCATGTATTCTTTTCGTACGTGTCCTTCTGCAATACAATCAGTGAATCTGGACTGCCTGAGTCTATGCATTTTCCCCCTGCCTTCAGGCTGTGCTAATGGGTCCCAGAAAGTAGAAACACTCAGTCTTTTTGGATGTTCAGATCAGCATCAGTGTAGTTAAGCAATAGAATTAGTAAGCAGAGAAGAGCAGTTAGTTCGTGCAAATAAAAAAGTTCAGGATCTCTACAGGTGAAAAATGAAAGAGCCAGAGGAACTCTTTTTACGGACACAAATTTTGGGTAAGCACCTAGCACCTCTTGGGAGCCAGTGGGCTGTAGGGTCTGACTTTATTACTGTCTTTGAAAATCTCCCCTTTGAGCAAAAGGAAAATGAGGGCAGGAATATATCTTTGGAAAGGGACCCAGGTGTGGGAAGGCTAAAGAAACTAAGCGCAAGGCTAAAGGTGGTGTTTACAAAGGAAGATAGCCATGTTTGGGTACTGATGGCGTTCATTGTTTGAGGAGCTCTGAAGGGCTAGGGTGTGTCTCTCAATTGCAGGCAGATGAGCTGAGTTTTACACTGCTCTGAGTCTGCCTGGCAGTGTAAGATGCTAAAAACAAGCATGGCAGAGGCCTACCTGTTAATGGGCACCTTGACTCTGGCAGGCTGAAGGGGGCTCACCTGTGCCTATGTAAAAGTGTTCACAAAGGCCACTAAGGCAGGAGCACTCCTGACTGACCTGACTGGCTTTACCTGGGTATGCCCTCAGGGACAGAGAGGATCTTGGCAGAGAATACGCTGTACTGTGAGAGATCTGCCATGCATTCCCACCGGGGTACCAAATGTGCTATCTTGTGCGATGGTTTTTTGGATGTGTTGTGAGGTATGGCTTCTCTCAGGCTGTAGAAAGAAACTCAGCTCCCACAGTTCTCTCTGGTCGTCACTACTTTGTCAAGTCATAAAGGAAGTAGAGGTTTTGTCACAATATTTTCCTGTCCTCTTCTTCTTTCCATTGGATGTTTTACTGTCTTTGCCATCCTGCCATCAGAAAGAGTACATCATTGGTCTGAGCTGCAGTTACTAGTGGTATGCCTCAGCTGTAATGGTGGCTCGAGCTGGTGCATTTCATTTTGCACTGGTGCTAGATCCAAGTGCATCCAGGGTCCGTTATAACTCAGTTGATGGATATTAATTTGTCTGTTGGTAATTTGCTCAGTTGCCAAATCCTGATTGTTTTCAAAGGCAGCGTAAAGAGAGCGCAGGAGGAAGAATGGGCAATGCAGAGAGTGCCTGTCAACAACTACTCGCTATTGGCAATTGCACACTTGGATACGGAGGGATTGAACTCTTCAGAAAGTGAAATGAAGGGGGGTTTTGATGGGACTAAGCTGTAGTGTGCTTCTTGTGGGAAGGAAATCTTCAGAGACCTGTCAGGAAGACAACTGCTTTTGGAGTTGAATGGCAAGGTTTGTAGCTCAGAGACATCAGCCAGTGAGTTTGGACCATGAAGAAAGAGTGTGGAGGGGAAGGCTACATGCTGGAAGTGCCACCCCATCCATGAAGCAGTGGATGATTTCTTCCATCTTAAAGAAATGCAGTAGTGGGAGTTCCTACCACCTGGATATTTGAAAATACTTAATTTTGCCATGTTATGCAAGCTTCTGACTCGGGGATTATATAGTGGGATTACAGACAAAATTTATTGTTTGATTTTTGGTTGCTGCACCTGGCTTTTGACCAAGTAAATTAAAAAGTGAACTTTTCTATAGTTAAAGCAATGTTGTTTGATCCATGGGTCTTACCACTGACACTGTTACGGAGGAGGAGGTAGAGAGGGTTCATGATGTCTATAGGCATAAAGCTTTCACAGCCTCTGAGCAGAAACATTTTGTCCTGTGCAAGCAGATTTACTTTCGAGAGTGTAATCTGTAATTCTTGGAGGCCTGGCCAACATATTGTTTCCTTGGCTTGAAAAGCTGTATACTGGGTACCTGAACTGCAGCAAGGAAAAAATGAACAGCTTTTGTAGCAGATTCAAGCTGACTGTGGAATGTGCATTTAATAGATTAAAAGGAGACATGCATTGTGTTTAAATTCAATGAACCAAATACTCCAGCTGTTCCCGTTTTGTGTTGTGTTTTGCCTATTACCTGCAAAGCATAGAGGAAAACACTGCAAGGTGGAGCAGGGATTCGGAGAGGCTGTCTGCTGTTTTCTGAAAAGCCATTCAAGAGTGTAATGACAAGAGCTGGTTGTGGTTGCACATGGCTGACGAAGTCTTCAAGAGGATGAGCATTTGCTTAAAATATAGAATATGCATAATAACTTAGGATCAGGCCGTGATATGTTTACTGTGACTTGAGCAACTGGCTAATATTTAGCTTTAAACAAAAAAATGTTTGAATACATTGGCTATTTCCTAATTCTTGTAGCATGTCATCTTCAGCTCCAGTCTCTTGCTATTTAATTCAGCAAATCCTAAACCACTGCAGCTGGAGTGAGCTGCTACAATTGCCATTTATGTGACATGAGTACTTTGAGACTCAAGTCTAGCAAGTGGGAAATTAATTTTTAAAAAAAACTAGCTTGTGTACATCTCCTAGCAATCTTCTCCCACTGTGCAATCAAGAATATCTTTACCTGGAAAGTTTAGTCTTCTGTTTGCTGTGTTAAGTTCCTTGGTGTTCCCTTAGCCTATTGTGCTTGATTTCATTTTTACTGTGGGTGTAGTATTTTCGGTAATCAGAGGCAGTATCTTTAATTTTCTACTGTTTTAAACTTTTTCTTTTTATTGGAGCTCCAGCAAAGTTATTTACCAGAGGTATATACTGTGAAGTACATTTTCCTGAGCTTTCCATGGGTGAAATAAATTGCTTCATGTGGGAAGAACAGGAAAATAATGTGATGCATTCATTCCGCAAGAGATCTTTAAAATTATTTTTGTATTTATTGTGGAATATTCAGCTTTTTACCTAAAGTCAGAAAACTTTTTGACATATGCTTTTTTTTTTTTTTTTTGCCTAATACCTTTGTTCTTTTAGGAGACACTAAAAGAGAACTTAAGACCATTTCCAAGTATGTTGACTGTCAGTTTGGTTATATCAGCCATATGAATACGGATTCATTCGCCCAATAGCAAACACAAAGAGATCCTCTTTACTGCTGGGTAGGCACAAAGGCACACTGGGGAACCGCTGAGGGAAGGGCTGTGTGTTGTGCGGTGCTGCCTGACCCATGCACCTTTTCACCTCTGGTGCGTGACACCACTGAAGCAAAGTGAAATTTTAGTGCTATTGCCATGCGCTCCTTCAGTCTGGGAGAACTGGGCTGGAGACCTCTTATCTCCACTTTTAATGCTTTTGCTGTCCCTTTATATTGACATTTTCCCTAATGTGCAGATATCCAGATCATCTTACCTTCTTCTATTTTTAAGAAGTGGATGGGGTCCCATGACACAGTCTGTCAGCTGCTCAGTTTCCCACATGGTCTTCTATGGATGTGTCTGCAGAGTGTTTAGAGCAGGAGTGCACTTTTGAAGCAGGAATGCATGTAAACACCTAAACACGCAGATTGTGTACAGCAGATCACACTGTTTACATTGTGCTACACCTGCTGTGCTCCTTCACAAATGTATGTGCACAAAAGATGGAAGACTACCAGGATGAATATTTGTTACAAAGAGCTCCTTTTAATGGTAATCTTTTCTTACTAGCATGAAAAAGGAAGAATTGTCCAAATTAATACTGATCTTTGCTTAATGTAATCTCTGTTAAGGTTGCAGTTGAATTATCATGAGCTCCAAGTGATTTTAAAGTTGAATTATCTTTGATGATAGAGGCATATTCTAAACTAAAATGTGTGCATATTTTGTATCTTGTGGTATTCCAGAAATACCTTTAATGAACTGACAGATGAATAGATTACATAGTAATGAATTTCCCTTTCAGTTTATATGGGAAAGCTTCTCCTTTTTTCGGACCAGAACACTAAGGATTTCATGCATTACAAGAAAACGGAGAAATTGAGACTGTGATTCTGAACTACAGATTCTGTGCTATTATAAGCAAACACTATGCTTCCAGGTTTAACATAATAACATCATCTCCTCCTCCCCTTCCTTCAAGTTGGTAACCTATCGGGTTGGAAATCAGCGTTATACTCCTGGCACTGCCACTGATGCCAGATGTAGTGCCTAGCAAGTCACTCTCCCTTTCTTAATTCACCCTGTTGGATGTAGGTGATGGTGCCTTCTTTTTACAAGGCACTTTGAATTCTGAATATGGAACAGAAAATGCAATTTTAAATACAACTTTATTTGTTATAAGGCGGTTTGGAATAATACCGTGTAAATGAACCCAGGAGTATATAGAATGAAAAAGAAATGGAATTGCAGAAGTTTTTGGCATGTCATTGCATTGCCACATAAGGGGAGGACTGTGGTTCACCCGGGTAATTATTCCACAAAGTGCTGGGATGCTGCATGCAGCATTCATAATGTTGAAACTTCTGCTTTCTCGCAAGTAACCCAGACATGTATTAAAACAGATATGTAATACTTTGTTGTTTTAGTTGTTGGTTTTTTTTTAAAACACGTCTTCATTAGTGCAACTTCATTGCCAAATCAGCAGGACTAGTGTTGTGCCATTTAAAGATTACAGTGGATTCCACAATTTGTGTTTTTGTCTGTTTCTCCACTGCTTTAGAGACAATGTAGCCCAGCAAAGATTGGGTTTTACAGCGTGAATTACCTGAAAAGCCAGGACTCCAGAAATAACTGTTCTTTCAGTGGTTGTATCTTCCTTGCAGTTGTTTCTTGCAACCTGTAGTTTGAAGGATAAGGAAATCATTGTACTGTCTATGGTTTATTTGGATACGTGAGGGTTAATGGGATTGAAATGAGTTGTTTTTCTCAACTGGTCATCACTCATAATCCTGAAAGAAGCCAGGTCAGATGTCTTTCCTCCACTTTAATATGTATTGGATAAATTAGAAATCCATGTTCAATATTTTGCTAGCAGCCATTTTAATTTTTGGCTGGATTTGCTAATGGTATTTATTTCTGTTTTTAGGGACTGTTTCTGAAGTAACTGGGAGAATTTTATACTTCTTAGTCTTCTTTATAGACATGACAAATGCTTCCTTCTAACCAGCTACAAATGTAAAAACTTATCCATAAGAATATAAAATTTGAGGCTGATTATCTAAATTGGTGTAATTCAAACAAAGTTTAAAACTACACCGAGTTTAAATATAACATGAAATTAGTAATGTGGCTCTAGATTGGCACTGGGTTATTGAAAATCTCTGGGGTCTAATATTGATGTTTCAAAATTAAAATTGATACTTCTTTATATGTATATGTGCATTTCCTTATTTGTGCATTCATAGGCTAAACTTTGTTCATTTAATGTAAAAACATCCCTGGTTACATGTGTGTCTGTTTCAGCTGTTACCTTTTATATGAAATTAGCTCTGCCTTCCTACCATATATTCTTGTGTGTCATATACATATTTTTATTAATTTGCTATGCTGTCATTCCTATTGTGTTGGTAGTTTCATGAAAACAAAAAGCATATAAATATTAACAAAAGAATGAGTGGTAAAGAGTGCAAATTACACGGAAAGTAATGTCTCAAACATAGAAGCCTTCAGTGCTGTATATTTTACACTTACACTCAGCGACAACAGGAAAGCTGCTTCCTGCCCCCAGTCTAATTACCATGGGCTTTATAGCTCTTACAACACCTGGTTTCTCCTCTCCTTTCAAAGTTAGGATTTCTGAAGTAAATCCATAAATCCAGCAAGTATTAACTCAAAAGCTTTGAACATTGCTTTGTTCCTGTGCAACATCAGATTTGCTGTTGTCACAGTGAATAGAAAGCACGTAAGGTATAACAGACAAAGGATGGTACATCCGCTCTCATACCATTTATGCCATTTAATCTGCTTCTGCAGATGCATGAGGACTGTTTTCTCCTTCATCTCCCACACTAATTGTAGAATCTCATTTTTCAAACTGGAACCAAAACACAATTTTGTAACAGACATGGTTTTGGGATAAAAACCCCAAACAACAAATAAACAACCTAGTCTTCTTCACAGAAAAAACCTGAGTGGTGATGCATTAAATTATAAAAGGAAACAAAACAAACAAAAAAACCCCAAACCAGTGTTATATGTTTTAAAATTCAAATGCACTGTTGCAAAAATAAACAGTTTAGTGATAAAGCAATAAGGTTATTTTCCCTCTTTCATCTTTGTTAATCAAGACCTTTGTTCATTTAAAATCAGTAATATCACTGCAACAACGTTATGCTGTGAGACAATAATATTTTGACTTATTCAGAAATAAAGTGAGGCATGCAGTATTTATAGAGCCAAGTTACGAACTCTTAAAAACAAAATTTTATAATGGAAGTGTTGACACAAGCTTAATTCTGCTGGCATAATAAATTCCATTATAGTATTCATTATAGGAATTTCCAGTCCTTTTATAGACTATGGAGTTTCTGGAAAGCAAATGAAGTAAAGAATAACTAGACTATCACACAAACTCTTCACAGTAATTACTTCTTAGAAGCGGCATATGTTTTGAGAGCATTACTTTTGTTTCCAGGAATCTTCTCCTTTTCTCAGGAGACATTATTTTTTATTTTCCCCCCTTCCTTGTTTTGCCTTGCACTCATTGTCGAACAGACATATATAAAGACATTTTCTAGGTGATTTCACTAAGTCGCAAGAAAAGTAGAAATTTCAAGAACATTTAAGTGAGTCTGCTAAGTTAATATCGTATGTGTCATATATTTTTTTTATCCCTTGTTTGGCTGATGAAGCTCACATTTGTACTAGGAAACTGATGAAGGGTAAATTCCAAAGGCTAAAGTGAACCAGACCACTTTCAGAAGTTGTGTAAGGCCGCATCCACAAAAGGATTCAGCATCAGGTCTCCAGTGTTAGTTACTTGACATTGTCCATCCATTTTGTGATGGGACATGGTGGAAAAGGGCCAGTCAGGTCTGATTTAGCACCTAACTGGACATATAATGTCAGCACAGTCACTGGTCTGGGTCTCAAAACAGTGTAACTACATTAACGTGACACTACATCTGAGCTTATATGGCCAGAGGTAGGGCTTATTAACTAGGAACAGGGCCATGCTGATATGGTTATATTATTTTTGAATAAAGGCAGGTCATTCAACCAAATCATAAGAGCCTAGATCCCACGTCTTCCTAAATATGAATGGTTTCAGCTTCCTTATCTACCCGCTTCTCTGATGCTGCCCTAAATTTTCAGGCTAATGGCAAAAGCAGGGTGAAGTTGCACTCTGCTATTTCAGTTGATTCTATGTTCCCATTCAATTAAAGAAAAAACTCATGGGCTACAGGGTAAAACCAAACACAAGAGCAATGCTGGTGACATTTAGCTAGGAAGGTGGGAGTCCTGGATTTGGACCTCTGCCTTTGGCCTTTTGTGAAATCACTTTCGCCTTAAAGCAGGCTGTGCACCTCATAGCCCTGCTAGGCTGAGCCTCCTGAAGAGCAGAGGAGCCAGAGAGCCGCTGTTTGTGACGCTGGTGTGGCCTGTGTGAGAGAGGCACCTGAGGTTCTGCCACTGTGCGTGTCCCATGGAATGCTGTGTAGGCTGAGCCCAGGGTCTTTGTACCCAGCGGGGATGCTGGAAAATTCAGGTTCTCCAGGCTCTCCCCTGTCCAGGTAGGAGGCAAGTTTCTTTTGTGTGGATTGCTCTCTTGTAATTAGGTACTGAAATTCTGCCTAGCCCATGCATTTAGGAACCCAAATGCTTTTGTACACTTTAGTCTTCAGTATGTCAGTCTAAGGACATGCCTGAGTCAGCAGGGGTAGAAAGTTTTAAGCTGATCCCATCAAGCCACTTTAAACCTGGAAATGAAAGTGCTAGGGAAAACTGTCAGAAGACACTGTAGCTGATGGGAGATGTACTTTGAGCATATTTATATAGTGCTGCATGAGAGATAATGAGTGCCACCTCTCAACTGGTTGGCTCAGAAACAAGGTGGTGCGGCCTTGGTTATATTGCATCCAAGCCTCAGCTCTTAAATCTGTATGGTTCTGTACAGATTTGTTGTGTAAGTCTCTGGAAGCTTTGAAATCTTAGGCATGTCCTAAAGTCTATTGACTTTAAATCAAATTAAGGGTGGGACTTCAGTATAACCTGATTTGTTTGAAGTTGTCTTTGTTTTGGAAAAGAAAATCAATTTGATATAATCCTATTGTTAGTTTTTTGGAAAAAAGATACAAAGGCCTTCTCTGAATGGCACCTTTTGATCTGTCTCACAAATGTGTGAGACCTGAACCATGTTTCTAATATTTTATTATTTTCTGATTCCAATAGGTGCAGTCTGTGAGCACTCTTTCTTGTGTAAATCACGGTATACCACTTTCTTGAAGGGGTTATATGCATTTTCACCCACAAAGAATTTCATTATGTGTAAAAGCAACTCCCATGTATTAGCCCTGTGTACAGCTTTAACCCCTTGTGTTTCAAATCAGTCACTTGCTAGAAGTAACTGTTTCTTATCTTGTCTGAAAGCAGTTGCAGAAAAACATAGAAGACATTCATTAACATGTCTTTTACTTGGCATTACAGGAAAGAGGCTGACCTGAATAACTTGATTCTCCCATACTTTTTTGTAGGTTCTTTTCAGTTGCCGGACCTGAGTAGACTAGAGGAGAAGCTATATTGTAAGGTATAGAAAGCCTGAATCCTCATAGAAAATGTGAAAAAAACCTCAGGCGTCTCACAAATACTAGCAGGAAGATCAAGGTGGACAGGTTTTTTTGTTCTTGCATGGTTATATATTTGTATATGAAATTTCTGTTAAGAAACTGTGCATTTAAGATGTATACTTCACAAAAACTCTAGCTCTAACTCTTCTTCTGTAAGTATTGGGTGTCCTTGAAGTAATTCAAGCATCCACCTGCAATCAGGTGGATCAGATGGACAAGGCAAGATATTAGGACAGAGGAACTGTTCGTATGCTCTTTAATGGACCTAAAAGTATGTTGTGGCTGTGGTGACAACCCTATCAGAAGACAAGGGGAGGGTACTGATGCTAAATGCAACATTGGGTGACAGTGCAACAAATTGTTGTCCAAAGGAAGACCATGGCAAGCTTCTCTCTTCAGTGGGAATTCTGCTTTTTATGGCTGTTAAACAAGTGGGAGGGTTAAGTTTGTACGAAGAGGGGAGAGGGGTGAAGTATCCTTTCCTGCTGCTTTTAATTCCCAGAGTTCCCTTTTTAGCAGTTATTCCAAGAAATGACTCAGGGAGTACTGGGCTATAAATAACGTTCTTTTACACTTAAGATATGAGAAGAGGGACTAGATGTTTAGATGATTGGCCTGGTACTGGCGCTGTTCAAGCCTTCATTTCCAAGCTGTGAGAGTTGGCTGAATTTAATTATGGACAGACAGCTGACAATTTGTGAGTTGTACATGCAGGCCATCTTTAGCTCACTGAATAGCACTCGTATTTGTTCGACTTGGCAAATACCGTATTCCTTTCACCATTCCATAATACACATCTGTTGTGGTCTAACCCCAGCCGGCAACTAAGCCCCACACGGCCGCTCGCTCACTCCCCCCCAGTGGGATGGGGGAGAGAATCAGAAGGGTAAAAGTGAGAAAACTCATGGGTTGAGATAAAGACAGTTTAATAAGTAAAGCAAAATCCATGCACACAAGCAAAGCAAAACAAGGAATTCATTCACTCCTTCCCATGGGCAGGCAGGTGTTCAGCCATCTCCAGGAAAGCAGGGCTCCATCACGCGTAACGGTTACTTGGGAAGACAAACACCATCACTCAGAACATCCCCCCTTTCCTCCTTCTTCCCCCAGCTTTATACGCTGAGCATGACGTCATATGGTGTGGAATATCCCTTTGGTCAGTTGGGGTCAGCTGTCCCGGCTGTGCCCCCTCCCAGCTTCTTGTGCACCCCCAGCCTACTCGCTGGTGGGGTGGGGTGAGAAGCAGAAAAGGCCTTGACTCTGTGTAAGCACTGCTCAGCAGTAACGAAAACATCCCTGTATGATCAAGTTTCCAGCACAAATCCAAACCATAGCCCCATACCAGCTACTGTGAAGAAAATTAACTCTATCCCAGCCAAAACCAGCACAACATCCCTTGCCCATTTATGTGTGCAGACACATTAACTGAACAATGAAAGTATACCATAAGTAATATGCATGACATGATTTCACTCTAAAGAAATAATAACCAGCAGAACATCCAGCAAGTATATTTCCATGGACATTTCTGCATGTTCCTTTTTTATCAACTGCTAATATTATAGTCCTGAAATTTCAGGAAAAATACTTAAGTATGTAAATTCTTGGTTTTACATGTGCTAAAGCTTGAAGGTGACACAGAATTTTCAATCAATGTTTTCCATTTATTAATAAATACAGGGATATTATAATGGTACCCTTCAAGCTACTTAAGGCCAGGCCTCTTCGGAGACTGAGTCATTGATGTATTGTGTCATTGTTGTGTCTGAGTGTTATACTGTCAGATTTCTTAAGACTGATTGCTCATCTGCATATGTTTTAGGAAATGTATAGGTAATCAGACTAAAAAAATAAAATCTAGAAATGCAAACTATTTCAGGTAAAGAAAGGTCTCAGTGGAAAGTTTGGGAAAGAAATAATAGTTCTTAAGAAATGTATTTTCTTTGACTAGGTGCTATAACCTTGATATGCACCGTGGTGCATATTTCAGTGAACCACTAAAGGGAAAAATAACACAGGAAGCTGACTGAATAATGCATATGTCAGATTCTCCTTCTGTTTGCTTGTTTGCCTTTTTTGAAGATAAAATCATGAGTTTAGGGGGACGGAGGAGATTGATTGATACCTTAAGGCAACTGAGAGAAAGCTTAAATGACAGTAAAGCATATAGGACAAATTTTACGCATGTATATTATGTATTAATAATTGATATGATCAGTGAACACTTAGGAATTTTTAAGAGACATTTAGTAAGTTAATAGCTGAATAGATTATTTAGGTAAGCATGCATGTGAATGTGGTTTGCAGAAGTTTTTATCACTCATAATTTTATGTCCAAAGAAGTGAAATTCCTTTTGTAAGGAATCAGAATAGGCCAGTACTGAAAATCATGCACGTAATTTATGTTGTAATTGTGATCATGAAATAAAGGTTTTAGTATTTATATTTCATTTATTTACACTTAACATTTATTTACGTATTAATATATCTACTATGTTTTTCTCTATTTAAAATGGAAGAGTTACTGAGAAATAAGATATAGGACAAGTCTTAAGAGAAATGGAGGAAATTTTTTTGTTCTAAAATGAGTCAATACTCATTCAATTATGTTGTGAAGAGATTGGAATTATTATAGACTTCGATCTGAAAACGCTATTTGCAAACAAGAATTTGATAAGAATTTATGATGGGTCTTTTTCCTTTCTTTTGCGCACTTATTTTTATCACTCCTTAGGAGAAATTACATTTAGAGAAGAGAAAAACCTAATTATAAGAGCTTCTAGCTTCAGGAGTGAAAAATGCTTTAACCATTCTGAGTTACGATTGGATTCTGCTGGGCCTACGTGATACATCAGTGCCATGCCAATGCCTTTCTCCTATCAAAGTGATTATACCAGAGACCACTTCTGACTGCAGTATTTCAATATGCAACCCAGACATTGAAAATCCCACCTACACCAAAGACTTAATAGAATATCTGACTCATTCATAACCATGGAGAGCAGGCATTATATGTGAATACTTCCCCCACACTTCTATTTGCAGATTTACATGGGTTTGAGGAAATTGGATGAAAAGCACAGGATCTGTACTGCAGTTTCTTGAATTTCTGTTCTAGAGAACATCGATATGTGATATAAGTAATTAGTGCCACATAACAATTATCATGTTTGTGCTTGTGTGCCACTTCATGCCCAACAATAGGATCAGATTAAGACTGAATGTTTGATTGTTGAAGTAACAGTTATTCACATCCCTTTAAGATGTGATGTGTCATCGGGTGAGTCATAAAATCCTTGTGTTTTTACATCTATTTTCTACATTGAAATTTATTAGAATTATTTGTGTCAGGGTGGTGGTGGTATTGTTATTTTGTAAGTCACTAAAATGAAGTTTATATGCGACTGTTTGTTGAGATTTTTATTGTAGCTCATCCCTGTTACACCTGAGCATCTTGCACACAAAATTAATAAGAAAGTCTTACGTGGACCTTAAAATAATTCAAATACTCTTGACAGTTCCAGAACTCTACTTGTCATTTTTTGCTTTGTTTTCATAGGGCAGGGAGACAGGGTTGTCACATGGTGGTAATAAATGTAGTTCTTGAATTGTGAGTGTCACTGATGTTGGCAAGGCGTTTTCAAAGAATGCTGTGCAATGTTTTCTAAAGATGGTCAGGTCTGGATCTGCCTGCTGTCCTCAGACAGAGGTTTTGCTTTGTCCCCTGCACACAAGAGTATTGATAATGGTGCTAACAACAATGAATCCACCTTGATTTGTTGTACAGTCTCCCTAAGGATCACAGTTCTAATGCTTTACTAATATATTTACTGGTTTTCTTCAAAGATTCTGCAGCTGCTTATCCTGAGGTGGAGGAGATTCAAAGCAGCCACTGACACCAAACTTCCCAGGTCGGTTTTAAGTTCCTTGTAAGGATTATGTATGGGTTGTGGTGAACCTCTTTATATTGCAGAATTCTTGCAGCTCTGTTAGCTCTGTAAAGCCATTACTAATGGAAGAACATATTTTCAAGGTTGTCTACTCTGTCTTTCTCTTCTGATATGTCAGTCTGCATGCCAAGTGATTGACGCTACAGCAGTAGCTGCCAAATACCTGTCCTTTGTACCAAGCGTTGGCTTTTTCTGTGTTTGTTAGTTACTAGTAAATTGTGAAGGAATGAAAAAAAACCTCTCGTATGAGCTTATTGCTGTTTATGCAAAAATTCGTAGTAACTTCCCCTGCCACTTTGCTTCCATGTTTTTCTACCTGTGTCCCCTTTCCTGGCCCCAGTTCTCACTGTAGCATTGTAAAAGCTGCTCGGTGTGCCGGGACTGCTACCCATCTGTTGGTAGCAGCTGGGTAGTATGGCATTTGATCACCAGTCCTTTCCCCAGTGAATTTCTCCTAATGCTCAGTTCTGATCTGAGTTTCTTAAAGAACTTCACTGTCAGCAGCTCATTGTCACTGGTACGTTTCACGTACATGCCAAGAGCTTTCTTCTGCAAAGGCTTACAGATGGGCTCAGTTCAACATACATGAATAGTCCTACTGTAGTCAATGAGACCTCTTATGTACATGAAGTGCCTGTATAAGCTTTTGAAGAAGATTACTTAAAAAATTATCTGAATATACATATTTTTATACACAGCATTCGTCTTTGTAAGGACCGCCTGCTGTGAGGGAGCTTATCTGGCTCATGCTGCTTACTGGAAGATACCCAGACCCCTGCGTTATCTGTCTGCTCTTTCACAGAGATCTTTGTCTTGTCTACCCATGCAGATAACAGGTGTGCCTCCTTGCTGTTCAGATATTTCAGTTGGCTCTGCAAGGTGGATGAGCATTGTTAAGAACTATCCTCAGGTCACACATACTATGGACCTCCATGCCCACAGGTTTGGGGGATTTCTAGGCAATTGGACCTATCCAACCCATATTAAAAAGCTAGCATTCTGCTAACACACATGATCAGTAGCACTGTCCTACCTCATGCCTCGTGTTCCCAGACAGTTTGCAAAAGGAGAAATGAATATCTTCTGTCCCATTACTTCTTGGGAACCAGTGGGGTTTTGTTCAGATTTAAATGTTTTTCAATTCTTTCCCCTACAGAAGTTTTGTAACCCTTAACTTATTCAAAGATAGTTTGGCCCTTCTTCCAGTCAAATCCTCAATCGATCCTTTTGCTTTGGAAAAAAATGTTAATGTCACCTAGGCACGGCCAAATACAATTATTGTCTGCTCAAATAGTAAGCAGAATGGATTGGATAAACTTGTCCAATTTACCATTTCTGGAGCAGAATATTCTTTCCAGACCAGACATAGGAGCAAACAAATCACTTTGTGATGAAAACGTGGCCAAGCATTGGGGACCCCTAGTTCTGTCTTTGGGTCAGTAAGGTTTTCAAGGAAGCCCCTGTGGTTTGCTTGGTCTTATTATTGCAGATTGTGCTGCTAATGCATCTATAAAAATACCTATTAATAGTAATGATGAAGAGAGAGAGTATAACTGTCCTCCAGTGCTTTCAAATATTTATTATACTCTTACACATCTGCTGAAACACGTTCCCAGAGGGCTTTAATTTTAACACATTATTGGCAGAAATCCATTTGTTGCCTCTTTTTGCTGCCTCTAACGTCATTCCTTTAGTGCTTTTATGCATTTTGTCTTTCTGTATAGCTAATAAGTGTCCACAAATATTTTCAGGCCTAACCTAAGAAGGCTCGCTGCTAAAAAAAAGAAAAGCTACGGGTAACAAATTAGGATAAGTAAGGAGGAAAGAAAGAGGGAACCAACACTAAGTCAATGTTACAGACAGAGAAACTGAAGCTGCTGTCCCATGCCGTGTAACTAAGTCTCACTTAGGGCTGTTGCCATTCATGTTTGTCTTTTCTGGCAAACCAGCAATCCTCTCTTCACACTAGCTCTGTTTGTCCAGCCTTGCTTTGGGCTGTTTCAGTGCCTTAAAGCTGTAGAAAACTAACCTGAAAAGCAGGGAGGGGAGAACAAAACCCTTTCATACAGCTTTTCGTACTGAAATGGCTCAGCCAGGGTCAGAGCAGAGACAGGGAGGATGGCAGGACTGAGGCAGCCAGCAGGCAGATCAGCTTTAGGAACTACCACCTCAGGCAGAAAGGAGATTTGATAGCTTGTCCCTTATCAAGTCTGCAACAGAGCCAAGAAAGAATCAAAATCTGAGTCTAAGCTCAGTGCCTAACACATGGAAATAACTCACCTCTTGATTTTTCCATTTAGTGTTCTTTTTCACCAACCGGTTTGACATTTGAATATATAACTGTGCCCAAGAAAAGTATTTTATTTATTTCTCTCTTTTGTTTTTATTTGTATACAGCTTTGCATGCTTTTGTTTTTATTTGTGTATGTACATCTTCCAAACTTAGATTACAAAATAAAACAGGAATATAGGTGTTCAGATGAAAAATGCAGTGTGTCAGTTTTCAAGCACACTATAGACAGCTTGGCTTTAAAGATATTTTTATAATGTTAGAAAAATACGATAAAAATATATAATTAAAATGGTATAAAACCTGGATGTGTTTCAGTTTTAAAAGGGCTATTTTTTGGATAGAGAAAGCTTACGTTCAAATACACACAGTTTTGTGTGGCCAAAAGTGTAGAGGCACCACATAAATGGTTATATAGCAAAAGAAAAATACTATATAATATAATTGTGCAAAAGAAAATACTATCACTAGAAAGCTGATAATAAATGGCTGTCTGGAGTGTTTAAAAAATGGCAAAATTTAGACTTCAAAAATATATTAATTGAAACAGGTCTTCCTTTTTAAATACAGACAAACTTGTAAGAAATAGAGTTGGCATTTACTTGCAAAACAATGCAATAAAGTATTCCAAGTTAAGTGATTTAGAAGAAATGGCTCTGGATGATGTGGCTATCAGAGTAATAAAAGGAGAATACTAATTAGCATGCCAAATCTTTAATACCATACCAATCCAATTCTCTCCTTTGGTAATTCTTTATTGTAGCCATAGTAACAACAGAAGGAAACTTAAGTCACCCAGGCATTTGCAGTTCCGTTTATTTTTCTTAAATAAGTCTTAATTTCTCTATCTAAGAAGTTCTGTTTTCTACTTGTAGCACTACATTTGAATATGACAGAATATCCTTAGGCATTAATTCATTCCTACATAGCTCATCTAGAATTCATTTTAAAAGGCTTGCTTTTGCTTTCATTATTTTATGAAGAGCCCTTCAAAATAAGCTGCAGTATTCAGAATTTAAATATATATACATAATGAAAGTACTTACCTAGAATAGAATAATTACTTTGAGGGATGTACTTTTAGAAATAGTTTAAAAGATTTTCATGCTAAAGCAAAAGAAAGCTAAAGAAGGTAGTGATTAGAAAACTCCAGGAAACATCTTAAAAAGTATAATGAATCATAGATTAATTCAGGTTGGAAATGGCCCCAGGAGGTTTCTAGTCCAACCTGCTGCTCAAAGTAGAGTCAGTCCTGAGGTCAGCCCAGGCTGCTCAGGGCTTGATCCAGTTGGGTCTTGAAAGCCTCCAAGGCTGGAGACTGCACAGCCTCTTTGGGCAGCCTGTTCCACTGCTTGACTGCCATCATAGTAAAAGAGTATTTTCCTATTTTCAGTGGGACCTCCCCTGTTTCAGTTTATGTCTGTTGTCTCTCACCCTCCTGCCATGGACTTTTGTTGTTCTGTCTTCTTGCTAAACCTACCGTAGGCACTGGGGGGCTGCTGTTGGGTCCCCCTGTAGCCATCCCTTCTCCCAGCTGAACAAGCCTCAGTCTCTTCTCACAGGACACCTGCACACTTCCTCCAGCCCCCAACCATCTTGGCAGCCCTCCACTGAACTTGCTCCAGTTTATCAATGACTTCCCTCCCTGTTCAAGAGGCCCAAAACTGGACAGAGTATCCTAGATATGGTCTAACAAGTGCTAAGTAAAGGGACTAGACAGCTCCCTTGCCACTGTGTATGTTCCTGATGACACAGCCCCAAATACTGTACCCTTCATTACTACCAGAGCGTATTCATCTTTAGCTTATGGTCCACTAGGGTCTTCTCTACAGAGCTCCTCCACAACCAGTCAGTCCCCAGCCTGTACCAGTGCAAGGGTTTCATCCATTCAAGGTGCACAACTTTGCATTTGTCCTTGGTTTGTTTCTTATGGTTCCTGTCAGCCCAGCCCTCCTGCCTGCCTAGGTGCTTCTGGATGGCGGCAATGCCTTCAAGCAGATTGGCTGCATGCACCAATTAGGTGTTATCTGAAAGCTCATTGAAGGTGAACTCTGACCTCTCCTCCAGGTCACTGAAAAAGGTATTAGACAAGGGAGGTCCTAGGGTAAACTCCTGAAAAAATCATAACTGGCCTTCAGGTAGAGCATGCACCATTAACCACCCACCCTTTGGGCCTCAGGGCTTAGACAGGTTTTTACCCATCCAGACCCACCGCCCATAATGTTTCAACTCGGATACCAGGACGCTGTGGGGAAGGAAAGACTACTTCTAGATATTTTTTTTGACCAGAATCTATATTTCTGAACTACAGAAAAAACTCTTTACTAAACGATACTGCAATATCACAGATCTATAAATATTTACACTGACAAAGCTCATTTCAGTTTTTTGCACATGTATATAATGCAGTTTATTGATTTCTATACAGTAAATAGCATAGCGTTTCTTCTCTATCTAGTATAGCAACAAGTGAGAAATAACAGCACTGTACTCAAAGAACATGTCATTATCATAGTTTAAAACTACCATAACAAATGCATCATCCTGTCATTGATCATAGTTGTTTTGAGAATGTTTTCTATTAAAATCTATTACTTTGTTCCTATTATAGTCTGTGAAATTGTATAGGTGTGTAGAACAGAAGAGGTTAGGGAATGGGAGTTTTGGGTTGGGAGATAACCTGGGCAGTTTTTGAGGTGGGAGCCCTAGGGTATTTGATACGAGAGGCAGGATGGGTGTCCTGGTTTCGGCAGGGATAGAGTCAATTTCCTTCCTAGTAGCGTGTTCCTATTAGATTTCAGGAAGCATCGCCATCCTTACACAATTTTCTTCACCGCCACAGTTAAAGACACTTGCAGTTGTGACCCTGAGCCAGGCTGCAGTGAGTGGCCCAAAAGGAGCTTTCTCAGTGCAGACAAATAGATTTGGGCCACTGGAGGCTGCCATATGTTCATACTGAGCCCCTTGTGCAATGTGCTTGTTTTAGAGCAGGTGACTTGAAACTTGGAAAATATCATCTCTTCCTCACCCTCCCCCTGAAAAAAGAGCTGGTACCTGCATAGCTGAGTCATGTAGGTTCAGCAGCATCCCACAAACAACTGAGAAGCACAAGAAGTGCTGCTGCCCACTCATCAGAGGTCCAAGCTCACCAGTCTCAGATTTCAATCACCCCAAATACTTGGCTGCAGCAAGCCACAGTGAAATCCCCAGGAGAGGGATTTCTGAACATTAGCCACGCTTTCTTTAATACGTCTCTTATTCTCCTTTTTTCAGGAGTATTTCCACCACTGTTTCCCTCTTAAAGCTTTTTTCTTTTCACATGATATATGTTGCTACCTGAAATGGTTTTTCTTTTCTAACCAAACACTTCAACTGGGGGAGCATAGCATATCAAACCTGGCACAGATTATGTCAAAATTAAGGAATGCAAAATTATATAAGAAATATAGGTATATCAATTTAAAAAATCCTCAGTTTGGGGTAAAAATTTCTTTATATGAAAAGCCCTAAACAAAATCTCTCACTGGCAGCTTGAAGAAAAATCTCAATTTACCGTTTACATACCACAAAAGTAGTTATGTGTGCATTTGTTTCTTTTTTAATGTGGAGAATCATTTCATTATTCTTTCTTAACACCACTACCAATCTTATATTTTACTGTCTTGAAAAGCTTTCCAAATGTTGGGACTGACTGTTTCCACAGTGAAGGTGACATAAATACTTTCACTGAGCCTTCTGCAGTGCTTCAGGCCTTCTCCTGTAAATTGTTAGATGCAGTCTGTTTAGACTTTAGACTGTCCCTTCATTGCAGAAACATGTATTTCTCCTTCTTTTCCATTCTTTGCTCACTTCTGACAGGTTGTTCTCTTCTGCACCACTATCTTTTGCAATGTGATTGTGTAATTCTTTCCTCTGAGTCATTTGAAGTCATGTGAAATTTTCCTCCCTAAAATTTTGAGTTTCTTTTACCAGGATTTTCCAACATATAAATAATCTGAAGAAGGTCAAGAGAGGACAAGTCTGAAAGAACAAAGGTACCTAATACTTGCTTTAAGGCACTGTCCCAAACTGCAGCCTTTATAACTCCCCTAAGTGTCCACATAACTTTGGAGCCACCTGAATTCTTTAGTTGTCATGCATTTTTCTGAGCCCTCAGCATATTGCCACGCTGGCATGGCTGTCCAGCTTCTCAAATGGAGCAGGCTTAGGTGAAGCTGGGTTGGAGGGAATGCAGACTGAACCTGCAGCTGTCTTTAGCCACCGGTCCATGTAAAAACCCCAGTATTTCCTGAAGGCTTAAATTCTTTTTTCCTGGGCATCCCAGAACTAGCTTAGTGTGGAGTGGCCCAGCCGTAATTTATATTTAAGCCTAATTTGGATTCACAAGCAAGGCATTCCTCAGTCTGTTTCACCTGAGGGGCTCTATCCAGCTGGCATGCTCTTAGCATGACTAATGGTGCAGGCTGTTCGTGAAGTACAGCAGCAGAAGGAGGTGATGGGAATCCTCATTCATACCTCCAACAGGAGCATGAGTAGGCGATGTGGGCAGCCTGGGTTCAATCTCTGCCTAGCAGAAGGGGTTTATGTCCACCTTTCACCCCAATCTTCCACTTCCACTTAAAAGCTACTCTAATATGGCTTTCCTCTGTGCAACAGCTCTGCATTTTAAAGGAATATGTACTTATTTCCATAAGTAAATGTGAGGAAGTGGGCAGGAGCATGCACAGAATTTGTGCCAGAATAGTCATGTTATTTTGGTGTCCCGGGGCAGTTAGAGCTCTTGCCTGGGAAAAGGAGAGGGCTGACTTCTAGTCCTTGCTAGTGGTTATTTAAAAGCTTTACCTGGTAACTGATTAACAAAAAATTCATGAACGTTAGCCTCCTGGCTGTGTAAATCTCAACTGGATGCTTAATACTGCTCACTGACTGAAGAGGAAAGGGATGTACCTGCCTTGGTAGGAAGCGTGCTTGCCTCTTTCCCCCCCACCCTCCCTCTAAACAGGTCTTTTACGTCTTTTTCTGGATTTAGACCCTGAATTTAGGCTTCAGTCTTTGCATTCCCAAACTATACTGATAGTATAAAGAGCATAAAATGAGATTTGCCCTGAGGCATAGAATCCAGCATATGCATTTAAAAAGCTTTGTCTGCACACAACTGGCTATTACAATGGTATTTGAAAATGAGCAAAAATGGTTGTCATTATGCACATTTGACAGCAGTGTGTACAGAGCATGCAAAGAACAGGTCTTGTGGCTTGTGTGTCTCATTCAGAATGCAAAGCAGTGAATAGGAGAGGCTAAATCAAGATAACACTTGGACACTTCAGGGTGTTTGCATGCTATTTGGTAGAATCACTTTTCTTAAGACTTTTTAATGTAAATGTTCTTGAAAGGCAAAAGGCACTTAAATTACTGATATGTGTATAAATGTAAATTTTTGCTTAACAGAATGTGTGTGCTGTTTGTTTTTTTTAAATATTGTTTAATAAATATTCTTACTAAAGATGTACACTCAGTACATGGAAGATAAAAGAAGTGTCTAATTTTTATAACTTTCCCACTATGAAACTTGAACAAGTAAGATATTATTGCAAAGCAACTACATCAGAATAAAATTGTAGGTGTTAGAGTAGCATTAATCTAGCTCTCTGAATAAGGGCTAGCTCAAGTTATTCTTTACACTGCTCAGAGCATTATCTAATCTTTATACCATTGACTTCAGATATAACTGGGATGGGTGGGTGGTGGTTGATAGGCTACATAGCACGGTGGCAAGCTAAGGGCAGATTTTTGTGCTGTTTGTGCACAGCAAAGTCAGTATATGAGCTAGAATTTTAGTATTGTGATGAGACAACACTCAGGGACAGAGGTAACATTTTAAAAAGAGACTTTTCTTCATTAAAGTAGGACTACACATATGAAAAACTCAAACATGAAGGAGGATATTTGTAGGTTGTAACAGTAATTTAGCCAACAGGTTGTTTCTAATCAGGTTAAAGCAGAAAAGCTGTGAATTGTGAGGCAACTGAGGGGAGGATCAAGATGTTGAAAGATTAAGATTTATCACCAAAGTATATTTTCCCAGATTTGAAAGAAACAGAGAGGTCTTTTTTTTCCACTTGCAACACCACTGTGAAAGTATCTAAGACCATCCATTTACTAGATTATCTTGAAACTTCAGAAACTTGAAAGTGTGTTATATGGGAAGTGTAGTACTGCATAAGCCCTCAGACTTCAGCCCGCAAAATAAAAGGGAAATTTAATACCCCAATAGTATTAACATTGTATTTACAGCTGCTGCTGCTGCCCACATGAAAAAATGTTTCCCAGGGGCTGAGATCAAAGGTACTGCCACAGTGTGACATACTATGGGACTACACTATAATAATTTTACAGATTTAACAGATTGTTTCCAATGAAAATGTGTGTGATATAAACTGCAGGTGTTCATAAACAGAGAATGAAGGATCAAAACTTCTTTCTTTTTTTTTTTTAAATACAGGTTAAATTTTAAATTAGCTACTTGTTTCAGCTGTGCAACAGGCTCACGTTTGATCCTAGAAAAGTACCTCCTTTATCTATAATTTTAAAGGAACACATATAATCCAAATATCCCAGGACCATGAATCCTGTGTAACTACTAGCCTACTCTTTCATATTAAACCAATAGGCTGCTAGCAGTTTGTGTTTGCTATGGTTTTTTTTAAAATTAGTTTTTGTAATGCTGTTAGATACCTTAAATATAAGGAAGTTTATATGCAAGTGGAAGGTTCTTTATTAAAATTGAGGCAAGCCCCCCCCCACTTATTGTACTTTGCAGAATGTCTTAGCTGGAGGAAACTAGGCTGTCCCTCTTTGTTTTATTTTGCCACCCTGATACAGATAAGGGAAGCATCATATTCAAAAGAACTTAGAAATGGCAACAGCCTACTTGCCAGATGCTGTGGGTACGTCATCAGAATGGTGCGCAGGCATTTAGCCTCCTGACTCTATTAATGTTAATGGGAGTCAGGCAGTTCAACCTCCATATACCGTGCTCCAAACATATCCATTGAAGTCTGGCAAACAAGCCCTGAGGCTTACTTGTAAAAGTCTTTGAAACTGCTGCTCTTCTATAAGATTTGTGATGAAAACCAAGCCAGAAAGCTGCCCACTATACAAAGATTTCCATGCAAAAGCTGTGCCTGAATATAGATAGGTCTGATGTTTTGGCATACTACTAAAATCAAAGCACTGTGAGAGGAAGAAGGGTGATATGAAAGGTTCCTGCTTCCCAGGGGCAACGAACTGGCTGGCTTTGTAGATGCATCTTCAGGCAGGTATTTTCTTTACATATTATGTCAAAAGCTGCTGAAAAACACCTAAACGAGGCACCACAGTTCACATCCCCAGCCCTGACAAAGCATTGCTGATTTATTGTGTTGTTCTGGTCTGGTGCAAAGTGGCTGTACAGCCAGTTTATCTCTCTTCTGGGAGTGTGAAAGGATATTCATGTATTACAGAAGGCTGACCATAAAAATCTCCCTTTCAGCTCCTCTCTCAGTAGGAAGAATGACTGCATCCCTGCTGCCTCCAGTTATGTGAGGAGCAGGAACTGGGGGAACTGCCCTTACAGCAGCTGATCGGCTGGTTACCTGTGAGAGGAGGAGACTCAGAAACATCTGGGAATAGGGCCCCAGGGAGCTTGTTCTTCATGCCTTCTGCCATGTGTGGTCTTATCTACTGTGAAGTCTGAAGGTAATATTTATTCACACATAGATATTGCAACAGGATCACAGATGGTGCAAAAATGGTTTCTGGAATGCAAATAAAAAGGGGCAGGAAGCCAGTCTCCATTGCTTTCTTACTTGCATCACTGTAAGTATGAAATAATATTACTCCCATCATCAGAGCTACTCGCTATGAAGCTCCTGGGAGAAAAGAGTCAAGTTCTTTCTTACTTCCAAAGACACCTCAAATGCCTTGACTCTTCAAATGGATAAGTGAAGACAGATGGTTCCAAGTTAAGCCAGTTTGCAGTTACTTTCATGCATGCTCAGAATCACCAAGTTTTTAACAGTGGCCTATTTTTTCACTTCCTGTATTCCTGCAGCTGTGTGGTCCCCTGCAGACTGGGCTGCCTTCCACAAGCCGTAAAACAACTTGAGGACTGACCTGATTTAGGCTTTGTTTAAAATTCGCCTTGACTGCAGTCATTCGCCGGAAGTGCAGCAGTGCAGGGTCCCAAAAAGCAGCCATATCGCAACTGAGAATCTACCCCCAAAGTGCCTGATTTTAATCAGGTACAGTGCAAGATATGTCAGGTAACAGATTTCCCGTTAGGAGAACTTGTTCATTTTTTTTGTGGTAGCACGGAAGGATATTTCACTGCTTACTTCTTTGTCCTCGTTAATACAAAGTAGCTTGCAGAGAAAATATGTGGCTGGATAACTGAACTTCATGCTTCAGGGTATAATGTGATCCCTTCAGAGAAATAGGTCTCTCCTCACATGCTGCCTGTGCCATTGCACAAGGAACAGCGTGCAGTGCTGTGTGTGTGCTGAGGCAGGAGCCGGCAAAAGTGAGTTAACTGGACCTTTCACATCACTCGCTGACCGCAGCAGGGAGCTGGAGGAGAGATGAGAGCGAATGTGGAAAGGTCCGTGTGGCACACTGTGTCCCTTGCCACCACATTTCTACCTCTGCTACCCTAACCTGCAGGGTCTGTTTGTCTGTCTGTCACTCAAAATGGGCTTTATTTGCTTCACCAGCAATTTTACTCTCTGGAGAAATACCATGTCTCCACAAGGAAGATATTGCCTTCTTTCACATGTAAATAGTCATTCTATTTTTAACTTTTTAATTTTTTCTTGACTCAACACATAAATTTTAGTTTATATATTTCTGCTGCTTCAAGCTTTTTTCTGGCTCCTACAAGAAATGTGGTGAACTAATATTTCAATGAATAATATTTTTAATTCTCCAGGAAACCAATTAAGCGTTTTCAGAGGCCTCTCAGCTTTACATGTGGCTTTCAAGGATGCCGCATAACTTTCTATGCATGTTTTAGAACTGTAAGCTTTCTCTTCCAGGATAAATAAAATGCAATTCAAAAAAATCCAAACAAACACTTTATCAGCAAGAGCAACCACAATGAAACTTTTTACCTGACTTCCTAATGTTTGGGTGATTTAAATTAAATGGAACCTCATACAAACTTAAAAATGAAAAATTATAAAGCTAAGAATAGACCTGATTTGTTTATGCTGTTTTTCAGCAAACTTTGATTATTCATCTGAGAGATAGTAGTATGATTTTAAGATTGCTTTCAAAGCAAATTTGCTTTCTTTTAGCTAAGGATACTGGTTGGCGAGGTGTACAGACTCAAAATAATACTAATATGTGGTTCCTGCAGCAGAGAATGTGATGAAAAGCCACCTGTGGGCACACATCGCATGTTGAGCCATTTCCTATTCAGAGATGGCACATGTTACAGTCTGACCCCAACTAGCAAGATTCATTTTTAATTCAATGGCTCACAGAGAGGTATGATGACAACAGATATTTTAAAATCATGTTTTCCTCGAAATATAGCACTCCCTAAGCTGTGGATCACATGTTGATCTCAGCATTTTTTCTTGATAAAGCTTCACACTGCCATCACCTTGCCTTACAGGCTACTCATATCTTCTATTTGGTTCTGCAAGATTTTGTATTGTTTTCAGAAGGCTTTCAGTTGTCTTTTTGGATTTGGTTACTGGCATATTGAAAAGGTGAAGGAATTGCCACTGGCTCGGTGAACCCAGAATTTTTCCCATCGTCTTTGAAAAATATGTATTCTGCTGGATGGATTTATTCCACTTGATTATAGGGGAAGGGTTTCAGAAATGCATAACTGTGTTCTGCGCATGGTTTTCTGGATGTCCAGTTTGGCTTATTGACTGAGAGTTGAGAAAAGATCAAGATCCTGTGATCAAAATGAAATCCTGCTGTTTACTTGTGCTAAACAGAAATTCATTGCTATAATAAGATTAAAAAGTCATTGAAAATCTGAAATAAAAGTTAAAAGATTCCCATGTTCTTAAAATCATAGCAATGATTGTAAGAAAAAAAAAAAAACCCAAACTATCTGCTTGTTCTTTCTAGCAGCATACAGTAGCAATGTGAAATACAGAACTCTTATTGAATACTGTAAATGTTTTTTAATTTCGTTTCTTGCATCAGTTCTATTTTAGGTTACTACAACTGATGTTTATACAAACTGATTTTTTTTTTCTTGAAAATCAGCTTGATTGTTTTGCTTTACTGCTTTATCCTGATAAAGCAGAAATTTTCCTGTATCAGGAAAACTTTGTAAAACTGTATGACCCTACAACTTTCATAAGAATAACAAGACAGGTTAATTTACCAAGTTTGGAAAATGCAGAATAATATCATTTTAACTATATTTCAGCAACTATATCTTTCAAACAGAAAATTGAACCATCAATCAATGCCAAAAATTTGTCATAAAAATGTGCATCTTCTGCATTTCTTAGAACCTATGAAACTAATAGTTATTAATTCCACCACTTCTAAGCTGAAAACCCACCTATTTGCATTGCAATTACTGGTTAATATACGGTATAAGAGTTAATGGGTCTGAACCTCATCTCAGTTCTAAGTACAGGAATATTAAGCCATAGATACACTAATTTAATGAAAAGTTAGCAGTTTGGCATCGGGATTTTCTAATACGTAAATGGCTCAAGTTTGCATTAAACTCTTAAAACAGACATACCTAGTAGCCATACAGAAAGACATGAGGAACATGTAAGTGAACTGCAAATGGAGAAGGGATATAGTAATACTGTTTGCCAAAAGAGTTTACAAAATGTAAGGTAACAGCATTATACAAAATATTTTTCTTTCTGTCAATAATTTATTTGTGAAACAGAAATCCCCCTTCCCCGAGTCTTATTTTAAGACTTGCTTGTTACATATCTTCAGGGTTTGCAAGATATAAAAAAGTGTAACTATTATGTACATCATTTCATTGTCTGTGGAGTAAAAAAATGTCATAGATAAATCTTATTACGTCTCTGATAGGTAAGAATGTTTGTGTATCTATTTTATGCAGCTCATATTTCCCTTTACCCATACTAATTGGAAAACAAATTAAGCAACACCAAATTCTCTACCTGTGGCCTACCCTGGAGGAGACCTTAGAAGGATTTAAGATGTCCCAAATATTTATCAAAAAGTAAAAACTTCTCTTCCTGTGGCACCTAAACTTGAATTTGCAACACCACCCGCCCCCCCAGGTGGTCCTTAGGGCCCTGCAGGTCTGTTTCTGTGCTGGGCTGGGCTGCCTTGGTCTGGGGGATGTGAGCAGCCGGCCTCTTCAGCGTCTCTGCAATCTGGGCATTGGCTACACAGCTCCTGGCAGTTTTGCTGACCTGTCACACACACAGAGGCACTGACAAAATCTCAAAAGGGCTAAGTTTCTTATGAAATGATTCATATCACTGCAGGGAGGACGTGTGTGTAATTTTTTGTTGGTTTGGGATTTTTTTAAAACAAAGGTGGTGCCAGACCCGGTGCCCACCTGATATAATAGTAATTAATATACTAATCTAGAAAGAAAAGGCATTGAAACTCACAGTCTATGGTATCCTCTCCCCCACGTCTTTGCAGTAATATATTTTTTGGAGGCCTGCTCTTTTAAAGGCAGCGAGACAGAGGCAGGTGGGAGTTCTGGAGTAGTTGTTCAGCTGTTGGGTGCAATTACATTTTGCTGCTGCTCCTCAGCTGATAACAATCGCAAACACCTGTTGTGCTTTCTGCTCATGCAATTTCTGCAAGCTGAGCTCTCGGCATGCATTTTAGTCTGCTTGCACTAGCTCAGAGGTCTGAACTTTGAATTCCTCTTTCCTTTGCGTTCCTGCAGTGGTAATGTGTTCCTGTTTTAAGAAGCAGGCTGCTGAACTGTGATCTTCATTGTCACAAAGGGTAAGATTATACTTTAAAGTAAGAAAATTTGCAGCGCGTAGAAGGCTAGGAAAAAACACACTAGACTATGAACATTTTAAAGTATTTATGTGGCCTCTGAGAAAATTAAGAGATGATTTCATGTTTTTGTAGCTTTTATGTTTAATGGGTGCTGGGAGAGAAAGAATACTAGTGCTAGACCTATAGACAATCCACTTGTGACCTGCATCAAAAGTCAGCAACTGCTTGGGTGCAGCTCTGTATCTCTCTGGCTTTTTGCTTTGCCTCTGTGTGTCCCATATCTGAGTGATCTGTGTCTATGGCAATTTTGAAAAGAATGTTCTGTGGCCAAGATCCAGCAAGTTTTGAAATGGCAATTTTGAAACTGCAGCAGCCTCCGGTTGCCCTTAAGGAAGAAGCACTATAAGACAGAAAGGTACTGTTTCCTGGCACTCCTTTTCCAACCCCCTTTATTTGGTTTCATCAAATTTAATAAATCCAATGTCAGTGAATGTGATAATCTGGCAAGTACAGGTAATCAGATACTTAATGGGATACTGAGCTGTGTTTAAATTCAGTTCTGTTCCCAAGACACAAACCACAGATGCTTGTTTTAAAAGAACAAACTAATTGTTCCCACAAAATGTGGCTGCAGTATATCCATCCCATCAGTAGCTTGTACCCTTCATAAGCTTCTCAGAAAGAAAACACTGTTGGAACAATAACCTCTTAAAAGGAAAATAAAAATCTAGTTAGAGGTTAGAATATTTGCTCAGGTCTTGGAAAACTAAGGTTGAAGTCCCTTCTCTAATGGAAAGTTTTGAACCCTACTTAACTATCTCCAGTGGGAATGCTTTAAGCCATGGACTGGAAAAGTACTCTGTGAAGGAGCGCTCTCAGTTTTGCTTGTGGAATTGTTCAATTAGCCATTTAAATGATGGCATGTTTAATGTAAAATACGAAGCGTGGTTGGCCAGTTGTCTCTATCCAGAATAAATGCTCTAACTCTTAAGTTATGCAGTTACATTTGCACTCTCTGGACCCAATTTTCTGACATTGACTGTAAGATGGCTTATGATCTCTTTCTGTCTCGCTCTCGCTGACCTGGGAAGTAGTTTTTCCACAGAAGCAGAGTTACATCTGTGGAGAAAGATGCTAGAGAGCCCTGTAAACCTGTAGAGTTTACTCTTCACGTCCTATCACCTTCAGCAGAGATGGGAATTTAAAGCCACGTTTTGTTCCTTGGCCAGATGCTCCAGTAATGGTGCTGCTGGGGTAGAGGAGACCCCTCTCTTCTCTCCCAGGTAGGTGGGATTTAGAGTGGGGATTGGTGGGATCTTTTTAAAGAACACAAATAAGAATGATAAGAAAAAAAAACAACTTAGTAGGTTGAGAAAGCCTGGCAAGGAAGGGAATCACCTCCCTCGCAGATCCTGGCAGGGCATGGGTCTATGCTCTTTGTTTAGCTCTGCCAAGGTTTAGGCAGTTATGGGCAAGCCCAGAAACAAATCCTTCCCTTTGTGCAGAAAGAGTCTCAGCTACCTGCTTAACCCCCTTAAATATAGGTACCTCAGAGGGTAGGTGGGAGCCAAATGAGGTTTCTGAGAATGAAACTTTCAGACTGATGTGTTCAAGTTGCCTGAATACCTTTATGCTGACTCTAAGCCATGATCACTAACTGTGGATTTCTAAAATGAGGCAAATACATAAAAGTGGATGAGTAAAACACTGTTTCTGCAAACATTTACTCCTTTACTATTGCCAGGAGCCTTTAACAGCTCAGTAGAAATTTTTCATGTTAGTTACTGGTTAAGCACAAGGAACAAGTGTAGTGGTTTGGAAACTATAAATACATGGCTATTTCTAACTGCTCCTGTTCTACAAGCAAAGTACTTCCATCTCCATGGATTTTGGTGTGCCATGTTGTGTACAGCATTGAGTACTTGGAATGATTTGTCTGGCAGTATTTCAGAAGAAAGTAATCAATCACCAGTGGAAACTGCACATGGATGCTTGTTCAAGTTTAGTCATTTCAATCCCTGTCTTCAGATTTATCCACAGATTCACATGTTATATTAGGCATAATAAACCCCCATCTTTTAAATGTGCAAAATGTCATTATGTTTTGGACACCATAGCAATATTACAAGGATGTCAAGAAAAACTATTCACAAATACTACTTTAATACTATTTAAATGAGACAAAATTACTTGACAAAAATTGTTTTTCTAACGAAGAAAATGTTTTGATCCTCTAATATCAAAATCTGGAAAAATATTTCATTTTAAATATTTAAAGGCAGCACTTCAAATCTAAGAATCAAATTACTAAATGTAAATTCAGAAGGCATGATTTTTTTTAATGGTGGGTAATTAAGATAATACCTATTTCCAAGTAAATGGAAAGAAAAATGAGTTTTGCTGAATTAGTACTTCTCTCAATCATTTCAACCTACCTGTACATTAGTATGATTGTAATTGCCTGGGATGTTATTCCCTTTTAATATGGTCAAATTAGGTGCAAAACTATATAATTTTTTTTCTGTTTTAACATCAGCTGCAAAGTAGGTGCATACATTTGTATTTTACTAAAAAGAATATAAGAACTGTGCTTGTTCAATCTGTTTCTTAAGCGAGCATCTCTCCTCTGTTTATATAGATGCTTTTATATTTGCCTTCTATTGCTTTTCCAACCAAAGGAGTTTGAAAAAAGATATGTTTAAGTCCTTGGAACAGCAGGGTGATGAAGTGGGGTGTGGTTTGCCCTCCACTCCCATGCTCTAGTAAACCATAACGATATGGCTATATATTGTTTGGATCCAACATCAACGTTACAATAATATGTATGAGAAGTTGCCTGCCATCTTATGTAACACTGTTACAATTTTTATTAGGATGGAAAAGAGAAATTTATTGCCGCCTTTTACAAAATCTTGCGTGGATCCATTCAGTGATGTATGTTATTTATAATCTAACTTCAGTTGCTTTTGTAACAGTAGAATAACATACAGTTTGAAAACCACCAGAAGTAGTTTCAATTCCTTTTTACTTATTTTTACCTTGCTTTAATTAGAAAGTGTTAAAATGCATGAGAAGAGAGAAAGCACTATTAATCTTCTAATTCTTAAAATAGTGTTGGGGTCAACTGGTATGTTTAATGCTGTCTGCTCCTGAATGCAAACATTTGGCACTACCAAAGGCCTGGGCAACTCAAAAGAACAGATAAACAGTGGATGAACTTGGCTGAAAATACAAATAAGATTTTTTTTTTTTGTGACCAAGTCACAACAAGACCTAAGGTCACCCATAAAGCTCTAGGCCAACCAGGACATTAGGTGGGAAGAGAACTTGTGCTCTGGAAAGACAGAGGCTAAAAGTCCCAAAATAGTCAACAGCCAAGAGAAGGTGCTTGCAGGACTGAGGCCACCTTGACATTTCTATCGCCTTCGTCTCAGGCTTTCTGTGGACGTTTCTGGACATTTTATGGACATTTTACAGGGGTGGTCCATAGACTAAGGGAATGATATCTGTGTATTATATCAAAGGATGGGAAGGAGAGTGGTGGGTAATGAGGATGTATTGGATAGTGTGGGACCTGAGCATGACATAAATGGTATGGAATAAGGGGTGGAGAATGTGCTGGTTTTGGCTGGGATAGAGTTAATTTTCTTCACAGTAGCTGGTATGGGGCTATGGTTTGGATTTGTGCTGAAAACAGTGTTGATAACACAGGGATGTTTTTGTTATTGCTGAGCAGTGCTTACACAGAGTCAAGGCCTTTTCTGCTTCTCACCCCACCCCACCAGCGAGTAGGCTGGGGGTGCACAAGAAGTTGCGAGGGGACACAGCTGGGACAGCTGACCTCAACTGACCAAAGGGATATTCCATACCATATGATGTCATGCTCAGCATATCAAGTTGGGGAAAGAAGAAGGAATGGGGGGACGTTCAGAGTGATGGTGTTTGTCTTCCCAAGTAACCGTTACACGTGATGGAGCCCTGCTGTCCTGGAGATGGCTGAACACCTGCCTGTCGATGGGAAGGAGTGAATGAATTCCTTGTTTTGCTTTGTTTGCGTACGCAGCTTTTGCTTTACCTATTAAACTGTCTTTATCTCAACCCACGAGTTTTCTCACTTTTACCCTTCTGATTCTCTCCCCCATCCCACCGGGGGGGAGTGAGTGAGTGGCTCTGTGGTGCTTAGTTGCCGGCTGGGGTTAAACCACGACACCCATCGAAGTGAAAAGGGAACTTGCTGCACCTTGTTGGTTTTATAGAGCCTAAATATCACTTATTTTCTTTCCTTGCCTTCTCTTTCTTCCTGTCAAGATACATAGGCCCTGTATTAGCAGTCAGGATGGGGAATATGGGTGATGATTTCCACAAAAACACAATGAGATGCCTTTAGTTTGGCACAAAATATGCCTCTCTTTTTCCCCAGGCTGCTGCAAAGCTAAACATGTATGAAGACTTATCTTCACTTGTGTAAATATTCATTTTGGAAATTTCATTAACATAAGCATATGTTTTAACCTCTTTCATTCTGGAGATTTTGTATGTTGAAACAGAATCTCTGCTTTACAACACACAGTCCTCTAAACCACCAGCAACTTTTGTGACAGAATAATCAGAGGTTACTACTGAGGGGAGGAAAAAAGAGGAGGGAATCTTTTTTCTGGGAAGCTTTTATTCTGTTGCAATGTGCTTTGAACATGCTTCTCGTGCTCTACTTGTGAAGCTTTTTTTTTCCCCTCCCCTCCCCCACTTCTGGGGAGAAAAACAGGATATGAAGTATTTGCAGTGGCACTAAAATGGCTTGTATGTGTATTTTGAAGAAGAAAAGAAAAAAAATCCTGAAATGATAATGGTGTGATTCTTGTACCTAAATGCCTACTCCAGGGGCTTAATCAGGAACTGGGCATGGGACTTGCCCGATGTAGATGCCTGCCGCTTAGCTGCTTGTCAAGTTCCTTTTAAAATCTTTGGAGAAAGAGAGACAATTTTAGGGTGTGATTCTTCTGACCTGTTTCAGATGCCTTCTTCATGGTGAAATGAATTACTCCCTAGAAATATTTCTTCCTATTGTCTATAAAGGGAGATTAGCTCAAATCTAGACAGGTATATTTAGTGACATAATTGTAGCCACCCAGGGTCCTTCACTGCTGCTTTAACACTTCATTTAAAAAAAAAAAAAAAAAAAAAAAAAAAGTTGATTAAACCCCTGTTGCTGACTAACTCCACATTAATGCATGACAGTGGTAGTCAAAGCAAAGGTGGTATTTTGGTGTCTTAGCTGCAAACAGAGGTCTAAGATGCAGAAAGATTAAGACCAAAACCTTTGCTGATTTTAAGGTGTTTCAGTGTTTGAATTAATGAAGATGTCATCAATTACAGCTACAAATATTGGGGGACTTGTAAAAAAAAAAAAAAAAAAAAAAAAGGGTTTCTGTTTTCAAGTAATTTCTAAACATGCTACTCATGCATATCATTGGTAATAGGGATCATTGGTAATGTGAATCCAGTAAATAACTTCCTTACATAACCAATCAGGTTTTAAAAAAAGTTTGTCTTGATATGTTAGCTCCTACCACTGGAAGTAGGGTGCTTACATAAATAGTTTAATTGGGAGTTTCAGTCTTCTAGCCAACTGGAGTGTTTTTGTTGTTGTTTCCTCACCCCACTCTCCATAAAAATGTTAGAAATAGTTAGAATGGTCCAGGCGATTAAGTAGTTTATTAAATCATTCTAGGTATTGGGTTTTGTTTGTTTTTTTTCCCCCTCATCCTTTATCTTATACATATGCACAGGCTTTACAGACTGGATTTTATTTTATTTTTTTTTTTTTTTAAATGGGAATAACGAGATCTAACCCCAAGTTTTCCTCATCTACAAAGTTCTGAGGAAATCATTAGTCAATAAAACAGTTCAACACATTCTTGAAAGTTTTAAAAATTAATAGGGTTTCACTTAAATGTGTTTGTTTGTTTGTCTTTTCTTTTTGGAAGTTTATTCAAGAACTTGCTTGAGATCCTAACCTTTGCAGAGGACATCTTTGTTATAACATCTTCATGAACTTTATGACTTGAATTTCATCTATGCTTTAGCCACTTTTCAGTATCTTAGCTGAGTTGTGAACCTCCAGCCAGCTTCCTAAACCCGGTGCCAGTATTTTGGGTTCATTCCTACCTTGCTCTGCTGTCAAACTTCAGTGTGCTGTTACTGCCATTCTGTACCAAAATAGATGTCAGTCAGTGTCTGTCTTCCTAGAAGAGCTTCTCTCACTGCTAATTCACGAACCTGGTGGGTAATAGAGATTAAAGCCTCACTGTATTTTATAGTTTCCTGATCACCTCAGGGAAGTTTCAGTAGGAGCTGTTCCAGAGGCTTTTAAGTTTTGTGCCATACATCTGGATTCCTCTGTAAAGAGGTAGCGTACATTTCAGGCTTTGCAGCAACACGTGATTAATTCCAATAGTACAAGTCGGATGTGGGCAAACACTGTCACAGCTTGTATGGATCTGCAGCATCTGGCAACAAATTATGCTTTGTAAAATAAATGCCCATTGCAAGCGTGTCCACTTAACCAGTATATGAAGACCAGCATTTCTGACTAATTTCTATTTGGTGCATAATGCAGATGCACCAGGAAGCATATAACATTTGTCTATAAAGACTCAGTTAAGTGGAGCTGTAAGTTTCTTCGTTCTATGGCTCACATTATTTTTCTCCAACTGATGCAGTCTTTGAAGTCAGGTGTTACCTGTAAGATCGGCATCGGTCTGATGGGCTGCATTCATTATTTGCACTGTATTGTCGGTATGCTGGAGGTTAGAAGACCTTTCAGACATCACAGTGGATCGTCCACTACAGGGATGAGAATTGTGCAGTTATCGTTACCAGTGAGACTTTTAATTTATACCTGTGATGCCTGTGTTATTAAGGTAATGGCAGGGAGAGTAAAGCAAAAAGAGTCAAGGCCAGAGCATTCCCTGTGTGCCTCTGTTACTAGACCTGTCTGGGTCCTGCATTTGAATAAATTCCATTTTATTCTAAGCCTGCTCAAGAAGCAGCAGTCTTCTTGCAAAACTACTGTGTTTTCTCTTGCTTCGAGAGCTCTAATAATATTGCAAGTATAATTGTTTTTATGCTGCTATTGAATTTGCATAGGTTGTGCAATATGACAGTTGCCCATGTCAGAGAAACACTGATCATCAGTTAGGGAAATCAAGGAAAACTGGTATGTGATTTTTCTTTTTCTTACAGCTGGTGTTGTAAACCAGATTTAAGAAAGGGGATGTCCTGTAAATATATAGTGTATCATTCTCCTATAATTTAATGATGGAAACTTGTATGCAAGCTTTTATAGCAATTTACCGCTCATCTCTTCTGTTACACAGGAATACGTGTCATTCCATCTGATGCTTCTGAGAGTAGTGGTGTTAATGCTCTGTTGTAATGACAGCCTAAGTATCTATGCTGATGACTGATTTAAACTTCTGACTCTGCTTGGTGTATTTCCAAAAGCCTGAGCTGATCTAGAGGAGCGGGACACTTTCACAGCTTGTCACCTCAGTGGAGTTGTGCTGGGCCCGTGGTAAGACAGCTCTCTTCTCCATGGATGCTTAGTTCTTCTGTATACATAAACACTCCTGGGAGTGGAATCAGGAATTTTATGAGCTCAGAGATAGTGGTTTTGATGCAAGTAAGTGTACAGTGTTTAAAAGGGGGGGGGAAAAAAGTTATTTTGGGTAGTTGCAATATGCCTTGCACTCAAATCTTCAATTTCTCCCCCCATTAAAAAGAAAAGCAGAATCATTCTCATGTGGAACTGAAAATAATTACAAACGAATCCTTGTAACTTTATTGACAAATGACATGTATTACAAAAAACAGAATTTCATACGACTTGGTAGAAAACTTAACTTGTTATTCTAATGCTTCATTGTTTACTTATGTCATTATAATACTTGCATACCCGTTGGATTATAGTGTTCTTCTGATTTGTTTGGCCATTGGATAACATCATGTGACTTCATGTTAAGTACCAAAATGTGAAAAAATGTTAAACCATATCCTCCACCCTGAAAGAGTAATGGAAGAAGGCTGCTGTATTTCTGAGTTCTCTACCTCTGGATTAAATCAATTATTTCAGCACTATAAAGAAAAAGCTTGTGTCTCGGACAATAATTACCAAGTAGACACTCTGTAACATCCAGAACAAACATCTGGATCATGTTGACTTTTTTTCACCATGGCAAAAAGGGTGAATGAAATATAATTCCTGCTTTCTGATGTCATGAGGATTCCTTCATTCTCACAGCAGCTGGAGCTCCCAGTCCCTAAGCATTTTTTTTTTCCCCTAAGTGTTGCAGATGTTATGTGTTTTTAAAAAGAATTGACACAGCTTACTATGAAGCGACTTCTGTCTCAAATGGAGTAGATAAATGAATTAGTCTTTATGTGCAGTCTTCTTTGTTAGTCATTATTTTAGGCAAAATATAAAACATTGATGTCCTTGTAGGATATATTGGTAGTATCAGAATAAAGTAATAACTTCTAATTGCTTATAAATAGATTAAGGTGTTCCATTTTCATCTTCTGCATGTGTTTGTGGGGTGGTTTTTTTGTATTCATAACATTTTCTTGGATCTGTATGTATGTTTGATTTTTCCTAAGTATTTCTAATGCTCTATTATTTCTCGAATAGTATTCTTAATACAATATAATCTTCCGTGATAAACTGTAAGCAGGCTGGCTCTGGGACAGAAAAAAGCTACGCTAAATTTTCGTCTGAATTTTAGGCCCCTTGTTAGGTTTTAAAAGAAAGAACCTGCATTAAAAATAGTTTGACTCTTTTATGTGGTGGATTAGCCTGGGTTTAGCTGCTTTGAAATCTGGTAATCAGATAAAGTTCTGCACGAAGCAACTGCAGCTCTTTACACTAGTGCTTATGGTATGGACCAGCTTGAGGTCAGTGATCAAGATGAAGGTACATTTCAAAGGATTTCCCTTGGGAATGTGTGCCGAGTACTGCTGATGGATCAAAAGAGCTGGTCTGTGGCAATGAAAAGGAGCAGAGAAGCACTTACTGTCATGGAAGTACAAACTGTGTTTGCTGTAGCACTTGGCATCTTTCGTAAAGTGCATGGCTATCAGGACAACGGAAAGCATGACAGCCACTCTTGCTTTTCCCTTCAAAAGCCTGCGTTACATACTTAATCTTCTGAGCAGAATTATTTAACCAGCTGTGGCACTTCTCTTTCATGTCTGGACGAGGAGGCCTAAGCATTGGTGTAGCTTTTCTGAGAGCGAAACTGGTCCGTTTTCCCTGACAGTGGAACTGATTCAGTTTTGCTGAAGTGAATGCCTTCCCCAACGGGGCTGTCCCTGGCCACCGGGCTGTCAGGTGCAGGTAGGGTTGTGACAGACATGGGCAGAGGGAGAGAGGGGAGCCCTCTCAAATAGTGAAAATAGGGCTTCTGCTGCTGCTCTGGAGCAAGAGGGGAGATTTTCCCACTCGCTTCCTATGTTTTCCCAAAACTGCAGGCATTCCTGTTGGCTGGATTCTGTATCCCGGTAGAGGTGAATATGAATAATACCATCACACTTTCTTTGTGATAAAATCATACACATTCCAGCCTAGGATTCATTGAAACTTGCAGACAGGCACACACAAGCAAAAGGCAATAAAGCTGTTTAATTTGAGTTTTTCCTTCTTTACATCAATTTAAGGGAGAGGAGCATTGGCTTACCATTTCTTGTAGTTAAAATCAAGTGTATGAGCCTGCTGGCATAGAGAGAGAGAGAATGCAGCACGTCTTGTTCAGTGGGATTGATGCAGACCCGTAAAATGAGTCTCGGGTAGCTTTTGTTATTGCAGCTGCTAGTTGTGGAAGGAGAGAGTCTGAATGCCTTCTCTCTGCTGCCTCTCTGAAATTTTGAGCAAGCATGGCATGCCAGCAGAGTTCTTACCCAAAACTCCTGGAACTGTTACTAAGTGTGTGAAGGAGTAACTGCTGTTTTTTGGCAATTGCATAGGAGAATTCAGAATGCAATCTTATATTGTACAATTCCTTCTTCCCACTTATTCCAAGAACAGTTCCTGGGTGCTGTATAAAACTGTTGTTGGGTTTTTTCCCCCCTCTAAAGACTAAAGTGATCATGCTTTCATCCTGGTGATGAACTTCTAGCACTCCCAGAAATTCTTTTTTCATAGGCACTCTGAATTTCTTACCTTCATGGCATGTTCAGTTCTGGTATTATGCCTTGAACTTGTTCTGCCATGACAACTATGTGTAGTGACTGCAGGATTCAGTGATCCAGAAACAGTCTGTTAATCGGTCTGTCATTATAATGTTTGAAGAAGATAGGTACCAATACAGGGTGAGCAGTAGCTGTGCTTAACGATAAGTGTAACAAAATAGAGATGCATTAAATTTAAAGTCACTGGAGTGATTTTAGGAGACAAATGCTTTAATATGTCTTAGACATGCAGTAGGCCCAGGATGACAGTCAAAAACTAAGAACTGCCTGGTGATCAGGGAGGTGATTACAAGTAGCAATTTATATCTTGGTACTGTTAAAACTTGTGGTGATCTTGGCGTTTCTGTGACTGTATTGGAAGGCAGAAGAATTCCTGCTGTATGGCATATTTTTGTTCCCTTTGCTCTCCTGTATTTCTTTCGATGGTTCTTCTTTCCTTATGACTAATGCTGTGTACTACGATTTACCTCAGCGAACTTACAGACTGACTTCTCAGAAACCACTTGGAAAGTTACACCAAGAGTGGAGTGAATTCATCTGTAAAATCGCAAAAATCCCTTTTTGTGTCTGAAGCACTGATGAGAGCACTACAAATTAACAATGAGAACATTAGTGTAGTTATGATGTCTCAGTTAGATCAGTTACAGCTGAAATGTTTTCAGCTAATGTACGCAGCTGCAGCTGCTGCTGTTGTTGTCATGTTGATCTCCAGAACCAAATGGAGAAAGAGGAGACAGGAACAGCATGAAGGGCAAGAAGATGTTATGGGAGTTAATTTTTTAAGTTAGGCTGATATTGGCACTCTCCTTAGGTGGGAAAAAGTGATGGCAGAAAGGGAGGCAGGAGAGATGGGATGCCAAAAAAGACAAATGTACTCTGATGGCTGCTGCTCCCCAGGCAGATGTGCTGCTAGCGCAACAAAATACTGGAGCTGTTTGCAAGCATTTCTTATGGTTTATCTCTTGTCTTTTCATTAAAGACTGGAAACTCATTAACCTGGAAAGTAGCCAGTAGCTTTGCTTTAGCTCATACTCAGGTATGAAAGTTCCAGGGGTACTTGGCAAAGGGGCACAGAACAGAAATGATTTAGGTTTTAAGTGCTGAAATGTTAATAGGGCCCAGGGAAAGTCGTCTCTTATGAACATGTTATTCTGTAAGTATCCAGTTTGTACCTTCCTCAGAAACATCCAATTTTAGTCATTAGTAGATAAAATATACTGGTTACTAGCCTGATCCACGAAGGTAATATTTCTTAAATGTTGTCTGAAGTTACACTGCCAGATACTTTCAGAATATGGTTAAGCAGGTACTGAGATTGAAATACTACTCAGCACCAAGTTAAAGTTCAGGAAAAAAATTCTTATCCAATTTCCTTTAAAACATTAACCTTAATGCAAAACATTAAACTAAAATGTTCACCTTCTTTCTTTGCTTGTCTTTGTCCTCTGTGGCATTGGGACAAGTGAGTGAGCAAGTGCCAGCAACCTCCTCCCATCACTTCGCTGCCAGAGATAACAGAGTATTCCTAAATGGGCAATGCTTATATGCCTGCCTCTGTTTTCTGTGCTATCAACATAGCTCAGCATATGCCTGCTTCTAGTTTTGCTTCATGGCTTTTTTAACATAAAATGTGAGAACTAGGTAACAGAACAGCAGTGGCTATGGTTCCTTGGGTATTTGAGCCGGTTCACTGTTATTTAAAGAGTATGATTTTGCACCTTCTAACTCCTTTCCTTATTTTCTCATGGTCTTGTGTTTATAATGGCCCTTGTGCTGGTGGGACCTATTGGACTGCCTTTGCATTAGCATTTCAGCTCGAGTCAGGGATGTGCTTTTGAAGCAAATCTCTGGATTGTTCCCATTTGCTTTGGACTGTATTATGGAGGGGTCTGCAAGCACACATATCTGGTAGTGGGAAAAGAAAGGGGAACTGCTATGGCGACTTCCCCTATATCTTACCTTACTTTGGGGAAAACTGAAAGTGACTTCTGTTGTGTAATGTACTATAGGGTGTCTTGGCTTTTCCTTCCCTGCATTATGTTAAATGCTTGTTGACCAGTGGCAGCATTTTTTTTTTTTTTTTTTTTTAAAACTTTGTATTGACCTCTTTCCACTTGCCACAGATGGTGACTAACATACCGAACAAAAGAGAGTTTGTTCTCTTATTTTACATGATCTTAACGTAAAACTTGCAATCCTTTTGTAACCCAGAGGTCCATACAGAGGTTCAGGGTCTGGAACAGAGATGGAGTCCCAGCAAAAGATTGTGTTTATTCAGGTATAGGGGTGAACACAGTGTCATCTACAGGAAAACATTACTGATTTTGAGACAGCTACTTACAAGGAATTATATTCCTGATCAATTTTTAAGTGGAAGGGAATATATTTTCTGTGGCATAGGTGCTTTTATGCTTCGGTAGACACCATCAGTCTGTGATAAAGCTTCAGGGAATCTCCTGTGAGTTGAGGTTTCCTGGAATGCAATTTGTCAAGATGTGTGTTATCCTAAATTTTATAACTATTTTAGTAATTTGGATGGTGCAATGGTTAACTGAGATGCACAAACCAACAGAAAAGAAGAAAAATTGCTGGCATTCTTCTGTCTCATTGGGGAAGAGAAAGGTGGTGGTTGCCCGTTATCCACCTATCAGTAGCATGAGTTGTTGGTGGTTGTATTTCTCTGAATACTCCCCCGGATTTGGACAATACGTGGCTCAGGAACTACACGAAACAGAGGGAGTGTTTTTGTATTTAATTGATTTTCTTGCATAGATTTGTCCAGCTGAATGTAAAAAAACAACAACAACAAAACAAAAAAACCCACCCCCCAAAAAATGAAACAAAAAATCAAACCAATCACCCCCCCCAAACCCAAACAAAACCAAACCAAACAAACAAAAAAACCCCAAACAACAAACACATGTGTGAGTATGTAAGTAGTTACAGTGTTTAGTGGCATCAAGTTTAACTATATTACGCTGTGTGAAGAGCCCTATTTCGGTTTGTTCTGACTAGTCTGACCCTGGTAGCCTCATCTGATGTCTCTAACTCTTATTTTTAAAAAGGCAGTGAATGGTTGTTCCACTTGCTTTTTCACAGTACAGGGGATTATTATGAACTTCTGTCACATTACTCTTCAATCTTATTTTTGCCAGGATGAAAACAATTAATTTAGTTGTTTCTTTTGTGGAAACAAATTCTGATAATTGTTGTTGCATTCACTTTATCTCTTACTAATTCTGCTGTTCCCTTTGGACTGTTGTGCTTCCCTTGTACTCACATTTCAAAATGAAAAGGTAGGTTTATTTTATACTGAGCTGATGTCTTCATAGGATTATTTACTCTACCCTTAAGATGCTGGCTTGCTTTTCTTCTGTTACTGCATCTTACAGAATTATACCATGAATTAATTTCACTGCCACTGTAAATAAGAACTGCTACTCTCATCGTTTGCCTGTGGGCATAGACCCTTCCTGTGAGCTGCTCTTACTTGCTAGTATGCTAGGAAACTAAGCTGAAGAAATAGAGAAGTAATTCTCGGCAATATCTGACAGTGATTCACGGAGGGGAGTGGTGGAAACCCAAGATGTCAGAAGGGAGGGAGCAAGTCCTTTTGATTGTAAACTGGGCCAGTCTAATGGCTCACGCACATAAAACTGCAGCCATGATTATCTTTTGGATGTCTCTTAGGAGTAAGTTGGGGACTTTCAGTGGTCTGTAGGAAGCAGGTTTAAACTGTATCAAAGGAGGCAGTTACAAGGGTGAAATGATATTACACAGACCAAAAATTATGTTTATTTTACTCCTTTCTTTTAGGTTGGAAATTATTCTGACCTCAGTTTTGCTGCTGTATTTCAGAGTACATGAAAGGAAAAGTTGTTTTAGACAGAGTGGGGTAACTGGCAGTTCAGAAACTTTCCCCAACCAAGAGATCGTAGGCCTGTGGCACTTCTGCAAATGGCTCTGCAACTGATGACTTTGAACAAGGCTGCTCTGAGCGGTCAGTGACAGGTGGTTGAATCAGGTGGGTGTCTGATAGTTAGGATGGATTTGCCATGAGTGCATCATATCTTTTTAAAAGAACAACAATAATAAATGTAATTAAGCAAGAAGCAAGCTAAGTTCAATGTTAGAATTATAATGATTGGTTTTCTCAAAATAACTAATGGATTGCATTAAGAAATGTCCTGAGGTACTTCAAAGGTTTCTCATTATAAACTCCTTTTGTGTGTGAAATAGAAGCAAAAAGGCCAAGATTGCAAGAATTTTAGGTTTCAGAGGCTGTTTACCCTGAGAGCTTAATGTAGGAGTTTTTCCCCTTGGAGCTGGGGAACTTTTTGCCAAGCTGAAGAAGTGTGTTTGAACAGCCAAATCTGCTGCAACTTTAATATTCAGTAGCTCTTGGATTTGAGAGGTATGTAGTGACTGCAGAAAGCTGCGATTAAATCATAGGAGTATATAAATGTATGTGTTTATTCCTCACAGTTTCTATTAATAGTCAGCTGTCAACAATTCATTATAGGGAATAGGCTAAAGCTATCCAGGAAAGAAAGAACCTTAGGACACAATGATTATCCTCTTTCTTTTTCTTTTTTTTATTTACTCATATTTTTAGAGACAGAATAACGTATTTTGGCAGAGTGATTCTGCATGCCCAGTCATGTTATATGGTGTCTGTCTTCTTCCTGCTGAAGGATCCATACAAATAAATTATATAAATGTCTTCAGTACAAAATTTATTCCCCTGAAAGGAAAAATAGACACGCTTTCTGGTGTGGAAGGGGCCTAACTGAAGGCACTTTGAACTACCTTTATAAAAAGGATATAATCTGTTGAATGGCCTTAGAGAATTTTTTTTCCCCTGTAGATGACCTTATAGACTGAGAATAACTAATACAGTAAGAACTAGCACATTGCACATTATACTCTGCAGGGACATGGACATGTCTTTAATTTCTGTAAGTAAATGCTTTGAACTGGACAAATATGAACAATCTGACTGATATTAAGAACAGAGTCCTAAGAGACTGACAAGAAGAAGCAAATGCTGAAAGGGAGAAATATGTTGGCTAGAGAATAGGGTAAGATGAGCATGTTATGCCTGAGCTTTTCTTAAAAAGAAACTGGTTGTCTGGGATGGCACTGATGGCTGGTAGCTTCTGAGAAAATTTAAGTGTGTTTTACATTTAAAACATTTATGTTGGAAATTTCTTGACTATTCCAAATGGGAATAGGTAGTTCTGAGATTTGTAGGTGATGTATTACGTGTTAAAGAGCTTGCTAATTCCTGGTAATTTATTATGAATAATTAGTATTGGCCTAAAAGCTGACGTAGATTTGTTTATTATTTCTCTGCTTCAGTGTAAATAGTGTTTGCTCACCAAAAGCTGTCGCTGGTGTTAACTAACCCTATATAAAGCCTTTTAGCAGTGTCAATTTATTGTGTCCTCTGTGTATTTATAGTGCCAGTAGCTTTCTGTTGTTCATTGAACGCATTTGGTAGAGGAACATAAAACAATCTCTTATAAGGAGTTTAATAATCTAATGGAAATTCATTGTGTTTAAATAAATTTCAACCTGCAGTTCTTTCTGTTATAAGGCTGGTTGTGGGGAGTTAGTACCTGCCTGTAATCTCAATAATTTTTGCAAAGTTTTGTGAAGAAATTGAAGATGGGAGGAGTAGTAGATGATAAAACTGAGAGGAAAAGGTTTGGATTTTAGGTGGCCACCTGGATAGGCTGGCCCCTTAGCTCTGTTTTAAGAACAAAATGTGACATTATACTGAGTCTAAATGTTGAAGAGGCGAGTCAGTAAGCATTACACTTCCATACTAATTTGACACCTGAAGCAAGTCTTTATATTAAGTTTGCTTTGAGGTTGGTGGAAAACATTTTAACACTCAGCACACTTGATTTCTTCTTTTTTTTCAACTGGGGATAGCCTGGGAATCGTTAAGTGCCAAATGCTTTCATCAAACCCATAAACAAAAGGGGATTCTATAGTAAATCCATTTACTCTCAGGAGATTTCAACAAAACACATTTTCACTTATTCAAAGTGGAGGAATAAATCTGTAGCTCTTTTTAAAGAAACTTACTTCATGGCCCTAGGAGACAGACACAGTACTGGATTTAAAACAAAAGCATCCTCACCAGGCTCAGTAAATTGTGGTAATGTTTTACAGGTCTGTAATACATCTGCATGTGAGAGCTATTCAGTTACTGCCCAACCTAGCAACATAGATGGCCTGTGAGGGGAAAAATATGTGCTGTAGGGATGCTGATTTTTGATTAAATAAATGCTGAGGGATCAGCCTCTTGACTGAAAGGAAAAGCTATGCTTTGATAGCTGTGCTCGTGAGTTAGAAAATTACTTCTACAGCAATGGAAAGCTTAAACAAACAACCTGCTGTTTTACCTGTATTTAATCATGCTGTATTTTTCCTGAGTTGTCTTTCTTGTCGCAGATCATCTTTATACATAAACACACTGGTAATTAACCTTGCCTGACTTATTTAACAATGACACAGTTGCTGCCACAGTAGAGGCTTCTAGCTCAAACACACGGCTGATGTTACTGAATAAATACAGTGAAGAGAAGCTGGCTATTTCTGGAGGTTGGCTCCTGCACCACATAATAACCCTGGATGACAGCCAGCAGGGAATATATCTGTATGTATCCATCTGTTTTCTTATGTCTTGGATATATGGACTCTCATATGGCTTTTGGTGGCAGACACTACTTCTTCATGTATTTCTACCAAACGTTGGGGTGTCAGAAGCTAATTAATTGCTAGTTTATTTAGCACAGAATATGGAAATATCTGCTCATGTGCGTTTTCTGAAAAGACCAAGCTACAGCATCTATCAGAGCTCAGTTTTAGGGTTTTTAGTCAGTCAGGTAACTTATGGACCAGCATGGCACTCGTTAGGCTGTTCACAAGCATCCGTCTCACCACAGTGAGAGGGAGCAATCAAAATACTCCACAGAAACATACTTAATTAAATCCATACTGCTATAGTCATTTGACCGGTGATGAGTGGATCTGTGGTGCAGAATGTTACAGCAGTACAAGCAAGTCTTTCATGGGGTGATCGGTGTTCCTCCTCATCAGTGATAGTGTTCGCTATTGGAAATGAAAACGTTCTTGTCATTCTGATGAGATATACGTACGATATAACGTACTCGGAAATGGTACCAAAAAAACAATATGTGCACTGTCTGGATTTCTTTCCTCTCTGTTGTTTGTAAGTTAGATGAAAATAAAGACCTTCCAGTATTTTAAATTTCATATATTTTTATGAAAAGTTATTTTGTAGAGAATCACTAGAAACCAAAATTATTATCATTTAAAGTCTGTATTACTTGCAGAAAACATACTCTTTTTCTGAAGGAAAATTGGTTTTTTTTCAGATTGTTTAAAAGAGAGAGTTTGAATTGATAATATGCATAGTATATAAAAAATAGGAATTAACTGCAAAGTTAGCAGTGTAATCTTCATATATAAAATTACTTTTAAACATATAGTACGTATGACCAAATAAAATTAGTGGTGAGAATTTCTGGTTGGTTTTGTTTGTTTTTGTTTTTTCCCCCTGAAGCTATGGTTTCCAGATGTGTGGGATCAACAATAGTCTTGCTAGGTTTGATGATGTGTTGTGGCTGAAGGCTTGAGGCTTTAAAGATGCATGTTGTGTGCAGCAAACAGAACAGCAAGAAACTTCCTAAGAATGGCTAAAAACATTAATGCTTAGAGCTCAAAATCAAATGTACAAGGGTTTCTGAGAATGGCAAAGGAATTGTTATATTTATTGTAAGGAATATTTGAAGCTGGCAACTTGATAGGAGAAGATAATATATAAAACTTCTATTGCTTCAAAATGTGTTAAACTGAGTTCATTTACAGTATGTAGGCTGAACTAAGAGGACAGAGACAGGATCCTTTTTTAGTGGATATTGCTTTATTGAAATTCATGGTTTCTATTATTTGCTGATATTCTGCACTTTATATGTAAATGACTTTACAGTTTCACCTGCCAATAAAAATCGTATGGTTGCAAAAAACAAAACAAAAAATTCCCCAACATGATAATATTTGGAAGATTTAGCAAGTTGTGTAGACATGTCATGCTAGGCTTGTAATTCAGCTAGCTCTACAGAAAATGTTGTAGACATTTTTGGTATAATAATATTATTCACTTGAAGGTGTGTTTAGACTTTGTTGGTAGACAGATTCTGATAAAACAGCCCAGTGCAGTGACTTTAAGAATGAGAATAGGCACTATATTTAGGGTCAGTTCTTGCCCAGAAACTATTAATGTGGCTTCCTCACAGAAGTCACAGGCACAGCACAAGAACAGTCTTTCAATAAGAAATTGCTCTGAGTCCACAGCCAGGAGCTAGGGAGGTTTGATGAGAATGGAAATAAGAAAGAACTGAAACAGATGAATTGCTTGTGTCAGCACTAGACTGGAGAAAAAAAAAAAAAAAGCTTCCACACTTGGCTTCAAATTAAAATTCAATTTCTTCAAAATAGTAGTAATGAATTATTGAGTAAATGGTTTAATTCTTTCTTATGCAACAAAAACATTTTGGTGTTGACAGTGTCTTTGAGGCTTGAAAGGAAAAAGCATGACAATTCCAGCAGTGATAAATAACAAGTCAGAAGATAAATTTTCTAGTCACATCTACAGAGTATTTTCACATATATATTTGGTTAAGAACTATTAATAAGGGAGGTAGAGTTCCTCTCCTCATCCTGTGTAATGATGCTGTTTCTTCTCATACAGAAACAGTAGATAAGCAGTGCTCAGAACATCCTCGGTACTACTTTGTTTATTGCAGGTAAGCTTCTAAATGTGCTTAGGTTTTTGTGCTCATCCACCTGTACAAAATAAAACTAATGCTTATCTCCTTGAAATAATAGGTATAGGGCTAATATAGCAGGTAATTCCCAATCCCTAAGAGTTTGCCTACCCCTTTCTAAGGAAGTTCTGCATTCATCCCCACTGAAAATCAGTCCAAGTTGTCTACGTAATTTCATCATGCTGTCTTGAAAAACTCAGACTGTGGTGAATTGAATCTTCTGTCTCTTCCTCACAGTTACTGAATGATAATTGCACTTACTTCTGGCTTTTGGGCTATTCAGTTGATGTCACTGAAGTCTTGAAGTCATGAGCCTTGGCTTGGTTGTGTACAAAGAACAGTTGGGGCCTGGGCTGTGAAACTTTAGGTATATACACACGCCAAGGAAAGCAGGCTGTTATTACCATGTGGGGAAGGGGTAGCTGGAGTCTCTTCAGTTTCACAAGCCAAATTCATGGCCAAATCGTGTGAAATACAGCTAATTTGCACAATGACAACTTCCTAAACATTTATCCCCTATTTCCCCCTCCTCCCTCCCAAAATGAGGCAGGTTCTGATGGAGTGATTTGTAAATCTTGTGGGGAGAAGAGGACTTGGAAAACCAGATACCTCAGAGCATTAAGGGTAGACCAAATGGTGTCCTATTTAGATTCAAATTTGCTGTTACATTTTTAAGTCTATATGCCAGCTATGTAAGAGGGAGGACATATGTAACAAACGTTCATCTATTTTTGCCTATACGTTTGTTCCCATATTCAATTTTGGATACCTTGCTGACTTGGCCTAGTTGAGGTACTTAGACCATCTTAAAAATTTATATATACTACTGCTTTCTCTCATACTTTTCCTGCCATAGGAAACATCTTAGGCTTTCTATGCTGTTGTCTATACCAATTGGTTTTATTTAGCCTAAAGTTTATGACTGTTGCTTTGAAGAAAATAAAATCACAGGTGAATTGGTTGTAAAATATCTGAGGTGAGAGGATATGGCAATAACTGCAGAAATTTAGGTTTCTTCAAATTCAGTGAGACTATGCAGAATGTAAAAAAGGAAGTATCCGTACGGAGTTGGGGCTCAACTGGAGTAGATGCTCAAAACTAGTGGGAAGACTGCTCAAAATAAGGCTACTGGGAAGCTAACTTGACTCCACTAGAAAATACTCTGCTCTGAATGATGCTGGTAAAAATAAGCCTGAACTGAATTCACCACCAGAGTTACAAAACCTTCCAGCAGATCGAAAGATCATCATTGTGCTGCAGCATAATGTGCAGAGAGGTAATGAAGATCCAAACTCTGCTGATGTGAATAAAATTCCAGGCACTGTGGTCAGATGTTCAGTTCAGGCTTTTAAGTACTGCTACAAAGCGTTCATACATGATCAATCAGGATATAGCTTTAGTAAAATGTAATGTGACTAAGGCACCTGAATTTGCAGTCCTCCCTCGTCTAGCTTGAAATGTAGCTATAATAGCAAATAAATATTTTCCTATTTTTTTTTTTTTTTTTTAGGATTTGCCTGACTCCATTTGCCAAGGAAGTCCCATTTGTTATGGAATGGTGAACACACTTTTTATTTTATTCCTCCAGAAGATAATTATTGGTATGGCTTTACCGACATTCACATGTAGACCTTTGTTTTTATAGGGAGTCCCTCTGAACTTGGTGATAAACAATGGAGAATATATATCAGATACCAACCATAGGTTAGTCTTTGCCATGTGCTAGCAACTTTCATTGTCTCAAACCAGCTCATGTTTTTTTCCCTGCAACATTTTAAAACATAACTTGACTTTAAATGTACTTTTTTCTCTTAGACAGATATTGTTTCATTCTTACTACAGTAGGTGATCAATTAAAAGTCTTTGTAAGCTTCTTGCCATAGAAAAATAAAGAAAAAATCTGTAACAAAATGCAAGATCAGTGTTGTGACTGGCAGTTTTATTAATAAGATGATATGAGAGCAATCTTGGAATTCAGAGCAATAGACTGCTAGGGCTCCTGCTCCCTGTGGACAAGAAAGACATATAAATCTTGAAAATTAAATTCTTTACGTTCTTGGGACTAAGTTGAAAACAGCAGTTTGTATTCAGGCCCGTTTGGGCTTTTACTGATTAAAGAAGTGTTGCAGACAGTATCATGTGAATAGATAAACTAGTAAGCTTTTCTCAGTCTTATATATGCTACTGCCACCAGTCTCCCATAATAACTTTATCAATATGACTCGCTAACAACAATCAAATCAGCTGTGTGCAGCAATAAATAAATATTTCATAACCACCCACAGAAATAGATACTGTAAGCTCTTTGAATATGATGAATGTGGGCATGCTGCATCTTTGTACAGTTGTGTTCTCTTAGTGTAACATAAAATATACCTATAAATGCTGGTGGTAATACAAATAACTATAATCAGTTCTAATAATCATCTTACATTGCTCAATGTTTCTTCATGTTGAACTGCATTATTGTAAACTTGAACTGCTTCACCAGTAATTTTCTATTATTTTATAAAAGGAGTGCAATCAGAAACAAATGGTATTACTTCAAAGTTGATTTTATTGTTTCACAAATAAAGGAGAGTGCCCAGCACTTAAAAACAGAACTGAGGAAGAGCTACATATCATGGTCATCACAGTGTCACTAGATGGCTAGTACTGGTTTTGAATGTGTCAACAGTAGCATTACTACTGGATTTCTTTGGTACAGAACAGAAAGTCTTGTTCAACTAGAACTCTGCAGCAGGACTCTGCCCTGTGTATGACCACTCTGCCTGGTGGTAAAGTGGCTAATGCCTTCATAGTCCATTCGTAGGTAGAATAAACACTGTGAGTAATCAGCAGAAATAGCCTATGGAAGAAGGAAAATATGGTAACTTTCTTTCCCAACCAGGAGGACAGAAGTTTATGATGTAATAAGGTATGATTTATACCTTACTTAAACATTATCTTTGATATTTGAATCCCTTTTCCTACTTCGCTACTTCCTGCCTTCACATTTAGCCTTCAGGTTCCTCATCTTTTGAGTTTGTTTCTTTTGGGTGGACACCACCTTGGGATAACAGCATTATTCTTGATTTTAAAAAAACAATTGACCAACCAAATCTGTATCTGTTGCCTCAAGTTAAGTAAATTTCCTATTCAAAGTGTTAGAGTATGCATCTGCTGCTGCCACTATTACTATTGTTACCCTTGCTGTCATGGTTTAAGGTGAGACACTGTCCTCCACCCACTTAATTATTGAGGTAATTATTACTTAGATGAATAGTCCATTACTTAAGCAAATAAATTTGAATTGGGACCCTGTAGACTTCTGGCCTTGTACATTGCCTCATTGTCCAAATAATATACATGCATTGATCTTTTGAAAACTGAAGATGGCTATGTGGTATGTTTCTTTGTGGGCTGTTCGAGCACAGTTCATTGGCACCGAGTTCATATTTGTTAAAACTTTTGAACATGTTTACAACATTAGGTGCCTGTAATTCCATATAAGCTTGCACACTTTGAATACCTAGTTGGAATTGGGTAAGACCCAAGTCTTGCTTAAAAAGCTTGTTTGATTAGTTTTTGCAAATAATCTTAAGTGTGTATTTGTCCTTAAAGCCTGCTCTTTAGACAAAGATTCCTTATAGCTTAGTCATTCATGATGGAAAGAAAAGATCAAAAGACTGCAAAGGAGAAAGTGCTTGACTTTGTGGTCAAAGTGTTGGACTAAGTCTCGGAAAACCTGGAGTCTTGGCTGGGCCACAGACTTCCTGTATGGACCTTGTATCTTGGTTTCTTCTTCTGTGAAAGGGAGGTAAGAATATTGCCCAGTCACAAGAACTAGGGGGAAATATTTTTGATTGTAAGGAAATAGTGGTTTTAATGGTAAGGAAAAAGGACTCTGTGGTAAATAACTGAACATGAAAGTGAACACAACTAAAGTTTGAAATTAGTAGTTTAATAAAGCCTTTGTCCAACTCTCATGTATTTTTACTTGGCCTGTTACTGTGGCATGTAAAAATAAAGGCAATGACCCTAATTTGAGTTTTGTATTAACTGTATGGATTAAAAGGAGGAAAAAAGACAACTGTTTTGCATCCCCAGTTAATGCTATTAATGAGTTTGCAACAGACCTGCAAGTCTTTGTACTTTAATCACAGTTAGGGTACTTGCTCATGAAAGTTTTTTACCTGGCAACTCTGTTCTTTTCTTTCTCTTCCTGGCTGATATTCCTGAATCAGGGCTAAAAATAAATCTTTTTTTTTCCCCCCCCCCCCCCTCTTTTTTTCATTTTCCCTTCTGTTCTAACAGGCATCCTTTTACTTTCAAAGCTCAGTGCCTTGGACTAGCCCTCGTTGCACTTCATACTTGTAGAAATATAAATGGTCTTAAGCAATGTGAAATCACTGCTACAGTATCTAGAACATGACAGCAATTTGGAGAGGACAATTTCAGAGTATCAGGGAAATAAAGACACAAGTACCTCACAAACAAGGAATGGGTCTATTCTGGTTCAGATCTGTTTTGGGGGCATTTTGTTCAAGTGGGAGAATGTGATAATGTAATAATAGTAGCATGATGAGCATAACTGTTGCTGGTGGTAGCTCATTTTCTTCTTAGAGGTCAAATAAAGTCAGAACTGAATGGTATTTTTATGTAATGGTCTAGAATTATTTTAAAATTAGAGGAAAAGCAGTGGACTGTTATACTACCGTAAATCCAGAGATTCCAGATGTGAATTGGCATAACAAGATAGCTTTGAGAAACAGTCACTAAAAGCACAGTGAAGCTGAAGTCTAGAGAGGAAGAGTGAGCTTTCTGGGATGGCTCAGGCCCTTGTTGAGAGTCCAAGGGTGCAGACATACTGCAGTCAGGAAACTAACATTAGCTCAGACAGGATGCATGAGTCAAGGATATTGAAAGGAGATGAGAAACGTGGTATTCGGGCATCTGCCACTCGCCAATTGCTGGGCACTATTTGTGGTTCATGCCGCTGATCGGAATTACTGGAAAAGAAACAAACATAGTTTAAATTGGGTTAACAGCTAACATCCGTCATGTGACTTACTGAAAGAGGGAACTGTTTAGCTGCGAGGACATGACCGGAGGGGACAGTAAGGGAAAAGCTCATGGTAGTGCGTTTCCCTTTTCTTCCACCACCCCCAGGCCCCCTGAATCTGTTCATCTCGGCTGATAAGGTTTACCAGCCTGAAATACTGAGTATAACCTGACAAGCAAAGCATGTGTGGTCCAAAAGCTGCAGCCTACATTTTGCTATTTTCTTCAGTTGTCTTCTGAATTAACACCCAGAATCTGTAGGTATTCAAAACAGACATCGTAATGTGGCCCGCTTATATGGTTTCATTTAGGCTGGATTCAAGACAAAAGATCCTAGTGACCTTGCTCAGATCTAGTAACAGTAATTCCACTTTCAGACCATGCTTTGCTTTAGTTAACAACACTTACAGGTATTTGTGGATGGATGTAGTCAAACAGTTCAGCGGTACAGAGCAGAAATTTTTTCATTTAACATATGCTGACTACTGTGCATTTGGTGTGAGCTTTAGACTGAAGTTATATTAGTAGCTGGAGACAACTACTTAGACATGAATCCATTCTGAGCAGTCGGTTCAGATAAACACACGATATGTCTTGTTCTCACTACTTTCCTGACCCGCAAATCTTTGTCTGAAATCTAGTACCAACTCTGGCGTATATTTTAATTGACTTTTTGAAATAATTTGATGGTCTGTATTCAAATACCTTCGTTTCCCTGTATTTCTGGGATCTGTCAGACAAGAAATTTGACTCTTCCTTTGTTATATTGTTTCTGTATCGAGAATAAATTCATTGAATTTTTGCTTCTGAGCTGTGTAAGCTGTTTTGGCATCTCTGGCATTTTCCAGGAGCAAGGAGTTTCAAACTTTGAGCAATTGTTTACTTCCATGACATTCTTAACCCCCTTAAATTCTCTTGGCTATGTTTGATAATTTTAGACAGTGATAAGCTGATCCTCTGAATACACTGCAGCTTGTCTCTTGTTATTGAAAAGACCTCTGCAGTGGTGGAATAAGTTTTTTCTTGTGACTGAAATTTATTCACTACAGAGAAGACAGATTTCAAAAGTTTCCAAAATAGCTTGGAAAAACAGTGAAGTAAAACTACAGTGTAAAACTGTCAGTTATTTTAAGACCTACTGCGTGCATCTGTCTAAAACCAGTCCCTGTGTTTGCTATCCAGAAATGCTCACTTCCTCGTTTATATTTTCTAAAACCTAAACCTATTTATAGTTTTGACTCTAAATTGTAGCATTTGCTCCTGCTTTACCTTTTTCTCCCTTACAATAGAGTAAATAAATGCACTGTTTGCATTTATTTGGCCAGCAAAGCTTGAGTCTGGAGGTTAGGAGTCATTGACTGGATGTACATGGAGACAATTTGAATCCATTTATATGTATTGTCTCAAATATATAGGCTCTCAGTTTCTTGGAGCACTTTTGGCCTATTGTTTATATAAAAAAGGCTTATCTGACCTTTGTGTTTACATAGTATAATGGATTTGCCTTTCAAACACTGATCAGTGATGGAGGTTATCTTTGATCTCACTAACTGTATCATTATTTTTATCTTGTGAATTAATTCATCAGTTTTATTGATAAACTCCTTGACTGGGAAGATCACATTAACGCAGTTCAGGGTTAAACACGTTTTAACTGTCCATGTCATTAAGCCAAGCAAAACCTCACAAATATTATTTAAAAAAAAAACCAAAACAAAACTGTGGAACTTTTAGCAGAATCACATTTATTATGTTTATTTTATCTCAAAAGCAAAACCAAATAGTCTGTTTGTTGCTTATTGCACGTCTCAAACTGAAGTATTTTCTTTGCCTTATAAGGCAGATTTTACTCAATAACTGTCTGACACTTTATTTAACTAGGTTGGTGCAGCCAAAGGGTATTGCCAAATTACAATTAGGACATCTACTGTCCAGAATATTTATTGTAGTGCAGCTCAGTTACGTGAAAAACAACTTTTAAATGATGTGACTGTGACTGTTTTATAGTGCTGTTTTACGCTCGGTAGTAGCAGTGTTTCTTTGAAGACTTCTAAGGTTTCCTTTTCATTCCTTCTAAAGCATTTTTTTTTAAAGTGCCCGAACACCCAACCCTTCAAATGAATAAACACAGAAAATGTGTAAAACATTATCCCCTACAGTTCCTTCAACAATTAGTAATTTGGGAGACACTTCAAGCTTCTGAAAGGCTTTCCATCTGATTTCTAGGTATAAACATTTGTTGCTATATGCTGTAATTAATTTGCTAAATTTCAATATGTTTCAGAAGGACCCAGTCTTTGGCTATGTCAGGGTGGTATCTGGTGCACGTGAGGCACGAAGGCAAAAGCAATGTATTCAGCTTAGCTGCTCATCCTTCCAGTCACTGAGAGGAGTTTTTTATGCTGTCTCCAACAGTGCAATGGGCTGTGTACACCAGCTGACAGTCAGTAGGCAGCAGCATTGGCTCTGTGTGCTTTTTTCGTTCTGGACATATTTCCACCCCCTATTTTAAGGAATCCTATCTAGCGACTGAATGGAAATCCTGTATTCTCTTAAATCCACATCTGACAGTTGGGTCATACTGACTTTTGTTTCAGAAGGTGAAAACACCCATAAGTAGGAGAGGAGAAGGTCTAAAAAGAGGGTGAAATTCAGGACTCCCTGCTCTTGCAGAAGAGTAAACTGATGTAATGCAATTCAGTAAGTGATTATAGATGTTAGATTAAAGCTTGGAGGCAAACGTCAATGGTATCCTCAAGAAAAAGCCACCTGCAGATGATAATAGACTGTCCTTGGTTGGGCCTGAGACCACCCTCTCAAATCTACAGCCTGAGTAGTGGTCCATAGGCCTGTGCTAGAATTTGGGCCTAAGACTTTTAGTTACTCGTCAAATGTGTTTTCTTTTGTATTATTAGTTTCTTTTTGCTCACCATTTGCATAGGGTACTTGTAAAAATTGTTTTATGTTATATCCGTGAGCGGCTGTACTTCAAAATTTACTTTTGAACTGATACTGCTCTAGAAGTCCTTGGGATAACGAGTGGGTTGGGATATTTTTTGTTTATTTGTTTCTTTTGGTTGGTTTGTTGGTTTTCCTCCAGAGCTAAGAAAAGGACATTGCTGCTGCTAGTGCTGTTATTATCACTATTTAGTATAGTATTCAACTCAAAATGTTTAAGGCTTATACATTTAATAAGGATCATTTAAAAAGAAAAATAAATTTGAGACATGTTTCAGTGGATCTGTTCAGGTGTTTGGAGGGACCACTCTGTATCAGCTATTTCAGCTGATCATTAATATTTGTTTTGTTATGGAGCCTTTCTGAGTTCTCCCCCAGCCTCTGACTTAGAAATGCAATATCTGTGTTTGCCTATTTTTGCTGTGAAAAGTCTGAAGCTAATGGTTCTGGCAGATGGACTAGGCAAAATACAAGAGTAAGTGCTTACAAAGGAAAAAAATAAGAACTGGATATTTGGATTCCAAAGTGCTACTGCAGTGATTAAAAAATAAAATACAAAACTCGAGCCCTTCATTTGATCTGAAACATGAATACAAGTTCATTTTGAGTTTACAAAGCCGAGAACACTGGCATCCTTCAAACCTCTTTGGAAAAGCAGCCAATTCAAACTTCCTGAGAGTGAAGTTTGAGGGAAGTGACTTAAGATATTAGAAAAGTGTTTTGAACTCCAAACAGAATAAGGTATTATGCTCAAAGATGATCCTTATGCTTAGCAAAGGAAACTACATAAATTGTGAAACATTTGGTGTATGGTTTGATTTATGCCACTGTTACAGCAATGTATGCAACTCTTCAAAATAATCTCATCGTGGGGAAAGTCTCGTTAAAAGAATTCTGCCCCCCCCCCCCCCGCGCGCAAATAAGGAAATTGGTAAGAGCTTTCAAACATTGTAATCAAACATTCATCCTTACAGACTCTGGAACAAAGTAAACTTGAAAGATTAACCTGACCAAACTAAATTTAAAAAGAAAAGAAAAAAAACATACAACCGTGTCCTTGGAACTTTACACAAAACTACATAAAGGCCCACTGTATAAAATATGCTCTACAGGGACATGTAAGTTATGCAAAGCCAAAGAGTAGGGCAGGCCTGAAAAGTGATTTTTACCTCAGACAAGCATCAAGTCAGCAGTCAGGGTGCCATCAATCAGGTGAAATTCCATGTCAGAAGTGGAGCTTTGGATTCTGTCAGTGTTTCTGGTACACTGTAGCCCCAAATGGTGGTCAGGCTCAGAAAACTCAAACAGTGTTATATAGTCTTTGCCATCTTACAAACATTACTGCATCACTCATGAATATTGCAATCAAGTCAAGTCTCCCCAAACAGCAAAAAAAGCTCGATTAAATTCTCTTCCCTTTTTCTAATCTTGCACTTCTCTCTCTCTCTCTTTTTTTTTTTTAAATGTAGTTTTTAAAGGCTTGTCTTAGATTTCCAGTGGCATAAATTATATGAGCAGTAGGTTGTAAACAGATATTCCGATCGTGGAGGTGCTGTTGTTGAGCTGTAGGTGATATGCTCAGCTGTAGGTGTGATATGTTACTATGTATTTCTGTATAAAGACGGACTGCCTGCACGTGATAAATCATTAAATGTTTCCCCAGTTTATGCTGAGTGAATGTATAGTTAAATCTCAGAAAAGTTTCAGTTTTCTTCTGAAAAGAATTAAGTGGCTACTATTTTATAACGTTTTACATGTTTTACAAAATAAATTATGGGAACAGACTTCTTGGTGTTTATTCCAAAACTAAAAATTGCTAAAAGCACTAGGCTTCATTTTGTCTTGTGCACCGGTGCATGTGCACAAATATATCAAGTATAGATAATGTCTGTAATGTTAGAAAGATATTTATTTCTGAATATAAATGAACCATGATTTATAGGGTTCATTAGCAAAAGCTGATGCGTGTTGCCACGCATTAATTTCTTCTTGAATGAAAGCTTTCAATCTGCCTCGAGTGTAGGGATGGTATACCAGCAAGCCCCCAAGTCTGGTAGTCTGGCTGCCCAGAAAAGAAAGCAGTGAAAGATGTAGAGAAAATAATAATTTCTGCTTTTGACTTCTTGAAGATCCTTCTGGTATCAGTTCTGTCTTATATCTGTTTCTTTTGCTTGCTGGTTCAGAAGGTGAATCTATATCCCTAGTAGTGTATTTGATATTTAAAGCTGCAAAAGACATTTTCTGAATTGCTTTTCATATCATGCGTCTAGCTATAAAAGCCTCTAAAAGTGATGGTTAGAAACAAACATCTAATAAATGATAGGTTCTGAATATTAATATTCCTATTATATGTACCATGAAAGTAGCTTTGTGCATTGGCTGTATCAAAAGATATACCAGTAAAATTATGTAAGGAAATTCAAATGCTTCTAGGTTGGTTGATGATTGTTTTTCAAATGTTATTTTCGGTAGTTAGGGGAGTTGCCTCTATTTTTACAGGTTTTTTAGACCCCACAAGATGTAGTGTTTTTTTCAGTAGATATAAGAGATGGTGGAAAACAAAATTGTCATGCGCTTCCTGTTATCCACAGGTAACAACAGACTTTCAGGTAGGAGCAGAGAGATACCGATTTCTCAGAAGACTAAATGGAAAAAAGGACTCTAGTACAGTGAACGAGAACTAAATTCTCTGCTAGAGTGGGGAACAAGATGTGAGCAGCAGGTTAAACGCAACCATTTCTTGCCTTCCACATTGTATTTCGTTCAGAATCAAATCTCTGCAACAGTTTTGATTTCTCATTTCACTAAATCTAGGAGATGAAACCTCAATTCTTGATTGTTTCTGCATTCAGAGCTGTTTACAAGGGTGATTTTTTTTAATTTTTTTTTTTTTTTTCCCCTACCACTTTGTTGCTTTTACCACCTTTGCTGGAAATGCAATGCCACTGCATGAACAGAAATCAGATAATAGTCTTTTGTACTCTGATATTTAATGGATGTGAAGGGAAGATTTACCATTGTTTTTATAACTCCCTCTACAAAAGTTCTTGAAACAAGAAAGCCCTTTCCAGCACCTCCTCTGTTGAAAGCAATGTGAGTATGTTCTGTTGCTTTTCAAGTAACAGAATTTACGAGGCTTTGAATGTGGTGAGACTTTATTGGAACAATATCAAAGGGTTCCGTGACTTTGTTTTCCATTCATGGTGTAAAGGCCCTTCATGGCTACGGAGCAAGGGACTGTAGCACTCCCATAGTGTATCAGTATATCAGTAATGCACTTCACTGGGTTCCCGGAATTACTTAATTGTGATCTGAAATTACAGTTTAACAGGGTTCAAAAATCTATTGTGAGAGTCTCATCAACATGCAGTAGATTAGATTGGCTTAGTTGTCTGTTGTTTGACTGATTTCTTAATAGGGAAGAAATTATACCAAAATCAAGACTTTTGCAAATTAGATGTTCATTGTGGCTGAAGCCACAAGTGAGTGCAGAAGCTCAACTGAGAGCCGACGAAGACTTTTAGAAACAGCAGAATAAAATCCAAATGGTTTTTCTAACTTGCCATTCTAGGTTTTAGAAAATGCATATGGCAATAGGTCTTGTGTGTATTGAACGCGATGCTTGTTCTTCCTCCTCTGCTTATACCGAGGGGCGCAATGTTTAAGACCTTCTGTAAGATGAGGTAGACGCAGCTTCACGTACTCTTCTCCCCAAGATCTTTCACATCAGTGAAACAGCTTAACATTTGTGCTGTTAGAGACTAAAACTTTTTCAGTATCTTTTTTTTATTCCGATCATTTTTTCAGTATGTCCTTTTTTTTTCCAGGTTTTTTTTCAGTGATGAGGGAAATGGATCTTGGGATTTGTATGTGCATGTGGTAATTATTAACCCAGTGCATTCTTAGTGCCTTGGGAGCAGTCAACTGGTCTGTTCTAGCCTATGCCTATACCTCCCAGAAAAGTATGACCTCCCATGGAACTAATTCAGCCTTTCAGAAAATTAACTGTGAATTCAAAGACTGCATAAGAATCCCATAATTCAAAATCATAAGGATCTGAGCAAAAGCTGGTTGCGTGGGTGAGGTATGAGGCTTCATTTGATGTGTTTCCATCTCCCCTGCCCAGATATGGTCTGGCACTAAGTGCGCTTTCTGTGCCACACTTCAGTCTCTCTTTCCAGCCTGAAAGTCACTGTTACTTGCCTGCTCACACCTGCCTGGCCAGTGGCTGCTGTATAAGAGGAAGCTCCTAAGGTTGTTGGTAGCAAATCTTGCCTTCTTTTCTGCCAGCAAGGAGGACTGGGAAGGAAGACACTAAACTGACATCCTTCTTCGGGTGTTGTAGCTTTAGTCAGGTCTACAACAAGGACGTAACAGTTGCGTACTGGTCACCAAATGCAGTTTGTAATTTCAGTTTGGGCACTCAGGCTTCTGTCACCAAAATCTTTCCTATTGTATGCTGTGAAGTAAAAGTTCAGGGTTTGCATTTGTAGCCCAAAATAACAAATGAGATAGGAAATGGCAAAGGAAAGAACAACAGGAAAAAGAGAACACTGTTTTTGTTAAAAGCTAATGTATTTGAATGCAATCTTGCACTATGAGAATAAAAATGAAACGTTTCTAATCCTGTCTGACACATGTTCTAATAGTGGGAAGGTATTTTTCTGTCTAAGAAGGTGAGAGGGGAGACAGAAATGAGTAACACTTGTAAAAAGTATATCAGTAAGTAGGTGCATTTTTTTTTTTAATCTATCTGCTACCATGTGAATCAGTTCTGTGTATGTGTATTCTAATGAGAGAAGCATTATCCATATATATCTCAATATTAGAAAACTATGGTGAAATTATGTTCTCTTCTACATCACGTCTTAACGTTATTTTGTGGTGGGTTGCTAAAAGGTAAATTAAAAACAATTGTAAATATAGCATATGACTAACTTACTATGTTATTGATTTCTGAGAGTTTATAGACATTTTTACTATATTTGCACACTCACTCAGGGAGGTCATTCTTTTCCCGTAGTCTGTTTTCCTATGTGTGTGATCTCTCGGTCTTCACTTGTCATGGGGCATAGGAGGTTCTTAGAAAGAGCAGCCCTTTCTCATTGTGTGGCTTTCTGACTGGACTTAGAAGGAACAGTGACTCTTTTCAGCCACTTGTAATAAAGTTTGGGGTGGAGGAAGCTACAGATGAGAACACCTTGCAAGTTAGCTGTCCGAAGATGCACATTTTATGTGATATGCTGTGGTATGGCAGATGTTCAATAATACTACTGCTTCATTTTTTCTTCCATATAAATGCTGTTTTTAACAACCCAATACTTCAAAAATGAAATCATCACCATTTACTCTGTAGCACTACAACAAAAGAAGCCACAGGTCACCAGAGCAACAGTTATTTGAATGGCTAGAGGCTTTAGAGCAAGGTCTGAGGTCTTCAGCTGAGGGAAACATTCCCCATCAGTTTCCAGAAGAAAACTTTGTGTTTTACATGTAGATTAAAGCTTCGGTACAACCTTTCATTTCAGTCTCTCTGCCATTTTTACCGTCAGTTGAAATAGCAATGATGACATTTAATTTTTTATACTGTACAATAGAAGACATCTAAGCAGGTGCCGTACTACACAGTAACAGATGGTCTTCTCAGGAATGTGTTCTCCATGCTTGCAAAGAACATAATGAAAATAATTCTGTTGAGAATGACAGAGTAGTAATGTCACTGGCAATGTTTTGATGGAGAAACCTTCCTGTATTAATTTATTTATTTATTCTTTTGCTGTTATTCTGCATGCAAAGGAAAAAAGATTTGATTTGAAAAAAGATCTAGTGTTGAAAGCAGTAAGTAAGTAGAATACATTTCCCGTCAAAGGAAACATTTATTTAGTGGTTTCCATGGGGTTGAGTTTTTGTTTAGTCTAATATTCTCCTTGTGTAATGTGTATAGTCAAAATGATCTTTTCTAACTCTTGTTTATATTTGCTCTTTGACTGTAGAGCACCTAGTGTTGAGAAAGGTGCACCAGAACAGATTTCTACATTTTTTTCATAGTCCCATAACAGAGAGGTGTTCCACTTAACCTGTTGAAAGCCACAAAACCTCTCAAAGGGAAAAGTGTCCCACTTACCACAGACAGTGTGTACACAACTACTGGCTGTGACTTCCCCTACCCTGCTTTCTTTTCTAACTATATTAGTTTTCTTGGCTTGGCCTTCCCTTATGTTATGAGCTTCGTTACAGAGGGAGATGTTTTAAGAAATAAACCCTCCCGAATAACATCACTTCCCAACAACCCTAGTAAGGCTGAGTGGGAAAGGACAATGAAGTGCCAACACAAATATCATTTGAAAGGATGGGACTCACAAAGGACTGAAACACCAGTCTGTAGCAAGACTTATAAACCAAATTTTTTATGCAATCATTTCTTTTGGTACTTCATTTTAAGTACTATTCCTAAAGGGTCAGCTTCCTCTACCTTTAGTCCCATTTGAATAACCTGGGCTTTGTATTTCAGTATCAGTGTGGATATTTTTTTTTAAAAAAAGAAGCAACTATTATTAGTTATAATAATTACCCACTTGCAACTGCTTCTGTTTTATTCTTTCAATGAATAAAGTAAGGCTGGAGCTTTTTCAGTTCTCCCACTTCAGAGAGTGGATGAGCAAAGCTCATTTTAGTGGCAAGCCAAAGAAAAGAGTAGACCCCAAGTTGATGTTATAGCACATATGGCCAGAGCATTCAACAGTAAACACACACAAATGTATAGCCCCAGGTAAGGTGTAAGTGGGAGCTAAGCTATTATGGATCCTAGTCTGGGCTCCTCCTGTTAAGTTGATATTGGATAAAATATTCTCCCAAATGAGTGATTATGTTGCTCACAAAGTTGTTCATCCCCCCCCTTTTTCCTTGTTTGTCCCATCCTTTTTGAAGAGAAGTATACGTAAGCCAAAGCCTGTAATTTGCCTGTGTTTCAGTGTGTGAAATAGTATTTATAGGTTCTGCTGACTAAGTTGGCTTTGTTTATTTAAAAAAAAAAAAAAGGGGGGGTAACATTATGCATGTAGCATTGCCCAGAGTTGTGTGTATATGTAACCAAAAACCATAATTAAATGATGAAGGAAATGCTGCATGCAGTGTTAGTTGATGCATGGTAGTTATTATGCAAAGTCTACAGTACATATTTCTGCAGGTTCTTTTCTTAGAGGCTCGTAACACTGGGTCAGTTAAATTTTTGTTTTTTAAAGTAATTTTCTACTTAATTTTGCAGTTCCACTGCTTTTTTTTATACCAAAAATGTTTTAAGCTTCTCAGCTGCATACAGGAGCTTTCCATTAACAAAATGTGTTATAATAACCAATGTAAATGCCTTTATCCTGATTCTTCTTTTTTCTACAGCTAATGATTCTAAGCCATAATACTCAGATGCTTAATAAAATGAACTCGAGTATGTGAATGAATGCAGTTTCCTAAAATATTGCTTGAGTAAGAAATGCATTTAATGGTTTGCTCTGACTAGGAAAAAGATGAGAGGATTTATGATGTTTAAACTTGAAAATGAGACTTGATTTTCATATTGTACTAGTAGAATGCTGATGCTTCAATCATAGTGAAGGAAACAAATCTGAGAAATCATTTAAGTGGATGCTGATGTGCAACTTATTGTGTCTGCAGGCTGCAGAACAAAGTTACATACACAAAGGGATTTAGATGTATCAGTACATACATTCAGGGCCTGAAATTATACTTGGCTACTTTCTAGTGTCAGAGGGCCCAGGTTCCTGCCTGTGTCTATCACCAACCTGCTCAGCTGCCCTCCACCACTCACCTGCAAAGAGGCGTGTATTTCTCAGGCCAAATCCATGTGGCCTCAGTGGCTTGAGACTAGTTGATGGGTCCTGTTTTGTTTCCAGTGGATACCATAGCTCCGTGTGACTTAAACTTTTCAGTAATTACTTGCGTGCAGGTGTGTTTTTATGTAAGACTGTTAATGAAGCTGACAAGAGGGAGGTAGCTCAGGCATCTTTGGAGCGGGAAGCAGAGGAGCCCCTATTCCCAAGTTAGGGGACCTGATAGCTGTATTCAATGAAAATGATTTGGGGGACAGGATTTCTAAAAGGATTAAGGATTATACTTTCCAGTGACTGTGAAATATCCAGACTCTCCAGGCATTGTAGTTATCCAGCTTTTCAATCCAAAAATCCTGCCCCTTTCTGGTCTTCTGAAAGCTTAGACAGTGGCAGCCGGCTCATAAAATTGGTGCTAAACTGAGTTCCTGTTGTGGATAAGGCTTTAACAGCATCTCTAGTCTGTCTTTGTTTACTGTTGTTCAAATCCTGTGTAAAATAGCTCCAGCTGTTGAAGTGCACTTCTGCAGAAAGACTTACAGGAGACTTACCTTCATCTTGCCTTTTACTACAGTTACCATATTGTTCAATACCATAGGCTCATTGAGAGGGCTTTAAACTAGGTTTGAAGGGGGAAGGGGATAAAACCAGGCTCACTAGAGGTGAGCCTAGGGGTGGAATGCCGATGCTGGGGGTGAAATTGATAGCCCAGCTCAAGTGCATCTACACCAATGCACGCAGCATGGGCGGCAAACAGGAGGAGCTGGAAGCCATTGTGCAGCGGGAGAGATATGACTTAGTCGCCATCACAGAAACATGGTGGCGTGACTCTCACGACTGGAGTGCTGCAATGGATGGCTATAGACTCTTCAGAAGGGACAGGCGAGGAAGGAGAGGTGGTGGGGTGGCCCTGTATGTTAGGGAGTGTTTCGATTGTATAGAGCTCAACGATTGTGATGATGGTACGGTTGAGTGTTTATGGGTAAGGATGAGGGGGAAGGCCAACGAGGCAGATATCCTGCTGGGAGTCTGTTATAGACCACCCAACCAGGATGAAGGGGCGGATGAAGTGTTCTACAAGTGGCTGGCAGAAGTCTCTCAATCGCTAGCCCTTGTTCTCGTGGGGGACTTCAACTTCCCAGACATCTGCTGGAAATACAACACGGCAGAGAGGAAGCAGGTCTAGGAGGTTCCTGGAGTGTGTGGAAGACAACTTCCTGACACAGCTGGTAAGTGAGCCTACCAGGGGAGGTGCCTCGCTCGACCTGCTGTTTACAAACAGAGAAGGACTGGTGGGAGATGTGGTGGTCGGAGGCCGTCTTGGGCTTAGCGACCAGGAAATGGTGGAATTCTCGCTTCTTGGTGAAGTAAGGAGGGGGGGCAGCAAAACCGCAACCATGGACTTCCAGAGGGCGGACTTTGGCCTGTTCAGGACGCTGGTTGAGAGAGTCCCTTGGGAGACAGTCCTGAAGGGCAAAGGGGTCCAGGAAGGCTGGACGATCTTCAAGAAGGAAGTCTTAAAGGCGCAGGAGCAGGCTGTCCCTGTACGCTGTAAGAAGAACAGGCGGGGAAGACGACCGGCCTGGCTGAACAGGGAGCTTTTGCTGGGACTCAGGAAAAAAAGGAGAGTTTACTGCTTGTGGAAGAAGGGTCAGGCGACTCAAGAAGAGTACAGGGATCTCGTTAGGTCGTGCAGAGAAGAAATGAGAAAGGCAAAAGCCCAGCTAGAACGCAATCTGGCCGCTGTCGTTAAAGACAACAAAAAAAGTTTTTACAAATATATTAATGACAAGAAGAGAGCCAAGGAGAATCTCCATCCTTTATTGGATGTGGGGGGGAACATTGTCACCGAGGATGAGGAAAAGGCTGAGGTACTCAATGCCTTCTTTGCCTCAGTCTTTAACAGGTAAACCAGTTATCCTCAGGGTACTCGGCCCCCTGAGCTGGAAGACAGGGATGGTGAGCAGGATGAACCCCCCATAATCCAAGAGGAAGCAGTCAATGACCTGCTATGCCACCTGGATGCTCACAAGTCTATGGGGCTGGATGGGATCCACCTGAGGGTGCTGAGGGAGCTGGCAGAGGAGCTCACCAAGCTGCTCTCCATCATTTATCAGCAGTCCTGGTTGATGGGGGAGGTCCCGGACAACTGGAGGCTTGCCAATGTGATGCCCATCTACAAGAAGGGCTGGAAGGAGGGTCCGGGGAACTACAGGCCTGTCAGCCTGACCTCGGTGCTGGGGAAGGTTATGGAGCAGTTCACCTTGAGGGCGCTCACAAGGCATGAGCGGGACAACCAGGGGATCAGGCCCAGCCAGCACGGGTTCATGAGAGGCAGGTCCTGCTTGACCAACCTGATCTCCTTCTATGACCAGGTGACCCGCCCAGTGGATGAGGGAAAGGCTGTGGATGTGGTCTGCCTGGACTTCAGTAAGGCCTTTGACACCGTCTCCCACAGCATTCTCCTAGAGAAGCTGGCGGCTCACGGCTTAGACAGGTGTACTCTGCGCTGGGTCAAAAACTGGCTGGACGGCCGGGCCCAGAGAGTTGTGGTGAATGGAGTTACATCCAGTTGGCGGCCGGTCACGAGCGGTGTTCCCCAGGGCTCAGTTTTGGGGCCGGTCTTGTTTAATATCTTTATCGATGATCTGGATGAGGGGATCGAGTGCACCCTCAGTGAGTTTGCAGATGACACCAAGTTGGGCGGGAGTGTTGATCTGCTCGAGGGTAGGAAGGCTCTGCAGAGGGACCTGGACAGGCTGCATCGATGGGCCCAGGCCAACTGTATGAGGTTCAACAAGGCCAAGTGCCGGGTCCTGCACTTTGGCCACAACAACCCCATGCAGCGCTACAGGCTTGGGGAAGAGTGGCTGGAAAGCTGCCCAGCAGAAAAGGACGTGGGGGTGCTGGTCGACAGCCGGCTGAACATGAGCCAGCAGTGTGCCCAGGCGGCCAAGAAGGCCAATGGCATCCTGGCCTGTATCAGAAATCGTGTGGCCAGCAGGAGTAGGGAAGTGATCGTGCCCCTGTACTCGGCCCTGGTGAGGCCGCACCTCAAATACTGTGTTCAGTTTTGGGCCCCTCACTACAAGAAGGACGTTGAGGTGCTGGAGCGTGTCCAGAGAAGGGCAACGAGGCTGGTGAGGGGTCTGGAGAACAAGTCTTATGAGGAGCAGCTGAGGGAACTGGGGTTGTCTAGCCTGCAGAAAAGGAGGCTGAGGGGAGACCTCATCGCTCTCTACAACTACCTGAAAGGAGGTTGTAGCGAGGTGGGTGTTGGTCTTTTCTCCGAAGTAACAAGTGATAGGACAAGAGGAAATGGCCTCAAGTTGCGGCAGGGGAGGTTTAGATTGGACGTGAGGAAAAATTTCTTTACTGAAAGAATGGTTAAACATTGGAACAGGCTTCCCAGGGAAGTGGTTGAGTCCCCATCCCTGGAGGTATTTAAAAGATGTGTAGATGAGGCGCTTAGGGACATGGTTTAGTGGGCATGGTGGTGTTGGGTCGACGGTTGGACTCGATGATCTTGGAGGTCTCTTCCAACCTTAATGATTCTATGATATTGAGAACAGAGTTAATATGAAATAATATGTATATTCACAGTATATTTATATATCTGTCATTAATACTAAGACTTGATTAGCTATATTTACAAAAAGGACTTCAGAATAAAGTATTAGAATTCTGTTCCTTTGAACTTTCTTGGGGACAGCAAATAAGAACAGAAAGAGTACCTATAAGTACAGGTAAGCCTTACCATGCCCCAGGGGACTGCAGTGAAGCCTGGGCTGCAACAGTCTCTACTACTAAATTCAGTGCCCAGGATTCTTTAAGTGCTTGTTGCCTTGTCACTTCCAAACCATTTGCCAGACGTAAATTTGTAAGCCAACTAGCATTTGGAATATTAACATTTAATTACCACTTAGTTAACTAAGAATTTAATACACAACAATACATAGAAAGGCTGTAGCTATGATGAAGAATAATTATTCTGTGCTCACCCAGCTTTTTGACACCAAAACTGCAGTTCTGAGCCATATACTTTTTCCTAAGCAAAATAGAAATAGATTTTAAAACTTGTAGCAGCACTTTCACCATAGCTGCATATCCTCAAAAAACACAGAAGATGTTGACTTAAGTCAAGTACTTCTGAATACTAATCAGGTATATTTATCTGGAGGAGTGCATAGTATTGTATGAGGTGTTCTGGCCAACAGAACACTACCTTTAGAGACTTATTCAAGCCACTGCCCTTCTCTTTGTAGTTTGGTGAGGAAACAGGCAGAAGAAATCTGACCTACATTATACTGATTTCTAAACATGGAGAAGGACTAATTTACATTATCTTTTGAAAACACCAGTTCCTGCCAATGGCTCAAAGCAATGGTGGACTGACCCACTACAAAAGTCTTCATTCCTGTCAGCTAAGTAATTTTTTTTCATGTTAACTTTGTCCTATTTATTTTTTTCCTAGCTTTGCAGACTACACTAAGTGGAAATGGAACTTCAGAACTGGGATAAACTTACTTACCTATATTTTAAGAACAATATTCTTATTGTGTATGGTTACTTACCTTCTAAGAATGGCAGAAGCCATATTGAACATAAAATAGACTTTCCAGATATTTTTGCGTTATGTGATGAGTCTTCTAGGAAATCAGGTCAGTAGTAATTATATCAGCGTGGTTAAATTTGACTTTCTTGTTTGTTTCTTTTTTTTTATTACATACTATTGAAACAGAAAAGAGGAAGAGGAATATATTTTGTTTGAAAAACCAACTACAGGGTGTCTCTAATGTGTCATAATTATTTTAATTTAAAAGTTTTATAACAAGTTGTGGATCATTTCCAGTGTGATTCAAAAGAGAAGTAATTTTTAAGAAATTAGTTGGTAGAAGAAGGATCAGATATGCCATAATCTTGTTTACTATACCTACAGACATAAAAACACATGACAAAAAAGTTTCCCTGGGAAGAACACTTAGCTTCTTCTCTGGGCAAGTTCTGCTCCATTACCAATTGTTATCTGTAAATCTGGGCGACATCTCCTGTGTGCCTGTTTATCATTCAAAATAGTCATGACACCAATGTTAGTATGATCTTCTAGAGCATCAATGAGCAACTGTATAATGTTGCTCTATGGATAAGCCTTAGATAACAATCTCACCAACAGTGACTTGCCAAATGTATTTAAGCCAGAGAATTAGCTAGATGATGCAATATTCGACTCTAAGGATAGCTAACAACTGAACAGAGGATCTCACTTATTTGCTCTTCCTTTTCAGATGGTACAAGTCTTCCTTGTTACCTTTCAAAAATGAGAGGGTTTACTCAGCGTATACCTTGTTCTTATCTCTACAGTTAGTACAGTAAAAAATGCTGGCACATCACTGAATATTTAGTGCCACAAGTAAATATTCACATTATCACAATTCTCAGCTAGTCCATAGCTGAAAGAAACTATGTAAGTGAAGAGCAGCAACAAAGGTAAGACAGAAGTGAGGTTAACAAAGCTGCAGGGGGAAAAACCCAACACTGAAGAAGAACAAGTGTTCACTGAAAAACTTGAAGAACATGTGTTGGCAACAGCCTGTATACCAATTCATAATAAAGTTGTTAAATGATTAAGTACTGCATCTAGACCCTTCTCCCCTGCCCCCCAGTAAAAGTTAGAAATATCTGCTATTTATTACTGTTTGAATGCTCAACAGGTTTCTGTAGGCTACATGCCACTGTTCACATCCAGATAATTTCTGTAGACAATAGGTTATCCCACGTTCTTAAAAAAAAACAAAAACAGAACCAAAAAACCCCCCAAAAACTAAAAACAAAACCCAAAAGCTGAAATAGTATATAGCTGACTTCACCTACTGCTGCTCAAGCATAAGCAAGTCTGAACAGTGATTGTCTCAAAATAATGCTTCATTTTTTTTAATGGGCTAGTCTAGCTTCTATTGCACAACAATCACAGAGATTACCTTTCTTGTGTGGCCCATCACTGAGGCTGGGTTTGATAAGGAAGCTAGAAATAAGACTCCCAAGTATAGGAGAGGATTTATGTAGGGTTTTCTCCATCAGTATCTTATAGCACTGGAACACCCTGAGTGAGCCCACTTGAGTCCTGAAGTTAAAATGCATAGAGTAGGACCTGTCTCTCTAAATCAGATTCTCTAGGAATGGAAAAAATGGAGAAATCCAGCAACGTTTCTTTATGGAAAGCACTCACGTGAGAAGGCTAGCCAAACAGGAAAAAGATTCCTTTCCAGCTCCTGTTGTTGATCCCAACTTGCTATCATTACTTTGCCTTGCTTGGGAAAGGGTCATTTATTTTTGCCTTTTTAATAAAACTATTTTCTTCATTCTGGTTTTCCAAATACGAAAAGGAATAAACACACCCTTTATGCTACTGCCCTGTGACTCAGCTTTTGAACCTAGCAGTCCGGAGTTCAGAAGCACAATTTGTAGAGAACGTGAGGAAGGAAAAGGGAGCAGTACATGCTGCCAGCCCCCAGGAAGGGATTGCAGGGCTGCACAATCTGGGCTAACTGAAACCATGGTCAGGCAACAAGGTATCTCAGGAGAAAGCCACTAGTGCATTTGTACAAAGCACTAATCTTTGCAAGTTCTAAAGTAAATAACCCATTAATACTCTAGTACTACTATAATGCATTTGCAGTTACTTTTTTCTAATCAGTCTAACAGTATTCTGTTCTTCCCCATATAAAGATGCATTACTGTTTGTAGTGGAACATGGCTTGTTTTTATCCCTCTTTCATGAATCAGTTTTCACTAGACTGACTAGTTTACATTTTACAGTTAGATTTAAATTGTCTTTTTTTTTTGGTAAATGGTTTGCTGCTTGTCAACTCAACAAACTGAGAGGAAACCATTTTTGATTCAGATCCACACTATCTATATTTAGATTCCTTTGGGATTCCCAGTTAAAAAAAAAAAAAACAACAACAAAACAAAAAACCAACAGAACAAAAATCCAAAGCAACACAACCCCCCAAAAACTATACTCTGTGAAGAGCTGCTGCAAGGAATGCTCTTCTCATTTGTTTGTGCATAGAAACAAACTTATTTATTGCAAACCTGTTGCCTGCAAATAATTTATTTCACTTCAACCAACAAACAAAAAATAGAATTAACATCCTTCTGTGCTATTGATTAAACAGTTATTTGCCATTGTGAAATCAAACCTGATCTTTAGTGCCCTATTTCACCTAGCCAGACTTGTTTATGTTTTAGAAGACTAGTTTTCCTACTTCTTGGTCAAATTCATACTCCTAAGCAGCATTTCTAGGTGGTTCAGACACAGCATGTCCCCCCCTTTTTTTTTTTTAGCATGCCTTACCTAAATGCAGATAGGAGCTTCAGCTCCTATTCATAGGTTGATCACATAGTGCCCCATTGTTTATTAAACTTTTTCAATGTAACAAAAATTACATAGTTCTGTGCCTCTTAAACCCTCCCCTTTTAATCTTTCCTTACATGCACTGCTTTCCATTTTTTCTCTTCCAAGTTCCTGAAGTGGGATACAAGCAGGTAGTTCTGGCACTGACGCACTGGTTTGAACAGTCTTCCATTTCCAGCTCTTTGCATCATATTTTAATAGTGCCGGTATACAGCAGAACTGCTTACTTTGATATCTGCATTATTTGTTTCTCTTGTTCCAATACCACTTGTTCTAATTCACCAGGAGCTTGCAGTGCACTGCCTAAGTGTTCCTGTTCAGCATAGGATGCAGAACTGTACTCACAGCTTTCTGGGAGCTCCTCTTCGATCACTCGGTCTCCTCTCTTCTGGGGGGCTTTGGCCAGTGACTTCCATTGCCGTCTTCTGATTTCTCACACCTCCGCTTCTTGCCACAGCTCCTTTTTCAGAAAGCTCTAAATTAGCTAATTAGCTTTCCCAGCCACATTACCCCATTTCATGAGGGAATAAGTCTGTAGCAGCCAAGCTACAGACTTAGTTCTGGATTTAGGTATCTACATTTTCTGATGGGAGAGAAATATCTCACACAGCAGCTGGGCTACATGAACATCATTTTAGCACAAATCAGTATGAACAGTATGCATATTTTTATTGGAAAGCTACAGCTTTCTGAAAGTGTAAATGAACCAGTAGTTCAGAGCTCTATTTATTTTTTTATTTTGTTTTGTGTTTATTTGATGGGCTACTAATTATCTCCCACATTTCACAGTGGTCATTGTGATTTTTTCACAAGCACTAACAAAAGGAACGGTTGTTGTCTTTACATGGAGCACTTCCTTAGATGATACTGGTAAAACTGAAAACCAAACCTAATCTTGATGCATAAATGACACATGCTGTTTCTGACACCTTAAACAGAGAAGGTAAAGGCCCAGAGCCCCCTTTTCATAACCTTTTCTGCCCCAGCTCTCCTATCTTCTTCATTCTTGTTCCTTATGCTACTTTACAGAGTGCATCTACAGAAGGACAACACATCCAGTTGTGTGGGAACGCATTTCAGCCTTATCTCAACAGGGCAGGATAACTGTGCCTAAACAATTCTCAAGTACACACAAAATCATGAGCGTTACAATGGGTGGACTGAATAGGTCCAGTATTAACATACCAGTAAGAAAAACTGTTTTCCTATCATGTTTTGAAATTTAATACTAATTTAAAATTAAAACAATTCTTGCTCCATGTAAGAAAAGCAACTTTTTCTTTCTTTTCAATAAAACCTAGAAACCTGTATGTAATATATTATATATTTCCAAAGCTCCAGATTAGATATTCCTAGTTCCCTGTAATCCTTAATTTTTAGGGACTAAACACTTGAGGTTAAACAGAGAAAGGGATTTAGACAGCCATGCTCCACACTGCAGCACATGTATTACCTATGTTCTCCTGCCTAATAAATTCTTCATCCCTGACTGAGATCATGCTCATCCAAGCCAGCAAGCTGGTTAAAATGGGAACTCCAAAAATCATCAGGTTAAGGAGATAAAATACCCAACATAGCCAAGAGTTAAATACTCACTCTCAGAAGTAGCGTACTTAACTCTTCTTAATGGGGAAGGAGGGTTGGTTTTTTTCTGTTTTGTTTCCTCTCCAGCCCCGATGAAAAAAAGAATCAAGGTCAGCTCAGTCTTTTATAAGGAAAAGCTGGGGGAGGAAAACTGGCACTACTGTAACTAACCCCACCACTGAAGCCAGTAGTCTGATGTCCCGGACACTGAAATTAACGAGGAAGATTTATTTTCTCCTTCTGCAAAATAGCCTTCACTATGGGACCTTAAAAGCCTACAAAGACAGACAGCACCTGAGACAGAGCTTTGAAGAGAGAATTTCTTCAGAAATGCACCAGAAATGATAGATATTAAGATTTTTGGGGGATCTAACCTTGGTTATGGCATACTGATGTTTTGTCTAAAAAGGGATTTTTCATTTCTTAAAAGTTTCTTTACACTGTTATTAAATGTGTTCAATTTTACAGAGAATTGCAATAGTAGGAACTTGGGTATATATAAAAATACTTGTTTAAAAAAACCTTATGTTTGTTTAAAAGAAAAGGAAAAAGCAAGACTTACTTTGGTGTCTAATGTGAGCATGAAATGGAATTTAGGTGTTGAATCCAAAACTGAAATTTTTCAAAACCCTGTATTACTCTGCTTTATCCTGGAACCTGAAATGCCTTAGTCCTTAGCCCTCCCCTTCAACGTTTTTGTCTGAATCTTGGCTTTTGAATGTTTCCAGATGCATCTCATTTTCCCAAGGGCTGAGTTTCCCAAGGGTAGGGGAAAAGAAGAAGAGCAAATTAGATGATATATATATTCTATATAGACAATTGAAGTCCAAGGCAGTAAAAAGAGTAGAGATGTAAAAACAGTAACTAATATGTTTAAGCAACCAGGAGTCAACACACACCTTTATTTTTTTACTAGCAAAGCTAAAATGATGACTAAAAACATCCCATAATCGAGCGTAGCCAAAAGCACTGATATACTGACTGAGCTGGAAACCCTCTTGATTATTCCACATATGAGGTGACTTGGGATTCACAAACAAGTTTTTCCTGAATCTAAGACCCTGAAAGTTTGATTTGATGTCTGTGGTCAGACCACAGATATTGTTGTGCAAAAATGAGGACAGGGGGAGGATATTCTGTTTCTGCTGTTGAGATGGAGTGTCTCTGCAACAGTGAACGTTAGATGCATACAGCCTGAGGAACAGTAAGCAATGGAAACAGAGTGATGAATTGTCATCCAGGAATGGTAGTGGTGCGAGCACTAGTTTTCAGTTCCTGCTCCCAACACTAAATATATTAGTTTAGCCACTATTTAATATGAAATGCTGACATAGTTGGGGTATTCTCCATCCCAGATAGATGACAACCAATAAGCTAATAAATTGTCACATACCTTCTGATGCTCACCCTCAGGTTTACTGAACGATGCATTTCTTTTCCACCCTACAGGCTGGTGCGGCTTCCAAAAAACAGGGGCAGAGTGCCCACTTTCCAAGATAGCCTGCATCCTTCTGTTTCAGTCACTCTTCAGGCTTAGGAGGAAATTCCCCCACTGCTGGACAGGCAGCCTAGTCAAGAAGGCTTTTATGTACAAAACAGATTTCCACTCTTTCCATAATCTACAGAGAGAGGGTTTTAGCCTGTGGATTCCGAGTGAAAAAAGAGACGTCTAAACCTAAGAAAAGGGAAGGATTAGATGCAAAGAAATAATGATGACAAGCTTATTAACTGGCCACATTTAGGTGCCTGTTTTAAAACCTAAATGTTTGGATTCCATTTTAGTCACCAAATCCTCCCAAGTAGTCCCCACAGTGTACATGGGTTTGAAGGTAGGCTTTGAAGCCTAGGGTTAGTTGTCAAAATTTCTATCTAAATCAATAGAGAAGTTCTCACAGGTTAATAGTTACCACTTATTTTCTTGGAAGGTACATAACATGCAGTCCTAGATATTCTTGCAGAATCCTAATCCTTTTTCTGTGTTTATGAATATTTTAGTTCCCTTGTTCATGTGCTATAAAATAAAGTTTAAGAATGAAATCTTAGGTACAGGGATGCTGGCTGTAGGCGGTCTTTAAGCCTCTCCAAAAAATTCAGAATTCAGAACCTTGAAATTTCTAGGGCAAAACAGTACATTAAAATTAGCCCAAACAAATTAGTGTGGTAAAGAGAGGGAGAAAGACCGAAATCTTTACTATAATATGAAATTAGCATATCTTTTTCTCTAGCTCCACATTACAGCAGCTTTTTGCAGTCTGAACTTTTGGTTTACACTCACAAGTATGCTATTATTCTAGAAAACAGAAGCTGTTTTAATTGATAACAACATTTCTAAAATAACCAATTTAAAGAAAAATAAATGAGCTTACTAGTTATAACAGAAGGGTGAAGAGGGTACATTTTAACGCCATCGTTATGGAAAATCCTGGCACAGAGAGAGTGCATAAACAAGTACATCTTGGCAAAAGTATGAATAAAAACTTTGCTAGCACACAGCTTTTTTTTGTTTGTTTACTGTCAGTATAGGTCTAGTGAGCCCAAATGAGATGCCAGAACTGCATCTACTTGTCTGCCAATATAGAGTAATTGTCCTTTTATATTGCAAGTTCTTGTACATTGTCCTTGTACATTGCAAGTTCTTCCACGGGCACATACTACTATTGTCTCGCTCTCAAAACAAAACAAAAAAAAAAAAAGAAAAAAAAAGGAAAACAAAAGGGACAAGGGCACACACAGTTAAAAGCAGAGACCATGTCTGAAATAAGAAAAAGAAGTACTCAAGTACCATCAGTCTTTCTCGTTCAAATAGTCAATAGTTGAGTTCTTCACCTTCAGAAGTAGTTAATTAGCAAGTTTAGCTCTAATTCTAATTAGAGACAATATATCCCTTTTCATTTCCCATTTTCTCAGGAACAGATGCAACAGCAGTCAGTTTCTTTAATCACAAATCAAAGTCTCTTTATAGCTAATACTCTGGACTTAAAAAACTCCCTCTCTTGGATTCTTCCTAATGGGGAACTAAACACTTCTCTGACTCTTTCCTGCCTTCTCTGCGTGCTCAGTTGCAGGACCCCAGCCCCTCTTTGTCCACTGTCAGTATGCAATTGCTGCTTCATTTTGGGAGAAAAACAACCAGCAAGTACATACATCAGCCTGGTAATATATTATCATTAACCTATATAACTTAACAGACATAAGAGAACTGTTGAAAACGTTAGACATTTACCTAATGACAGGTAAATGGTTATAAGCACCTAGTTTATAAACCATAATTATAATATGCTCTATTATAAATTATCTGCTAGTACTATAACTGGGTATGTTTTTCAACCATATTACCATTCTGTTATTATGTTCAGACAGGGCACATACTGTACAGGTTTCACTTGGTAATCAACAACCACCTGCAACTGCATCCCATCAGATGACATCAAGACTTACTTGCAGGAATGGAACTTCATCATTTCCACTGGTAATTTATATTCCAAACTGGTTGAGTCTCCAGTCCCAGCTGAAAGGCAGCAAGTGGCAGCAACCAAAGCCTGTCAGTTGTGGCTGTTGGCAGTTAAGCACACTGCACTGTACTGAAGCTTGGAAAATAAAGACAGACAACTTGCCTAAGATGTTAGTGCTTATTGAGCAGTGATAGTTGGCAGTCCTGCTGTCTTCTAATGGAAATTGGTATTATCTCCTCCATTACATTGCAATTCACCAGCAGTTCCCAGCATGTATGAAGACCCAGTCTCTAGTGTAGTGCAGTATTGCACTGGAGAGCTACTGTTGCGCATAGTAGGAGATGTAGGCCACAGAACTGGTTTCACATAAGGAACAAAAGAAAAAGTTAGACATAATCTTTAACTCTTCCTCTGTGTAATTTACTATAGAATGGAGAGCAGAGATTAAGGTGCAAGGCTGGAAGTAGAAGTAAGTGCTTTTGAGACCCAAAGGTTACAAAAGTTTGGATGAAGGAGTCATCCATTGGCAAGCCACTCTATGTACCTTAGCAGGATGGGGATCAGAATTAATTTTCTGGAGTTTCTTGAAAGGCACAGACTCTTCAGCGGGGCCACGAAACACTGACCTGTAAGTGGAAGAAGGATTGAGCTCAGCAAGTTGGAAAGCATACCATTTTCAGTTGAGCTTTTTTTTTCCCTCTCCCATAGATACGTCTGCAAGACAGAATTAATTCTAAACTAACATAGCCTTTTTTCCCCTCCCTAAAGCACCATGTCAGTTGTCTAAGTTCCAAAATCCTTATTTTGGGGAAAATAGAAGTTGTTTCCATTTGCCTAAGTATATTTATCTCGAAAAGTTTTGTTGCGCTTTTTCATGGGTTTAAAGAATAGGACTCGGCATCCTTGCCAAGACAGAAAAGGACGGGGTGTGGTTAAGTGGCACAAGCAGGCACACGCAAGCATCCCCTCACAGTTCTACAATACGCATCTGATTCTGCCATATGTGTCTCGCTGTTCTAACACAGAGATTATCTTTAGTGACCAAAATGTACAACTGTTTGTGCAGCAGCAATATACACAGATTATTTTTAGTTCAAACATGTGGCACTACTCATTGTGCAGCTGCTTTCATGCATTAATGCATTGTGATACAAAACCCTAACTGCAAGAACCCAAATTAATTGCAAGCAACGAGACATTTTGGACTGAAAACCCCTTTTGGCTACATTGGAATTGAGTTGTTGACGTTTCAAGCTAAGAGAGATATGAATCATGGAAAATATTTCATTCTTAACCCCTCAAAGTACCCAATATTCCTGAACTAATGCAAAATGCAGTTATGTGTTGGCTTAGAAATTACAACTTCTCTGCCAAAGGTTAATTTAGACTATTCATCCAAGATCAGTTGCAAGTTTTTAAAACTGTAAATAAATTCTTGTTCCTAAACAGCACAGGTTTTCAAAGCAGGGAGTATAACCCACAGCCTATAAAAGGAAAAGATTTAAAGCAGAAATGGGACATTTGACTTCTGCATATTTGGAACATTTAATCACCCTCTTGGTTATATGGAATAAGTTAGACTGGCAGCTTTTTCTTCAGCTCCTTAGCGAAAGTACATTTCTTTAATAGAGCCTTAATGCTTTGTAGGATGATTTAGAATCTAGTCCTGCATCTTTTACAGACAACTGTAGAACTCCTCTTTGTTTCAGGAGGGAAGAGGCCCAAAGTTTGTAAGTAAGTGCCTGAAAGTATGTCCTGCTTTAACAATGGTGTGCATTTTTTCACATTCATATTACAAGATACTAATGTATGCATAAAACCATTAATATTAGAATTAGTAGGAGGATTTTAATCTCATTCTATTAGATAGAGAGCGCTATGCAAAACTGAAACTGTTTTTAGCTGTAAGCACAGGGAAAAAAAGTCTAAGGTATAAAAGGACTTTCTCAGGACTTATACTGCTATAAAGAAATGCAGCTGGGGAGGCAAAGTAATTTTTATGAGACCTAGGCCTCAGACAGACAAGCTTTGGCAGATTTGGCTGTGACACTTCAAAACACTGATGCTATTGAATCACCTCATACTGCCCCTTTGCTGCAGACAATTGCCCACATAAAATGAACATCCTGGGTTTGCCTTACATAGTATAATTTTAGCACACATTTACATTCACTGGCAGTTTAACTCAACTATTTATGCTGCCAATTACCATATTAAAATAAGCATGTGTGTTCTGTTGTCCTGACCTGAGGAAAAAATGGATAATTCAGGTCACTAAACTCTCAAAACAGCCACACCCACATCCACCAGAGAATCTTGTGTAATTTCATCTCATTTTCACTTTTCTTTTCCATTTCTGAAATTTCTGTGGGTGCATGTGGGAGCACAAATTTTTAGTCCTGTTTAGATTGTAAGCAAATGTGGCTTTGATAGGTTCACCTCTGACTCAGGTAGTCAGAAGCTTGGTATTTACAGTAAGATGTAAATTTAAAATTAGAGACAATATAATATTTAACATCATTCTTGATGTCACTAGAGCAAATTCCTCAAAGTTGAGGATGGCAGCATTATGAGGCATAGGTAAATCAAGGTACTTGCCCATCTTGTCCCACACACCCTGCCACTCATAACTATCCGGTCTTGGGGCAGATCTCTGGATGATATTCTTAAATTGCTTACCAACTTTAGACAAAACCGAAACAATATTCCAAAGCAGTACCAATAGAAGTATCTTAACTGCCCAAGGCTGTTCAAAATACTGAAAAGTTACTGTAATGAAGGAGGAAACATCATAGAAGAAGGTATTGACACTGCCATTCTGTATTTCCTCCGTAAAAAAACTCTCAGAAAAGTTACTGCAATTGCTAGTTGTCTCCACGAAATGGTCTCCGTGGTACAGTAACGGCTTCATTGCGAAACCTACATACCATGCTAACGTCAAGGTCAATGTTCTAAAAACAAACCTCACAAGCGAGACATCACTATTCACTGCAGACCACAGCAAACTGCAAAACCCAACACCGATCTTTAACATGTACAGCAGGAAAAAGAGCACGATGCAGATTATACAAATCAATATCAAGAACAGAGAAACCAACATTGTGACCCACAACTATTAACAGATATAAGTTCCTTAATACACTCTGGTTAATCTGTTATTATCTCAATCCTTCGTGCCCCACGTTGGGTGCCAAAAAGGACTGTCGTGGTTTAACCTTGGTCGGCAACTAAGCACCACCCAGCTGCTCGCTCACTCCCCCCACCCGGTAGGATGGGGGAGAGAATTGGAAGAGCACAAGTGAGAAAAACTCGTGGGTTGAGATAAAAACAGTTTAATAATTAAAATAAAATGATGATAATAATAATAATATACAAAACAAGTGATGCACAGTGCAATTGCTCACCACCCGCCGACCGATGCCCAGCCAGTCCCCGAGCAGCGGCCCCCCCGGCCAGCTTTCCCCAGTTTATGTACTGAGCATGACGTCCCATGGTATGGAATGTCCCTTTGGCCAGTTTGGCTGTGCCCCCTCCCAGCTTCTTGTGCACCTCCAGCCTTCTCAGTCGGTAGAGCATGGGAAACTAAAAAGTCCTTGGCTAGTGTAAGCATTACCTAGCAACAACTAAAACATCGGTGAGTTATATCAACTTTGTTCTCATCCTAAATCCAAAACACAGCACTGTACCAGCTACTAGGAAGGAAATTAACTCTATCCCTGCCGAAACCAGGACAGTAGGTGAGCACCCAGGCCCACAGGTAGTAAATAATCTGCACTGCCATTCAGTATGTGCCCCAATGCACTGTTGCTGCCGGGCACATCCTTTGACTTGAATGCTTTTCCAGTCAAAGAGTTTGGGTAGACCTGTGTCTTCCCTCAAAATGGTGGCCTACTTGCAGTGTTACATGTGGCTGAGATCTTGAAGAGTCGGGCGCTACGTTGCAAGCAGTCAGGAGTGTGTTTACAGCCTCAGAAGCCCCTCAGGCAGTAACTGTGCTTCCTGTAACCCCATTCAACCTCACCACACAGGAACTGGGCGCTCATATTTAGTTCAAATGGACAATGCCTCTGGTCTGTCACAGCTGGACTTTAGTCAGTAATGCCTTGGTGAACATAGAGTCAGAACATTGCCACCGATCACCTCATCAGACAGTATCCTCCAGAACAGGGAAAGCTGGTGTTTCCATAGCAGAATTCCTCCAGTCCACAGACCTATTCTGCATGACAAAAGAAGCACAAAACCGTAATAGACCTGGTGGAGAGCCTGATGCCAGACTACTACTTTCTTGAAAGTGCCTGTCAGTGATGGCCTTTTTTTCTGAGTCCGTTTCTCAGTAGACATTCACTATCACTCAGAAACATCCCAAAAATAAGAAGCTCTCAAACAAGGACTTCAGTTCAGAGGAGCAACAGACAGTTTTATTTGTTGTTCCCTCAAGCAGCCCTAATTTTTCATCTGACAGCCAAATCAAAAGCTGTCTGTAGAAGAATAAATTTCTGTCCCAGCAAGCTGTAAATCAGAAATTAGAGTGGATAACCCATGTGCAGCTATAATCAAGAATTCTTCTCTGGTCTATTTAGCCTTTTTAGACCCACTAGACTACCTGGAGAGAATAAGTGACACTCCTGAATTTCAAAAATCCAAATGCTCATTTTAAGGTCACAGTTATCATATATATCACTTTACTAAACAACATGAACAAGACTAGTTATAAGATGTACTCTTTGAGTTGTCCTATGGAAAGTATCATTCTGTTGAACTTCATTTTGTACTCATATAAAGCAGTTCTAAAGTTTACTGTAATTTTCTTAAACAGATAAGGACTTTCTGTGAGGCTGCAAAGACCGCAGCAACCTACCACATCCAATGCTTTTGTCAGATCAATGAAAGCTTGCAAAATATCAGCTTCTGCATATTTGCCTTGAAAAAGGTCTTGACCAGATTGTTCCCTGGGAATTTTTCAATAGTTTGCATCCAACCTGCACTAAGATTCTGGAATTCTGCATCATGCAGAAACAACAGTCTGTTGGTGGAAAAGCTAGTTGGCCTAAGCTACGTAGTGAGGATCTTTTGATCTTCTTGCTGTCTGGGCTGAGTACCCTTCCATTCCTCCTGACTGTCACCACATATGACAATGTCATCTATAGCATTGCGTAGCCACAGCCTTTTCCTTATCCAGTTTAGAATAGAATAAATAGAATCGACTGTTTCAGTTGGAAGGGACCTGAAATGATCATCCAGTCCAACTGCCTGACCAATTCAGGTCTGACCAAGTTAAAGCATGTTGTTAAGGTCATTGTCCAAATGCGTCTTAAACACTGACAGGCTTGGGGCATTGACCACCTCCTGAGGAAGCCTGTTCCAGTGTTTGACCACCCTCTAAGTAAAGAAATGCTTCCTAATGTCCAGTCTAAACCTCCCCTGATATAGCTTTGAACCATTCCTACGCATCCTATCACTGGATACCAGGGAGAAGAGATCAGCACCTCCCTCTCCACTTCCCCTCTTCAGGAAGCTGTAGAGAGCAATGAGGTCGCCCCTCAGCTTTACTACAACACTTTTGCACCTCTAGCATATCCTGTGATAGAAATACTGTAATTATACAGCACACAGAAGCAGCCCTACTTTCTCTTTCTGCATTCAGTAATTTCATGATGTGAAAAGACCACCTGCGGGGCTGGCAGTAGTGGTAATGGAAGAAAAGCCCTAATGCTGAACTCACTTGAGCTTTGGTAGGATCAATGTCAGCCCTCTCAGTTGCTCTAGCTTATGTATCAGTACAACCTTGCACTAATACACCAGCTAGCGCTGGCCCTACATGGGATTCTCTGCTAATTTCACTGCAAGTCATTTATAGTCAGGCTTTACAGAAAGGGTTGGTTTTGGTTTTGTTTTTTTCTTTTACACCTTTTAGCCATTTTCATTGGCTGCAATGGTTTAAGCTTGTAAGCTGAGACAGTACATGACCACCAAGCAGAATAATCATAGGAATATGAGCTTGATAGAGACCCTAAGGTCAACACTCACTTTAGTTGACTGCAAAACTCATAAGATAAACTTTTTGCTGGCTAATAAAGAGTTCCCTGTAACTTCATGTTACAACCCTAATTGTCTTGGCAAAACTCTCCAGCCAAACACGGGGGCAAGGGGAGAAAATGAAAGCACTGCCTTTCCAGCACTGACTCCTTACAAACCTTCTTATCCTAGGAAAATGTCCCTTTTTCTAGTGTTGTTTCTGTTACTATATTCTGTAAGCTCTTATTAATACTAGTGTAAATGAGTTTTGAGCTGCCCTCAAGCATACTTATTCACATTTAATAGTACACACTGAAATTATGTTCTGATAGTTATTTGGTTAGCTGTGTTTTGTGCCAAACACTTGCAGAGTCAGTACAAGAGACCTGGTAGTCTGATCTGTAATGCTGCTTTAAAATGGGAAACTATAAAAATCCCCTTTTCTCTCTTTCTTTTACACATATGATGGGACTATTTTACTTGGGTGGTATCCTCCTTTCTCCTCTTACCTGAAAAAAAAAAAAAGGCAACAAAAAAAAGCTGTTGAACATTTTCAAACATTTCTTTACCTTAAAATCTTCAATGCATATAACAACAATTAAGCAGCTGTCCTCACAGTTACCTTGTGATGCGTCCATTAGCCCATGCCCATCTTCTGCTATTTATATAGAAACAATTAGCAGTAGTGGTTGTGCGCTTTAGATCCTGCTTTATCCCACACTTATTTTCCTCTGGGCTATATAATTAAAGACAGCAATATTTCTCCGATCTTATTCCCCTCTAAACAAATGTGAGATCTTAAATTAGAAGTACTGTGGTAATGCAAGCCATAATGGAGAAGCAGGGATCACAAGGAGAACTTAACTGTAGCATAATTTGAATTGTCAGCATTACTTTGGGACATCTAGGATGTCCTAAAGCACGGGGGATATTAAAATACAGACACAACTACATCAAGTGACATAAAACTCATTAGCAAAAGGAATTTTCAGGACCAATTATTGCGTAAGTGTTGCCCAAATGTGCACTAAATAACCAATTCCATAGTTAAATTTGTGTTTTATGAGAGTCAGCTAAAGCAGCTCAGGACAGCCTTTTCTTTTGGCTACACATCCAGCATGCTTAGTCGCACCTTTCGTAGTAATTAATTGTGCCAACTTTTAACTTATTTGCATCATGTTGCATAGCAACAGGTTATTCTGTTATTTCTTTTCTCTTCATTTTTAAATACCTAAAAGTAGTACAACCTCTAACATTTCTGATTATAAAGCCTTTTATCTGATTATCACCCATATATTAAGAACAGAATAAAACACTTTTCTAGACCTGTATTATCTACATATTTCTTTTTGTTAAACAACTGTTGCTCTACAGATCTGCAATGTGCTTCATGACTTAGAAATACTAAGTATTAGATCACCATGATTGAAAGATATTAAGCAGACTTCAGGTGTGACTGAATCACTAAGTGTAAGTGCAGAAGTCTAATGAATTTTTTGTAGTCTACACAAATGTATTCTCATTTCTGTGAGCAGCTAAAGGTATAAAGCTTCTCAAATGAACTCTGCTCATAAGGCTTTTCCCTCAGTGTTACCGTTTATGTTACACCATTTGTTATTTCCTACACATTAACAAGCTCCAACAATCGCTTACTTTCCTGGATTCTTCATTATCTATTTATTCTCTTCAATTAACAGATTTCAGGCACTATTACTAGCAAATTCCTTTTCTTTTGGCTCCACATCCAGCAGCCAAGTACTACAGCTTTTCTGATCCACTCCAGATGCAAAGTGCACTCTACAGAATGGAAAGCACCAGGATTTGAGAAAAACCCACTCGCTGCTACGTCCAGTCTCAGTGGAAGTGGTTAAAGTTGCAGCTCCAACAGAAAAACCTGTCCCAAGCAAGACTGGACAGGTAGCTAGGCTCCAGGGAGGGAAGGGGGGGGCATGAGCAAACTGACTTCAGAGATTGCAGAGCTTAGATTTAACAAGTTGAGCAAGAACTGGCTACTGCTAATAAAGATCTTTGATATCTATATCTTATGCAATTGTAAATTTAAACACAGATTTAGACTTTTTTTTCTACCACCTTCTTTCCAGAAAAATGAAATTGTGCAGATTGTAGGAAATGGTCTGATATATGCAATAAGGTGCAGAAAAAAGCCTACCTCATAGGCCTCTACCTTGCAGATCCTCATCCTCAACTACACATATTGATGCCAGTACATTATATTACTGAACTGACAAAAATAGATACTGGGATAGTATATGATGTAACCATGCTCTACTCAGCACATGAATGAGGCAGACTTTCCAAATGAAGACGTTGAGTCAGGCTTGGAGAAACTGACTTTGCCAGCTCCTGTTCTGATACAAGGCCTAAAGGCATAAGGTTAAAAACTCTGGGTTTGTGTATTGGCTTGAGAAAGTTGTAGCTTATGCTCAGAGCTAACTATGCAGTAGTACTGCAACTCACCAGTTTTAATCTTACTTTAAATCTTTTAATATTAGGGATACCAAAGGAATGCTCTGTGTTTGGGTTTTTGAAGGATCCATGAGAACTTAAGCTGTAGCATCCTGCAGCAATGTATATCATCACCATCATTTTCTCCTGTTTTCAAAATGTCTGGTAAATCAATTTTCTTTGTTCATGCTCAGAATCTTGAGCGCTACTAGGGTTATCTTTGCTGATAAAAGATCAGAATCTTACAGTGCATTATGAAGATATTTAGAAAATATGAGTTCTTCTATAGCGACTGTATTTCCTTTAGAACCTGTCATGCAGCAAATCCAAAGATATGACAGAGCATACTCAAATCCATCCAAACATCCTCTCCAGAGGGTAACCTAATGCAGAAATGGCTACACAGTCATCCCTCAGACCACTGACCTACCTGATTGCAACAATTAGCAGCTGCTGCACACCTGGAGCCTGCATTTCTCACCCTTACATAACCTTAATTACTCTTTCTTTCGTTTCTAGTACTGCGTCTGCTACTTAATAACATGGGTCTTGGCAAGATGGGGTGGTGATTTAGCTAGGCCTATGCAAGTATATTCAGGAACACAGAACATGGCCTGTGATCCAAAGCAAGGATTTTGCCAGCTCTCATTATCACTAACATTTTGTGCTTCGCTCTGCAATGTTATGTGGGACCTGAAATATTACTTAAGTCCTTTCCACTCCCTCATTCCACAGGGAAGTTTCCCTCCACTAGGCACGTGATTTTTTTTTTTTTTTTTTTGCAAAGCAAGCATGAGGCTGTTACAATGAGAGAGGGTTTTTTTTCAAAAATAATCTTCTTAATTCACTGAAAATTGCCTTAGGAGCATAAAAAAAAGTGATCACTCCCTTTCCCATCCCTTCAGTTGCTACTTCAGCAGGTCGATACACAGCATTTTGGAATACACTTCCCAGGGCTAGAAGAAGAGGAGAGACAATGAGCTGATATTGCTAATCATTCTTCAGGGATTAAAGACATTTTTAGCCTTTAGTGAGATGTCAGATGAGGGGCAACAAATTTTTACCATAATTCTGGAAGTTTTTACACAATAGACTCCAACCTTGTTGGCTTTTTCAAAGTGCAATGATGATGTCAATTGTTCTCCCTTCGGTTTCTTTTCCAAGAGGCTGATTTGCCTGCCCTGTTCTTCCATATCTCATACTCACCTCCAAAAACGGGCTTCCTATTACAGTGGCTCCATCCACTTTAGAGGTGGAGAACAGGAATCTTCCACCTTTCAAACTTGCCCTTTTCCTTTCTCAGTTCCAGGGTCTATCTAGCTATTTACAGTTTTAAGAAGTGCTTGTAGCAGAGACCATTTAAAAGGGTCTCTTTTTTCCTATGCTCTTTTTTGAAATAAAATCTAACTGGTTTTCCATTTTGAAAACCATTTTAACAGTTTCAGAACTGTTGTGAAATCTCCAATACAATTTCATTTTCTGGGAAATTAAATGAAAAATCCCCCAAATTTTCAACTTTATCAAGTTGAATGGAGCAGATTCATCATGTGAAGAACACAAATAAGCTGAGAATTACATGGCAAACTGACAACAAATTCCCCTTATTGCTTGCAGTTCATGCTTTCTTTATTTTTTCCTTTTTTTTTTTAATAGTTTTTGTACTAACTCTTTTTCATTCAGGGGACTTCCACCCTCTCCTACCAGCTTCTTTCACTATTCTTTTTCCAGTCACCCTTCCCAGTACATTCTCTTTGGGGATTTCCTCCAACTTCACTACCAAGTTTGCTGACTGTAAAAGATGTCTTCAGCTTTCTTCCGCTGTGCAGAGCTTACAACTTCTAGATGTTTCTGTCTAAAAACTGATTTTAGTGCATATTCTCCAGTGACTGATTCAGTTCTCACATAGTCAGGGTGAGGACTCTATTTATTAAAAAACACACCAGAAAAGAAGTAATGAAGAGTATATGGATATAAAAAGGGAAGGACTGAACTGTTTGAGACCACAGAGTTTGAAGTCCTAACTTTAAACAGTACTGACAGACTTAGCACGTTATCAGCAGATCAACACCAGTTTTAAAAGAAAAATGTATGCCAGCAGAGCGCTAGGAATAGATAAGGGGCTGAGAGGATAGTTCTACAATGTCAGTCATTGACAAAGTATTAGAAAAGCTAGATGGCACAGCAGAAGCAGCAAACAGCACTATTGTTCTGACCACCATCAAAAAACAACTCGGTTTCAAAACTGGTCAGAAATGCAAAGCCTGCTCCTGGCAGCATCTTTCACCTGAGGAAGTCCCTCAAAGCATTTGTGCCAGGAACCCACACCAAGATGTATGGATTTCTCTGTACCGCCTTTCTGGTGAAAAACAGACTACCTAATTAGAGCAGTTCAAAACCCAACATACCAAATCCCATACTATAAATACTAATTGAACTCTAGTATCCTGACATATAGTGATATCTTAACTAAAGATCCTCGAAACCCTTTGAGGTTAGATGGCATCTTGGAAGGGCACTGGTCTTCCTGAAGGTCTGTGATGCCTGCATGGTAGAATCAGAGAGATTCTGTCTCCCGTGAGACAGAAGTAGGTGCCTAGCATCTGCTGAGGACCTGAGCCTTGACACCTATTTAAGAATAATGTTTGCGGCAGGGAACACTCTGTGTGCAGTCTGAAACAGATTAAGTGGTAAAATTTATTGAAGGTTCCTGTCAGACATGTTACGGTGTATTCAACGTGTGCTTCAATTCTATTGGAAGGTGTTAATGTATCTTGTCAAGGCATGCATCTATTTGGTTCCTTTCCTCTTTTGAAGTTTTGAATTATTGATGTTACTGCAATCTGGATTTCCACTGACGTTAGCCGGCAAGCAAATAATTCCCAAAAGGTAAACCGCAAGCGTGGATGAATACTGAAAGACTGAACCTATATAAATGTGAACTCTTTAGGAAGTGACCGGCACAGGAAAATTCAAATCTAGTTCTTGACCTGAATTGAGACCTCTTTCTGTTGAAGCCGATGGGGACTGCTCCCATGTTCTCCATTGCTAAATTTGAAGAAGAATCACCAGCATGAGTGAAAATAGGGGTTTCAAGGATCTTTTTTAATAGCTTCACTACAGAGCATAATTATGAAAGCAATGCTTACAATAAAAGAGTATTCTTACCCTGAAATGTAGCTGATGCCTACTAAGGCCCAAAGCATGGCTTGAAGAAGAAAATTGCAAGATAGGAAGGAATGCAAGTCAAAATCTAGTGCAATGCTAATATGCTTACGCACTAAAAATCTAGCATAAGCTGAAATAAAAGATGTGGCTTAGTTTCTAGGCCACAAGTCCGGATAGTTGTGTGTTGCTTTTACACATGAAATATTCTTAGAAAAGAAAAAAAAAAAAAAAAGATTTGAGTCCATGTGCCCCATTTCTCTTCATTTGTACAATTAACTCAACAAATTAGACTGGGGTGATACGTGCAGGATTTTCAAAGCCTAATATTTGTCAAAATATTAGTTGTGTATAATTTAACTGTCAAAAAACAGAATCAGGATGTGTAATGTGCATACTCTTGGCAGCTTAGCCATCTAAGAGTTAAAAAAAGGAAAAAAAAAAGCTGCTAAGTAACTGAGGGAAAAAGGAACCAGTTATGACTGTTTTTTCAAGGCAAGAATTTCTACATCGGCTCCACTTTTTAAAATAGTCTTATGAATATGCTACATCCAATCTGGAACAAGGTAAAAATTTCTCAGAAAGGAACGCAAGTAGACAACTGTTTAGGAACAGTCAGGAAATCTATTTTAGCTGATCCAAAGCAAGCTTTGTAGTCTGCTTTCTCCATTAAACCCCATCAGACCACCATTTTCTTTTTTTTTAATATTTAAATTATCTTTATTTTACTTTCCTTCAGTTAAAATAAAAGATTGCCAAAGAAAATTTATGATTTTATGTAGGTTTTATAGGCTGTGGAGAAATTCTAAGGTATTCTCCTGAGAAGGAATCTTTTCAAAGCTAAAGAGTAGACAGCATTCAATACTTTCCAGATCCATATTTTGCTAATCCTTGATAAAAACAGATATAACCAGATAAAATTAAAAATGGAGAGAAGAAAGAATGATAGAACTACATGTTTCTAAATACATTATACATAAAATCGTCTCTTACACAACTTGGCACAGTGAGGACTCCTTTGATGCAGTTGAACCTATAAAGTTCAATAGCTCTGCATTCATACCTATCAGGGCAGAGTGGGCTGGCGACTGCAGCAACCACTAGCCTGGATAATTTCTTGACTGTAAAAACTAAACAACCCACCACGAATCTGTAAAAATGAAAATCAAGAATAGATACTGTACTGTATAGGCCTACAAAGGATTCACTAGGGAGTACTAACCTTATTATGCAAGTATTTTTCAAAGTATGTACACTGTTCTGGGGTTCAGCATTTATCTTAAAAGCAGAAAATGTACAGTAAGTCATGGCAAATCTACAATTTGGCTACACAGAGGCCCAAATACTGACTTTTCCTACTTGGACACACCTGAAAGAAAGAACCAACAGCGGCTGCTACCTTAGAGTGTGTGTGCTCAAGGTAATCATAATGCAGCTGCTTGAACTTCCTGACTACATAGGAAAACCAAATTGCGCTGCTGGCAGAAATTCCTGTGTCAGGTGCATGTCTTTTGCGTCCAGAGCCAGGGCTCAGCTTTTTATTGGCTTGCCTCTTGCAGCTAGCACTGGGAGGAGTACATAACTTACTTCTTTTTAACTATTATAGCAACTCCTGCTGCTCTGCCCTCTCACGGAAGTATACCTTCTTCTATCTTATATTGATAGAAATCTTGGAGTCCCCAACTCCTAGCGGATGCACAGACTCATATCCTCCCCTGTTTACTGTAGGAGTACTGTAATAATTGATCTAAAGGGAGAAATCAATACATGGCTTGTAGTGACAACAGAGATGACTGGCAATCAAGGGAAAATTGGAATGTAATGCACACACGGAGAAGGCAGAGGGTGGATGGCACATTCTCAGCTTGCAGTTGCAGAATTATTTTCAGATATTTTCCTGAGAAAATATACAGTGTGCACATACCACGTGATGCTGGGAGGGGGAGTATATATAATGATAGTTACATGGGAACAGTAAACTGAGAGAGATGAGATATAGGTGTGTAAAATTCCAATATGTAGGTCCACTTTGTTCTTTTATGATACGTATTTTGAATATTCAGTCTGACAGTTTACCAGTGATTCAAGACTGCATAGCAATATTAATACGATGTCCTGGTAGTACAAATACTTGATATTCACAGAGAATTCAGTCAAAAAATATTTTGTGTGATTACAGAAACATGTACTCGGTTTAACATAAGGCACATAGAACCAAAAAAAATCCCAAACTAATAAACTTCTCTAATCACGACTCATTCATCAGCTTTCCCAGAGCACCTGTTTGCATGTCTAGTGTCACCAGTGATGATGACGACAATTAAATAATTTTCAGAACAGGATTTATTTAATATAATAGGACTGGACTGCAAACATGGCTGTTCAAAGTTGTTTTTTTCCTCTTCCCCTCTCGGCTGGAATAGAACAAGCTACTGATAAACAGGACAATCAGAAGTGCTGTAATATTAAAACTAGGATATTTATTATCTCACTTTGAAAGATGAAGCATCCAATTATAACGGTGGGCTATAAAGACAGAGTTGAAATTCGGGTTGTCAAAGTGGTCTAGAGGAGGTACACGTTATAGAAGTAGCTTGCAGTTGAGTGCCTTCACTCCCTTTGGACCTTAATAGATGCAGCCTACAAGTGGTATAAACCTTAGAGAAGTGCTCAGTTGCAGTCTCTAGGAGGCTTGCGTGACAGTCCAATGCCTGTGCCAAGAAGAAATAAATCATAATTGTCCCTCCTGGAACTCACATTTATGGATTAGCTGTAAGGGAAGATTCTAGAAAAATAACAGTCTGGCTAAAGCAGTATTTCTCATTTGTGGTATCAAACTGAAGTTGAAAACAAACAAACCCCCAACAAAGTCTTTCCTAGTTTTTGCAAATTAGATGTGAAAAACACTTTGCTGTTCTCCCCATTAGCTTGTTTTATGCCAAGTGTATTTCTGGTCACCACAAATGTCTCATACATGGATGTATTTATGAACACCCATACCTGTACATTCAGCTTCACAAAGGAGTCTCTTCTGGATAACAACAAGAATTTTCTCAGATCTCTATAAAAGTTATCCAACTATCCTGGTTTTTTTATTGTCTCATCCAGTAGAATATAATTGCGTGTGAAGAGACCTTACGTAAAAGACTTGGGTAAAGAATAAACTATTCATTAGCAATCCCAAACATACACGATGTATTACAAAGGCAGGTAAACCAAGGGTATTGAAAAAAAAAAAAAATCATGCTAAGAAGTCCCCATATCCCAGGGACTTCTCTCACGTTGTGGTACTGAGCTGTAAAGCTGCTATGATGTTTTTCAGTCATGTAACTCAATCCCCTGTACTGTAAAATCTTTGTCTTAAAGTTTGCTATCAGCAAGCAGAATCCCAGTCTGGGCATGAATTCTTCTCCCTCCCAGCCTCCCCACTTCTTTTGTTTTCTCCTTTTTAAAAGCCCAAGCTCTCCCATGGGGTTCCAGTAGGAAAGAGGGATACCTACCCAAAAATGGTACCAGTTATTTATTCATGAAACAGTTTGAATACTTCTTTGGAATATAAACTGCTTTCACCTCCTTAGAAATGCTAATATCCCATGGCTGTATGAGCTGTGGTCATCTGCTGTCCTCAAACAGATGTTTCACTAAGCTCTAAATAAATCATTAGCCCACAGTGAGATAAAATGCTCTTTCCTGCCTCACACAGCAGTGTTCAAATTTCAGGGTGAAGGCTTTCCACACAATTAATCATGTATTTCATGGGAGCATACTTACTGAATCATATTTTGTACAAGCTTATGAACGGGATTAATGCGCACAGCTTACTACAGGATCTTGACTGACTTTTGTTTGATTTCAGTCACTGAGGGGCAGATTGGTCTTTCTAGGAAAATTTGCCAGTGACTTTTTGGAATAATGGCCTAAGCATGAATTCCCACATTAAGGGCATATTTTCACTGTTTCCCTTTCCTGCCCAATGAAACAATCAGCAAATAACTGAGCAAGATGAGGCTTATGCATATTTCTAAGCGAGAAGAAAACTTTGGAATTCGCAGGAAATATTGGGAGTTTATTGTACAATAAGAACTTGGTAGCCAGAGTACTTCCCTTCTTATCACACTGCTATAGTTATGCTCATAGAATTTTATCTTTTTCATTGAGAAAAGAGTAGAGTATGAAATGGGCGTGGTTCTTACTAAATATTCATAACCTGGGGGCACTGCACAGTGCGGGTAGAATCCTGTGCTGCTCATCTTTTCAGGTCCAGGGATACGAGTACTTCAGGATACGGAGAGAACATGGAGAGTTTATTATTTTAATTCCTCTGTAGTATTAAATTTTGCTTTTGTGACAATATAAAGAGTTACAAGAGTCACAAATTACCACTTCTATTATGTCAAAAACTGTAAAAGCTGCTTTCAAGCGGCAGAGTTTACAGGTTTTGGCCCTGTTTGGCAGTGCTGAATAAGACAACCGCTTGCCCTCTTCTGAAACAATGTCATGATAGGTCTGTGATAACTATACAATGGTTCAGACATGATCAATAATTGTTCAGGCTCATTCACTTTTTTTGTCCTTCTACTCTGCCAGACAATGAATAGTTTATGCCATTTTCTGGCCTGATCAGAAGCAAGTGGAATGAAAGAAATCTGCTTTTTAATTTTTTTATTCTCTCATCTCTCACAGGGTTAAATATTTACATTCTGATCACAAAAGAAAAAAACAGCAATAATTTGTTCCATCTTGGTGAACATTCAAGCATTTCAGTTTCTGTTTTTAGCTGTACTCTACCACAGAACTTTCTCCCACCATCAGAAAAGATATAATAGCTTCTGGTTTAAATGAACTGAAAAAATATGATAAAAGCAAGCCATGAATAAGATTGTACTAAGATATGATTTTAAGACAAGTTAGAAAAAGGATGAGAGTTTCAACATGTTTCTGCAAATATTTTGGCCGATGTAAGTAATAAATGTATTCTAATTGGAAAGTAAATTGCTTAATGCACTTCTTCCTGACAGCATTTTTGCATCAAACTACATCAGGATTTTTCTTTGAAGGACCTTTCATAAATGGAGACATATCAGGTTGAGCTAATCCTTACATACCATGCTCTGTTTACTGCACTCTTGAGGAAAAAAATAAAATATCTAACTTTGCACTGATATGGGATCACCTCCTGTTAATCTTGTCCTTGTAAAAGGTCTCATTCCATCGATTTATGGAAATAAAGTATGTAAAAGAAAAAGACAGGTTAATTGGTATTCTACTACATTGCATCAGTTTAACCTGTAAATCCCTCTCATCTCAAAGAGCTTTTAAGTGCCGATTAGGAAAGCAATTGGAAGTCTAACATCCTTCACAGCTGTATGCTTATTGCATTCTCCAAATCTAGTCCTGTGCCCCATTCTGATTTCCCAAACATTTGGAATACAATTAGTTCTATTTTTGTTCCTAATGGGACCAGGTGGTAAAAGAGAATAGGAAGAAAAGGCATTAAAAAAAAAAAAAAAAGATAGATAGTTTTGGCAGGCCTATCAGATGAGTAATTAAGTGCACTCTTTGCTCAACAGTGCAAAGAGAAGTTAATTCCTGAAAGTTTTTGCTAGCAGGCATTGTGTAGTATCTCCAAAGCATGTGGGGTAAGGGTGGGGGTTGGGGACGGGAGTGATCCAAAGAGAGTTAGGGATTAGATTCCTGAGAGATTGCAAGAGTCATCTAGGGTTAAAACGAACAAAGTAAGGAGAAAACATTGCCTGTAATGAAGTCTATTGATTATGAAACTGCCTCCAAAGCGAGCAGTGTTTGCCTTTTAAGAACACGACCAATCACAGCGCTAAAGACTGGCTTGTAAAAGGACACAGCTGTACTAACAGAGACTGGGACTTGACCCGGGGAGAGTTTTAGCTTTTTAAATTTTTTATGCATAGCGTGGTATTTGTGTATGAGTGCAAAATGTAATAAATGTTTTTACCTGTCTCTACACAAGTGTCAATGTCAGTCTCTGGAGGTGCCAGCTGGTATCGTGGTTTGCATGAACAAGCTACCCATCCCATCAATCAAATGTTTGCAATAGCTATAGAAAAACTCGGTGTTCCACATGCATTTTACTACTTTGAAATGAGACTGCTGTAGAAAGCTGCATTTTACTCTGAGAGCCATAAGTCACTGAACTCCAGATTCCCCATATCTGAAATTGTTTGCCATAGGTTTCTTTAACCTGTCCAAGAAATTGCATTACTTATAGAAAAAAATCAAGCCCACACTGACTAGGGGGTATTCATGTTTCTACATCCATCTAAACCAAACCAGTTTTTATTCCAATATACTCATAGAAGTTTCATCGACAGAATTAGCTATTTAGTTCCTTCCAAAGAAACAAAAATAAGTTATTGGCCTCATTGGGAAGTCCCAAAGATTAATTCTGTACTGTAAAAGACAACTCCGTGGGTTTCTTTTCTGTTTTACTAGAACCTGTATGTAGGAAGTAAGAGCACGCATCATGCTGTTTGAAAGATTAATAGCTTTCTAGAGAGAAAGGGTAATAATTCTGTTCCCTCCCTGCATCTACCCTCTCCCCCAACAAAATACTTTAAGTCTACCCCCTCCTTGACCCTTATTCTCCCAAAACATTGATTTGGGGGTTTTCTCAGCAAAGACTTAGAATTTTAGCAGCCATATGACCTACTCCTTGACCAGAAAAAGCGTGTTATACACAGATACAAATTAGATGGAAGAGAACAATACCTAGCTTATTATTGTTTTAATAAAACAATCAATGATGTTAAAGAACACATTTTGTCTCAGTCACAAGTGATCACAGCAGGGGAGAAAAAAAAAAAAAAATCAGAAATGCCTGTGGTTGCACCTCAAGTCTCAGAGAGCTTCCCAAAATGTCAGTGCATACAAAAACCTACAGGCCCAAATTCTTTCCTAATATACCAGTGGTGACTTCAATAACGAAACAGGTTCAATGAAGAAATCTTGATCAATCCCATTTAATTGTGTATTTGGTTCGCTATTTCAATGTCATCAATTCCAGCTACCTTTCTACATAAGGTTTTGAGGGAGATCTCCTTTTCTACCCTCGGTCTCATATATATGACATTACTGGTTTGCATCTGAAGTTTAAAAATCAGTGGTCTGCTAAAACAATGTGGAAAAAACATCTGGTTCTGGAATCAGATTTAGGCTCTCCACACCGCAGCCACACAAATTGTGATGATTTACAAGCAGAGCCTCAGAAATCAAGTCTTGTCTAATTGAAACATTTGGTATGAGGACATGATGTTTCTCTGTAGGCTGCTAGAACACAATCTAAAGAAATGTTCCTGGCCTTGTTTCCAAAGAATTATAGCTGACCTTGTGGGTGTGCCATGATTGTTGCATAAACTGTCAAAGCTGAGATAACTAGTAGGATCTTTAGAGATTGTTGAGAAAAGTCAGTCAGTGAAACAGTTCATCTGAAACTCTACGCTTATAAGGATAATGAAATAAAGTAGCTATTTCAATAAAGTGACAGAAAAAGGTGGTGTTACAAAATAATTAAGAATCTGTAATCTTCTCAAAGAAAAAAATAAAATGGGTACCACTCATAATTTCTATGTTGCTAGACAATTAAGTCAAAGGAGATTTGTACCTACCCTTATTAAGCTTCACTTAACATCTCCAGGGAACTAAATAAATTCCAAAATGGGAGTTACGTGTAACTGAACTTGTTGCCTTCCAGTCACTCAGTAACTCTCTACAAATATTGCACAGCGCTTAGTGGGATTAGGGCAAAATAAATCATAAAAGACATGAATTGCACAACTGTGAATCATGCTGATCGCTTATTATTGCTATAATCGTATCAGGTCACCATTAAGTTTCTGTGTTGGAAGTGCAGATCTGATATTACAGTGCATATTGATTCTGGCTGTTTGCTAGAGATAGAAGTGAAAGCCTTGGAGAGAGCTGGAGTGAACTAAGACCATACGAAGTAATATTTAAACTAAAGTAGAGAGATTTTCATATCTTGGTTAATTGTTGGGGATATTTACACAGTATTAATTATTACTAAATACAGCTATTTTATATGCTATCTGAATAGAACTTTGTTGTATAGATTCCTTAGCTAACTTTTAGTTAATTTATACCTAGAGGGAGACAAAGACTTTCACCAAATATTATTTTCCCAAAAAGTGCAAGGCTCCATGCTTTAGTGCTCAGTTACATGACCTGAGGATTGTCTTCTGAGCTAATGGAAGGAGGAATAATTAAGTTTTAACTTCTCTCAAGTTCCAACTCTTACTGTAAGAGTTACCAGAGTTTCTCATTTGTGGCTGACACCCCAAAAAAGGGCACAAGGACAGAGCAAATCTCCTTCTGGTATTTATTATTCTCATTTTCCAAATAAGCACAGGTGGTCACTGCTGGATTCAAGCATTTTCATGCTTCAGGTCACACACTCTCTTTTTCAGGAATATTTGAGCAGAGTTAAAGATGGCTAATACTCAAAACACTGCACCACACCGGATTGCCAAGAACGCCCCATCCCACGCAACAGTAAACAACAGCAAATAGAGTTTTCTCCAGTTGAGGAAACCACACAAAATTCTGGCTTTTAAGAAGAGATCAGGCCATGCATGCACAGCTGAAGGGTCTCAACTTAGAATCATATTACCAGAATGAAAACAAGAAAGTTTTTTGGATCTAGAAAGTAAGAGTCACTTTCCAGTGCTCCCGAGAAAAAACGGTGTCTAGACCTGGCAATTCAGCCATAACGGGGCCTGCCTAGACTCCCTTCCTTATTCTGTGGTCTTTGTGGTACCTAAGTACCCAAGAGGAGGATGATATCACTGCGGAAGCAGCAGATGTTTCTCTGTGCCTCTATATAGGCAGACATTTGTGGAGAATATTCTCTTCTGGCAAAGCTATGATTTTTCTTTTTTCCCCTCTTCTAAACATGTTCCACATTGAAAGGGTAGGGTAGAGGGGTGGTGAAACTTAGCTTGGTAGTACCTAGCTCAAGACAATACATTAGACTTCAACCCCTGTAGTTCTTAGATATTCAACAATATTATTCCTTTAAAAAAGAAAAAGAACCCAAGATCCAAACTAAAAACCAAAAAGTCATGGTATTTTTTTCCCCCATTTTGACTGCTCAACATCATAAACAAGACAACTACTAGTTAAGTCAGACTTGGTAACTAGATGTACCGTGTATGAATATATACCCAACCTAACATTAAAAGCAAACTCTGCAGCAGCTGCAATATTTTAAGCAGTTACCACTAGATCTTCTTCAAATATATCTTCTGAGTCTCCCAGTAATTACTGGCTGTATGCAACATACCATTTTGCTGTTGGGTTAAGAACCCAATAGTATAATTAAATTCATGCAAACCCCAAAACTGTTTATCGTAACTTGTTATAAAAGATATAAAAATAAAACAAAACATTTGTCTCCAATACAGGATTAAGAAGACACATTGGGAATACACTTGCACAAATCAAGACCTGATCTCATAGATACATCTAAGCCAAACAGTATGTGGCTAGATCAGTTATCTGTGTCAATAGGATCACGTCCACCCACAAGACAAATTTGGTGATTGTTTAGAAATCACAAACTTCATAGAATATGCATGTGGCAACATTTAATATAAATGAAACCACTAAGCCTAAAAAGTCAAAGTGAACAGCTGCCATGCAATCTCTCCAGCTGGCTAAAACATGAGTGGCTCTTAAGGAACCAAATTATCCAGTCAAAAGAAGTGCTTCACTTAACTCCCAATAAACCGGGTATCAGTTGAGCCAGCAGAAATCACTGTAAAGTACCCAGCTTTTCTACTTCTAGCTGTCATTTTTCTTCACGGCAATTCACCTCTTTCCTAAAATTTACCACCAAGGCAAGAAGAGGAAGAAAGGAAGAAAATTCAGAAGTGACTGCAGCATTTGGGAAATAAGGTGTCACTGCACACTGAATCCCTAGCACTGATGCTGGGGTAGAAAGTAGGTTAAGCAGGCTAGACAGCTACAGATCTGAGCTATAAAACACAATCCTCCTTAAAGCTTTTCACATATATCTTTGTTTTCAAACCTTTACCTAAAACCCTGATTGTAAACACCTGCTAAATACATCCTTTTGTTTCACTGTTAAGCCTGTGTAGAGCTAGAGTGGGGAGGAGGAGGAAGATAGGAGGTGAATCAGAAGAAAACTGAGGTTCTTAACAGCATCCAGGGGCTAAGGAGTGTTTCCTGTCAAGGATCAGCCTGCAAAGAGCCCAGGTGAGACTTGTACTGCCAGTGACAGCTTCTGGGAAGAAGCTCCCTCAGGCAGGTATAAATCAATAAATACTCTGCTGCAAAGGAAAGGTGGTTGAGAGACATACCAACAGCTCTGGGTGAACTGCGTATTATTATAACCTCTGGCAAAACAAAGCTGACAATCGATATCACTTTCACTGCCAAATGGGTGGCATGCATCCAGGAGAACACACTAAAATATTAAGGACCCTAAAAGGAATGGGAACAACACTATTTATTGTAAAGTCTGAAATCCTCCTCCAATGTCTATGCCTAGCTGCTAAATGGGCATGGCTTACATTTTCTTCATGGTATTATTCCAGTAAGCAAGTTTATTGGCAATAGAAGTGTCAATCTTTAAAACAGTGACTAGAAATGACACAAACCGATTTTTAATAGAGCACTAAAACTTGAAAAATAGCAACAGTAAGAACATTCACAATCTCTGATTGTATTACTTTTGCCAAAGCAATACTTGAATGACTTAAACTCTTAATTAAAATCAGCTAGTTGAAGCAGCGGAATATGCTAGCATGCACAAGAAAGGGTTTGGAGGAGTTGGTAGCACAGTGCTGTACCATTGAGTTTTAAACTGCTCAGCCATACTTGGCCGATTCAACCTACCGTCTCTCAGGTTTCACTGACATTACACTCCTGCTTAACTTGTACGTTTAACAGTTTTGGTTTTTTCAGTTGTTAGGAGATACCCTATCATCCAGCTGGATTCGAGTCCCCTGACTTTTTCTTCCAAGTCGTCAAAAGCCTGACACAGAAGATGTCCAAAGCCCTCAGAAAGCAGACTCTAGCCCAAAGAAAAAAATCAGCATTTCCTCATGTCAGCAACTACTGCAAGGAACGTCTCTTCTGAACTGAACTTGCACACTACTTTGGCTTTGCCGTCTCTAACACCTGCACAGTAGCACGTGTATGTATGTAAGCCCTTTCAACCATACATACAGAACATAATACACACCATTCTCTTCCTGGAGAGAAATTTGGGGGGCAAGAGGGAAGAGAAAGGAAAGCATCATGTGAGAGAGTAGTCACCTTGATTAACCTAATCCTAGCAGACGCTCAGATAGCATGGTAGAGACAATAATGGTGCAAAGCACACACAACAATAGGGGCACAACTTTCTGTCCGAAATGTGGGTTTAAAAAAGGACTAATTTTCTAATGTAACAACAGCTCAGATGAAACCCAGCCCTTTGAGAGGTCTGACACTATATTCTTCATGGAAGTACCTTCACAAGAAAACTTACTGGCAGTAGACATGATAGCCTTTAGAACAGCTATTGGTTTGAAAAGAGGCAAGTTTTCAAGTTCTGACACTACTAGAAATGCAACCGTAGTGGAATAACAAAAAATTAAGTATTCCTGTGTCTGATCCAATCAAAACAAAGTTTGCTTTTCACTTATCTGATAATCACAAGTTGTCCAACTGCTTCAGAAAATCTTTAAATCAACCCAGTTGTAAGCATGACATTCATAACAGAATTCCCACACCGTCAAGAAAAAAAGATTCCCAAGTTATGAGTGAGCCAGGCTGAGACTGATCAGAAGCGTAGAAAGCAAAAACCGTAAAGGATTTCTTCATTATTTGTGCTGTCTGCTTTTGCAACCTGTCCTGTTAATGAACAGTCTTCATTTGGGAATTCTAAATATGAGAAATATTCCAGCTCTAAGACGGCAGGAGGAGCATCAGCCTTCACAGAGAGGACAACTGGGTCTGCCCCCCTCCACCCAACCCCAAAAACCCCTGCATCATAGAAACACACCATAAAACTTGCTCTCAGCTTAGCAGGAAGTCCAAATATACCTGCTTCCTGATAGGCTCTGGGTGTTCTGCAGGTCAAGCTGGAGCTGACTGGTCTCTGTGTGCCATCTAAGAAAAATGCCATTTAAATATATATATATATATATAAAAACCATATATACAATATATTTAAAATTTAAACACCAAGTATCTTTGTCGAGGGTTGATGGCAATCTAATGGGAACTAACATTAAAAAATAATAATAATTACATACACCTTACGTAAACATCACACGCAACACGGAACAAGAATTCCAGGACTAACATAGATTCTGGTTTATGTTATTTGCGACGATTCACTATCAGCCCATTCCCAGTTTTCTTGAATAATTTCTCAGCAATTTAGTAGCATTCTACATAGGTCTCCAGATTAATTTATCTGGATTGCCACTGATGCTTTCAACTTAGTGGTATTTTATCACTTAAAGAAGCAAGTATGCTAAGCTGAAGATAAACATATACATACAGGATAAAAATCCCTTTTTTCTTTCTCACTTCAGTATGTTGAAAGTGCTCTCTGATATCCTAACTATTACTCCTGCTTGCATCTCAGTTTTCTTCCAGTGCCCTTCTGCTTTTAAGTTCAGGCTTCACATCTGCACTTTTAAAGCTCGTAAATCTCTGCCCTACCAAAATCTGACTTTATTGCCTCATGTACCATGGGCCTTGCTCCACTTCATTAAACCTTTCAGCTCCTTTTCTTCACATGCTTTTTTCATGCTACTATTCCTGTTCTTGAAGATATCCAGTGCACCTATTTGCTCATTCTCCCACATAAACCCCTCCTAAAAATTACTTAAAACGAGACCAGCAAGATATGTTAAACACTGAATTCAGCAAGCTTTCTTCAGTGTAACACCAACCTAAGCCCATATTGGTGCCTTACGTGGTGCTGTGGACCTTTTTCTAGGACTTCCCTCTTTTGTTGGACATGAGTTGGGAAAAAAAACTGGAAAGAGATTACTTGATTCTGTCTAGAAGTCATTCCATTTCCCTGTTCTTCCTGCACTTTAATTGTAAAATGCCAGTTATGTACAAATTCAAAACAACTGCTAATAAAGTAATTATTAGCTATGAACATCTTCAGAAATGCTGTATTTAAGCGTATGCAAATTTGATGTGTAGATGCAGAAGTTTCCCTAGCTGCATATATAGCATTTACAGAACATCTTAACACAAATGCCTTTAACTCCCTCAGTATTTTATGCTACATCCCAGTCTATCGCATTCTGAATGCAGAAATGAAAGCAACAACACTGCTTATCCTTTAGAGTAATTTTTTTTTTTTTTTTTAATAGATACAAAAGGTAAATAGTCATTGCTTTAGAGGCTGATTTGGTGCAAAGAAACTTACTGCCTGAAGCCTCCAGTGCTGCTGCCATAGTAGTGCTCCCAGGCTGGCCAAAGTCTGCTCCTAGAATGACACCCGGTGGCCACAAAAACGAACAGCAAGGCGTTCTCCTTGCCCTCCAGCCTCGCTCCCTCTTCTCAGGGGTAGGAGCCATCACTGTGTTACAGCCAGGCATCAGCCGGAAATTCTTCATAGGAATCTGCAAAACACAGGAAAACCCTGCGTGAAATTCGAATTAATATACATACAAAGTTTGAGTAAGTAATACGTAGTGTTTTGGACAATTATATACCATTTGATTTCTCTTTTTTCTTTAAATACAATTGTATAAAAGTAACAGCTAATGGTTTCAGAATTCTCAAAATGAAATTTCCTGGTTTATTCCGCAGTGTTTCATTCTGGAAACAGCTAGCAGTAGGTGAGCGGCATTTCCAAAGTATGACTGTGCAGGTTCAGGATTAAGCCATAAGCTGCTATTCCAAGGCAGGGAAGAGTAGTTTATCTATTCTTAAAAGTTACAGGACTAAAATGCATTTATTCAGTTTTAAGTTATGGGATGAAGAAATCCAAATTAGAGACATCCATTGTTGTGCTTAAAATAGCTTTGAACAAAGTAAAACAGTGTTTCAATAAATCATCGCGTATCAAGCAAGGCATCATGCTTTAGAAGATTAATTGGCAACTGAACATCAGCGAGAGTTAAGAGCTTTTTGCCACATATTTTATTCTGCTTAAGTACCATATGAGTCGGAGCAGAGCTTTACTTAAGTAACAGCCTAGCCAAAAAATGATCTGATAATATCTTTTAAAGAGTAATAAGAGTAAAAAAATGCACTGTTTTAAGGGAAACAAGCAAGAGCACTTCAGCACAGATTTTTGGTGTTACATTCTTAGGACTTCTGGCAAGTGAAATGGAAAGGGACTATTTATTGCTTGTCAGTTTTCATTTGTCTCATTTTATTTCTCAGATCAAAGTCAAAATTCCTGGTGATGCCATAAGCCTCTTTATAGTAGCTAGGGATATCACAGGAGACAATCGCCCTTTTTTCCTGTTGAGAAATATCTATTTTTTCTCCAGTAAGTACAAAGCCAAGCGAATAAAGCTTCCCAGACGTCCTTGCATAGTGGAAATTCTTAAGGCAATGGCAACTCTGTGCTTCATTTGGTGACTCTCGCACCATTACCCCCGCTGGGTACCAGTGTAATGGAGGTGGCGGGTGTGTATCTAGCCATTACGGCTCTGAGCCCTGAAAAGTGGTTTACCGCTTTCTCATCCCAACTGTGCCTTAACATCTCTGCTTAGAATGATAAGGGTTAAAACAACAAACATATTTGTTTGTATAAGCATAATGACATTATTCAGGTACCTTGTCTGAAGGAATAGTTTATTAAGATACATTAGCATACAACATCTGAAAGAGATTACCACTGAACACAAAACAGCACACACAAAGCAAGCGTAACAAACTACACCAGTCTGGAAACAATGACAGAAATGTGTCACTTATCAGTAAGTTATACACGTGCACCCACTGGCCAACCAAGTATGCAAGAATGTAAAGCTTGTGGCAGATCCAGAGACTGAATGAAATCTAAACAAATAAGAAGCATAGCAATGGGAAGAATGACCTCCCACTGTATGAAGTTTAAAGCTGGATATTGCCAAGAGACATGCAAAGCTGCTGGAGTATGCACACAGCTAATCCTTGAGATACCATGGAGCCAGACCAAAGATAGCACTGGGAAGGCAGATGGAGGGTTAAAACGCAGCCGTATAAACGGCTGCCAGCTGCCAGAGCCGAGCTGGGATTCAACAAGCAAGGCTGGGACTGAGCAGCCTTCAGAGAGAGACTAGTCCGAGCACCTCCTTTGATCTTGTTCCTCAGTGGATGCAGTCATGTTGCAACAGTGGAAAAGTTTGCAATGCTTTTCATTTGTTTGTAAATTCACTTGCTTTTTGTTCACTGAAGAATAAAAACTCATTATTAGCTGGGAAGTACAAATACTAATTGTCAATCTATTACTGCATTTTTGTACTCCCTTTTCCACCTGCTCCCTCATACTACATTTCTGTGTTAAGGCAAATTATGGTTTAAATGTACTAGACTCAGGTGTGGGAAAACAACAGTTTACAATATCAGTGTAAACCAGATATAAGGTACCGAAAGGGTAATCGCACAGCATGGTATTTTAAACTATCATATTTACACCCACATATACTACCATTACACATGTGCTACCATCTTTATACAACTCCATATATAAGTATATATACTGTATTAGGGTTAAATAAGGTCTGATTGTGAACTGACAACCTGACTTGAGAAGGTTGAGCAATCCCATAAGGTATCAAGAACAATCACAATAATAGTATTTCTGAATGGCGGTTTCTTTCTTGCCTTAACACTAAGCCTTCTGCGGAGTAAAATTTGTTCCATGAGACAGAAATGCTACCTGCATATTATTTTAATTCCTACCTTTCCCTAACCCCCGCCTGGCTCCACTGTGAATTTCAAAAGTCAGGTCTGTATTTTAGACAAGAAAATTAAACACACACACGCACATCCCTCCTGCCATCCTCCCCACATCCTAAGACAGACTTCCAGGTTTGAAAAGTGAAGTGTGAAAGCAGAGAAGCGGAGGTAAGCACCATCCTCAAACCCACCAGAGGTAGGCAAATGCAAAACTCAAACCAGTCACATCCCTGCTGCATTCTGAACTCATTCTTAACTTCCAGATAACCAGAAAATGAACCATAACAAGTCGCTTCGTAGCGAACATCCCAGGTAAAATCTCTACTGATGTTCAGTTGCTTGCTCATTAGATTGCCTTTAACAAAAGCTTTTTCAGGTGATAATTTATTTTCCTTGAATAGTTTGAACGGTCACAACTCTCACATTTTATAAATTCTCACAATGAATTATCCTGGTGCGACTTTACAAAGTATCTAAATGAACTCCTGAGCAGTTCTGACAACAGTGAAATTTCTTACTCCTTAGCAAAAGTTTCTTCCATTTTTAGCACGATATTTACATTCCCAAACTTGACAGACACAGTAATAGTTGGTCTTGGCATTCACTGTTGTGTGACTCTGGCTCGTATGTTCATTCATGTACTTTGTTTTAAAGAATTCCCTCTGGCTGTTACCACTTTTCAGCACAATTTTGCTTTTAAGTATTGTTTCATGCCAAAATCCAAAATACTTTGTTACAGAGGTGAGAGATCAATGTATTTTATACTTTACAGGATAACTCAGTATCAGTTCTTTAGATTTATAAATTCCGAAAAACATTTTCTTCCCTTCATTTTCCTGTCCTCCTCTCTCACATTCACTTCCATGTCTTTTCTTATACGACCACCTTTGGCTGGAACCCCTTTTCTAATTTGTACACTCACTGTCTCCCGTCCTTTAAAATATTTTTACTAACAGGTCCGTAAACTCATCGGTAATTCCAAGAGTCATATAACCCCCCCCAGCACTGATAGTATGCAACGGAGATCTGCCTCTGTTTTGCCCACCAGGATATGCTTTTCTTTTTATTCCATGCTGAGCTGATGACATCGCACTTATAACACTTGATTAAAACAAGCAAACAAAACAATCTCTTTTAAGAAGGGGGGGGGGGGGGGGCACAAATGAGTCAAGTAGGGATAACAAAGGAGAAGTTCTCAAGGTCCGAGAAACAGTTGTAGTAAGTCTGCAGCAGAAAGCCCTCCCTTACTCCACATGAACGCGGCTGCCATACAGTTACCATAGACATTGCAGGCAGATACTTATACACATTTCTGTGAAGAGTCCAAGGACAAGAGACATCTAAGTTGCGCAAGGCTGACCCTCAAGTAAATAGATATCAAGAACTAAAATCCCTCTACCACAGTATGTTATACAATTTTAAAACTTCACATTCATTTGTGGGGATGACCAGAATATTAATTCTTCATTCTACATTCCTTTTCTAGATCATTTTCCAGTATCATCCATTCCTACAAGTAAACTAGAAGTGAATATCATACCCGTTGTTTGTTGAACAGAACTCAAGGCATTACTTTTTTTTTTTAAACTATTAATTATTTTAATCGTAAGCTTTATCAAAATTTTACTACTGGGTAAGCACATGGTTGTGACTGCACTGTAAGCAAGTCCTTTAAATTTATACTCATTTACAAATCCAGTTATAAAAGAAAAGGTGAAATGGATTGTGTGCTTTCTGTGGCAGAAACAGAACAGAAACTCTTCATACAGCCATTTGAACTGCTAGTGCTCTGGAAACAAGGATATAAAAAAAGTTGAAGAAACTGGCTTTTAACAAATTAGCAGAATAAGTCAAATGGAAAATTACAAGAGCCAAGAAATGTTGGTTATATAGGAAATAATGTTCTATTGAGCACGTGGGTTGTGCAAATAAGGTTTTATTTAGTGAATGTACTTGTTTCCCCTCTACTAGCAGCTCAAACAACTGCATAAATAGCAACTATTGGTAAATGCAACTATCACTTTTAAAAAGACCAGTGTTACCATGGCGACTCTACAGGGAAAAGTCATGTGAAGTCATGATTAAGGTCAGGAAAGCCAGCCTTACATTATGCTCATTTTTCCACAGTAGAAGAGAGGGTGTAACTGTGCCATTTCCAGATAGGCTAGAAACCCAACTGGAGAGGGGGAAACTGGAATAGTGGGATGCTCAGCTGGCAAATATAACGCATAATCCAAACTAGCTAGCGGAGGCAAAATCTTTTGGCTGTTATTGCTAGCATAAATCCTGAGGACCAATGAGAAAAGCAAAACTTAGTACAAATTAAGCATGAGATTCTAGGTTAGGGGTTGTTCAAACAGCCAACTGTGATCTGGGTTGGACTGTGAGTAAATTTTGCTTTCGGACGCCAGCTATGCCAGTGCATAACATCTCCCAAATTCCTTTCTGAGGCCTGAGATGTCCCTTTTCAGGATGGATACAACACACCACTTTAGATCCTGGTTGGCGTCTGGGGCCTGACTAGCTCAGCAGGTCTGCAACAGGTACACAGCATCCTACTGAGCAGAAAAACTTTCATTAGCTTCAGGGGGAGAAGAAAAAAAAAAGCACTTAAGAAACCACGGATAACAAACCTCCAACTCAGCTTTCCTGAAAGCCCTATTGAGATCAAAAGGTTCTTTCCCTGAGGTGGACATTTGGTGACTTTTGAAGTCTATAGCCCTAAGTAATACAACATTCCATATTGCAACATCTAGTTCTTTGGTGTCTTAGGTACATAACAGACTTTTCAGCCATTACAGAAGTGCTACAGCTGCCCATGAAACTAATGGAGGAGACTGCCTACATATATATATATATATAAAAAAAAAAAATCCCTGAAACAGATGCACTGGGAGCCCCAGAGACTGATCACCAGCTTGGCACAAAGTAAGGTGGTAACATCGAAATACATAAACTAAAACATACTTACATTTATGCTTTTTGACAGCCTGCCCCAAGAGTAACCAATACTCTTATTTTTAGAATAGCTTCAGAGGTGGGACATCGATATCCCAGAATGCTGGCAAATATTATAGCCAGGCCCTCTGCAGCAGGACAAACTCCCCCTTTTCCTCTTCATCTATCAAAAGGATTGGTTGTCCTGCCCACTGTCACCTCTACCTCCCCTGAAGTATGAGGCACAAGCACATTGTGAAAGGTCCCCTTTCAAGCTAGGAGGCAAGGGCATTACTTAAACAGTTTGCCACTTGGTTATTAGCAGACCATAATGAAGGCACCAAGATTCACGCATAGCAGCACTGGATGGATGCTTCTGCAACTATTCTGAGGCAGCTGGTGATATCTAAATGGTGGCTGTAGTCAATCAAGTTCTTTTGATGACCTCTTGAATGATCAGATTGACCCCTGAGTTAAGTCGTTCATATATAGCTTTAGAACACACAACAGGTCTGAGTAAACGTGATCCATGTTTGCACTGCTTGTACCAGACAGAAATCACTGAGATTTGTTCCGAGTGACTGATGCTGGACTTTAATGTATTTTTGAGAAGGTACAATATTCCCATCACCAAAAGGGAATAACATGTTGAATACACAGAGATAGAAGGAACTCCTGGTTGTTGACATGGTTAGATATAGAAAAGCTGGTTCTTACTGAATAAAACAAGCTGCCTCCACAAATACTTTCCCTGATGAAATAAGGCCGTGTTCTCACCTTAGGTAAGCTTGTGCATACCAATCATCTTAATCAGGTTGAATTAATAGGAAAATGCGTACTTGGGCCTGCTCAAAGCTGTGAAACCTTAAATCTACCTTTTCTCTGTGGAAAATTACTAATCCAGAATTCTGATATATTTTCTCCAAGATGTGCCAACTGTATGTCAAGGTTGACTTAATTTAAAAAAATGTTTGCTTCAGTCTTGTTACAGTCACTAGAATTTTCCAAGTACATTTAGAACATGTTTAGAAATGTTTTGGCAAACCCTGATGAGGAGTAATAGTCACTTAATAATAAGTTTTGATGCAAATGGAGCTCTTTTCACTGTCAGGACATGAAATCGAAGCAAGATTCTTACCCATTCATTCATTTTTCCATAAACACCAGTGTCGCCCTTTAAAAGTCAGAAATGACCTACACATCGTGAATTTCTACTTAAGCTTTGTGATATTTTAGTCATTAAAGTATTAGCATTTTGAAAAAAAAACCTACAACACAGCAACAAGATGCCATAACATTTCTAAATAAAACAAAATTTCTGATTCCTTAGGATAGTATTGGCTTTAGCATGGTGCTTTGACCTTTCATTAAAGCCAAGATGATGGCCCTAAAAGGGACAGAAAATACAAGAAATTGGAAGATATTTGCGGATCCCAGGAAGTTCTGTGTTATTGTGGATAGACAGGGCTTTATTCCCCATGGATATGGGGAATAGAGAGACCTGCAGGGCTGTCTCCCTTCACTTCTTAAGTGGAAAGAAGTATTTCCTCCTAGTAAGAAAGTCTTATGACTTGGCAATAAAGTGCACTTATCTGACAAGAATTCTGCCACTTTAAAAATTCTTTTTAGTGACAACTTTTCTTTTATGAGTTTCTCAAAACGAGACTTCTAAAAGTCATAATTTTTATTGAAATTCAGTTTTCAGGATTCATTTAAAATAATCAGGCATTACACTAAACATCAACTTGAGGTACTGCCATAGTGCCTCTAAAAGGTTTTAATATGATGAGGATGACCAATGCTTGATGGAAAATTCAGTGCAACCAATGAGGTTGAAGTATCCTGAATTGAAAATCCTATGCAAAAATGCAACACCATTTATATCCCTAAAATATCCATTTGGAAAACAACTGAATGTTACATTCTAAGTGCACATGGAAATCGCTAATATGTGGCTTAGTATTGCTCTAGCTAAAATTTGCACATGAAGTTTTAATAACATCGGTCATCACATAGGATCCATACTGATTATTATGACTCCTACCCTAGATGCATCAGTACAGCAAAGGCTTCTCAAAAAACACACACACCACCACCACCCACAAAAACCCGAGACAAAACACAACAACCAAAAACCACTCATGCGGAGTAAGTACCCGATGCTGAACTATCACAATTCTCAGGCAAAAGCCTCTCTCCTTCAACAAGGGCAACACTATTACAGATATGACACTGATAATTTCAGTCTTCATCTACCTTAACATATTAGAGAGAAGAATTAGGCACAGTATCCAGAAGATACCACTTTGGGGAGGAGAGAAAGCAAAGAGGAATGAAAAACACACTGGGATTCTTTTTTTCCCCAGGTAGTTTTGATGACAATGGTCTAAGGCAAGTGTGACAAATCTACAAGCTTTGCTACAGCAATGTCATTATATGTCATGGCATTTTACATTTGACATTTATTGAAGTTGTCTTCCTGGAAATGGAGCAAAAGATTGCAATTGCTCACAAGAAATTGCTCCCTTCAAAGGAAAATATGATTAACTTTATTTTTACTTCTAAAATTAGGTCTTGTGGCCTTTCAAATAAAAAAAAATAATACACTGTTCAGTAAATAATAATGCAGATAACTCACTAATTAAAAGAGGTTTAAAAAGCCTATAGCTTTGGTGAATTTTTAATGTAAACTACAAAAAAAACCCCAAAACACCAAACCAGGCATGATTTAAGAACACATTATATTAAGCAGGTATGTAAGTATATGCAAGGAGAATGAATTTCATACATTCTCAGCACATGACTGAATTGAGAGGTTAACAGTATTTCTCTTCAAATAAATTACCACCTGGTCACAGTTTCACTTGTAGGAAATGAGTCATGAAGCAATGATATCATGGTAATGGCTGACTATCGTTCAGGTTATTTAAGATGCAAAATGCTACAAAACATATGGAAACATTATGCTTAAGTACTTTGTGATAAAATAAAATTTGGGAACATTCCAGAGGAGAGTCTTTCGTATTCCTCCAACCCCTTAATTGAAATACAGACAATGCCTATAAAACTGCAGATTAAAAATATGGTGATGATCAGGTAAATTCATTTATACACAAGGAAACACACAAGGAAAAAAGGTAACATCTCAGACATTTGTTAAGAATACTGCACCCCCTCACTAAAATCAGTTTCTGACAGTCCTGTTCTATTTTCCAAATTTTAAATAATCAATGAAGTGTTTTCTTACTGATTAAAAATTTGACATTCAATCAAAATCTTTGGAGGAGTAAAAAAAATAAATCCATTGTGAATTCATCTTTGAATTTGCCAGTCCTGGTCAGGGTTAAACATTCTGCTATAATAGCACAATATATTATACAAAGCTACTTTTATATATATGCTATATATATATATACGCTGAATATCTCTCTATATATTTAGTATTGAAAGTACCACACTATAAACTCATGACCAAGGCAAAAATTACCATTTCTTTGGCCATGGCCACGCAAGAGTCTTAAAGGAACAGTTTAGCCAAATTCTTTTTAAACAGAATTTGTTAAGCCTTATAATTATGTTTTTCAAGGTGTCAATCCATTCTGGTTTCCTGGAGTTCACTGGTCTTCCACATCCATGTTTATACCAGTTCCGCTGCCTTCAGTTCAATTATACCAAGTTCATTGTTATACATCAAGCCTCAAGCAACTGTAAGTCAGATCAATGACTCAACCATGTAAATCAATCAAAATTACACTGTAGATCATGAAAGAGGTCTGTCTTTTATGGTTCACTTGAGCTAAGAAAACTATTTGAACGAGAAAAGGACAATTACATTAGGACACCTATGACTTCTGCTGAAACCAATGCATAATACTGACTCTACTATGAGATGATAAATATCATGTATGCAAACTGTGGTGTTCCGATACTTTAGCTAGGGTAAATTCATACAACTTCACTGGCTTCCAGGTCAGGGGTTGGTAAGTTCAAACTCACGCAAAAGAAATTGTAGGAAAGGCACTTTGGGCTGATATAAAAGGATCTGATTACCACGTAAGCTCTTTTAACTAAGGAGGTTACCTAGCATTTCTTTTTCTACCCTGACATTACTTTCAGCCAGGTATGAAGCTTCTGTACATGCAGACTTACTACCACCACGGACCCCTTAGTAAGTAACCAGCCAGTAATAATTTCTGTAAAATGAAACATCAAAAGAGAAAAATAGATTAGACATATCTTCCAATATCTAATGATGTGCATGTATATACACACACACAAACATACATCTACACATCCCCCCCTTTCCCTTCCCTTCCCACTGTTCAGCACACATCTTAGGAAATACTCCTACAGGAATCCAGTCGATAGAGATTACAAAAATATTATGTTCCTGCTTCCCTTTAGCTCTTCTCCTGGAAAACAAATCTTAAAACTCAGTCTTCTTGCCTACTGAGCTCTTGACCTCTTTTTTCAAGTTGACAAAAGATACTGCAGTAACCAGGCAGACATGCAAGTGCAGAAAAGCATCCTGCCTGAGGAAGCATTCCCGAGTCTTCGAAACAAAAACACACTCGTGAGTGACAAATGCGCTCAGATTCCTTATCTATCCCGGTCAACTTCGGTCATGTAAATAGCCACATATAGACACAGCCTTGACAACAATCACATGGGGATCTATACAGTTACAAGGTCCTCCCTTACAAATAACTGCAGGATCACATCTAAAATTTCTGAATGGTGTTGTAGAAGATCAAAGGTTATGATTAAATAAAACAACATTGGACCATGGAATACAGAATGTTGCTGGGCAGCAGTAGCCTTCTGCATTGCAACTGGAGAAAATTGTTCACATTATGTTCACGTTTCTTATTGCATATCTGACAATAAAAAGAATTACATTTCAGTGAATGTATATTGTGGTTGATATTACCAATGCTGGTACCCGCATACAAAGCATAGTAATTGATGTATATGACACAACAAAAGCAAGACAGAGACACTAATATCAATCCAATAACTATTACCCTGTTATGCAACCGTGTCATTTTCACTCAGTAACTTCAGAGTTTAGGAGTAGATCCTAAGTACGTTGTTACAGAAAGTGAATTTTACTTTAGGAAAGAGATATTAATAATTGGGACACCTCCCCTCCCCCCCGTTGTTACAGTTTGTGCCTGTACCACCGAGCATTTCAGTAAGCAGAGTTCTGCTAAGAGCTGGAAGTGGACTTAAGCATTATCTGTCAGTCACTGCCTGAAAGGATATGATTGATCCTGCAATATCAACTCAGTGGATACTTTGTAAGACACTCTTAACAAAGCAAACTTTATGCAAGTACATCTATAGATGAGGTGCATGAGTGCCTTAAGACACAAGAGAGATCAAATTCATTATTTGTTTGGATCTTGACCAGTACACTACAAAAGGACAGTTCCAGAAGAATTTACAGTCCAAAAGTAAAATGCCACTATGTGGGCAAACAGATTGGGGGCGGGGGGGAACCCAAACCAGGAATAGAGCATACCGGCCAGCATAAGTATTAGAGGCTCAGGCACCTCCACGAGCCAGTCATAGTTCAAAGCACACTCAGACATGTGAACTTAACCAACTTTATTTGAAACGCATGGACTTCTTATGTCCTTTAGGTAAATCCTCAGGAGCCAAGGATGTTCTACAACACAATTCATACAGTCTCCCAGATGTGTCTGTTAACCAACCAAACGATATAAACTACTTCTGTATCAATTATTGGTAGAACTAATGAGCTGAACACTGCCACAGAAGAAAAGAGATCCCTGACGTGGTACTGGTTTCATGCTTTTGACTCATTCTATGAGCAGAGATAAAGGCTCAAATAGAATATAGGATAGGACATAGGGCAGAAACTAGGGATCGCAAAGTACTACTGCAGACTAACACAGACTACACCAATTAACAGGAAGAGGATATGCTGTGCATAAGAAGAACAGTTTTTACTGAAAAGAATGGAGAAGTTATCAAGACAGTAATACAAGACCTCTAACTAGGGCTTTTGAGTGTTTAACCCGGTATGTTGTTAGAACAACCTGTTTGTAGCTGTTCCGTTCATTTTACAGTTGGGGAAATGGTTATTGGTGTAATTATTATTAATGCATAAATACTTATATATTACCTGGTCCTGAGATGTCAAAAATATCCTTTCAATTTCTTAAAGGAAGTGATATCAGAAAGGCATTTGCAGTAAGTCTGCCAGACATGCTGGAAATAAACAATTTGCCACAGAGAGCATGGAAAATTCCACCACCTTCCTCTAAATATTGATAACATTACTTAATAGGAAGCACTGAGTCACTGAAATTTATTTCACATCCAGAGAATGAGTCTGTGGTAAACAGGCAGGTCATCTGTTTACATAGCCAGACACTTCAGGGGAAAAAAGTCCTTTAGAATTTGTGTGGTGAGGGTGAGGAGGTCAGTGTATTCCCAGTACCCAACCTGCTTTTTCCAAAATTCATTATCAAAGAGAAGAATAGAGTACTCCACTTCTGAGTGGCCTCAAAAAAAAAAACCCTACCTAAAAAAAGCCCAAGTTCAGGCTAATTTTTTTCCTGAAAGAACTGCATTCACAGCTTTACAATGGCCCTTACAGTTACTAAGAATGAATGGGATAAAACTGAGGCAGCCTGCCCCCTAAACTGAAAATGAATTAGAGGATGAGACACATGAACATTTCTATCTTAAGTGTAACCTCTTTTCATAGCAAAGTGAATTAAACTACAACATTCAAAACCAAGAATGCTAACAGATTTATTCAGGATAGATGTCAAGTCCTGAAAACCAGTTATAATTTAAAAGATAAATATGATCATAAAGAATTGATTCTGGCAAACAGATAACTAAGATGCAGCACATATATCCTAACTGCATAATCAACCAGATACGTGCGTGTCCACACAAATCCAACAGGTAGAATCAAGACCGATAGAGCAGTATGCTTCAGTCACAAAAAAAGTAACTTTTTAGCTTCACTATACGGTTATCTTCAGGTAAGTATAACTGCTACAAAACATTCTGAATAACATTTACTGGTAGTCAATCATTTTGCTGTACAACATCTCATGCTGGTGTATCTCATGTAGCCCCTCTATTCCATGTGGTAATTTGCAGGAAGGGGGATGTTTTGTATCTATTGAGAAAAGGCACAGGGAGATGGGTATGCAACATGAATAGTTATTTTGCATAAAGGGGGCCCATAAAGCTAACACATTTTCTTAGTAGATTTTGCTGTAATTTAGGTGGGAAGGGACACACTAGCCCCCTCCTCTCTCCTTCCATTCACTTCTTTCTAGACAACAAATCTGTCCTATTTACCAGTGACACGGGAGAATGCCTTGGGGACAGCCTAAAGGGTTTCAATGACTGTGGACAGGCCTCCATTTCCACACAGAAATGGTGAAATGTCAGAATCATAGGCACAGCAGTAATGAGAAATTTAGTATGGGGAAAGGTAAAATCAAATAATTCCCCATGTCAAGATGTGTGTTTGTCAGAAAACATTACCACGGATAAGTCAAGGTTTCTAGAAGGACAGAGATGGCGCTACAATACAAAGTGCATAACAACAACAAAAAGGAGATGCTGTCAGTGTATGTAACTGTGCATTTGGATTGGACCGCAGGGTGGGAAAAAAAGAAGAGTAGCCCCACAGCTGTTACAGAAGGCACATCTGTGCTATGTCTCTAGAAAATCCCAGAAAAGAGAAATCTGAACTTTAGAGAAATTAGTATTTACACTTTAATCAAGGCTTAGTCAGAAAACAATCGTTTGTTAAAACCAAATTTGTTTTGCAGGAATGCTACAGACTCCCTGTAACCAAACTCCATTATGCACCTGCGAGACTGCATCCTCAAAGCCCAGCCCCTGAGGGGAAACAACTTGCAATGTTCACAACATGATATGCTCTAGAAGGGAGTGATGATTAATATTTGACCAATCCAGGAGAAAAAAAAGAATTTGGGCCAGTTTAGCAAGGTAAGACCCAAATATTTTCTTTTTACTTGTTGACAATGGCAGGAGGCTAACTAACTCTTTGAAGAAGAAAAACAAGGCAAACCCTTTCATCCTTGTTTGGGAGAAAACTTGTGCTGAGCCTAACACCAGTGAGAGAGCTTCCAAGTCCAACTCAGCTCTGTCAGTGACACTTGCAGCACGTGCAGAAACAACTTCTAGAAAAGCATTTGTAGGTTCACTGTGCGCTTTATACTACTATATTACAGTCACAGTTTGCCAGCCACTTCAACCAAAACAAGTAATACTGTTGGCACAAGAATTATTTTAAGACAGTGACTAGAGTTACACAAAATCTAGCAGGAAGAAAAATGGGTATTCTTCTCCTAGTTACAGAATAACGAAAAAAAAACCATCTAGAGCATTGCATCCTGCATTCCTTCTGCCTTTCAGCCTTTCCTCCGTTATTTGGGTATTAAATTTCAAACTTTCCTTTAAGAGTTAAGTCTTGTGTCACAGAAATAAAAAACAAAACAACAACAAAGAAACCAAAATGAAACAAACAAACAAAAAACCAAACAGGGTAATCAAAAGCTTTCCCATTCTGTTACAGACTAAAAATGATGTCGTCTGAGCCTGCCACCCCCACCCTTCCAAACAGCCAACAGCAGTTTGCAAAGACATCTGCAACTAGCTTTTCTGACCATAGTACTAGTGCAAAGGTGCATCATCATTTTTACAAAACTTTATTTGATTACCTTCTACAATAAACCAAATGTAATAAATTTGTGATTGTGCAGCTGAGTTAATTTGCACTGTCATTGCTCTATCATTTCTCCCCTTCTCTAACTAAAGCTTGAAGAATCTCCTATTCCTTACAATATGCTCCAAATCTCCCATTCCTACAGTAGCTATTCTTCCTCACCAAAAGGAAGGAATCTTGACTTGCAGATCCAATAAACAGCACACTTACAGCTTCGTGAGTTGGCCCTACCAAAAGGTAGAATGTATTCTCCCCAAATTAAACCACCACACCCTTCTACCTACAAGCACATTCATTCCGCAGTTGCCAACAATAACATCGCTTGGTGTCAAATTCTGAACTCTGCCCCTGCATGGTTGGAAAGTGATCCTATGTATCCAATGAAAAGATATAGGAAACAGCAAACTTGGTTTCCTTTTGTTTTTTTTCTCCTCTCTTATTGAGGCTGATGCATGAAACTTCATAAATCTCACCTGGACAGCATGGGACCCTCATACCGCCATGTCTTTTTTTCCTCTGTGTCCAGAGGAGCTTCTTCAAATTTACTTCCAAGTTTTCCATGATATTTAACCAAAAGTCAGATTTACTAACTTAAAAAACTAAAATGACATTTATACCCTCAAATACTTTCCTTAGTTTTATAATAGTTGCTGAGTGAGTTTGGTTAATATGATGAGTTCAGAACAAATATACCTGGCTATAAACAAAACATGATTATTTATTAACATTCAGATTAAGATTATTACAGAAAACAAGAGCTGCATCTCATTTACTGAGCCCCGAGCAACAACAAGCCTTTGAACAAATTAAAGAGGAGATAGTTCACGCAGTGGCCCTCGGGCCAGTCCAGGCAGGACAAGATGTAAAAAATGTGCTGTACACCGCAGCCGGGGAGAACGGCCCTACCTGGAGCCTCTGGCAGAAAGCACCAGGGGAGACTCGAGGTCGACCCCTAGGGTTTTGGAGTCGGGGATACAGAGGATCCGAGGCCCGCTATACTCCAGCTGAAAAAGAGATATTGGCAGCCTATGAAGGGGTTCGAGCTGCTTTGGAAGTGATCGGCACTGAAGCACAGCTCCTCCTGGCACCCTGACTGCCGGTGCTGGGCTGGATGTTCAGGGGGAGGGTCCCCTGTACACATCAAAACAACCAGCAGGTGGATCAGGCTGCCAAGACTGATGTGGCTCAGGTGGATCTGGACTGGCAACGTAAGGGTGAATTGTTTATAGCTCAGTGGGCCCATGACACCTCAGGTCACCAAAGAAGAGATGCAACATATAGATGGGCTCGTGATCGAGGGGTGGACTTGACCATGGACACTATTGCACAGGTTATCCATGAATGTGAAACATGCGCTGCGATCAAGCAAGCCAAGCAGTTAAAGCCTGTCTGGTACGGAAGATGACGGCTGAAAGATGAATATGGGGAGGCCTGGCAGATTGTATCACACTCCCACAAACCCGCCAAGGCACGTGCCACGTGCTTACAATGGTGGAGGCAACCACCGGATGGCTGGAAACATATCCCGTGCCCCATGCCACTGCCCGGAACGCCATCCTGGGCCTTGAAAAGCAAGTCCTATGGCGACATGGCACCCCAGAAAGAATTGAGTCAGACAAGGGGACTCATTTCCAAAACAACCTCATAGACACCTGGGCCAAAGAGCACGGCATTGAGTGGGTGTATCACATCCCCTATCAGGCACCAGCCTCCGGGAAAATCAAACGATACAATGGACTGTTAAAGACTACACTGAGAGCAATGTTAAAGACTACACTGAGAGCAATGGGTGGTGGGTTGTTCAAACATTGGGATACACATTTAGCAAAGGCCACCTGGTTAGTCAGCTCTAGGGGATCTGCCAACCGAGCTGGCCCTGCCCAGTCAAAACTTTTGAAGGGCATAAAGTCCCTGTAGTGCACATAAAAAATACGTTGGGGAAGACAGTCTGGGTTATTCCTGCCTTGGGCAAAGGCAAACCCATCCGTGGGATTGTCTTTGCTCAAGGACCTGGGTGCACTTGGTGGGTGATGCGGGAGGCTGGGGAATTCTGATGTGTACCTCAAGGGGACTTGATTTTGGGTGAGAATAGCCAATGAATTAAATTCTATTATGTTAATTGCTATATAATACTGTATATCATCACTTCTATGGTTACTATATGCCATATCAACGGTATTACAGTAAGAATCACTCAGATTAATGAAGAATGAACTTTGATGAAACCGAGCAAAGTGCAGCAATGGTAGAACTGAACAAGCGCAGCCGTGACAGGACCAAAACTGGCTTCAGCATGCACTAATGCAACACCACACACCATCTCTCCTGCCCTCAAGGACTGTTATGACAGATGGAGCCCAAAGTCATGGACTAAATGAACCCAACAGACATTTTAGAGGGAAGGCCCATAGGCTAAGGGAATGGTATCTGTGTGTATATATCAAAAGACAGGAAAAGGGGTGGTGATTAATTGGGATGTACTGGAAAGTGTGGGAGCTGGGCATGATGTAGATGGTATAGAATAAGGCATGGATGCTGTCCTGGTTTCGGCTGGGATAGAGTTAATTTCCTTCCTAGTAGCTGGTACAGTGCTGTGTTTTGGATTTAGGATGAGAACAATGTTGATAACACACCGATGTTTTAGTTGTTGCTAAGTAGTGCTTACACTAGTCAAGGACTTTTCCTGCTTCTCACATTGCACCACCAGCGAGTAGGCTGGGGGTGCCCAAGAAGCTGGGAGGTGACACGGCTGGGACAGCTGACCCCAAATGACCAAAGGGATATTCCGTACCATATGACATCATGCTCAGCATATAAACTAGGGGAAAAGCTGGCCAGGGGTCCACTGCTCGGGAACTGGCTGGGCATCAGTCAGCGGGTGGTGAGCAATTGCATTGTGCATCATTTATTTTGTATATTCTTTTATAATTATTATTATTTTCCCTTAAATTTCTGTCCTGTTAAATTGTCTTTATCTCAACCCGCAAGTTTTACCTTTTTTTTTTTTTCCCTGATTCTTTCCTCCATCCCACCGGGGGGAGTGAGCAACTGGCTGTGTGGTGTTTTGCTGCCTGCTGGGTTAAACCACAACAGGGGTAAATCTGTTAACGAAGAAGTCAGAATAATTCCACAGAACAAACCTGGGGAACAAAGAAATTTATATACTCCAGTTATAATTTTCCTTGCTACAGAGAAGACTGTTCTTATTCATCTATGAACACCTCTGCTACACAGCTACTAAAGACTAAATATACAGCCAGACCCCTCACACCTTCCCACATATTTTCCTTCTATTTAGACTACAGATAGGATTTTAAATATTTAACTCACAAGGATTAATACATCTCCACTATAAATCTAGCTCCTGTACCACAATGTAAGTTACGCAAGTGCTCCATAATCAAAACGTAAGTATAAATTGCACCTGATTAATTCAAGGTGCAGAACTGGAGAATGGACTGCAAAATCCTTCCACAGATTTCAAAATTATAGCCTTTCAGAGCCACCCTGCTATACAGTCAGTCACATTGCAGAGTTCAGGTTTAGATTTATTATGTGCTTAGACACACTCAAAAGACTTACTCATCAGCTTTTTCTTATAAAAGCTTTGCAGTCCCAACTTCATTTAGATGCAGAGAGGACAGATTTTTCAGCAAGATATTTGCCTTTTTCTGATCCATCCAGCCAAGGCTCTGTCTGTTCATAAAAGGCTTCCTATTCCAAAAAACACTTAAAACATCACATAGTTTTCTCAACCATCATATCTATATGTCAGATGGTGAAAGCCGTGCTAGAGCACAGATGGGAAGATTTTATGCTCATCATCTTTATTTGAAAATTCTCTATTCCATGCCAGGGATTATTCCCTTCCCCTTCCCCCAAATTACATAGGGCAATTTATTAAAAGTTTGTACAGAAGTGAGAAAAAAAAAGATCACTTACATACCTGAAGTTGACTCTGTAATTTTAAAAGTTGTTTGGTGTGTGTTTGTTTTTTTTTTTTTTAAATAGCAAGAATATTGACATCTAACTCTTTGTATTTAAAGCCATTAAGAATTCCATTAGAACTGGTAATTTTTGTTTAGCAGAAAGTCCACAGATTTTAAACAGTATAGGGTCAAACCCAGAATTCTTGGCTGTTTAGTTGCCTCTTTGCAGAAGCAATGAATTGCAGGATTTAGCCTGAGGTCCTGGTGCCTAGACCTTGTCATTCATCTAAGTCTACCTCTGAACTTTGTAGGAAAACGTGCCTTAAGACAGAAGTGGTAGTCCTGATGCACCATCACCAACCTGATCCATTAGGCCTCTGGTAGTGAATAAAGTATATGCTGTCAGATACCTTGGCACTGAGCCTTTTCTGAGGGAGAACACATCAGACACCCAACAGCTCATCTGTCTGGTCTACAGCTCAACTACACTGTGGCAATAGTTTCTGCAAACATTTCTCCCTCTCTTCCCGGGGATATTACCAAGCCGTCTGCCTGTGTTCCCTTCTGGAAAACCACTGAGGACAGCTGCGCTGTCCCGGTGATGCACCCCTTGCATGCAGCACAACCCTTCCTGCCCCATGAAGGGAAACCACAATAGTTGTTACAAGACCTTCTACACCAAAAAACTGGGAGATGATCTGAATATTAAATAGTGTCCTAAGCTAACTGAAAGTAGTAAATTTTGCATTGAATTCAGCAGAGTTGAAAAAAATGTACAGTTTGTCAAAAAAAGGAAAAAAGGTAAAAAAACCTAGGAAACTTATTTTTTTCTTTCGTGAAGGTGATTTTCACGTGCAAGTGGTCAGCTTCCAGACTTGAAAGTTTATAACCATGAGCAAAATTACAACATAGAGAAGAAAAACAAAACAAAACCAAAACAAAACCCCACAGCATTAAAATCCTGGTAGCTTGCTATTGCCACATGTAAAATAAACAGTAAGTTTAATAGAATGTCTTAATAAAGTGCTGGCTTTGGAAGATCACTCTTTAACTTGCTTTCTACAAGCTGAAGACAGTGCCATTCTACATTTACACAACACAGATTAGTTTTCTTCTAATTCTCAATCTTGGTTTCTGCTACAGAAAATAAATCTGGAAGGAGAGAACATTTTTCGTATCCTTCAGTGTATTTGTTTTGACATGCGTTTAGTTCTCCCTTCCCCGCCACTGTCCACAAAAATACAGGCTTGCATTGTCCTGCACAGCTTTTTAGATTTTTCCACTCCTTAGATGTTTCATAGGTTTATTTTTAACTTGTTTTTCCATCATACTGTATGCACTGAAGCCCTTTCATCGTTACATGGTTTTCTTGTGAATACTGCAGTGTGAACATTGTAAATGTGACCACATGCAGACACTGTAGCATAAGTAGCATGTGGCAACTTCAGCTACTGTATACAAGATATTTCAGAAAGTCTTTCTAGCAGAGTGCATGCACTTTGTCCCCAGCTTCCAGACAGCCTATCATATAGCACTCAAGGCAGCCAGGGCTTTTATGGGAAACACATGGTAAGCGAGAGTCACGACCTACTTAGTAACTAGAATGAAAAGAAACCTTGAAAACAGTGGGTCCAGCTCCTTTTTCAGCTCCCCCGAGAAGCAGAAGTCATGCCATTGAAGTCAGTGGAACTACAGCACTGAAATCCTACTGTGAACCCCAAAATTAAGACTGCTGCACAGCCTTGGTAGTGATAGCTGAATAAGGAAAACAGGTATTTTCATTCAGTGAGCATTCATGCGAACAGACCCATCACAACTGCCCCCTCTGCAAGCCAGAAAATTGTCCCCCCTTTAACAGATCCAAGCCACAGAGGTTTTGGGTGATTCAGAGAGATGTTATAAAACCGTATCTGCATTAAGTCTCTATCCTCTAGCATTTGATGCTATCACACCTCCAGCAACGCTCTCTCCCACATTTACCTGTCACCGCCCGTTCCCAGGATTCTGGTTCAAGCACTGGCAGTGGGCACTGGTGGCTGTAATAGCGAGAACTGAAGGCTGATTTACTCCAGGGAACTCACTGGACAAGCAGTCCCAGGTTAGGGGAACACAGAAGCAACTTTTGAAGTACTCTCTTCAACTGCAGTGATCTTGACCTAGCCATTAAGATTTTTTGTAGCTTTTAAATCATCATGCAGGCAACATCTTGCAAGCAATAAGAGTCAGCTTTTGGTTTGAACATTAAATTAAACACCCACTGAATATAGTTTGGTTCCCAAATTCTAGGTTGCTGTATCTCCCTGCAGGAAAGGTGCTCAGTGCTTTACAGGTATAACTGTAAATATAAATAAATATAAATATAAAACAACTGCACAGATATAACTACTTCAGAAATGTTGGAAGAATGTACTTTGTAATTAGTAGTGTAGCACAGATGATAAATTGCAGAACAAGAAAAAAATGTAAAATTAACTCTCTGCAATCCAGTAGCAGGTGATGATGAAAGCATAAGGTGGGGGCTCTCACAAGCAGAGGAAGAGAAGGGAACATGGACAAGTGTAACTCCCCCGAGCCCAGTCAGAAGAAAGCTCCGTATTGGCAGTGGCAGAATTCCTCCCTCCATGCCACATCCTGTGCTCCTAACTGCTTGTGAAAAAACAAACAAACAAAAAAAACCCACAATGTGTATTACTGGAAAAGGTCAAAAACTGTACGTGATCATCCTGGGGGAGCAGGAAGCTTTTCACTTCCCCTTCCTTGAGGAGAGAAGAATGTAGATTCCCACCAAAACCACCGACTTCCCACACACAGAAAAGAAAAATTGCTTCCAAACACCAGCCTGATTTTAGCGTAGCAGAGCTTACTCAAGGTAATGGTTTGCAGAAGTGAAAAAAAGAAAGGTTAAAAAAGGGCACCAGCAGCACAACCAATTTGAAAATGCCTGAAGCTTAAAACACATTTATTCTCCTTTCCATCTTTATTCCCTCTACATAGGCTACACATTCAAGATTTGCATTTGAAAAAGACTTGCTCATCCTCCCCAGGGGATCAAAGCAGAAGGAAATCTTACTGCTGACTTTAGAACTTCATTAGTTCCCTCAGCAACAGACCCATCACACTGCACACACCCCTGTCAGCTCCGGGAGCAGCCTTGCAAGCAACCCAGACCTTGTTTGTAGCAACTGCACACTTCAGAGAAAAGGGCACTTCACACAGAGCTGCAGCAGGAGACCCATTCCTCTGGATAGTTTAGTACTTCACCATACCTCTCGCTAACTGAAACAGTATACGTTACTTCACTGTGAAGTATTGTAGTTAGAAATTCATCAGCATTGCTTTGAAAGCAACAGAGTTCCACATCTTACAGAATGAGACCTCCTAAATAAAAAAAAAAAAGTGGTTAGAACTATTCCCTTTAAAAACTGCTTCTCAATAAACACCACCATCCCATTATCTCTAGTCTCTGCAACTGTTGGCTCTCATGTTTCTTCTTCACCATGTGTCCCTAAGGCTCTAGATGCTTTGGTTGACATGCATGGACCAGGTGAAACTGACGATGACGCATCTGAATGTGAATTTATAGATGTATTTGCCCAAAGACAAATGCCTATTTCTGTATGCAAAATCATGATATACCACTTTGCCTTTTACCAATGTTACAGGAAAGATCACAGCTGCTGGCATCTGGTGCCCTTTTACTTTTTTTTTGGGGGGTGAAGAAAAAAAAAATATTTGCACAAATAAGGCTTTATGGTAAATAACGTAAACGGCCTCAAGGGGGAAACAGCTTTGTCCCACATGAGCCACACAACTCACATTTGAAATAAGAAACAAATGAACGCAGAGGAAAAACAAACTTTCTTTGGTCTTAAATGTGTCAATTCTATTGATTAATAATATCCTTTGGAGTTGAATGTCTTGGGCAGCAATCACATCTACTGAGTAGCAGTATGAAAATACTGGAGGTAGTCTAAAAGTATATAAATATTTTTATAAAAATACTGCCCAAGGAGGCAGTCTGAGAACACAGGAGGAAGGAAGAAGGCATATCTACTCCGGTATAACTTCTCTAAAGAGAAGCATTGGCATTTTTTTCTCTGTAGGAAGTCACTGAATACTTGCTCCTCTCAGCAAAATGGTCTCTGGGGATGCTACATATGAAAGATTTCAGGGAAATGGTGAAAAACATTCAGTGTCATTTCCTCTCCCACCCCACACATGCAAAGATTGACATTTCCAGTCGGAAACAGACTTCTTCATTTTGTGCTTATGGGTCATGTAGATTTTTCTGAAGTCACATCAAGAGATACATACACTGCCAACATAACCTATAACCTGATTTGTTCCTTTAAAATAATTTCAGTTGCTGGATGGTGGTGTGTTTGGGGAGACGATCAGATCTACTCTGAGACAAAGCAATCCATGGAAAATAAAAAATACAGATAGCATATTTGATTTATTATGACTTAGAAAAAAAAAATACACTGCCCTACTAACTGATGCTGTGTTGAGCTGACGACCACAGAGAACAAGATTGGCAGACATTCTTTTACTGAAGGAGCTCAGTCTGTGACACCAGGCCTGCCCAAGCAGTCTTGTATGGAATACTATCATAATTCAGATCAGCTCAAGACAAGCAAATTGAGAAAGTAATGAGGAGGAGGAAGTGAGAGGGAAGACGACTTGCTGGGAAATGGAACGATACTCCAATTTTTATCCTAATGCCAACATATTTATTCAAGTATTTTGTCCTTCATGTGCAAAGTGCATTTCTTTCACATTTCCCTCAAGCAGTGCTTCACTTTTATGTCCTGATTGAAAGTAGGAGGAAAAACATAGTGTTTTCCAGTGATTTCAAAAAATGAAAGAAGTCAGCTAGCATGCGAATTCTGCTCTTAGAATGAAATGAATGTTTATTACCATAGTCACGATGCATAGCACTGAGATATTCTTACTACCAGGCTAGCTTGTTTTCCACATCAGGCACTTCTGTATCCCAGTCTAAAATGCCAACATGCAGAACATGTAGACGCACACAGATTTTTACAGAAAGAGCACCGGATTAATTTTTATTAACAATGGAAAGAACGAAGTAACTTGTGATTTAAGCAAATCTATAACTCTTCAGCTCCTCCAAGCTCCTGGATGCAGTGCATCTGGAAAAAATACCAATTTAATGGGATTTCTATCTGCATCGGATGTAGAAGGGTCACTGATTTTAAAGATATGTGTTTTCCAACTGATACTTAGCCCAGGTGTTGTGAGCCTGAATACACTATACTTGAGACTATGTCTCAGGTTATTTAAGACACGCTGTCCTATATGGAACATTCGAGACTCACGAAAAGCAGTTTTCAGATTACAATGTCTGCAAAAGCACCAAATCGTTTTAAAGCCTGCAGTTGCTTTTTTGTTATTTTACTCAGAGTTTGAGGTCTCTGCATTAGCCATGTGTTGGGAGCCACTTGGATTAAATCATAGATCACTTCTTCCCCACTGCTCCACAGCTCTCTGAAACACAGTTTCTTTCCAGCACTTAGTCGTGGCTTTGCAGAGAGTAGGGAGGAAGAGAAGGGCAAGGGCGATGACCTGGAATAAGAGAGTCAGAGCAAATACAGGTACTGGCTTCAGTACTGGTAGCTCCACAAAAGGATTTGCTAGTAATTTCTATTTTCCATTCAGAGTATTTTGGCTCTGTTTACTTCAAAGGTGATCTAAGCACACTGGGTGGTGGAGCTTATGATCGTTACTAAAGAGCTAAGAACAACTGAAAAGGGATGCTTCTTCAGTACAACGGTAAGCAGAATACTTCCCGTGGCAAGGATTTTTATCTTAAATCATGTTAGGTCTGTTAACCTACTCACCTAGAAAGCATCTTAAGCAGTCTTCGATGGCTAATGATACTACTTTGCACTTCCCTCTCTTTTAACTGCTAACAGTAATGTAATAACAGCTCCAGTCTTTTATTCTGCGAGGTCACTTGAAAAAACCTCCACACATAGTAGCAACCTTACTCTCCAAAATTTAGAATAAACTAGTAAACTCATGTACAGCACAACTGAAACCATTTAAACATTTTTCTCCAGAAGACTATATAGGCCCCAAATCAAGTTATGTGAAATACACCGTTAGACTGTGAGGATGCGGGGGGGGGTGACAGCAGTCAAAGAGCTCTGGGAGGAACGTGCAGAATGGCTTCTCACCGTCCCTTCCCGGGCAAACAGATTCAGATGTAACAAGAATCCTACTTCCACTACTGTCATTTAATATCCACAAGGAAATTCAGTTGCATTTCAAGTGTTCTCTACTGCCTTCCTTTTTTTTTTTTTTTTTTGCTAGTCTCATTCCCTTAGAAGTTTCATTGTCAGTTGCTTTTGCTGGAGAGCGAAAGGTGTAATTACCACAAGAGGACCTTCATCCCTTAATACCGGTAATGAAAGTGTCTAAGGTTCTGCCAAAATATTCAGTCTGCCCTTCCTTCTCAAAGAATCATTTTAATTATTTTCTTCCTGTCACAGACCCAAACTTCTGACTACAGTCTGATTTGCTGCTCAGATGTTATAGGGCAACATAATTTTATTGAACCTTCAAGAAAGAATTTATAGGCTCTGTGGAAACTAAAGCAGTTCAAATAAGACAGACCAATGACTAAAGCAGTGTAACACGTTTCTTGGTCTCCCTTCAGCAATTTTTGCTTACCCTCCTATGATATTCTCCCCAGACTGCGGGCATACCTCATCTATCAGTGAAAGACCTCTGTTTTTTAATGCCTAGCAAACGGGATTTTGCCAGCCCTTTATTGGCTTCTTTGCATCTCATATAGCCTGTAGACGGTCCACTGGAAAGTGTAAGCTTTTATGATTGTTCTATCAGCTTTGCTTGTATCTATCCTTTAAAACTGTATACGACAAATAGTTTTCATCATGTTCCTTTAATCTGAAGTTTTCCTATTTTTTCTACTATATTAACACTTCAGAGAAATCTTATGGCAACTGCAACCTTGTTTGGTGATTGGTTTGCAAGTCTGAAATCCAGTCACTTACCTTTAAAGAACCCTGCCTGAAAAAGATATCCATTCGCAAGACATTTGCAAGATATATTTTGATGACACAGATTTAAACTTGACAAACAGAATAACAGGACTGTCAAGAGCCTTACTGGCCAAGATACTTAAGCTTCTCTGAATATTCAGCTGAAGGCTATTATTTTCCCTTATAGTCAGTCAGTTCTTCTACCCTATTTACCTCTGTATTTTGATCAAAATCTAAACGCTTCTTACAATATCTCCGGGGCAACAGGAATTTTTCTCGCTGTTGGAGTGGGCCACCAGCATATCCATTTGGAAGTCTAGTCTGGTCCTACAGATTCAACTCTGAAGGCCTGCAGCATTAAATCTGTTCTCAATTCTGCACAGAAGTCACTAGGGTTCAGATCAATGCTTAAATTTTTCTCATTATATAATTTTTTTTTTTTTTAATTAATCCGACTATGCAATTCCTTACAAAACAGAAGGTTACAACGTACTTGGCACTTACACCAGTCAAGCTTAGTTCAGTTTCCAAGATCTCTGCGTTGCTTTGACGAAAATCTCAGCCATCGCTGATATAACAACTAGTAATTCTGAAATGAAGTGCTCCAGATCTCCACAAACTGTCATCTCTCTTTTTGCTTAGGTTGGTTGTCATAGCTGGTTTTTTGGGGCATGACCATGACATGGTTTCATCTAGCAATCACAAAAGTTGTTGCCTTTTTTGGTGTTACACAAGAGTTTTATAATGCAGAATCATACAAAAGTTAATATTATTTCCGTGTCTTGATTTGACAGCTCTGGAATTTAGTTTTCTTGATGTTCCATTTTCACTTACTGAGCCCACTGAGATTTATAATGCCCAACATCCTAATAGTACAAAAGGAAAATTATTGCAAAGTGCAATCCTGTAAGAACATCTACCACTGTTGTGACAGTTCAATTCATGCTGTTGAAATTCTTTTAAAAGCTTAAGAAGAAAATGTGTGACTGGTTGGTTCTTACATGCTGCTGCAACGATTTAGACAGCATGAAAATTTTTAAGACTGTTCCATACCAAAGCCTACATATGCAGCATTTGACCAAAAACTGTCATTTGAGAAAGTTCTTATAAGCTTCTAAATAAGCCCTATGATGTATTTATATTTGGTTGTTACAGGTAACCTTGCTCTTTTATTAGTCCTTCCAATAAATGGCAAAAGTATCATCCACCCCTGCCAATCTGAGAAATTCATTATAGGTACAGACACATATAAGTATGTAGATATATACATACACACACTACTATACTTTTCTAGCAATTATGTATACTTTAACAGGACAAAAAAAAACCACTAAAAGAATTAGTTTTTTTCCATTTTTTTCTCTCTGTTGTCAGACTACTTTTCTTTTGAAATTTTTTTTTGTTCTCTAAATTGAAACAGCTCAAAGCAGTCTTGATGAGCTATTTTAAGTATAATATGCTTCCCACATCACTATTAAAAAAGCACACAGTAATTAAGTCTTAGTCCAACACTATCTCTAAAAACATTGCCTGCTGTCCAAAACTTCATTTTTTGTTCTTAGCAACCAGATACTGGTTATTGTTTTCCTGCCATAACATAAAGCAGCAATACTAGTTAATATATGCCTCAATAAAGTGATAACAAACCCCAATTCTCCAGTCTTTCATCACATGCCCAGGTCAAGTAGTCAGGCAATCTAGAAAGTCTGGGCAGTCTAAGACATCTTCTGTAGGACCAAAAAAACCAAAACCCAACAAAAAAACCCATTTACTCAACTGCAGCAACCTTGAGGTGACTCGCCATCCTCACTCTCAAAATGACACAGCAAATACCATCTCCAAGGACAGTATATACCCACCACAGAACCCTCAGATTACTTTGCACAACTGAACTAAGATCACAAAATCATGAAGGATGTCTGAAACTACTTTCAAATTCCATCCCAAATTCCTGGGCTGCAATGTGCTCTCCCCTCAGCCAGTATTAATGACTGGGGCCTCATTCTTTGTTTTCAGTGAGCAGTCTGTAAGCCACATCACCTCAACATGAAAAATGCATGAAATAAACATGTCTGATTTCAACCGAACAAAACCAGACCGACTGAGAAAGCTCCCTGGCAGAGAACCAAAGAACTGCTTTGGGGAAGAAAAAAAAAAAAAAAAAAACCCACACATTGCGGGGGGAATTTCTAGCAGGTGCCTTCACTTACCAGCTACTCAAATTCTGTCAGATGACCATGACACACAGAGAAAAAGAAACTAGAAGACACCATTCCCTGTGTTTTTTAAGCTCACATTGCTTCCCCATGAATACGATCATTCCAGTTTTCTAGTGTCTCTTAAAAGACATTAAAGGAAACCTATTTATTTGAGAAGGCTTAAGAAAACTGTGATTATGTCTTGAGGAGAAGCGTTGCAGTGTTTTTGGCTAGAGGTACCGAGTCACAAATTATATATTTTACAGATGAAAAAAGCCTAATCTAACAAGCAGACTTCTCATTGATTTCAGAAATTCATAGATTAGGAAGGGTATTCTTCATCTTTGGTTTTCCCTATCGGTAAGGATTTATTGGGTGAAGTAAAAGGTTTACCAAGTAGCAAAATTCACAATGAAGCATATGATTTACACTATAGAAGAGAGGAAAATAAGAATAAAAGAATGGTGATTTTCTGCTGGAGAGTTTTCAGTCTGAACAGATTTTCTTTTGCCCCAACTTTCCCCATTATTTCATTGTTTCTGAATTTTCCACGTTAAAAGAAAAAAAAAAAAGAGGGGTCTAATACTTTTCTATGATCACATGCACAGTTCCATTAGAACCATGAGAGTTCATCCAGAAAGTTCAATAAAGCAAGGGAGGATAAGTTCAGTACTGCAATATTTGTACTATGTAAAAGTATTAGGCAAACTACATATAGGGACAACGTTGGCTCCCTACACACAGCCTCCCCGGACAACAGTTCAGTCCCATCAGAAGAACACTTCTCATCAGCTTTTCAGGTGCAAGCGCAGAACAGCGCAGTCAGATTGCCTCTCCTCCTTCCTTTAGGGAGCTTTTCCTCTTTGCCACCTTAAATACACAAACTATTGAGAAAATGCCAAGGAGAGCGTAGAGGTCCAGAAAGTCTGCAGTGGGGGAGGGGACAGAGCTACCTAAGAAAATAAATATCATTAGAGGCAAACTCATTACTGCATCTAGATCCAAATGGCATAATCAAACTGCAGCTGGAGCTAATATAGCTATATCTTCTAATTATAATGCCATCACTATATTCTCAATAGCCAACAATTAAATACTGTTAATAAAAGACTGAAGGCAGAAACAGAAAAGCAGAATCTTAGACAATACAACCGCATAGAGAGTACACTGTTTTTGTGTGCATTTAATCTAATTCTCATTCTTCAGGCTGTGTAATAGGTGTCTAGTGAAGAGCAATGCAACTTCCAAGGATCGTTCCCGTTGGACTCGGTAAAAACAAAGCACCTATCAGCTTTGCCTTAACACCACTCCAATGGCATAAATAAAAATTTGCCTTTGTTTGGAAAAAGTGGTACAGTAGTACCAAAATAATCATCTGTTAGCCCCCTGCCTGCCCATATGTTTTTTTTTAAAATTGTGGGCATGCAAGCAGGAAGAAAATGATCATGGTACAGCAAGAAAGACATCAAGGGTACCAGTTGACTGAATACAAGCTAACACACCCCATTCAGCAGAAAGGGAAGTTTTAGAATACTCTATAGGAAAAACAAGGCAAAACCTTCACTAACTATATAATTATGCCATCGCGTAACGCTAAATAGAGACACAGCTTATACAGGAACAAAGAAATTTCTCTGTGTTAAAATATGTTGCTCCTAGTATGGGGATAGTCCTTCACAATTTGTATCCTTTACCCCTAATGATTTTGACTGAAAGCAGAATTTGGATCAGAAGAACTCGGTTTCACAAATCCAAAAATATATGAAGGTTTTTGTAAGCCAGAACAAGACACGTGCAAAAGCTAGGATTTCTAGCTCCCAGCCAAGCTCCACTACTCCAACTATTTACAGTATTGCCAACACTTGAGCACTACACACACCAAAACAGAAAGTCACTCTCCTCCAGAATATACCTGCCAAGTATAACCTAGATTTACCTTTCTTCTTACCTATGGCATTTTTATTACAAGTCTTGAGATGTCTCTCCAACACTGACTCCCTTTTTCCCCTTGCCTCCTAGGAAAAACACAAGCTGCCACCACCACCAAATGTAAGTAAATAAATCAAACTTATGACTTTTCAACTGCATACATTTTGATACTGCAGCTCTTCACGTCTGCTAATCCAAGAAGTGGTATAAAGAAGGAGACTGAGGGGAAAAGCCTTTCCCAGGTCTAGGCTGGAACAACCTAACTTCAGCCTGCAGCCCAAACCAGCAGTAATTACCATTAACCTCTGGCACCTGAGCTTAGACAAAATGGTAAATGAAAAATTCTTTAACCCTTCACATCTTTTTAAACTCTGGTATTTTTTCTACACAGTTTCTGGTTCCTAACTGTATGAAAAAAATAAGTTAAACAGCTTTAGGCAGATAAACTTTAAAAATGGCTCTCACATTTCCATTGGGAAGTTACACAACACAATACTTCAAATTTACTGAGTTTTGTGAGGAATATGGTTCATTTATTAAATGCTAGGTATTCTTTTTATTTCAGTTTATAGCAAAACCAAAGAGATTGTAGTGAGTGTTTTCTTGTTTTAAAAATAAACATGGAATCTGAAACAAGAGATGTTCAGACTAAGGAAACAGCAAAGGTAATGCAGTAGGCTAAGGTAAGGCTAAGGCTAGGGTCAGGCTGTGGTGATAACTAATTTATCAGAAAAATATATCACTAATATTCAGGATTTTTTTCCATGTGAATTCTATATCATACATTCTAAAAGCAAATTTGATTCACTATTGCTTACTTAGGAGTAAATGACATCACTAATATTTTATCAATACATTGCATTACATTATAAATTACATCATCGTCATATATTCACAAAGGCTTTTTCTCTTTATTTTAAAATATAACAACAAAAGAACAGAAAATAGTTGTATCTACTAAAAGTGAAAAAGAAGTAAGAGTATAATTAAAAGCAACAACAACAAAAAAAGTAACATATAGCAGAAATTTTATCATGACATTTAGAGACAAAAATATTCACTGGAAATCTTTACTACCGTGGCTTAACAAGGAATGAATACAGACAGATCACAGAATCAATTGCAACATACTCCCCTCAGCAGAAAAATTACTTTGCGGAGAACCAAGTTAGAACATTTATTATTTGGAAATCTCAGAACAAGGTACAGCAGCACCAATTCCCAGGACAGTTTTAAAAAGTAGCTTAATCTGGTAAACTAGATTATAGCTTTCAGATTGTCATCTGCATAGGCATGCAAGAAACCTTCCTTTCTTTCTACCTCTGGAGAAGAGAAATTGCAACACCTGAACTTCTTCAGTTGTTATGAATACATGTAAAACGACCCCTGCACATCTAATCATTGAAAGTTCAACTCAGCATCTTTAGTATTATGTAGCAAGTTTCTATCACTTACAGCAAAGAATAACTGCGTTACCTGGTTAAATATTAATAAACTGTTGTTTTCTATGCTAATTTAGGAACTTTATTACCACTCATCATTAAAACCAACATACAACCACCTCTTTCACTTAATATCCAGTTGTGGAGAGACTTGTGTACCTAGGGATCTTTGCAAGCACCAGCCTGAATACCAGCTGGGATACCTAATGAGATACAGTCAAAGCTCATCATCTATTGATTAAACTCATTTTTATAAATCCTGAGTTCCTGTTTGCATGCTATTAATTAGTATTAAAACTTCTGTAGGCCACACTATCTGATTATGACACTTTTTTTTTTTTTTTTCCCAGTAATGTGCTTATTAAGCAAGGTCTCTCCTTACCACACCATTAGACCAGGAAGATTCTATAGAGGATGTCTGTACTGTGTCCATAATTGTAGAGCCGAGTCCTCCACAACCATTATTGCAGTTTTTCCTCACTACAGTCTTGTAAGGTATGTGAATACTGCTGAGCCAACCTGAAGTGGAACAGAAACTAAGCAGTATATTCAGGAATGTATTGGAGGTATTTGGTAGAACAGGAAACCTAGTTTGTGTCTTCAGTTCTAGACAGAGTCCTACCCATGGATTTTTCTTTTTCTTCTCTGATTTTAGTGGCTGGTGAAATACTGAATAACCCTTTTCATTCTCTCTCTCTCTCTTTTTTTTTTTAAGTCTGCCTCTGTGCTTAAAACATTTGTAGAATACAATGAATAAAGAGTAATTTTTAATCAAAGTTTCTAAAATAAAGTTAAAGCATATTAGTACTTTACATTATTTAAAGAAACATACAAAAATAAGTCCAGAAAAAGGTACTATTTGACAAAAATCTTTCTCCTAGTTTTCACAGCTTTTCATTTCCTATAAATTTGGCTCCTAGTGCTGTTTAAAAACTTGCTGTATTATACACTGACTCTCTTCAGTTAAGAAGAGCTGAATTTCACACATCATATGCTACCGTATCATAGTGAACCAAACTAGAATTTAAAAAATAATATAAAATTATTGCCATATTAAGTGTTTAGGAGTCTGTGTCTCTACTTTTCTTTAATATAATGGCATAGAATGGATCTGCCATAAACCTATGTTATTTCTTTCAAGTCACAGAACAGCACCTAGTGAGTCAGTTTGTTCCCCTTTAGCAACAAGATCGGCACTGGTTTTGTGGCATGGTAGACATACCTGAAATATGAAGTTTGAAGTATGGATTGTGTCATGCAAAGAGTGAACATGAAGATAAATGTAGTTCTCTATGAAAGAACTATGCAAGGAGGGAAAATTAACTTTTCCATAGGACTCTTTTATTTTATGCAACCTGTGAGTGACTCTGCTGAGGGAATTCTCATCCTCATGTCATTGCCTATGGCTCCTATTCAGTGATTATAGTAACATTGGGAGAGAGCACCTCAGTATGCCTGATTGGAGGAATTAGAATTAGTGCATTATTATTCAATTGGGAAAGTCAGAATTAGAAAAACAGGCTCACAATTACAAAAATGTCACTCACATTGTTGCTTGGCAGCTGCACTCATTTACTTGATCTCATTGCTTTTTGGCAATAGGCTGTCTATGCTACAGCTTTCATGGCAGGCCAGTATTTTCCCCTGGCATGACAGTTTACTACCAATCCACTATCCATTACCTTCCTGGCATGTGCAGACTTCAGAAAAACCTTGTCTGGGATTTGGCACACTACCCAGTGCCTGATAAATATTATAAATTTTATTCCTTCTCTTGTGGTGCAAAGTGGAAAAATATGGCATGCAGTTATGCCAGCAATACACTGTCCTCAGCCAGGGCTGTTTTTCACTATAAAGTCCTCCAAAAAGAACCAAAATAATTTAGTGTCTCTAAAACCACCATAACAGAAAAGGGGATAAAGAAAAGCAGCAGTTCTCTTGGAGATTTTTGCTTCTCTGAACACACCAAAAGAGCTTATATTTTAAAAATAAAGCTTCTCACTCTAAAAGCTTTGAAACTTTGCCTTTCAATCAGTAATGCATCATCCATTTCTGAGTAGACTGAACACCAAAACCAGAGGTTTCTTTGAAGACACAAACTTTGTTGCAGCTCTGCCATAACTACATGTCATGGTTTAGCCCCAGCTGGTAACTAAGCACCACACAGCCGCTCGCTCACTCCACCCTAGTGGGATGCGGGAGAGAATCGGAAAGGTAAAAGTGAGAAAACTCTTAGGTTGAGATAAAAACAGTTTAATAATTTAAATAAAGTTAAATAATAACAAAAATAATGATGATGATGATAATAATAATAAACTGTAATTAAAAGGAAAATAACAGAGAGAAATAAAACCCAAGAAAGACAAGTGATGCAAATGAAAACAATTGCTCACCACCGAATGTCCAATGCCCAGCCAGTCCCCGAGCAGTGGCCCCCCAGCCAACCTTCCCCCTAGTTTTATTGCTGAGTGTGACATCATACGGCATGGAATATCCCTTTGGTCAGTTGGGGTCAGCTGTCCCAGCTTCTTGTGCACCCCCAGCCTACTCGCTGGTGGGGTGGGGTGAGAAGCAGAAAAGGCCTTGACTCTGTGTGAGCACTGCTCAGCAGTAACGAAAACATCCCTGTGTTATCAACACTGTTTTCAGCACAAATCCAAAACACAGCCCCATACTAGTTACTGTGAAGAAAATGAACTCTACCCCAGCCAAAACCAGCACACTACAGGAAAGCAAAAGAAACAAAGATTAAAAGATAAAATCATGAAAATCTGGATTATAGATAGAGGTGTCACTGTCATCATCTGACTAAAATGTATATGCACTCATTATAGGACACTTTTTACTCCGATTAGTGTGCACATTAGGTTGTTCTGGATACTGAATAACAATCATATTTCTCCATGAATAAGAGTAGAACACAACCAAAATTAATTGTAATAAGAGCTCTACTTTAAAAAAATATATATCCTTGTGAATTTCCATAGGCTGATGCCACTCCTAAAAATCTCCTTGTTGTTAATAAAAAGTGTGAAAATGTTACTCTTCATATTTTGCAAATTGCTTCTTAGCTCCTATAAGTCACACTGCCTACACCTTATGCGTACTGCAGTGAAATATCACAGGGCTCTCGTGTTGCCAGTTCTCAATAACAACAAAGATTGTGAAGACTCGGTGTCTCCAGTCCATTATCTGCTATGATTGTTTCCAACGTGCAAGCATTTGCTGCATTAAGCACTTACTATCACAGCTAGGCTCTCCAAAGTGAAATTATTTTTTTTCTCTTCCTAGGAGGTTGCACCATGTTATTACCAACTATTGTATAATGTCATGTATCAGTCTTGCAGATCTGATCTGCAGCAATCAACTTAGTTTAAAGGTGATGATTTATCACTTCAGTTTGTTTCTTTTCCCAGTAAAATCAATATTACTTTGTCACTTATTTTCATAAGACTAAAATTTTAAGTGCCCCTTCCTGTAATATATGTACCACATTATTCTCCCTTACAAATTAGTATATTTTATTGCTTTATGCAGTTACATTTGGAGAAAATAACACAAAATAATTGATTTCAATGTAAGATAACCCAAGGTTAGACACCTCCTGTGATTAAAACAGCTATCAGTAATCTAAAAGCAATGTATCTGTGAAGAAGGTGATGAAAAAATGATCCCCTCCGACTTAGTGAAAATTGTATTCATGATAGCAGAAGGTTTGGAGAACAGGTACTCTGGCGAGTAAATACTTTGGTTCCCTGTGATCGAAAATGGGTCTACTTGTCTAACATAGTATTTGTTCCATATGCCATTGCACATCTGCAATTCTTCTCAAATTCTGATGCTGCTGAGGTGAATCACCCCAATAGATTTCTATACTAATCCATCCTGTTGTGTCCTGAAGATGCTCTGAAAGCATACTCACTAGTGAGACCTCCATAAAAAAAGCTTGGGATGAAACCAGATTTAGGAGAGACTTTGTTTCTTATTTTACACAACAATTCAGTGTTTTAGTACTCACCCATCCCTTACTGTCCCTCCTCTGCCCAAGCTAAAACAGTCATTGAATGGTGAGGGCAGGAGGCAGACATGCACAGACACAAACACCCACACCAACAAATGTGAGAAATTGATTCTTTAGTTTCATGACCATGACACTTAATAAAGCCATGGAAAAGAGACTGTCGTGGTTTAACCTCAGCTGGCAACTAAGCACCACGCAGCCGCTCGCTCACTCCCCCCCGGTGGGATGGGGGAGAGAATCGGAAGGGTAAAAGTGAGAAAACTCATGGGTTGAGATAAAGGCAGTTTAATAGGGAAAGCAAAAGCCACACATGCAAGCAAAGCAAAACAAGGAATTCATTCACTACTTCCCATGGGCAGGCAGGTGTTCAGCCATCTCCAGGAAAGCAGGGCTCCATCACGCGTAACGGTTACTTGGGAAGACAAACGCCATCACTCCAAACGTCCCCCCCTTCCTTCTTCTTCCCCCAGCTTTATATACTGAGCATGACGTCACATGGTATGGAATATCCCTTTGGCCAGTTTCGGTCAGCTGTCCTGGCTGTGCCCCCTCCCAGCTTCTTGTGCACCCCCAGCCTTCTCAGTCAGTAGAGCACGGGAAGCTGAAAAGTCCTTGACTAGTGTAAACACTACCTAGCAACAACTAAAACATCGGTGAGTTATCAACATTGTTCTCACCCTAAATCCAAAACACAGCACTGTACCAGCTACTAGGAAGGAAATTAACTCTATCCCTGCTGAAACCAGGACAGAGACATTTAAAGCACTCCTGAAATTATCATTTTTTTCTGCAAAACTCAACAGTTCCAAACTGAGAGACTGAGAAATAATCCTCCCGGACTGCCCACTTTCCCTGCCATTTCTTAGGACATGAAACACATAACTTCAAGCCCTTATTCTAAATCAGACAGAAGGTAAATTGAAAGTGGATCTCTCTCATTCTAGTAAATATCCCCACTGCTGAACTTTTGTGAAAACAAATCTACTCACTTAAGTGTGTAGCTCCAAAGCACTGTAATAGATTACCATTTCCTTCAAAGTCAACAGGTACACGCCAAAGTAACTGAGGTACAGGAGACTGACCATCTGCTGAAATCTCATATTACTTCCAGTTTAGCTACTAGGCTACACCCATTCAACTTACTGGTTTCTACAGATGTCATTCTGAGGCACTTAATTTTACTCAATCCAGGATAGAATCATAGAATCACTGAGGTTGGGAAAGACTTCTAAGATCATCGAGTCCAACCGTCAACCCAACACCACCATACCCACTAAACCATGTCCCTAAGCGCCTCATCTACTCGTCTTTTAAATACCTCCAGGGATGGGGACTCAACCACTTCCCTGGGCAGCCTGTTCCAATGTTTAACCACTCTTTCAGTCAAGAAATTTTTCCTTGCATCCAATCTAAACCTCCCCTGGCGCAACTTGAGGCCATTTCCTCTCGTCCTATCGCTTGTTACTTGGGAGAAGAGACCGACACCCACCTCGCTACAACCTCCTGTCAGGTAGTTGTAGAGAGCGATGAGGTCTCCCCTCAGCCTCCTTTTCTCCAGGCTGAACAGTCCCACTTCCCTCAGCCGCTCCTCATAAGACTTGTTCTCCAGACCCCTCACCAGCCTCGTTGCCCTTCTCTGGACACGCTCCAGCACCTCAACGTCCTTCTTGTAGTGAGGGGCCCAAAACTGAACACAGTATTCGAGGTGCGGCCTCACCAGGGCCGAGTACAGGGGCACGATCACTTCCCTACTCCTGCTGGCCATGCTATTTGTGATACAGGCCAGGATGCCATTGGCCTTCTTGGCCGCCTGGGCACACTGCCGGCTCATGTTCAGCCGGCTGTCGACCAACACCCCCAGGTCCTTTTCCGACAGGCAGCTTTCCAGCCACTCTTCCCCAAGCCTGTAGCGCTGCATGGGGTTGTTGTGGCCCAAGTGCAGGACCCGGCACTTGGCCTTGTTGAACCTCATACAATTGGCCTGGGCCCATCGATGCAGCCTGTCCAGGTCCCTCTGCAGAGCCTTCCTACCCTCGAGCAGATCAACACTCCCGCCCAACTTGGTGTCATCTGCAAACTTACTGAGGGAGCACTCGATCCCCTCATCCAGATCATCGATAAAGATATTGAACAAGACCAGCCCCAGTACTGAGCCCTGGGGAACACCGCTCGTGACCGGCCGCCAACTGGATGTAACTCCATTCACCACAACTCTCTGGGCCCGGCCGTCCAGCCAGTTTTTTACTAGTTTGTAAAAAAGAAACTAGGATGCTAGTTTCTGTGAGAATAACAAAAACATACTCAAAGAAATGTTTTTATAACTATTTTGTACCCTAAGATAAATGCTACACAGGTTGTGTTAAAACACTGACAAGATTCTTAAGGGAGAGTATGCTCCATTCTGAAGTCTTCTGTTTCGTCCCTTGAGCAACTAGATACTCACTTTGTTGCTCTGACATTCTGCACAGGGAATCATTCATCTGTCTAAACCTGGATGTGCGTGAATTCCCTGATCATCAGCAGAGCTCTAGCTGCTCTAGAATGCTGTAGCAGGCTCATGCTCTGTGATTTGGAGCATGATTCCTCTCCTCCTAAAACAAGCGTCTAAAATAGGTGAGATAAATTACACCTTGAAAGTGTTCCCCTCTCTCCTACAACAGTAGATGAATGTAATTAATTCAAATGCACATCTCTACACAGTTGAGGTTCAGAGTTATAGGAAATGTGTCCCAATCTGCATAGTTAGATGCAAATGTGTCCCGATCTGCATCTAACTCACTAGATGTTTAACTTTCTGCTGAGCTGATACATGTTGAAAACTGAGTTATCTATAAATATTGTAAACATATACTAAGATTGCATCATACGGTAGCTTTTGTTTGCTTTCCTTTCATCCTGCAATCATAGAACATGTGAAATTCCATTTGGCCAGCCTAATCTGAGTTCTTTGGTCAGTCTGTTTATGTACATCTCATATTGTACAGCTCAGAAATGGTGATAGAGCATGACTGGTTTTGCATATTTTTAGAACAAAACCATCTTATGGCAAAGGTAAAAAAATTACCCAACATTAGCAGACTTAAGGAAAAAATTTTCACCACAACATACAAACCAGTATACCAAACCTAATTCTGAGATTTACTGGAGAAACCAAAGGGGAAATAAACATCAGGCAGGTGGATCATTCGACTGGTATTAAAAGAAAGGTGGCAAATTGACAACTAAGTAAATATACAACCACTCTACTGGTAAAAGCCATCCCAGTAGCTGCCAAACATGCTGGCACAAAAGACAGGAATTTCTAAGTGAATCTAAAAAAGACACTGCATAAAAAAGGAAAAAGAAATCGGGAAAGGGATATCTTAATGCAGCAAGCTTAGACTGTCTGGCACCACAGATTCAACCATTCTCACTGATTCAGCCACTCCAAATATTCATCAGTTAAGGGAATAAATTGGATGTTGTGAATGCAATTGTAACTAAATCTTGCAGAATGAGAGCATCATAAATAAAAAAAAGGTTACAAAAAAGAAATTCTGTTTTCTAATTTTTTCATGAACAGTAACGATCCAGTGGCACCTTTAATAACAATAATGGTTTGCTCTTTGCCACTGTCTAGCATTTTTATCATTATACTGGCTCCTGTCCTCATTCTCAGAACTGTCTGTTTTTGAAAGGTGTCTTATTTCTATGAAGTGAAGTATTCTGGATGAAACTGCGATAGAAAGTAAAGTATTGTCATTGTTACAAAACCTACCAGTCAGAACAAGATTGTCATATGAAATTATTATAGGAAAGATTATTAAAGTGAGAAAATCATAAATAACTGAAAATGAAAAAGCAAGAAAGGAATCCTATGTATGTGAGGAAGAACAAGAAAAAATCACAAGTAATATTGTGCGTGGAAGTGAATAGATTAGCTTTTTGTCACAGGATGTTCTCATTATCCAAGATCTAGTCACAGTTGCATTCACAACATTCAGTATATTCCTTTTTATCACAGGATTAATTGCATGGCCATGGTAAAACAATAAACTAATACAATAAATTTCACTTTTATTTTCCTTTCAGCCTCAAACAAATTGCAGGTCTACCACTTTCAGCCTTTCTTTCACACATTAGCAGCTACGCTGTTTGGGACAAAACTGTGGAAGACTCATAAAGAATCTGAGTAATTGTGCATGAGATTATTCAAAAAAACTAAACCCATGACTCAAAATAGGACATCAAAATGTACTGGGAAAGGTAAGTATGCAGCAATAGAGGGAATCACTAAAGAAAGAAGATAAACGTACTGAAACTACTGTTCCGATACCCATTTTCAAAAGCACCATCTCACACAGGTCACCATCACACTCGGGATGTCAGCAGGAGAGCTGTATATGGAATTCAGAAGGACTGTAGAAGGGAAAAGGTTTGTTAAAGCATTCTTCCCCTCCATAACTGTATAGGGATCTAAATTTACCAATTTGTTCTTTTGAATATAAAGCAGCTGTATTGCAAGCCACATAACTTCACATATTAGATATGTCTACTATGTCATGGTAAATTCCACAGCCTAGAATAAACTGTTTTATTAAAATTGTTGTTCTATGACTTGAGGCTTTTGGCTGATACATAAGCATAACATTAGGGTACAGAAATGTGTATCTTGTTTTCATTTTTCCTATGCTCAAAAATTTGTTAAGCCTGCCTGTCATATGTTTGCTGATTAGACTCAAACAGCCGCAAATCAAATTTTCGTCTTCACATCATAGAAACAAAAGCAAGTGTCATTTTTTTCTGTGGTATGCCAGTCTCCTTCAGAAACATGCCAGCCCTTGCAGAGCACAGGAATTAATAGGTATAACAAGCCAGAGTTACATTCCAGAGGCGAGTCTTTCTTGTCAACTACTTAATATGTGCCTCACTGATGACTTGCTGGCCTTACTGGTGCATCATAGCATGAAGACTATCTTGGTACGCATTTAGGATGACCATGTGACTCGCTTGTGGTTTTGCCACTTGTGAGTAATGTAAGGTCATCCTAAATAAGCGCTAATAAAACCTTTATCTCACCTCACACTTGCATGAATTCTCTATCTAACACATAGCATATTGGAGAAGTAATTTCTCAATGTTTAAGTGATTTTTAGAAGAACTTGTCCAGATCTTCTGGATAAGCTGAGATCTATTTTATGAAAGCCAGGGCTAGGAGAACTGGTAAAATGTTGTTATTATACACGTTCGTGCCTCTTTAGTCTTGGGACTGGTGGGTGCAAGCCTGGCTTGTGCCAGCTGCTAATATTTGTGCCAAAACAAGCCATGATCAGCTTTTACACCAATGGATGGGAAATTGCTGTCAAAGGAACTTTTATAGTATTCCTCTTGCATAGTGGGATCCCATAAACATCAAGGAATACCTTAGAGCCTGGATAAACATGGTGAAATCCTGCCTCCGTTGGGATTTTTGCCATGGATATCAGAGGAGGCAGGATTTTTAACTGTTGTGTTTAAGACTGCTTTGCTTCAGAGGATGTAATGTCTGTCCAGAGATTGTGAAGGTCTAGCAGGCATGCCAGGTGGGAAAACCCCACTCTTTTTAGTGTGCTGAGGGTTCTTTTTTGCTTCAAAGAGCTGTGCCGTTCCTGGAGCTTTTATTCACTGCCAGCAGCTAACACTACTTAGGTAAATGGCAGACACTAGCTGCAGTTCTCTAGAGCAGGCTACTTTGTTTAATTTTTTTGTTTATTTTTAATGGAAGGCTGAAACACAAGCTTCTGGCCTTAAGGAGGAGAGTGAAAGTAGTGTTTGGTGCCATTAGATTGTGGGAAATTCTAAATTTTGTATATTTTTTCTTGCATTTAGGACAGCAGCCTTAAAGTTTTCTAGCAAGTAAATATTTTGGAAAAATTTTTGTTCTGCCTGACAGATCTGTAAAATATTAAATAAATAGGAGAATTCAAAAAAGAATGTTTAAAAGCTCAGATACAAGCCCTGAAACTTTGGGAAATACATTTTGTTCTGCAGCATGAATATTACTGTAAGACAATATGAAAATATGTGCCAAATTTTGCTTTAATTTAACTCAGTATAAATCAGGAATATCTAAAAATTATCGGTGGACGTCTTAATTTATACCCATTCAACCATAAAGAAAAAATAGCCAATATACTTTAAAATATGCTTTCATATCATTATGATAAGCTTAAGAATGCAAGAAATATTAAAATTCCTCTTTGCTAGATGGTCACTTTGACTTTAACAGGAATATGCTCTACAGTGTAGGCATAGGCATAGTATTTTAAGTCTTTAAAGAAGAAATGCCACTCATCAGTTATCATAGGTATGTAGGACATTACTGGCAGTAGTGACATGTCATAAGAGTCCTTGGTAAAGAATGAAATTTAGACACTCTGATGGGCCATAAATGATGATATGTCACTTAACTTTTAAAAGTAGGCAGCAAGAAATTACTGAAATTAATTAAAGAAAAATATTACAGCCTATTTCTCTTAATTTGCCAGCCTGGTGAGAGAATCCTTACATCTGTTTTCTTTAGCAGGATTATTTTTAAAAGGAGAAAATGGGTTGATGAAGAATTATGGTAGTAAAACAATAAAGTATATTCTAGAAGAATGGTCAAAATGAACAAGTGAAATGGCAATTCATTTCTATTTTATTATGATAAACATTAAGGTCACCCTTCTATTGATCCATAAAACAACCCATCTCGTCTCATGTCAGCAACATTGAATTATTTCAATAATGTCCTCATGTATTAGAAGTTTCAAGGGCCATGTCATCTGAAACCTTGATTTAGTTATGAAATTACCGGGGGGGAAAGTGGAGATGCACACGTCAGTGTCATGTAACTGTAAGAAAAGAACAGCGTAAGAAAAGAACAGCTTTTCTGAGTCACAGCAAATGTCCATCTAGTTCTGTATCTTCAACCATGAGCTGAGGCATAGAAGAGGTGTGATTATGTAGAAACACTTCACTGGCATATCCTTCCAACCTCTTAGGAATTTCCCTGAGCCAGAAGACGACTACTTCATTACAGAATAATGTTACAGAAACATTTTTGGACTTAAGTCCAAATTCTCAATCATATTGCTGAAGCACATATTTCAGTTAACTTTCAGTTAACTTTGTAATATTTCTTTTCACATTATTTACACAATTAAAAAACCCACTACATTAATTGAAGATCTGATGAAACAGAGGACACCAGCACATCATGATCTGGTTGAAGGATCTGGACTTACTAAAATAACAGTATTAAAACATGAATACAGATGGAGGTATTATGGGTATATATATGGTGGAGCCCAAATGTCCTACTGTATTTTAGGTTCAGTAAACTTGCAAAAGATCACGTACTTATCTGAACATCGATTTAGTGACTGAGCTTTCTCTTTAATTCCATTCCCATTGCTTTCATGGAAGTTCATTTTTATTTCCTTAAACTGATTAATAAAAACCCCACAGTTTTACTTTAGAAGTGGAAAATCATGTAGTATGTATTATTAATCATGTTATTGTTATTTTTACAGGGCAGCACCTAAGAGTTGGCAAAGGTCAGTGCCCCATTATGCTAGGCATTCTGAAAACACATGCAAAGTCCCTCAGTTTATAGTCTTCACTACTGTAATGGAATACAACTCAAGTGACAGAAAAAAGGCAGAAAATACTCATAAGAACACAAGACTCACAGCAAAGGTCTACCTAGGCCATATTCTGTTTCTGACAATGATCAAAAGTGGACATCCAGGAAGAGCACAAGAACAGAGCAAGTGCGTACGACGCTTCCCCCTAAGCATTCTTCCAGTCTCCAAATCTTAGTCCTTCTGTTCCACATCAGGGACTTCACGGTTTCTGCGTTTCTGCATAATCTGATTACTGGACAATGAGAACAAAGATAAATTCAAGTTCCCAAAATTTTCAAATCCCCAAGCTAAAATTTAGTCTTACGAACATTTATATTGATTCTCAAAAACATTTTCACATACTTTATCGAAGCCTTTGGAAAATATTGATTAAAAGTAACAACTCAGTGTTTTCCAGACAAAAGCACATTGCAGAGTCATTGCTGACACAGGAACGCTGCATCACATGTTCTTATTCAGACTAAATTTCAGGTGTTGATTAATCAAATTAGTCAGGCTAAATGACTATTAAATGAGGTGTATCTGCACTATGCTAATTTTGAGACTGTGAGGCTGCCTAATAATGCTAATGCTTCTCTAGCACTTTTCTTGGTTAAGAATATTTTAATAGTTCCTTACTATAAACTGGAAACATTATTTTTTGATAAATTAAATGGTGTTTCACATGAGACTAAATGCATTTTTAATGTATTCAACAGTTCCAGGCTTATCTATCCCTACATTTTTTGTTTTGTTTATACAGGTCTTTCTCACGTACATCTTTAGGAAATCGAATGCATCTAGATAACACTTTTAAAAACTATTTAAAGGGCTTAACAATCTAAGGCATTGAGGTGCTTTTGAAAATGTTATTATTCAGAATAAACAATAATTTGCATGTTGAATGGGATTTTAGATAAAAGTAGCAGGACCTTGATTTAGCACAGAAAATAATGTATTATATTTTTGACAAACCTTCATGAGCATGGCAAATCAGAAAAGCCACCACTATCTGGCTGCAATGTACAGACACATTTTATAGGTTTTGTAGTTTTTATCTGGACATGCTTCAAGAACTTCAGAGGGTTCATTTGTACTTTGATATAGACTGACAAAGCATAGTATCTTTGATTATCAAAGTCTAGCAACATTCATTTCAGATATTCTGGTAAGATCTCAAAATTGCAAGAGGTAAAAAAAAGTTACTGATAGAGTTTGTCAATGCATCAGAGACTGCACAGGTTTGTGCAGCTTATTAGAAGTACCCTATGGCACAGCAAATTCGTTTCCACATGTTCCTCAGTATTCTCTACTGTTCATAAAGGTCACAAGATAATATTGTTCATAACTAGAAGTTAGAACAGATGTGGCATGCCAATCTGGAAATCACTGGTTCCTGATTATGAGCACTTTTATAACGTCTCTTTTACTCCTGAATTTTAATAATGATTAGGTTGTAAGCCTTGGAATATAGCTCAGCTGAACATTGAGATCAAATGTAAAGAGCAAGGATGTCAGAAATTAAACTGGACATAATACATACTGCAAAAGGAAAAAACCATACATAAATAACGCTTCCTTCATCTCCCAAATACCCATTCTCTTCTATTGCCGCTGGCAACCAGAGTACATATTCCCTTGCCCCCTTCAGAAACTCCCATTGTTCTGCTCTATACTTCACGATTAAGGTAAACGCATTGAAAGTATCTCAGTATTAAGTTCAGCTATCAAAAAAGTCACGTCATTCACAAATGCAGAGGCTATAGACAGACAAAATCTAGACATCTTATCTGTCAGTTTAAAATATGAACTTTTCCATTCTAGGATGCAGTTTCAAAGCTACCGTTCCTCTGTATATATGCATGTGTAAGTATATGTGTAAGTGCATGTGTTCGCAGTTCAGTGTATGAGCATGCATTGAATTGGCAAATGTACAGAGGGTTCTAAATGAGGTAACTCCCCTGAGAAATAAATACAATGCCACATAACTCAGCTCTGTCTCAGTAGATCTCTCCATAAATCTGCAGAAATCAGAAGAGCATTGTCATGAGGCAGCATCACCAGGGAGTAAGGGCTGTTGCAGTGTTGTCGCATTTTAACGCCAAGGACAAAGCAAGCTGTGCCAGACATGAGCTTCTGTGAATGGAGAGTAAACCACAGGTAATCAGTGCCACTTCCATGGGCTCATTCTCCAGACTTTGCCATATTTTTGAACGGGTCATTGCTGGTCTGATTTCCAGCCTTTCACGGATGAATGCATGAACTTCTTATGAGAACTTGTATAAGCTGTGGTTCAAATTTCATTGAAACTGATGTCTGCCAAGAATAATATTTTAGTGGTGCTAAAGCCTCTGATAAACTATGTATTACAACCATAATTTATAGGCATCACAGAAGCATATTATCTCAGAGAAAAACTAGGTTTTCTGCTTTAATCAGTACCAAATCAGTGTCATAAATACAATCAGAATTATTTACTGCTTTTCAGTAAAAAGTTGCTTCTTTGATCTTTTAGAAGTTAGCCAAGGTATCTGGATTTGCTTTGTAAGTTTTAAAGTCACAGAAATTATAAAATATTAAGAACTAACTTTCAAATGTTTTTTGGAAGAAGAGACAAGGTTCCTGTACAGGAAATGCAAAGCATTTCTTATGAACCTCAGGTAATCGGATTGCAGGTTAGTGTCAGAGTGCAGCTTCAGAGCAACTTCAAAACTATTCTAAATTTCACAAGTCTGTAGTCTTGTAATCTCCTGCTTTATTGTCCATCACCTTATTTCTGTGTCTTGGAAGTTCCAGGAGAGCTAGTTCATTTGGCATTATTTCCTAAGGCACAAATCAAGATTTAGTCCAAACTTGTCAAAGCAGAAATTTTGAAGACAACAATTTTCCCCTGAAGACATCCAGAACTATGAAAAATATACTCTAACTTTTCACTAATGACAGTTACAAAAAATACAGTGTTGTTTCCACCATAGTTTGTTGTCAAAAGTGGTCTGATTACACTCAATACGTATGGAAGTGTTTCCTAAATAGCTTTGGAACTCAGTCTGATTTCAACTGAAATTAAACAAAAGGACATCGATCTCAAAGATTATTATGTTTCCATATGTTCTGCAGAAATAGATGGTCAAACTGAGGATTTAGATCATATAAATTTCTGGCTGAGGGAAAGGCTGCAGAAGGAGTTCACATTTTTTTATGATACCTGAGAATCTGCACGCCAGCACTTATAAATACTCAGTTATAGGAAAAGCCTCAGGATTTTTGTACCTTAACTATCAAGGCCAACCAACCGCAAGGCACCAGTCCATAGGAAATGGGGTTTCATTCATTCTGCAGCTCTACGTGCCACTTGTTAGTTATATTACTTTTTCATTAGTCAGACCTGGATTTATAGCCGGGTGGCGGATGGAGGGTGGTGTGTAAGAAATCCTAGCCTCCTTTGTTAACACAATAAAGTGCTGTGCATTTGTCTGGGACTTCTGATATCTGAGCTCCAGCCAAAGTGCCTGATGTCTGGAAGTTGTGGCCAGTATCTGCACAATTCAGTCTCAGGGTCCATCCGCACAAAGTCTCATACTATGGGTTTACTGTAGAAGTTTTGTGCAATTACCTTGTACAGCAGCACACCTGTCTTTACCTACCAGTTAAGATCAGTGGAGGTGGAATTAGTTTAAGCAAAAATTCAAGTAGTGAAAACAATCACTCATTTCCAATGTTCCACGTACAGATTAAGCAGATAAGAGAGAACGTCATTCTCCACCAGTTTAGTGACTATTTGGAATGGATGCAAAAAAGGGCTATTTGAAGGTATGTTCATTGGGAGAAGATGATTTCATAAACAGTGGAGAACTCATGTACAATTACCATGTTCTACATAGTGTTGTGATTTAGGTAGTAGAAATTATCTATACCATATAGTGAATGGGGAGATTATGAAGCAAGCTGATAGCTGAGGAAAGGCAAATTTTCTAGTCATCATATAAAACATTTCCATTTTGTGTCATTTATACAACTGATTCTGAGGCACTGAAACAAGTGTATTATATGCAGCGTTATGACCACTCTGATCCTTGTGGTTAGCTGCAGCTGCTCCTGCAACTCTGGATACAATCAGGTCTTTCCATTTTGGAAACCAAGGCCAGAACTTCCAAGATTAGGTTTGAAAAGCAATACTTTTGTCTCCTTCAAGGATTAATGCTCAGGAAAAATCTCCCTAATAGTGAACTACACTGACAGTCCCTAACAGTGAGCTCTCAGCTGGTCATACTAGGCTGTGCGAAGGGTGGCACTAAGGTAGCTGGAATTTCATTGAACTGGCATGGATGTCTCTGCCCAGTACTTCCCTGCTCCTCTTGGGCTAGCACAATCAAAGTGAGCAGACTTGCCTGTACCTGCCAGTGCAGGCATGCCCTCCTTCACATATTTGTAATGTGATTTTAGGCAAGCTATAATCAGTAGAAAATGGGTGGGGCTGGAAAAAGGTTGGAACTTGTCTGGAATTTTTGGTGAAACATCAAGAAATTCTGATTCTTCAAAACACAGCCTTTTTGTGGAAGCATGCTGATTTTGAAATGGAAAATTCTCAAAAGGATAGTTCCGATTGAGAGCCAAGTGTATGGCTGAAAGCGAAGACCTAAAAACCTAGATAATCATGGAACCAATTAACAACAGTTTTCATCCAGGATTTAGGCAGCCAGCATCAGAAATCTTTGGGTTTTAATCAGATATAGCAGATATATAAGATCCGGACTCCCATATTCCAAATGACAGTCTGATCTCCAGCTGAGATGAGAAAAGTAGTAATTATGGACTTTTGCAACGCTTTAGTGGGACATCAAAATGTTGTGTGTAAAAGCCCTGCTTAGGGTAAGTAGGGTTTGGCAAGTCAATTTGTCACTATCTGAATTCACACATCAACTTTGCTACACGAAGGTGCATAAGGCTTTAGCAGTTTTTAAAGCTACTGCAGCTCTCACCTCTACTGTGAGAAGTTGTTCAAGAACAGAGTCCTTCTTCTTTCAGATCGCATATTCGAATCTCTTTGACTTGGCATGAGATGTTGGGCAGCCAGAATTTTTGTCTATGGACATGCCCACAAAAAATATATATGTATCCTATTATCATCAGGATTTTATTCTTCACAGTAATATTCTATAAAAAATCAAAAAAAATTTAAAGGAGTTACTTGTGAAGTTTAAGAAAAAAAATTTGATATTTCAGTGAGGCCGTCAATATTTAACTGATCCATATTTAATTTCTGTTTCTCTTCTTTCAGCTCAAGCTAGCTGGAATGCAGACAGCTCAATGTATTTAGTCCTTGGGATAAGCAAGTCTCAAAATACTTCAGAAGTATCCTCCTGCAAATAAGCTGGAGGGTGGCGATTGGCATCCACATGCTCTTGTTCATGTGCAATTAGTTCTGTTAGTCCTCTTAAAGTCTTCCTGCAGTTCGCTCCACAAGCCCAGAGAGAACAGGCTGATTGAAAACGGATGTCATAGCTATAGATCCAAATAACTCATATAAAATGTTTGTTCTCTAGGCCAGCTTTGTACAACTCTAGATAAAGCCCAGCATTCTAGTATGACCTGTTTAGTTCCTCTGTTGCTGAAGCACTGTGGTATTCCCAGGCACCCATAATAGTTAGGAAAGATAGACAACTGTGCAATATTTAAACAACAGATGAGAAGCAGGATTTAAATGGAACATTAACAAACACGATTTTTAAACTTATTAAATGAAGTAAATAAGAAAAGCATTCATTATACCCTTTTTTTCCTTATCAGTCCTGATGGTTTTTTTAATATGTCTTTGCACTAAATATTTTCATCCTGAAGTATTTTTAGATTGTGTTTTGTCTAGCTCCTTGGTTTTCTTACTTCTTTAAAATAACCTACAATGGTTAATTTCATATTAACAAATAGAGTAGAGATAAAGGATAATGTCCAAGAGAGCAAAAGTTCTTAGAATAACAGGTCATATTATTGTCAGTAAAAATCTTGTCCAAAACATCATCACCAGTCATGCACGTCCATTGGCAAGCTTCAGATTTCTGAGCCTTACTTGTACAATATCATATAATTTTAAGGAAATTTCGGAAGGGAAATAATTTAGATTCAAATTCAGGATACAAATATGAAGCACAAAATGTCTGGGGATGGCCTGAACAATGTCAATGAGTATTAGCTTTTTATCAGAAAAAAAACATTTTGCATAGATTTAAGTACAAGCTTAAAGACTTTACTGTAAAGACCGCATACCAGGATTGAACTCTTTCAGTTATTCAGCAAAGAAGAGAGAGCTAATGCAGAAAGTTTCTGTCCAGAATTATACTAAAAGGCTATGCTTAGTGCCACCAGATTTACCAGCCTAAATGCAAAGGTAGAAAAACAGTGTTTTACAGATCTAAGCTAGTCTAGTCTACATGCTTTTGCTGGATTGAGCTCTTAGGAGAAAAAATCAACCTTTGGTGTTTATTTTCAAATACAACTTTATGGGCAAGATGAATTTTCTACCAGAACAACCTAGAACGATGCACTAGAGTATGTTTGGGGAAAAAAATACATCAAAGCATATACACACCTCTGTATGTGTGTGTGTCCTGAAGTCTGGGTTCCTCCTCCATTTTAAAATTGATCCTAGTTTGGATAACATTTAAATAGTTTCCTTGAATTTCTCAGAAAAATAATTTTCTTAAAATGTAAGTCCACTCTCCAGTAATTCCTTGATTTGGAAACCAAAATATTAACAAGGATAAGCAACGTAAGAGGGTATAATCACACCAACAGTACAAAAGCAAAGCGGTATGAAGTACCTCTGAAAAAGATCATGGATTTGGTCACCTTTCTCTAGAGAAGGATTCTTTTTGTTGAGAATTGAACATTTTTTCACATACATTTATGTGATATTGTCATATTTTACACTCTTAATTTCTGCTGTAGTTTACTGTTCCACTAAAACCCAGTGCAACTGAGATTCATCCTTATAAATTATATTTTAAAAAGTACACTCTTCTAGTTTTGTAAATGTCCAGTAAAACTGCACGCAATCTTAAAAAAGATCCATTATATAAGCTATTGTTTTAACAGTACTTTTGCTATCAGAGCACACTGAAAATAGATCTCCTTTTTTTCTTTTCATAGACAGATAGTCTGGTAGTAACTTACAGAGGTCAATTCGACATTTTCTGATAAATATTTTATTATGTAGTGGAATAGTGTGCTGCTAATCATTTTCAGATCATTGAAAGTAAATTGGAAAAAATTAATAAAGCCTTTCCCTAAAGCCCTGAAGCTGGAGCCAAAAGTACTTTGGCCAATTTAATTAACTACTGTGTATATTGGTTCTATAACTTCAACTTCAGCTGAACCCTTTGCAAGCCCTTTGCCAGGTGGCTAATGGCAGAAAAAAAGGGCCAGAAACAATATATCAAGTGCAACAAATAAATAAACCCAGCTGAAGTCCACCCTAAAATGTGGGAAATCTAAATGCAACTTCTTTATATGGCTTTCACATACAAAATCGTGAATATAGTTATGTTTAAGAATTTTTTCAGAATATGAATAAAATACACATATACACACACATATAGGCAACTAAATAGTAAAAGACACGTTAACCCCTTCTGAGAACTCTGGCAGTGGAGCTCTAGTCCAAGACACCAGTGGGAATATCCCACAGGTACGTGTTTCATGACGATAGTAATTCATTTATCCACTATGTCCACTTGTAAATTGGACCAGCACACAACAGGACTTGTAGTGCCTCTTTTCAGATCTGCTTCTACTCCCCGAAGAGCTTCTTGCTAAATCACAGCTAGAGGTATCACTCTCTTGCTACTGAATTAACTTTATTCCAGAGACGGGTAAGGAGGCAAGGCCCACAAGAGCACATATGGCTCTTTTTAATGGCTTCCAGCTGTATATAGCTCCCAGTATTATGCATGTTTGTTTGGTGTCTTCAAATGACTCCTCAGCTGGAGAGCACAAAGGAACCTGGGAGAGTTGAACAGAACCCCAGATTGACATTCAATACCAGCATGTAATCTGTCCTTTCCCCTTACTCACTGGTAGCAGGAGACACCCTCCCACCCCCCCAAGTCAGGCTGAAACTACTCATAGGGCTTCTCAGTGTTCCTTGAGGAACTGCGAGTAGGCAGCCTATGCAAATGAAACCTATTACTACAATTTTGCCTCTCTGCTAACACAGGGAGTGATTTATTTTCTGGAACTTTTGACAAAACAGCTTACATGAATATGTGAAAATGGAGTAACCAATATTATGCTAGTTTACTACAGATTGACCAACAATTTCCTTTTGTGAGCTTGACCGTAAAACATTTAAAATTAACATCAGATAATCATCATTATGCTTAACCAATCATTATGTCTAATCAAACATGTATGAATCAAAGCAGAACAGGACAGAGATAATGGGCAACAAGGGTAATTGGCACCATGAATGTACCCCTTAGAGAACAGAAATGAAAATGTGGACTGTTCGCTACCTGTGACTATCAATAAAACTACAGAAATGCTGATGAGTAACATTTTCTTCCCACATTTTTGTCTCTGAAGGTATTGTATTCAATTCATCCAAGAAATGCATGTTTTCGGTCTTTTGTTTTGTTTTGTTGTTGTTCCTCAGAAAAGAAACAGGAACGGTGTTACTTCTGTCTATCCTCTGTCAAAGTATGATTACTTCTAATGGCATTTTTTCCAGTGTATTCTGAAGTTACTTTAGTGACAGGGCTCCTTCCAGCAGAAATCATCCCACTGCTTGAATAGGCCTCCATTTCACAGGATCTTTCTACATGTCAGCTGATTCTTAATGTTCTTACTTATTTTCTTCCCCTTAGCATTACCATAAATATGCTGCACAAGCTCTGTTCCTTTTTCATGATTACATCTCTCATTTGCAGATTACCATATTCTACTGTACATGAGTACAGTACACAAGTACTGTTCGTGCAAGCTATGTTTGTTTATTACTACATTTTTCCTTCTTTCCTAAGTCACCTCCTAAATTTCCTATATGGATCTGCATGTGTGTGCATGTAAATACGTACTGCAGTATAAATGTATATTGTGAGAGAGAGAGAGAAAAAAAAAATGCATGAGAGATCTGTTCTTCCAGTTCTATGCTGATGCTTTTTCTAGGCAGAAGTGCCCAGAAATAAGCACATTTCCAGCACTGGAAATTTCCTGAATTTATTTCATGAAATGGAATATTATTAGGAGACTGTTTTCCAAAATAGGTGGCAGAGAATAAGCTTAACCAACAATAATGATATTTTAATAGCAAGTATACACACATCATTAAGGTTCAGAATCAAAAGTCCAGGGCATTAAATTAATTCTTGGTCAGGGTTTGCCAGGTGAATCTGGCCTGCTACCTTCACTTTCCAGAGGCGGACTGCTCTCTAACCTCCCTCCCTCCTCCAAGCTCAGGTGTTAGCTTCTCACGTCTCAACCTCACAGCCCCCTGTAAGGGGCTGTTCTTACGCAGCCCATCCTGATATTTCCAGTTTGATACCTTCTTCCCGCATGCAATCTTTAACAGCTAAATGGATATGCCTGGCCACAAGGCAAGACTTGATTTATCCATGCTTTAGCTGCTAAATATACATGCCTGCTGCAAATGCCAACTTTGGAGTGGTAGAAGAGCACGGGGTATATAGGAAAGGGAAGTAAGGCACCTGCATATGCACAACAGCAGTCAAAAAAACAGGCTCCAGCTCCCGCAGCAACCAGGACTGTAGCATATTCCACTCCCTGCCCTGCCACTCCCCCAGCTATCCAGTCCATTTTCAAGATGTCTTAGATGGGAGTTTATTCCAATGGCTAGTCACTGCTTCGAATGCGTATCTTATTTCATATTTGTTTTGTGGCAGTTTCTCATCAATCACTTTTCTATTGTGCCTTTCTAAATTAGCATCCTTTGTTACCCTTTTTTTCCTCTTTAGAGACACATAACAAACCATAGGGCCTTAATTTTGTTTTTTACTCAAAAGATCAACAGGCAAAAACAAAGAGAGGGAAGATGGCTGGGAGAAGTCCACACCGTGTTGAAACAGTTCAGAAGAAACACAAGGAGATCACAGCCCACCTGCTCAACAGTGCATCATGCACCCTTTGTGCTTTCTGTCTTTAGAGGGCCTCTAACAGCATATAGCGATGCACCTCAAAAAGAAAAAGATCACTTTCACATAAATAGCTGAAGAGGGCCTTATTCCTTCAGCGTGTACTGCTCAGAGTTTTAACTGGCCGTCTGCATGATGCAGTGATGGCTCTCGGGATCATAATATTCCTGAATGTGTGCTGCAGCATTTTGAGTTGGGATGTGCATTTTGTTGAACTGTGATAGCTGATTGTGCTGCTGCTTCTGACAAGCACCAAGACTTCTGGGTTGACACCCAGAGCACGAGGGAGGGGGTAAGACGGTTAGTGAAAACCTCTGCAGTAGTGACCATGCCTTTGGATGAGCCTGGGAATGCGATGTGGGACAAGTCCCTATGCCCCATCTACCTGGCTGGCAGAGATCTTCTAAAGGACAAAGTAGGTACAGCTGTTGTACTGTGCAGGCTTTTCGTACACCCTTCTTGTGGGAAGGGGAAGGGAAAAGCTACACTTCTGAACCCTGTCATCAACTCTTTAGGTACACAGGAATATAAAAAATCAAACGAAACAATTATGCTTTGATTATATTATGGCCTTTCATTGACCACCCAGATCCTGCAGAACTAGTCCCTCAAACAGTTCTGTGACTCTAAAATACAAATATAAAAAATAATGAATTTCTATTTGCCTTCTATAATTTGACAGCTGAGAGAGGTTAGAAACAAGCCACTTGCGTTACCTCTGCTTTATTTCATGCATTTAGGACTTCTTTCTTAACCAATACTCCATGTAGAGATCCCAGCCCATACTCTCAGAAGGAGTCCTATTGACACAATGCTCTGCTTCTATTTTCAAAAGCAAAGTACAATTAGAACTGACATGGTGTGCTCATGGCTCAGAACTTCTCACCTTCCTCCTGATGTGTATTTCAAATTCTGATCCTCTTGCTGAGTAAAAGAGCTAGGATTTACAATTAATATAAAGAATTAATTAACTATGATGCTTGTGAGACAGAATAAATAGTCCCTCTTTCTCCTCAGAAGAACAACTTTCTCTTGTATAGTAAAAAATGCAACCATAAAAATCTGTATCGAAAGGAAATTGCCTTTATTCATCATTTACTCAAATCCCTTTCAAATGCTAGTTTTCTTATTACATTTTTTTCTGGAGGAAAATATACTCTTTCATGTAGCTAGTTAGATCTTTTCTTGCAAAGACGACGCAGAAGATTTTATTTCCTAAATGCTTACTTCTTCACAAAAAAATCTTTTCTATTTTACACACAGAAGTTTCATAATAGACATTTTCTTAACATTTAGAAACTTCAAAGGATCACTATTTTTATTCCTACTTTAACATATATTTTACTTTTTTTTTTCCTAATACTTATTAATGTGTGGAATATGAGTGCTGCAAAAAGAGAACTGCTGTTTATTCTTCCAGAGCAGCACAAGCTGCTTTTCTCATTCTTACTGTGAACTGCTTTGAACATCATTTCCATTGAGTACGCCAACTTTTCGTATTTTGTGAGCCAAGGCCTCCTAATTTCATAGCCAGCTTGTATCACCATGCAAGTTCAATTTCTATTTTATACCTTAAGGATTAGAGTGATGAAATCTGACTTGGTTACCTTCGGGCTAAAAAGACTGAAGTTTTGATCAATGATCACTGTCAGCTTTAGCACACATTTTCTTTAATCCTGCTTAGTGTGCTGGAGCCATTAGGATTGTTTTTGCTGTAGTTAATTTGGGGTTTTGGACTGGAAACAATCCTTAATTTAATCAGAAAAGTTTGTTCACGTCAACTATATTTTTGGATCTGTTAAAGTTTCATTAAATATGTCGTGTGTTCAGACATGCTTTGAGACTTAGGTGATGCTGCCTAACATTCATAAAGCATTTATTTATGACTGTCAATTTTCTGTCAAGGTCCTTGAACAATACACCTTGTCCAAGGCATTTCTTTTAAACAAAAATAAGCTGAATGGCAATACTGCAGGAAATAACAAGATGTGGAAATAAATGCAGTGGAAAATGGACAAATCAACTCTAATTGATCCTGCATTCCCAATTTATCCATCTTCCCCACTGCATTCCCCATGCTTTCAAACACAAGAATATATACAAGGAGAAATCTAATATGCAATCAGTCCCTGTTTTTAATGAAGCAGAAGACAACCAGAATATCATACTTGGAGCTTACTCTGTGCTAGCACCTTTTTCAACAGAGCTGTTTCACTCTCATCCTGATCTATAGATCATCCTGACATATTGTAAATCACCACTTTTACCAACTTTTGACAAACCATTAAGTAGTTTAGTAATGCAAAGTAAAACCTTTTGAGGACCTGAGTAAGATTACCAAACTAATTCCTGCAATGGGGATTTTATTTGACTTAAAATGGGAGACCAGTTCACAGCACTGAGATCTAATTTCATCAAACGTAACACCCATATTCAGCAGGTTGTGAGTTTTAGTTACTTATTAATCAAGAATCCTGACATGGTGCTGATTACTTTTTAGTATTTCTTAACTTATTGAGGTTTTAGCTGTGTTTACAAGGACTACACTGTTAGTCACTTCAAAATAACTTTGCTCCCTTAAAGGGACAACGCCCCTTTATTAACTTACCAACTACTGTACATAATTATTTCTAGGCAGAGTTTACCTTTATTAAGGGAGCCCATGCAAAATCTCTCATGTGCAAGACTGCACAAGGTTGGCAGTTGATTAAGCTGGCAGACAATCAAGCCAGGTATGTAGCTCGTGGTTAGAGTGCGCATACCAGCTTTAGTTCTGCCATAGTAGAAGGGAGTGTTGAAGAAAGGCTGAAAAAAAATAAAAAGGGGAAAAAAAGGCAGGTATAAAATGGATATGTTGTTTCAATGACCCATGAAACTAGCATGAAAGAGCAACACATTCTTCTAAAAGGGACATGCTCACTTAGGATGCTAAGGTAGCCTGGGACATGACCCCTGGTTCAGGGATAGCTATCTTCCCTCCAGGGATTTCTACCACCTCACAGCCCCTAAAAAAGTTCAGCTCCTGTGTTTTCATTAAGTTGCTTAAGCTTTATCACACACATTGATTTCTTCCACATATTATCATTTAAGTGTGACCTTACTAAAGCAATGCCATCCCATAAGCTACAGGACAAATGTGCATGCAATTCACTAGTTTTGAATATGACTGAGGATGTTGATTTTTATATAAGTAATGTTACTTAAGTGGGCGTCAATTTGTAGGCTACTGTGATATTTGGATGCCTATGACCCTACTGGTATTTTTAATTTTCTTAGCAGATAAAACATGGGAAGAACTTTTAATTTTCAAAATCCCAGTATGTGCTTCCTCGCATCTTTGAAAATCTATCCTGTGTCCTTTTAGTCACACACAATTATGTATTATACTTTTTTTTTTTTTTTAATTACAGCTGTATTTAGAAGTACTTAGACTACAATGCTACAGAACTTGCATAAATAGCAAACTTGGAGCCAGACATTCACATTATTGTCTGAGATTTACAGAATCTGAAAACTTTTTCCCACGTCTACCTTTGTAATCATGTACGCAGTTCCTTAATATCAATCCTTAGGCTATACAAGCATGTACAAGTAGATAATATTATTTTTACTCCATCATTTCTGTCTGTTTGCTAATCTGGAAACAGTAGAGGTCATTTAAATCCTTACCTGATTAACAATCCTGATTAAAGATTAATAGAAGCTTCAGTATTCTACAGTTGGAAAGGCTCCATTACCCAAAAAAACTGTATCTCACATTCTTTGGTCCTCTACTTTCTGGGAACCCAATCTTTTTATCCTATTTCATCATACGAACAGGTGTGAAGGATACAAGACAGTTACATTACATTTCTATTCCTCCTTAAACAGACTAGCATATGCTTTATTATTAAAATACAGTTGTACACCACATCACATTCTGTTCGGTTTTAAGTATGACATGTTTAAGAAAGGTTTAGGAGATTATGCAGTTCAAGATCACTTTCACACAGAGGAAAATTCTAAAATGTTATCACTGCCAGGAAGAACTTGGTTCATTTTGCATTATGCATAACTTTCTTCTGCTGTTTTACTTACAACCACATCACTTGAACATCCTCCCACACAAGCTTTTTCTCATACTTAACCTGCAGCCATGGTGACACTATTGCACTCTCATTACAAAGGGGACAAACAAGTTCGATCTCGATGAAGCAGAAGTTTCTACAAGAATATTAAACAATACACAAAATCCCTGGTCCAGAAATTGCTTCCAAATTAAAGACACAGAGAAGAAAAAATGCATGCTGAAAACAAATCATCTTTTACCCAATAATTTGATTAAACTGAAATAACATTAAAAATACTCTTCAACATTAGTGGGAGTGAGAAGTCAATATTACAGCAAGGAGTCTTCCAAATTATATTTAACTGCATGTTTAGGCAAATAGGTTCTAATAGCCTTTTTAACTGTTAGTTGCAATAAAAGTAATCTTGTAACAGCAAAATGAGTTTATTGCCTGTGGGCTGATTTATAAGTGTATGTACACATGAACAAGTGTGTATTTATTGACTCCTGTTTGTGTCCTCTCAGGACTGAGATATTAGTTTCTAATATTGATTAACTAATTTTCTCTTAGCTTAAGTACTCTATGAGACAATCTCACAAACAAGGACCTTCCAAGAACAGGTAAGAACCAAGACATAATGTATTTTTCCCAGGACTATACTTCATGTGAATTTACAGATGGCTGTTTTACAGGATATGGCAGCTCATTTGATAAATATGATATTCCACAGGTGTGAATGGAAGTAGTGCTGGAATTTCTGCACCTTTTATCTACCGCTGTACAGATTACCGTCAAACTGTTGGTTCTGATCTATTCTCTTTTAAATGGCCAAGGCCTGTGTACTTCAGGTACATCTTAGCAAACTCACCCAGGTTGTGGAACCACAGTAGCAAATAAGAGGGGAACCCCACATTTGGAGCCAGCTCCTGCCCCCATGCACCTCTAGTCAGTTATTTTTTGTGGTACTCAAATCCTTCAAACCACAATGCAGAAAGAAGGATTTATTTATTTTCAATTTCTACAGTCCTCCTTATCATACACCTATAAGAACTGACTGATTCTTCACAATTTCCTGACTTGCTCATGTTCTTTCTCCAAAAAGCCCCCACTTTATAAACCACAATCTCTCCGAAGCTACTCCTTAGCAACATTTGTCTATATGCATAGGTAGTTTACCTGAGATTGTTACGGAGGGTAAATTCTATCACATCGGATTGTCTTTTCTTCACCTGTTGTCCCTTATTTCTTTAATTTTTGATATCTAAATCTCCTTCAGAGTTCCTACCCCTTAGCAGGCCTTCACCTGCAGGAGACAGCACTTCATATCACAATAACTGCCTGGTCTGTTTTACATGCTTAATTCTTTTTTATTGCTCCAAGATTAACTCAAGTATATAATACAGAAGGATAACACATGCTGGAACCTACATCAGCTGCGCATGTCCTATTTATGTTGACATTAAGGGAAGGACCAAGACACCCTTACAAATACATGCATAAGAATACATATATGAATTTGGGACCATATGCTATCTGTAAATGAATATATTTATGTGTCTATACATATATAGATAGAGAAGTCATATAGATGTAGATCAAGTGGTCCTGAGCTTGCACAGTATTATCCTACACACTGAAAATAAAAAGGACTTTTCTCTACCATTCTGCTGCTTTCACTAATACAAGCCTGTGTGCTTTGAAGGTAGTCAGCAACACTAAAATGAATCATAAAGATTCATACAGTGTCCTGTAACTAATGCCCTATTTTCCAATGCAAAGGCTGATTGGAGGGAATGAATATAACTATGTGGATCAGGGAAGAGGGGAGAGACAGAAAAGAGAAGTTACAAACAGGCAAAATCTGGCAAAATCGAAGGAAGGATGACTGTGTAAGAAGTGGAAGAGGAAGAGAGAAAACGGTTGACAGAAAAGCAAAGGTACTAATGATATGAGATGAACTTTTGTGAAAAATGAGAGCAAGAGACAAAAGAAGATGGAAGAATGAAAGTCCGGGAAGGAAATGAAACTAGTGCCGAAAGAAGAGAGGGCTACATATGTTTTTAAAAATCCCTTTTTAGTTTTTCTTTTCCTAAAAATACTTTGGGATCACAACTGCATACTTCATCCCTGAGATATTCAGCCCCTGAACATAACAATAAAAATTAATTAAAACAAACACTCTGTTAGAGTAGTGATTGCCTACAGCCATAGGTTAATGAGTATCTTTCTAACTGGTGAGTCCTACATGTAATGAGGAATGTGGATCTCAAAAGGTTACAATTCTGGTCCAGCTGAATACTGAGCACGTTACCAGTACATTGTGAGATACTATAATGGACAAAAAATGATTTTCCTTTTCTAAGAGCACAATTCTAAATAAGAAATACCATTTTGCTAATGAAATAGCAAAGATCATGACCACAAAACTAATCCTCTTCCTGAAAACAATATTAGCCAGATGAATTGCTGATGGTTAAAGCTCCATCTTTAACACAGGCACACAATTTTCATTCTCAGCAGCAGTTGCTAGGATCCACTTCTGTTTCCTAGCAACATAATTTTAACCTACTTTCATAGTGCATCTCTTACAATGAACAAAAAGTCTTTTTAGAAGCAAATCTTTAGCTTTTCTACCAATACAAGTATATGCATGTAATAGTAAATCGAATTTCTGGAGGAGTTATTGAAAATTCATTATTTTTCCTGAAATTAAGTGCAATGAATGTAAAAATGATAATGAAGTATCCCTGAAGAACTGCAGATTTTCAATGTCTAGTGCCCTTGTAACTCTGGACTTACTATAATCTCTTGAAAAAAAAAAAAATTTATTCCTAATGGAAAAATGTATTGTTTTGGGGGACGTTTACTGGAGAATTTGAGAAAAGAACCTAAAGAAAACATGACTTCTTAAAAAAGAGAGTACTCCCTTTTTGATTGCATCGGGATCCTTCGAGTACAATATACCGGATATTAAAGAACATAACACTTGGGCATATTTTGAAGTCTTATGAAGAAACAACAACTGAATAAAGATCCCTCTTTAAAAATTTGGAAGAGATGACACGTGTAAAGGGAACAAACTATACTCCCCATTTCCAGTGCCATTCTCATAACCATTGTTTAGATATCATCTTGGTAAAATTAAAATCCTCTGGGTTTTTTTCAGAAGCAGAGTGCTTCTGCCCTGTAGCTAATTAAGCAAGAATTACAAAACACTAGAAGTACGATGTTATTTGCATGTTCATGTTTTTTCATTTTCACTTCTCATCAAACTAAATGATCCAATATCGTAACCAAATCATATCCCACAGCACAACAGGAGCATCACAGAGTTCTTCTGGTATCAGTCTGCAATGGGAAAACCATAGTATCTTCCTTCTGAGAGTTTGTAAACAAACCTTGCATGCCCCATGTAATTAAGAGAAATCAATCTATGCAAGGTCATTATGTTTCTTTTCCAGCAGGCATTCCCATAACCTGTCAGCAAGACATACACTTGAAATTCAGAGTAACTCAGCAGGCTTAATCAATATGGGATTCAAAAGAAGCGCTAGATCACTTTAAACATATACCAATGCTTATCTCGTCAAGCTAATACTCAGATACCAGAGAAGGCATAGGGAAGACTAGAGACATTAACCAGATGGGTGACACAGGAAAGCAATGCTGACATGTCCAAATTCTAAAGCATTTTTCTTACTTCTAAACATAAAAAAATAATAAATCCATGTGTAGATTAATAAATATGCATTATCTCAGTCCTGTTCTTATTTATCAGTTCTTAGTATAAAGATGACTATTGATTTATTAGCAAAAATATAAAGTTTCATTAATGTTGGAAGACATTACTCAAAATTGATGTTATTTGCTATTAAAATTAGTTTTTGTTTCTTATTTAAACAATAAAAAAGAATGTGATATGTGACATCATATACAACAACGAAAGCGTACAGCTCATCAGCAAAATAGAAACTGAATTTTTTCACAAACTATTGATTGAAACCTTTGTAAAGTTCTAACACTGCTCTGATACATTGGTAATTTAATTGCAATTAATGATAAATGATCAGCTCTAATATTTATAGAAAATTCTCCTGATTTATGTAAAATTTGTTTCAATTGGAAAAATATTCTTGGTGTAATTACATAGATAATAGATTACTTTAGTAACTCTTCTAAAAATATCCATAAGTTTACCATCATGACGGTGCACCTGTGTTGAATAAGAAGCTAGCACATGCTTGCAAATGATATATTATTACCAATAAATGGAATAACTCATGATTGTAACACAGATATCTGAGAATTGACTTGTCTGGTAGGCACCATGTGGTATTTAATACACTAAGCCATCTTTCCTGGATATAAACTCTCATTCCTGAGATACTACTGAGATGAGATGTAGCATCATGGTATACAACTATAGATGTATGATTCCTACTGCAGTATTATCCCAGAAGCCAACATTGCTATTTCAACATAGTTACTTTCAGATGTACCACGGATTAAGCAATGGTACTTCAGCAGAAATTTAAAACATATGCAATCACCACAGTGGAAGGAACTGTGGCATATGCAATTCAGTGAAGTTCTTTTAGGCAAAGATATACCAATATTATGGTCATTTTATAAAGGTTAATACAGTAAATCATTCTGAGAAATTCTACAAATACCTATCCCACAAGGAAGTATTAAACACCAGTGTAACTGCACACATAAAAATATGAGTATGAAGTTTGAAAGTGTTTAGTGTAGCTCTCAGACTTTATTAGGTTACTCAGTTGTATTTTGTAAATCATCACAAACCCCCAGGGAGGAATGTGAGAAGCCACTGCCTTTTCAATATTGATTTTTATGTTATGAAACACAGAAGAAACAACAAACAACAAGGAGACAGACAGGAATATTGAAATATGGGAAACTTCAAAAGAATAGAGATGCCTAATTGCGTTCCAAAGCAAACAGCTGAAGATTAAATGAAATGGTTTTGTAACAAATGCCAACTCTTGTCATAGAATCCAACATTTTTTATCCTTAATGTTGTCCACAGGAAAAGACTAAAATATCCGAGACCTGCATTAAGAACGAAACCACAACATTGCTTTCACAATTGTGTTATTGAGCACCTGAGGAAACATGGAAAGAGGTTGACTTTCAAAAACCACTCACAGACAGAAAGGCATGGGGAAAGATCCTTCTCAGAAGGGATCTGAGGGAGCTGATTTTTCCTTACCTGATGTTAAACATAAGAACATTTATAGTTCTTTTGTTGTAGAAAAGGGGATGTGGCCTGCAAGGGAAGAGAAACAACGGGCAGTCTCAGAAACCTCACTATTCGGAGACTTATGCATGAGTTAAAAATCTACTGAGGAAACTCTGAATAACTGTCCATATATAACATTTGAAATCAAACATTTGAAATCAGAAAGTCAACCAATCACACACAGATTTTTTCCTACCATGATTATGACATCTTTTTCATTACGGCATAACATTCATCTTATGTCCAGTGATTTCCATACAATACAAAAGACTTGAAATCAAATTTGAGGATATGCAGGTTGACTTGGAGCACTTGGAGTCCTGTAAATAACTTCTGATACAAAATTTCATCCACAGGTTTCAAATGTCAAGTCCAACATCTGGGAATAAGTCGTTGAGACATGGGGTTGATTTAAGTCATATCATACCATTTTGCGCAAGAGAATCTTGGCACACTGAATTATCTTATCACTATTAATGCTAAGGAAGTCAGATACATACATGTACAGTATCTCTGCAGTGTTACAAAACCCTTGTTATTTAATATTAATAGCTGAATGTTTGAATGGTTTTGTCCAAAGCTTCCTACTTGAGTATATTAATTGTTGGTAGATTTCAATTAATATTATAATAATTCCATACACTTACAACTGACATGCAGGTATCATAAGATTTTGCTAAAATGCTCCTTTCTCTTGTACTCATTTAACACCTATATAACTAATTTGGCCTTAACATATTTATTCTTAGGTTACTGCGGTATAAATTAGAAAACAGTCACATCCTATATCTTTCCTGGAGCTCGGAATGATGCTTTTATTTTATTCTCAAGTCCAGTCACAGTTCGTTCTCATGCGAAGTATCTTTACTGATGTACATACTCCTTCATAAGTCAGTGTGCCCACTGGCATAAGAATAAAAACGATAGTTTCATGTCATGTATGACTATCATATGATGCCACACTCATTTCATATTTCTAGGAAAAAACAGGAAATTCACTGAGCAAGAGACACTGATGCTGGTACCGCAGGAGTAACAACTCTATAGTGGCATTTAACAAGATAATTTTTGATACTCCGAGATCATTATTGCTATGGTAACACTTGCAACATTTTATTGCTGCAAAATCTTTCACTGAAGAAATGAGATTGCACAAATACAATTTAAGGAAAATACATGCATGCACACCCACGCAATTGAAAAATAAATGCAGCCTGAAGAAAGACTCTTTGGGTTTTAATTAAATAGAGCACTTTAAGATATATCCTCATAAACACATACAATTTCAAACATACTAGGAAGAATTTCACTGTCATTTAGCACTGATTATGCTTAAACTAGGCATAAAGAAAAAGCATATAAAAACTGTTTATAAGTGTAAATTCTATTGACGAAAAATACATAGCTATTTTTCCTGTTACTAGGTTCAGGGCTTGCAACAACATGACTCGGTTTAGTAGGACGGCAATTAGAGACTGCTGCGACTCCCAGGTGGTAGAGTAGACGCTGTGGGCTGTTTATCCGTCATCAGATTTAGAACTGCTGTCGCCACGCTGCTGTCGAGGTACGACTGCACTGTAGTCGGGGGGTGTGACGTTAGCAGGAATAGGCTGACCCATTTGAGCCTCACTGTAGGATGGCCAACAGAAGGAGTGAAGAGAAGGGTGTGGGAACAAACATTCTTGTTTCTAGCCCACAACAAAATTTGTGGTGACACTACTATTATGTATCCCTGCTGGTTTAACTAAAGACGTAATTAAAGTTCCCCACTGCAGCGTAGACTTGCCTTGACTTCAGAAGCAAAATTAGGTTCCACTTGGCCTAGAAATTAGAGAAATGATCAGAAGGTGGCATACCCTCTGAAATATTTGAAATACAATGTCTGTTATGTTGCCAATTTTTCAATTTCGTTCAGAGACTACTAAAAACCCCACCACATACAAAGGAAGTCCCAGCTCATGGAATACTGTGGTTTCTTGATCAGCTTGTATTTCTGTTAATTCATAATAACTGTGGTGGCAATAGTTTCATAATTGTGCAAATAAAATAAAAATATGGCTCAGAAAACAAAATTTTAAAAGACAGAATTTTTTTTCTTTGCTATATGCATTATTTTGTGTGTCCTGAAAAATTATTTTGATTAGCAATAATACTTATTTCCCCTTAATTCCCAGAACTACCATATCACACGCATATTTAGTTCTTAGTCTTGCAAATACTCATGTTTTGCACTCAAGCAATCACAAAGTTACAGATTATTTTTGCACAGCTTTTGTCAAACTGAACCTAAAGGCTGTAAATCCACAGCTGCACCTAACTCTTATTTTAACACAGCAGAATTCCTAGCACAATGAAGGTCCATTCTAGGGACTTCTGGTTAATAATAACATAAGAATATTAATAATATCAATGCCGAACAAAAATGCTAAAACATTTGGATGTAAAAGGCCAAAAACTACAATTTGGCTTTAAAAATTGCTTAAGTATACTTCCAATTCCTTATCAAAGTTTGTGGATACGCTTTAGCAGCTCCTCATTTCTCATACCACAGCCCCAAAGTCATACATTTATTTTTCATACTGATCTCCAAAAATGTTTTTTTAGTTTTATTAAAGGCAGGATAACTTGTTATGCAATGGAATTTTTTTCTTAGTAGGATACATCTTCCCAGAAGCTGAAATATTCTATTTACCTGGTGATTTATGAAATGCTACTAATGTACTGAAGATTTCTGCACTGAAATTTTTTTCACAGTTACAGCTGAGGTTATAGATGTTAAATAAATAACAGAAATGTCCTCTGAACTGAAACATCTCTTCAGTTTCTTCCAGTTAGTGATCTGGAGTTAGTATAGTGTACGTTTTTCAAATTTATCTCATTATATGTCCTAAAGAGGAACTATTAAACTATAAATCTACCTTATTTACTCAATACGTATCTTTTGGCCTTAAAAGACTGTATACATTATGTATCAGTCATAACAGTCTCCTCGTTAAAGTATAAGTGTACGTGATGTATTGCACAAATACCCCTCAATAGAATATACCTATCGTGTTTGGTATCAAGACATGGATTATTTTAGTCTCAGTTTTGGCAACAGTTACTGCATGCTATCTTCCGTTTTTCACAGTTGTGTTTTGTTCAGCTTCTTACTTCCAGGCAACAATTTTGCATATGGATATTAACTTGATATAGCAAATTTTGGGCCAAATATTGGCCCTTCCGTAAGGGGAGATCTGAAGAAAGTGGTCTGGGTTCCTTGTAGGCTGTGATTTAAGGGAGCATACAAAACATACGATAAGCCATATTCAGAGCATTCAACATTAAAAAAACCACCCATGGGCTTTATAGGAACCCAGATAAGGCTTCTGATTTGAGCCCTTTGGGGAAACTATTTCAGTGTCAGCATCCAGAACAACCTCAAAACTGAACAAAATCTAGCATATACCTTTAATTCATGTAAATCAGATATGAAGCTAGCTCTAACCACAGATAAACTGAGATTGAGACATAGCTTTCAGTCTGTAACACTTCTGTAGGAAACACACAGCCTAAACGTTTCCCTTCCCAGCACCGTGCAGACTATATCACAACAGCGCAGCTCTGGCTTGCTAAGTACCTTTTTTCAGAAGAGTCTCTGCCCTTAAACTATATACCCTTATACTCACAATAATGACCCAGGGCTTGAAGCAAGCGTACTATACCACTGAGATACTGGTGCCAACATCTCCTCAACATGGCTTTCTGCAGGGCTCCTCCCTGCAGCACAAGTAGCCAAGAAGCGCTGCAACAGCAGAGCCAAGTCTGGTCTGGCTGTAATTCCACCTGTACTGCAAGTTTGCGTACTGGAAGAAAGACAGCTGGAGGAAAAAATGTCCTGTGTCCAACCGAGTTCTTACAGCTAGCTACAGCATTACTGTAACTATTCCAACTGTATTAGGATTAATTGAATTTTCATATTGATAACATTTGGTGATACGTTGTGCAACTGGTTATTAAAAATCTACTTAATTCAATGTATGTAAAAAAAAATCTTATCAAAATCCTCCCAGAATAGGGTTAGGGCTTCTCCATGCTGAGTTAGGTCACCTGTAATCAGCGCCTCTCAATTACTTACAGTCTTAACCACACCTCAGAAGAGCTCCTATAAAGCACAGTGTTTCCATCCTTCCTGTTCTCCACTGAGTAGAAAGTTACAGTTCTTAGTATCTATTTTTCACAAGTTTTCATTTTGTCTTCAAGCTGAAAATTCAGAGTGTGGCCCAGCAGCTGAGATCAAAGCCAATTACAACGTTTTAGGATTTTCTTATTTCCACTTTCATTTACAGCACCCGCTATTATTTTGAAATTGTCATTTCCCATCTTGCTGTTTAATCACAATCCTCCGATGCTGATGACTTCCAAAATGATTTGTTTTGTTGCGATTCATGGTGTAACACTTTTGTCTTTCTTGCACTGTGTGATCGCAGTCTGCTACTAGTGGACTTGCTTTGAAAATGTACATTCGGTCTTAGACTTGCCACTGACACGCTCTTTCCTACGAAGGCTTTCAGAGCTGCTGGCAGCACTGAATTCAGCAGCCATGACAGACATATTGACAGCAGCAGTATTTCTTCCTTTCTCTGAAACACAGCTCAGGAGGGAAATGGTGTTGGTAAGGCATTTCTGTATCCTTGAAGGACCTTAATCTAATTCATAAGAGAAAAATGCTCCCTGCAATCTATAAATACTACCTGTTACACAAATTTTAAAAAGCCGTATGCTAATCAGGAATATACTGATCATAAAACCTCGGTAAAGCAGAAACTCTTTGTTATGATATTCTGACTTTTCTTGGCAGCAAGCTAGGTCTCAATGACAGAGAGCATTTTGGATTTGAGATATAAATGATGTGGGAAGCACCACCACTTACAGCTTGCTCCATGCTTTCCACTATAAGACTTTGTTTTGCTTTGACTGCCAAACCTTAACCACATGAGTTGAACTTGTTCCTGCTGGACAGTTGTCTCTGGTTGTTTTGCTTTCTCCATTGATTTTTCCCCAAATCAATGTCAGCTTAAACAGCATAACGATTTTTGAGAGTGAGTGAGGGTAAGGAGAAAAGGTTTCTCCAGATCAAAAAATATATAGAAATATTTATGTAGAGAGAGTGTAGCTTTTCTTCTTAAAAGTTTGGAAGCGTAGGAGCAGGAACTTGATTTAACTAGAAGCTGCCCTTTGTGTCTAGCTTGTGACTTTTCCACTCTAGGAAAACCCACTCAACTTTCACCAAATTGCCAAGCCCCTGAAAACTGTCAGTTCATAGCGTAGAGATTTGCATGCACCTTATTATCCAGAAGTCCAGAGATATCATCCCACTGGATTCCCTGAAACTGGGAGTGCAAATTTCTCTGCCATTGCAGACCAGAGCTGGCAGGCAGAGCTCAGAGCCAAAAACTGAAATCAAGACTTAACAGAGGTCTGATTTTTTATTCTATCAATGTTATCCAAGAAGAAAACTTAGTAACCTGAATGGAGGTTGGACATGACTGGCATGAGACATGTGACACAATACTACACATATAAATTTCCCGAGTTTTAACCACTAGAAACACACTGCACCAAAAAAAAAAAAAAGTGCAAAGAAAAAAAAAATAGCTTAAAGAAGAGCATGAAGGTAACAAATGGAATCATTCTAATACTTTAAGCACCCATACTATTCACTAAAAAAAAATGTTTTTCAGTGGATCTGCTTTGAAGTTGAGTCAAAACCCTTTACTTTCAGTTCTTCCATTGTTCCAGCTGACAATGAGACTTCTCTGTTCCTAGCTGCCTCTTGTCACCTTTGATCCACTGCTCAAACCATCTCTTTCTCCTGCTTCCTTTTATACCATTATATTGAATATAGCTAATTTATTTTAAGAGAAAAGTGGTAAAACTATGTGAACGCTTTCCCAGTCTACACAACTTGCATTTACTTTCTTTCTTCCTATCCCTCAAAGAATTATAACCAAATTCCCCCGTAAGAAATATGAAAGCTTATCTCCTCACCTCCACCTCCAAATCCTCTCCTCCCATCTCAAGCATTTCCTGATTCTTCTCTCATTCATATCTGTTCCCTCTGTTTTTCTTCTTGGTTGTCTTTCTGTCTCTGTCTAATTAAGGATGCAAATAAATCTCTTATCCTAACAAACGTCATTTCTTGCCTATTTCCCTCGCAGTTACCAGTCCATCTTCTTTATAATTTTTAAATCCTTCAATGTTCAGCTTACAGCCACTGTCAGAAGCTCCCTTATTCCATCTACCATTTCTCCAGTTCAACTTCTGTCTCTTAGATTTCACAGAATAAAACTGTTCATATCCAAGTGGTCAATTATTTCTTCTTAGCTAAAACTATCCCTAACATGCATTATGCTCCTCAAGTATCTCTGGTTCAGTAAATCATCTTCTTGAAGCTTTGTTAGCCACTGTTTCCCACGAGGCTGTCCTTTTTAGGTTCTTCTTCCATGAAATGCATTCCTCGAACATTTTATGAATGCTCCATAGGCCTCTAAACTGATCACTCTTCCCTCTCCATAGCCTTATCTGGATAATCTCCTCCACAAACAACAAAGTCAGGTATTGACAGATGTAGTCAGACCTATTGCTTTATACGCAAACACCATCCCTTCCTTCTGATATCTCCCCACAGGTATGTAGACACCAACCCAAACAGATCTAAACCAGAGCTTTCTTCCATAAGCCCTCCTTGCTCCTTCCTCTTTTGACTGTTGTTGACATCATCAGTGCAGCTTTGTCCTTTAGGACCATACCGATGACATTATTGATTTGCACATCTCTCATTTTGGAGAGAGAAATTCCACATGCTTTTGGTGGCTTATACATTATCAAACCCTTTGCTGATAGCTAATAACTATTTGATAAGAAAGTGGGACACAAACACCAGCACCTGTTCCTCCTTAATTTCTAAGACCTCTTTTAGGAGCATATTCCAAACCTGCTTACACATTATCTTGCAGCTGGTTACTATCTGGGCTCTGGTTCCTCTATGGAAATTGCACAAGCTACTTGCTTTCACTTTAAAAGCCATTCGTGGCCCCATCATCCTGCTTATCATCTTTCATTCACTGCTGATTGGTGACTCCCATTTTCAAACAGCTCATAATGCTAATCTCCAGCGTGCACTTTGTAAATTTTGAAACAAGTTTGCCCTATCCCGCTTGTCATTCTTGGGAGTAGCACCTAGTAAATATCTACCATTCTATTTCAAAAGCTTTCTTTAAACACTGTGTTCACCATGCCTACAGTGAACTTGACAAGAGTAGGCTGAGGAAGGGTAAGTTAGTCTCCTGAGATTGGTGTCTACCAAGCTGAATATTACTCTACTTACTTCCTTACACTCCTGGTCTTAAATTATACTTCAATCACAAGCTTTTTGAGGACTGACTTTTTGATCTATATTTGTTTACATAATAGCATGCCACCTACAACTAGGTATGAAATAGTCAAAAAAATACAGAAAAGAAGGCATTCTTCTTAGGACCTCTTTGTTATTCATTATAGGTTACTTTTTGTTATAGTGTTGTGGCGGGTTGACCCTGGCTGGACGCCAGGTGCCCACCAAAGCTGCTCTATCACTCCCCCTCCTCAAGTGGACAGGGGAGAGAAAATTTAATGAAAGACTTGTGGGTCAAGATAAGGACAGGGAGAGATCACTCATCAATTACTGTCATGGGCAAAACAGACTCAACTTAGGGAAATTAGTTTAATTTATTACCAATCAAAATCAGAGTAGGGTAATGAGAAATAAAACTAAATCTTAAAACACCTTCCCCCCACCCCTCCCTTCTTCCCGGGCTCAACTTCACTCCCCATTTTCTCTACGTCCTCCCCCTCCCCGATCGGCACAGGGGGATGGGGAATGAGGGTTGTGGTCAGTTCATCACACATTGTCTCTGCCGCTCTTTCCTCCTCAGGGGGAGGACTCCTCACACGCTTTCCCTGCTCCAGTGTCAGGTCCCTCCCACAGGAGACAGTCTTCCATGAACTTCTCCAACGTGAGTCCTTCCCACAGGCTACAGTTCTTCACAAACTGCTCCAGCGTGGGTCCTTTCCATGGGGTGCAGTCCTTCAGGAACAGACTGCTCCAGTGCGGGTCCCCCATGGGGTCACAAGTCCTGCCAGCAAACCTGCTCCAGCGTGGGCTCCTCTCTCCACGGGTCCACAGGTCCTGCCAGGAGCCTGCTCCAGCGTGGGCTTCCCACGGGGTCACAGCCTCCTTTGGGCACATCCACCTGCTCCAGCATGGGGTCCTCCATGGGCTGCAGGCGGATATCTGCTCCACCGTGGACCTCCATGGGCTGCAGGGGGACAGCCTGCCTCACCATGGTCTTCACCAGGGGCTGCAGGGGAATCTCTGCTCCGGCGCCTGGAGCACCTCCTCCCGCTCCTTCTTCACTGACCTCGGTGTCTGCAGAGTTGTTTCTCTCACATATGCTCACTCCTCTCCCCTGACTGCTGCCACCACAGGTTTTTTTTTCCCCTCCTTCTTAAATATGTTATCACAGAGGCACTACCACCATCGCTGATGGGCTCGGCCTTGGCCAGCGGTGGGTCTGTCCTGGAGCTGGCTGGCATTGGCTTTGTCGGACATAGGGGAAGCTTCTAGCAGCTTCTCACAGAAGCCACGCCTGTAGCCCCCCCACTATTAAAACCTTGCCATGCAAACCTAATACAAGTGTCATGAGTCAGACAGAATCTTGCAGATATCAAAAGGAAGGTCTGAAGAGTCAAGCAAACAAAAACCACCCTACAAAATCAGATTTTTATTACTCATTCTGCCACAAAGTTTTTATGTGTTCCTGGGCCAGTCACTTGAGGCCAGCCTTTCAGATGTGACCACTAATTGTATGCTTTCCCTTTTTTACATCTCTGACCTGAAAACTTAATGACTTCATTTACACAAGTCCCAGGCATTCTGAGAACAGAGTGAGGCGAAGGTCTTTTGGAAAAGGAAAGTCGTCATTCTGTGTCATAAGGTTGTATCATAGCCAGAACTGAGGAAAAATTGTGTCCTTTTTTTTTTTTAAACTATTGGCATTTCATCTTGTTATTAAGCAAAACCAAGGGTCAAAATAGTAAATACTCTTGCAAAGCCAAAAATGAAAAAATTGAATTTAACCAATCAAAATATTTCATGTAAATACCTACAAAGAGTTTCAACTTGGAAGGGTTTTTTTTCCATTTTGATAAAGTTTTGATTAAATTTTAAAAGTAAAATTATTTCAAATCTCAACACGGAATTCTTTTATTTTGAAAATAAAACTGGAATTACTCAAGTGCTCCTTTTTCACTTGCAAGGATATTTAAGACTGCAAATATCACTGAAACTGATCATTTTTTGAAAGCCTTTCTTTCAAATAGAAAAAAATTCTCCAGGATTAGATAATAAATACACATTTTCTAACTTTTGAGTACTTGACTTTACAACCTGAATCTTTTCTTTATACGTGGAAATATAAGAACGTGTATGTGCACTTATATACTGAATAGTATTCCACTTGATCAATAACTTTTTTTAAGATCATTGCCTTCAATTCAGGGTCACAGTAGTTATATCCACACTTAAAATATTCTGGGGACTGTGCTGTGGTCCTGATGACAACTGGCATAGGAAGCTCTCTTACCTGCCTAGCCCCAAAACAGAGTAGCTACACCTTGAATACTTATTGAATAGTGCCTGGTTGTTACATGGAAGACTGTTTTTTTACTTAGGCCACTACCATGGCAAGGACCACAAAAAGAGCTTAACAGCCTGGACAACGATAAAACAGCGCTCGTATATTAGCCTAAACTTAGCATAAGCACACATAAACTTAGCTATTACATTTGTAAAACATATACTTCCTTCTTTATCACTCCATCTGAAGCTGCATTAAAGCTACTGGAAATTAACTGCACTGATTCTGAATTAGATGAACAAACATTTGAGAAAGAGAAAGTAGCACATTACTGAGTTGTTTTTTTCATTGCCATACAGCTTTTTCCTACATGGGTAGGATTTTGCTGTAATCTTGTTTATAAAAATAGCTTGCTTATTATTGGTTCCACTTTTTTTTAAAACCAAGGGAAAATGACTTCTGTATCAATAAAGCTTCCAATAGAGTTATGCTATTTGTGCATATAGTTGTGATAAAGTTCTTATTCCCATAGATATTGAAAATGTACTCTCTAATTATTTATTAGTAAAGAAAGTAGTGGTTTGACAGAGAGAAGCAAATTATAAATTCATGTGTAAAACTTTACAATAGGTTTTTTGATTGTAAATGGAAGCAAAAAGCTGATGCTTAGAGTATGCCTGTTAGTTATACGATATCTAATGTGTTCGCTGTCTTCAATAAAAAGCATTGTTTTAGAGATCACTAGCTTTTTATAACCTCTGACTGATGAAATTAAGTTTCATGCATTGCTTCTGGTTTTCCTTTTTGAAGCATTTACAGGGCATGAAGAGAACTGGGATTCTTAGAATGTGAACCAAAGCAGTCCAGTACACAGGGCAGAGAGCTCCCTTGGGCTAGCCGATCAGACTACAGACATGTCTGAAGTGTCAGTCCTGCTTAGCACTGCAACCATATTCCTATGCCCACTTGGGAGAAAAAAAAAAAAAAACACAAACAAAAAAACCCAACCAAACACAAAAAACCTGAAAGCCTATTCTGAGAATTCTTTCTGACAAAGGAACAATAAGAAAATTATTTAGACATAATTAGCTGCTTAAGTTCTCTGGCCATTGAAAGAGAAAGAAGTAGTAATGTGTCCCTTTCAGTCTTTCAAGTTTGAATGCTTCCACAAGGAGCGGGAGACCTGAGTTCAAACGATTTTGTTCACCATCAGATAATTTAAACGCTCTTTTTCATGTGGATATCCTAGCAGTGAGCCTGTGGGGAGTATTCACCATGCTTCTCCATAAAACAGAGTTCAAGATTTGCTACAATGCAATGATGGAGCAAGACTGAACATGACTATATATTGGATGTGGCAATCTCAGCTGTGAAGGAAGAGCCCTGTATCTGTTCTCTGCTATAAAGACCATTTATTTGTTTTATCTAATGACTATTTAATATATGTGTATGTGAATATATGTTTATCTTTGGAACCAGTGGCATCTGGATTCTAAGTGGGTTTAGTTGGGACGCAAATGCTAAATGGCTTACCCCAAGGCAATTCTCAAGTTGCACAAAAGCAGCGAGACCTCTAGAGGCTTTTATTACTAAAAATGATACACTTCAAGTGTTCAGTCACTTCAAAGAAGAAGTGGCAGCAGATAGTGTGTTTGGACTTTGTTTTTTGAACTGTGTCTTCAGTTTATTTACCTTTACTCAGCCTCAGCTCTGTGAGGTGCTTAAATTAAGTCTAATAATTATGACATTTCTCTTCTGCCTGCTGAATTAGAGAACAGTGAGGAATGCATGTATGTATCAGTAAGATTCCTAGTCTTCTGTTCAATGTATTTAACTCCACACACTTTACATTTAAGCTGACATAAAATACATGATAAAAAAATTGAAATATACCCTGACTTCAGTTCATGAGTAACAGTTAAGTTGTAAAACAAGGGGAAATGAAATGACTTCATCTAATACTGTGTCAAATTCACACTTCCAAAGGGCATTGTTCACTCTTACTATGCAACAAGGGATTGTTGCGGCCCACATAGTGTGATGAGTGTTGCAGCAATATGACTTATACTGAGTGGTTAGGTTGTTACAGCTGCAATAATTCAAAATACAGTCAGCTCTGAATTATCCCTGACTAGTTTATCCAAACTGCACATGTTAAGACTTCCAACTTGGCTCTGTACATTGCCACCTTAGGTCCAGTTTGGTTTATAAGCTCATAAGGTTGGCGCTGTAGTTTCCAGAAGATTTATTAGCGAGGGGGTAGTGCAATGCAAATACACATAGCCAGCTCAGGTTTCCTCCTTTCCATGGGAAAGTCATTTGGGAGGGAGGGAGGGAGGGAGGGAGGGAGGGAGGGAGGGAGGGAGGAAGGGAGGGAGGGAGGAAGGGAGGAAGGGAGGAAGGGAGGGAGGAAGGGAGGAAGGGAGGAAGGGAGGAAGGGAGGAAGGGAGGAAGGGAGGAAGGGAGGAAGGGAGGAAGGGAGGAAGGGAGGAAGGGAGGAAGGGAGGAAGGGAGGAAGGGAGGAAGGGAGGAAGGGAGGAAGGGAGGAAGGGAGGAAGGGAGGAAGGGAGGAAGGGAGGAAGGGAGGAAGGGAGGAAGGGAGGAAGGGAGGAAGGGAGGAAGGGAGGAAGGGAGGAAGGGAGGAAGGAAGGAAGGGAGGAAGGAAGGAAGGAAGGAAGGAAGGAAGGAAGGAAGGAAGGAAGGAAGGAAGGAAGGAAGGAAGGAAGGAAGGAAGGAAGGAAGGAAGGAAGGAAGGAAGGAGGAAGGTTTTGAGGCACTGTGTACTAAAATCATATGCCAAATACAGGTGACATTAAGGTTTGGCCATGGAGAAATTTGGCACGTAACTACAGAAGACACAGACATACACAAAGTAGCTTCCACCTAGGTGGCAGAGATAACAGCAATGAAGGCAGAGTGGCAACAGTGCTCCAGGGACCCTACATTTGCTAGCTTGCCCAAGCAATCTTCAGCTACCGTCACTGCTATTTCTACCCAAGTAAGTAATATTAAAGCCGTGCAAGGACATGCTTATATGTGGTGACAGACTAATCCTCAGTGCCTGTTCTGCCCCCTTCTTAAATGTACATATGAAAAGGTAAAAGATTTAAAGGCTGTTAAGAGTAAAGGCACGTTTGTTGTAGCACAACATCTGGTTCATCAGGGATCCAGTTCAAGCACCTCACGCTCCTGTGTGATCTTCATGTGTAGATTTTCTGCCCATGGAAACCAAACTGTGATGACGGTAGTAATCATTCACACTTATCCAAATATAGAGGCAGGACATAATCGGGCACATTCGTTGTGATGCCTCTGAGTCCCCCGGTTTCCATATAATGAAAGAAGCATAAAAGACTAAAGAAAAAGGTGACTCAGGCAATACGGAGATTAAAGTTGACATGACCTAGAACTAAATGGAAATTTCCTGCAAAAAGTATCATTTTTCCTGGGGAATTTTAATTTCAGCAAAACACCACTGCCTGGCAGGAAAATGTTTCATATGCAAAGTGTATCATCAGCCTTTGTGAGAAAAAAAGCAATTTTACAGATGCACAGATATACTTAAGAAACAGATTCATTTGACACACCACATCCTCATCTTTCTTTGTTCATGTTACATACATTACAGCTTTTTGGCACTGCAGTAAAAGACTCACAAGGTTCATGAGAACTTTCTCTTAAAGTAAAACTTGTTGGAAGGAATTAAATGAAATAGTTTGTGATTAGCATTGCTTTACATGACAAACATAAGGGCTTTAACTGAATACAAACAAAATAAATGACAAAAAAATTCTCCATTCTTTTTAACTGGCCATTATTAGATACTGGTTTTTTATTAATAGGTCAATATTTTCAAAGAAAAAAAAATCCATCCATCTCTATTCCCTGTTTCAAAAAATGTCTACCCATCTTTCATACTATGCTTTTTTGCTCTCATTTCTTATGTTGTTTCATTCCATTTTTATAGCAGTATCTTTGAAATGAGTTAGATTGACTTAGCCTTATACACTGCCCTGTGTCCTTTAGTCAGAGCATTATCTAATGCAGAGACTAATGACAAGAGATTTCATTGCCGATGGATCTTTTAATGATTTGTTTCTCTTCCTAAAGATTTTAGTAATGGTAGCATTAATGAGGATAATTCCTGAGATTCCTTCACAAAGAAGATATTTATATAAAAATATACAGTAACTACCAGATTAGTGGTCTCTCTGCAGTACTGTTTCTTCTTATGTGTAGGAAATTATTCTCTGACCTGAGAGGAATAATTCTCTCATCCACTCCAACCTTGTTATCCAAGGATTACAATCTTGGAGATGCAAAGATGCAAAGGCTGCATTCTGCCAGGCATAAAAATGAAATAGAAGAAAAGGAGACACAGTATAGTTATCACACAACAGGAGCAGCATCAGTGAACAAAGGGACCACAGTGATGCACTCCAGAGAGAAAAACAGGCCAATTATCAGCCACAAGGTATTTAGGATATTTATGATAGAAAGACTAAAAGGAAAACAGTTAAATAGATTTTGTTTTAAATGAGGGGTTTTGTGCTGAAAAGCCAATTCTCTTCAATAAACCCTGAAATTTACTAGCTTTCATCGAAGACTTGATATAACTGAGATTCTACTTTTTAATATATCTAAATTACTGCCATTTATCCTCTGATGGAACTATAAAAAGATATAAAATTATGCCATCTAAAATCACATGTAAATTAAATTATCCAGATTTGTGATATGGATAACTACTGCTCAGAGAGTATCTAAATGTCTAACTGATTAACCTTAAAACCTAAATGAAATTACTTAGGTGGGATGCTTGTCTCCACATAAAATTAATGGAGAAAGTTAAGATCCTACATGAGCTGAAGTCTATTTTAGGTACTTTGGTTTTGCCACAGAAATCGGATCACTGACATGGAGTTTGAATCTAGTGAAGATGCGCACCAGTCAGATACAAGAGGAGCTCCCAGGTCCTAAGCTACAACCACAAATAAAATAATTTTTCTCATTCATGACACAGGAAGATAAGGTTCTGTATGAGGCATTTTAGTTGGATGTATAAAATCAAGTGGTGTGAATGCCTCCCCAGAAGAAATATTCTTTATGACTCAACAGTTACTTTGTTTTTTATAGACCTGCCATAAAGTTCATTATTGCATGTTTTCCACTCAAACTAGAAAGCTACAAGTGGGCATGTGACAAACACTGGAAGACAAACATGCACAAGTACATATTGTTCCTAACATCATATCCTACCATGATATAATAATCATCATTATACTTCAGTGCTACCTAAAAAGGAAAGAAGCACAGCAATCAATGATACGTGAAGAGCTGTTCTGCTGAGATCTGCATTTTTGCTGAACTTTGTCATGACCTTGAATGCAAATCAATCTGGGATGCATGTATCCTAAAGATTTATTGCTGTGGTTTGTCCAATCTTTTCTTAATAAACTGAGTTAAAAATAACTCAGACAGCTCATTAGTTATAGCACAATACATTTTCCCCTTAATTTGGGGGATGGCAAATGTCTTCATTATTCTTAAAGCAACATGTGCTGTGCAATACCTACCATACCACAAAAATCAGTCTAGTCCTCTATGCACCATCTGCTTCAAGAACAATAATCATCCTGTGAAGTATTTCTCTTCTGCATCCTGCCTCACACTGTTTTCTGCCTTGTGACAACCTTCACTGCAATAATGCTCATTTAGTCCTGAGATTTATCGTTCCTCTCCTCTGAGTATTATTTAGAGTTATTAATAAAATTAAAATAATCTCCTTTACCATATTTGGGTTGTCTACAATGTAACTGAAAGGAAACATTTTAAAGAGTTACCTCACTGGAAACCCCATAGCTAAGAAAATTCTTGTGGCATTAGCATCAAAAGTTCTATGCAAAGGAATTGTTTTTCTTCAAGGAATTTTCCAGTACATTGCTATAAAAATAGCATTTTTCTTGATGTTTCCATTCTATAGTAGCATACTTTTGCCAGCTTTTTTTTAAGACATTATGTAACATAAAGACTATTTGTCATCTTTTTTAATTCTCCATTTGTTCAGTGCTTTATACCTAATCAGAGCCAATGATGGCTGTTTCATTTACATCTTATCCATAAATATACATTTCTAGGGGTAGCGTTAGACTCACTAAGCAGCACTGGAATTGTTTCCTTTATCACCACACTGACCGTTTTCTTTGGAAACTGTAACTCTGCTCTGTTCATTACTCACTCTTCTCCCTTACCCAACATTCTGTGAGCAGTAAAACAATCTTCAAACACAACATAGGTAAGAAGCAACATATTTTACCTACCATATCACTCCAGTTACGAGCCAGCTGGAAATCTAAGATCTTCACTTTTAGAAGAACAGAAATTAAAAGTAATACAATTTATTAAAAAAAGAAAAAAAAAATCCTTGTGCCTTATTTCAGTCTTGCATGCTTTTAATGTTAATTTCCACTAACAGCTTGACTAGAGATTTTATTTTGATTTGTTTCAAATCCACACAGAATAAGGGAACAAGTCCGTCACAGTGAAACTGAAACTACTAATCGCTACTTCATAACAAGCACTTGAAGATCTTGTCTCCATTAGTCAATTGGACAAAATACCTCAACCATATCATTATTCCCCATCCAACTCTTTAACTGATCCCAGAAATGAAGATTTGAGTCCCTTGGACCCTGTTTTTCCCCTTCAGGATACTGATTCCCACTGATTTCAAAGGAGTTACTCGGTTCCTTCACTTCAGGACAGACAGACAGATCACACTTAGGCACAATCGCCCATAGGGAGCCCATTGGACATAGTAAAATCATATTCAAATATGTTAATAAATAAGACTCTGAGTGAGCATGAAGCATGTCAGTCAATCAGAGCAGTCTGAGGTAACATACTCAAAGATGCTACCAGCAGGCAGAAGATATGTATTTTAACTAGGAATTGTGCAAAGAATGCCTTTGGATCCTATTTGTATTAATGGGAAATGGTGACATGCCTCATGAAGAAAATGACATTTTTTGTTCTTTCAGGTAGCTAAATCCATTTCACTTGCATGGACTTCTATCCAAAATATCTTCACGTTTTTGACATCACAATGTCTGATTTCATAGCCTTTATATCACTGCCAGAAATTAGCCACATTCTGTCACTTTTTTAACTGCCTCTGAGACTGGATATTTGAGGCACATAAAATAAAATGGCATCCTCATGGAGTAAAATTTCATTTCCTTTACATATTTTACTTTGTACCAGTATTTCCATTGAAATGGTGGAAGAGGCCTAGCATATGGCTTTTTACTGTGAGTTTTTTGAATTAGCATTAACACAAACTTAAGCTTTCAGGTATTTCATTGGTACAGCATATAGACAAAAAACTATATCATTGTTTTAAATATTAAAGGTTTGCCTATTTCCTGCTCACAGGGTAGGGGCTCTAGGGAAACAGAGAATATGGACCTTAGTTTTAAGTTCCATTACAAATTATATTTCTTGCATCAAGGTGACTGTACTGGTCTCTGATGGCAGATTTTTATGCCTTACATGCTGGAAGTTACTAATTTTTTAGGAAGACTATTTTTAATATAAAACTTTTCCACATACTACTACATCAAGACAGAGAAAATGAGAATCAAAGGCAGGATATGAAAGTAAAGGGTAGGGCACAAACCAAAAGTGGCTATGGCAATACAAAAGGGAGCAAAACCAAAATGTTGATAGAGTTAGTTTGCAACTGACTAAAGGGGGAGGGGGGGGGAAGGAAGACCTGTAAGGAAGCATTTTCCTCCACATTAACTTGACCTCTGAGAATCCCACTAAGAAAAGAAACCCCTAAATACTAAGTAGGAGACTGATGACTAGCTGAACACTCTCCTCAGGTAGTCATGACCTTGTTTTTGTCAATATATTTATAATTTCTCTTGGAAAACAGGTAAATAATTTTGCAGGGAAATCACCTTGTTTTTTGAAAATTATAATCTCCTATCTCCTCCTTACCCTTTTTTACTTACTCTCACTTCTAGTTCCCATCGTTATATGTTTTTATAGTTGTACTCTGAAATAAAAATGTGAAAAATAGGTGTATCAATCTAGCAGATCTTACCTGAAATGGAAAGTCCAGAGGTGTAAGGTTCAGCAGGCAGCTTAGCTCAGATGAAGATTTTAAAAAAATCTGTTCAAATAAACACAAGAAATGAGAGAACAAATTACTTATATCGTTTGTATTTAATCTGAGCATCTTTGGTAGAACATGTCTCTACTCAAAATATTGCACATATATAATTGATTGAACTTGCTAGAACTAAAACAAATATCTTTTGCCACTCTCTAAGAAGAAAGTTTAACTGTGAGACCACTTTACTGCAGACATTTTGCCCCAGGTTCATATTATCCTAATTTTAGAAAAACACTGCTGCACATAAAGGAATCTGAACAATTTGTTCATACACAAAATGACTTTGTTGACTTAGCTAGGAGCTTGTCACCAACATTTAACAAAATTGCAGGCCTGTTTTTGAAAGCTGACAAAGACCACTTCTTTTCATATGCAAACTCTGGGCATTCTTTTCAGAGTTACCTGAAAGCTGCACTTTTGCAGAATAAAACATTTTATTTGGCTGATCTGCCTTCAAACCTTATCAAAATCATTTATATTAGGACAGTAATGGATGATGTGCTCATATTTTTCCAGGTATTTTCATGACTTTAAGATAGTCAAGACTCCAGGGGGAAAAAAAAAAATCTAAATATGATTAATGATACAGCAGATTGCTGTAATAGTGGCAAAGTATGCAGCCATCTAAAGACACACAGGAACAGTTTTGCAGTGCTGAACTGCCACTTAACCAAGGAGATTAATTTCTTTAGAGCACTAACTCTGTGCCACTTACGATTCTCAGCGTCACATATGAAACTCCTTTGATCCTAGCTGGGGTTAGTTATTACTCTGGGTACAATCTAGCCTCCTGTAAACAAGCCCATCTCTTTGCAGACATGCCTACATGGTCACGATGCAAAGATGAATTACTTAGCTCAGGCTTTGTACAGTCCTACACAGCTGCCAGATGAAAACTGGCTTGCATCCCAGTACCTTGAAAAATATGTGAAACCACTTTGCGATTGTGTGTATTTGACTTTATAGACATATCTCAACTCCTTCGTCAAGTTAAAGTGCCATCAAATTAATAGTTTCAACTTCTGCCACAAGTCTACCACTAGCGAATTCTGAGGAACTCCTTTTATTCAAACTTCATTCCATTAGATGTAATAATGTATTGAAAGGGATTTGAGGCTACCAACTCCCTGAGTTCAAAACCTGCCACCTGTTAAGTAGTTTAGAGATTTCACATGTGAGAAAATGTCTATTTCTGTTTTAATGTTGTACTCCACATAATAGGAATAATACTATGCATCTTCCAAGAAAGGAGTTCTGGAAATAATTTACATTTTCAAAACACGCTGAGAATACAACATCCCAGGTAAATATGTAATGAGTACCCAAATAATACTAAAAGGTATGCTATTGCAGTGGAACGCTTCAACTAGCAAAAAGCCGCAAGTTGAGTAACTATTTGCTTGTAATGGAATACAAATACAATGCAATACATACTACTACCAAAAAGCGTTAGCCCAACTTGCGTGGAAAATTCCTTGGGATATCATTACAACCCATGTGTTTGAATTCAATGACAAATGAACTAGCATCTGAAGTAAATCTGATTAACAGAACCTTAAGATAAGTATTAATTACAGGACATGTCATACTCTCATGGACAGTACAAGCTGTGCCCAACTAGAGAAGACATTGGATTTAAATATTTTTTACTACTTTTTTGGCTTAGTACCTGGAATTGTTGGACTTAACTGGCAGCTGAAGAACAAGAAAAAAGAATTTAGTAACATCACAAGGATCTTTCAGATTCATATATTGAGAGAGCAGCAAACGATTTAACACAGCTTTTTAGGACTGAAGATATCTTTTTATATTTACATTACTTCATTAGTTTCCAGAAAAATATGTGAGGAACATCTGGTAGGAGCATAAAGGACTGTAATATTTTCTAAGAAGTCAGGGTTTATGTGACAAATCACTACAGTACTTCCATGAGGCATATAATCAGAAAGCATGGATTAAGCTTTACCCCGACACTGAATGGAAAATGTCTACAGACCTCAAAGAGGTGGAGGATCAGTAGGCCTCTGTGAATTAAAAAGACAGGGCAGCATCATTACATTAGCTAACTAAGAGAAAATTTGTCTGGAAAGATGAATGCTAAGAAGATTTTGAAGTCATAAAGGGAAGTGCTCTAACTCATGCTAGATTTAAAACTCCAGGTTTGTCCAATTTGCAGTAGTCCATAACGCTAGACATACATGTCAGCAGCTGAATAAACTGATGTGGCTGTTAGACACAAACCAGTAACTTATGGAGACTGCAAATTCAATCAAAGAGACACCACATATTCAGTCACATAACTTGAGTGTTGACCATTGTGGAGACCCTCAAGACATGCAGTCGCTATTTATTGGGATTATGATTCATATTCATCTTTTATAGCATTTTAAATCTAAATATTGGCTTTTATATCACATTTGGAATGTACAGATATACATAGCCATTAAAGGGGAACTTTTATTAAAAACTTTACAGTTTTGTCTTTTGAATGAATGGCATTATCCCACTACTTCCGGCAATGACTGAGTTTAAACCCTGACCTTAATTTGCAGTCAATTGCACAGATATTAAGAGTCATCATGGTAAGGCTGATTGCTCTTACTATTTTGAGAACTCAAGATAAGTAACTACTAAGTCCTCTTTCAGCAATGTTTGAAAAGCATTTTGATGTTAAATGAAAATTCAGTATCATACTGTGTAGCAATATCATTCATAGGACAGAACAATGTAATGTAACATCTTAATAGTACCATACAATATAAACTTTTGGCTAAGTATTCTGAATATCACAAAATCTTTTAAACCCCTGTTTTCAACTTCTCTGCACTTTAAAAAGCTCTGAGGAATACAGATATTCAAAAACATAATTATCCTAGACAATTATGGAAATGATGTTAGCACTATGGAAGCATGACATTTCCATTCACATCCTCCATTTTCTTCTTTCATAGAAGGAAAAACGTTTCACACTGAATGTACTGTCTATACTATATGCTTCATTCATCAGTTCTCAGAATAATAAGTTCATGTCTGTTAAACAGCATTTTCTGGGCCAGTTTTACAGCTGTATGTCAGAAAGAAATAATAAAAAGACATCTTCTCACAGGATTATTATCCAAGTTGATCAGGTGTTCAAGATTTAAAAGGTTATAAATGTTGTGATTTTTTGCAATTACAAGTACTACATGGCTCCTGTATGTTCAGCTTGTCAAATCTTTTCAAATATCAAATGTGATCCATCATTCTTTTTTTAAAAATGTATTCATCCATGATGTCCAAAGGAGATTAGCTATTCTCTTCATATGTCAGTGTCTCAGACATATATTCTCTTGCCTGTCTTCTTCCTTTTCATGTATCACCACAAAATTATGTTTGGAAAGTACTGGAAATGTTACTATAATTTAGACAATAATTTCAAAGAAAATTCCTCCTCATAAGTTTTATGTTATTGCCTGAAATTACTGTTCTATAGCAGGAAATCATCTAGTTTGCAAAAAGTCTATTATGCATCTTATACCAGCTAGCCCATCATTCAACAGCTTTTAAGATGCTGGTGATGTGTGAAATTGTATACGCAAGTTCACTAAAAATATCTGTCAACATCAAAAAACCTCAGATGTATCAGAAGCCAAATTTAGGGATCCAACTGAGTAAAATACTTTTATGTTTAGCTAGAGTGATTGCAAAAGAACAATTTTGCTAACCTTATTTACTCTTTTAAACTGTACTAACAGAATTCAGTATTTATTAACTTCCTTTTATTTTTTCCCCTTGGAACTTGCTAGTATACATCCTCCTTCCTGCACAATTTCTGTCTTTACATTATGGATTCCATACACTCATCTCTGTAGTATGTGTCACGTGAGAAAAAAATAAACATATGTGATTCAGGAAAAATTACTGTTTCCAGTTGTATTCTAGCAGTACCCAGGAAACACTCTTCCCTTACACTGGAGAAAACTCCCTTTACACTAGACACATGACAAAAAAGTAGCAATACCACTCCTCTGCTCCACTCCTGCAAAACAACCATCCCACTTTTGGAAACCCGGAACCAGGGATTGATTAAAAGATAAGTGATAAAGAAACTGAGGACTCAGGCACACAATTAAGTTGCCACAACTTAACAAGCAGCCATGGACCAACTGAGCACAGTAACAGTCTGTATACCCTTGGTCACCACATTTAAAAGAATTAAATGTTGAGTAGAATTTAGTGCAGAACTAGACAAAGACAAATGGGAAACCTGCAGAGTACCACCAGATGACAAGGCAGGCTGAGAAAGTGGAAAGCTGAGATCTTGGAAAAAACTCTGTAACCCATGGAAAAATAGCAATTCTATAAAGCTGGAATTGCTTTAGAAAGGCCATTCATTTATTTACACAGGAGACCACTATTCAGGTTTTACAAATGTAAGAGATGCTTTTCAAATCTGCCTAATGATTTGTTTACCCCAGAGAGGAAAAATTTTGGCCTCAGTGGTAAATAATACTTTATCAAGTTGCCCAATTATTCTTTGCATTTATCAGAGAAATGGGAATTAGTCCAAAGTCATAGTTCTAGTGTTCTGTATAAATAATTTATTACACATATTCAAGCTGTCCATGATGGGCTTCAGAGAAAGTAATGACACACAAACAGCTACATACACATAAAATGCAAAACTAACACAGATTTTTCTATTCGCTAGACCTTGAAGCAAGTGGAAATTAAATTAGTACCTGAAAATATCTAGTCACACAAATATATAGGTGCAAATGTCACCCTGTAAAGTTATAGATGACAAAAATACTATTTTAAAAAATGGTTATGACAGCAAAAAGTAAAATTACTTAGGAGACCTTAAGAACATGGAACAAAGCCTCTAGAATAAAAAATCCATTATAAAAGTTATAGTCTTACAAGTATATCTGAGAAAGAAAATTCCAGTTCTAAGCCTCACTGTCAATGGACAGAGGATTTATAGTAGCATCATAAAGCACATGGTCAGCCACTGCCTTCTGTTAATTATATATACCAACCTCCCTTACCATGATCCTTCCAGAGGGTAGTTCTAGACTGCAATACCAAGATGGGAAGAAAGTTAGCTAGTAGTACTATTGTAATTCAGTCTTCTAATAATAGATCCCATTTTGTTTTACCATGATTTATCTGCATATATTAATAAACAATAGAATAGAAATACATACATGTTCAATCCCATATTACAAAGCACTTGTACTGAGAAACAAATTTTGTTAATGTCATGTTTGAACATCAAGCATGTTAGGGTTTGAATATCAAGCATGGAGATAGGGGTTTTTTGGTTTTTTTTTGTTTTTGTTTTTTAAATTCTAACACAGATACATTTTCAAGAAAGGAAATAAGACTTGGGCAAGATATAAATCAAGAATCACCCATCAGTTGTGAGACACATTGAGACTGTGTCACCTCTTCGAAATATCCTTACCAGTACTGAATCTCCACTGAATTTTAAATCAAAGTGTTCAAACAACTTTCCCTCGGAAACTTCCAGAGCTGAAGAAATATCTTGGAAAAAATCCTGAAGTAGAGACAGAAGATGACCAAGCCAGCAGAAGCACTGTGCAAGATGCATAAAGAGAGTAAACACTTCAGTGTAGTTCCCAAATCTATAACTTAGACCTTAAAAACCCCTGCTCAGATACAACTTTTCCTTGAGGCAGTTAAAGCTCTGAGTACATAAACAGGGAGTGCTGTTTCCCTTTTACTTTGCATAATTCAGACAGTGTTTTCCTTTTACACAGAAGACAGTAAGATTCAATACATCTTTTGACTGAGGAAATATGCATCTATCTCATGAAAAGGGCCTTGATCACCAGCTATAGTCTAGTCTGGAATGAGGCACTCTCCTATGAAAATTGCTTCTCAATGTACAGAATAATTACAGATTATATAAAAAAAAAAGACAGAAATAACTCTACAGGCTCATAGCTAGAGCACTCAATAGGAAATGGAGAGACCTGAATTTAAATCTCTGCAACAGCTAATATTTCTTATACATTTTATCTCGAGAATTCTTTACTGACATACCCATAATAAGCAATGTACTTTAACACATGCTTACAGAAATAGTCAGAGATTCATTTCGGGGTGAAACTATGACAATTTAAATAAAAAGTGGGATTCAGTCTTACGTAACTATAATCATTAAGCATCTACATACCTCCAAAGCAGTCCATCTATTTTAGATTCCTGTCTCAGGGTGGAGGTGCATATTTATCTACAACAAGCACAGAAATAGTCTAATGACTTGTTAAACACTGGTGGTTAATTTCCAGATCATTAAAATACAGCAAGAACCCTACTCAGTGAAGAACTGCGCAATGTTCAGGCTCTCAAGACTGAGTGGAACTACACTTCCGTTCTGAAAATCAGCAATAGTGACTAATTCCTCCCTCATTTCAATGCTAACACTTGGTGAAGAATGGCACAGGTTTACATTTAGCTTGTATCCAAAACAGTCTTGTCGACAAGCATCTTTTGACCTAAACAGGCTTTGCATAAGAAATGCAATACCAGAAAAAAACATACTCATAGGTCAACCTCAACTACTTGACCAGCTTCCTATGTAATTATTTTATGGTTAAAATGCTGAGATCTGGCACTTATATAATGTTAATAAGCCAGAATATATAATGTATAATGAGTCAGAAAAACAAATGCAATGTGCATAATTTGTCATTCTCAAATGTTTAGGACTCAGTACTCCATTGAAAAATCTCTCCAGTGTTTTAAAGTTTATCAAATTAAGTATAATGAAACAAACAGAAACCTTTTATGTCCTATTAAACATAATTTTAACATTTCCTGATAATTAAGTACAGTAATTACTTGAATTTTTGTGATTGCTTATTTGTCTATTTCAAATTACTTTCAAGGAAATATTAAATGCAAGTGAAAGGCAGATTGCCTTCTGGAGATGTAGCTCACTTTAAATGCCAGTGTCTTCATTCAAGCTACCAAAAAGCCCAAAGACACACTGGTTTTATGACAGTGATAGGCGTTTTCTCTTCTAACTAGCATTTGAAACAATATCCTGAAAAAGATATTAAAACCTGTATTTGAAATCTTCAAAAGAACTTGAGAGTTGTATATGTAGCTTCTGAAGAGATTTACATTGGACGCTTCACTCTTTTGAGTCCTTTGAATATTTGAGCCTATCTCTAAAATAGTTCTATCACTAGAGCCACAGGCAGAGATGCTGTAAAGCACTTGCATTCTAAAAAAGAGATGATTGGGTGTTACTTCCCAAATCTGTGTACAATTATAGTAGGTGTTAGAATATGATTTCCACCATATTGGCTGACAATATTTGATATTTCTAGTGCTAACATAGTTCAATATATTACTGCAAATAGACAGTTTTCAAAGCACTAATAAAGCACCAAGGATGACGACTCCACAACCAGCCTGGGCAACTGGTCCCAGTGTTCAACCACCCTCACAGTAAAAAAGTATTTTCTTGTGTTCAGATGGAATTTCTTGTGTTTCAGTTCATGCCCACTGACAATTGTTCTGTCACTGGGCACCATGGAGAAGGCTCTGGCTCTATTGTCTTTACTTCCTCCCCACCAGGTATTTATACACATTAAAAGGATCCCTCCCGAGCCTTCTCTTCCACAGGCTAAACAGTCCCAAGTGTCTCAGTCTCGCCCTGTATGATAGATGCTCCAGTCCCTTCACCATCTTTGTGGCCTTTACTTGACTTGTTCCAGTATGTTCATGTCCCCCTTTTACTGGGGAGCCCAGAACTAGACCCAACATTCCAGATGTGACCTCACCTAAGTAGAGTATGTCTCAGTAAAGGGGAAGGATCACCTCGCTTGACATACTGGCCACGCTCTTCCTAATGCAGCCCAAGAGGCTGTCTGAGGGGTTTGCAATGAGAGTGCATTGCTGGTTCATGGTCAACTTCTTGTCCACCAGTACTTTCTCTGCAAAGCTGCTTTCCAGACAGTTACCAACCTAGCGCAGAGGGTTGTTCCTTCCCAGATGCAGGACTTTGCATTTCCCTTTGTTGAACTTTATGAGAGTCCTCTCTGTCCATTTATCCAGCCTGCTGAGGTACCTCTGAATGGCAACACAACCCTCTGCTCTACCAACCACTCCTCCCACTTTTGCATTGTCTGAAATGGTGGAAAACGGTGGCAATGATCCTACTACCTTTCACTACCTCTGTTTTGACAGCAATTTTTTGTTTCCTTGGACAACTAAAGAATTTTTCTCAATTACATCACATGTCAGAAGACTCTGTGTGTACCTATTCTGATACAATAATGTGAAAACAGTAAGAAGTATGTACAGTTACTAACTGATTTGCAGTGTTATCAGGTGACTTTGGGAAGTGTATATTGTAGTGTACTGTGTACACTAGGCAGTACACAGTAAAAAAAGATGTGTACGTGTAGTATTAAAAATCTTTCCACAAAGAGGCTATCAAGAAATAGAAAAACATACAAAAGTTTCAGGCCTGCACAAAGCATTATATTCTAATGAGTTTTTGCACCATTTACAGAAACCTCAGAAAAATTAGGCACAGCAGGGGTCTGTGTTGTCATTAGCTACATGACCAGGATACTACACAGTAGCAGTAATGCCACTAGCTTTGAAGTAACCACACTGTTACAGCAAAATACCATCTGGTATTTGCCCCTGTTACTCCATAAATGACATTTGTATGCTGTAGCTACTCTAATAGTCTATTCTCAAAAAGGTGAAAACACTAAGCAGATGTTGGGTCAAAATGAATTGTTTATATGGCATTGACTTCAGACAGGCAAATTAGAGCTTTAAAGCTATTTTCTCCTACTAATATTACTGTACTGTAAAGTAAATGCACAGCATTAAAAAAAAAATCCCTAAAACATAATAGCTGCATATCTAGAAACAGATATGAAATTACATTCTTGGAATCATTACTACAAATTCTGAAGGTGCTTCGATGAAGCACACTTTTTATACAGAAAAGTGTTCAAACTAATGTGTGGACTGGTTGCAGGCAGCTTTTTCTGCACATTGTTTCAGCTATGTTCTTTAACTGTGTCAAGCCAGATAAAGGGTAGAGTCCTGTGGCTTCTTCCTGAATGGACATATGAATATAGTGCATTTACTGCAAATGTTCCTGCCTGCTAGGAGAAAACTTGGTGTCACCACCTGTCCACAAATATCATTCAGATTTACTTCATGGTAAGAGTTTTTGAAGAATGTGCTAAGTCTTATTAAAACATTAGATATGGTCTCAAGAAGTAAAATGCCTCTGGTGCCAGACTTTGGGGACTCTGTTTTTAACACTTGAGTATGGCTGTTGCTTTTCAAAATGTATTTCTAGTTATATAAAAAAAAATTGTAAGATGCACTTTGATTCAAATACTGCCACATAACCACAGCCTGTCTTAAAATGCATTCCATGTTCTTGGAGATCTGAAAACACTATTGCTTAGAGAATCTTCTGACCCACGAGATACATGCCACTAAAAAAAGATGAGGCTCCTAAAAAGGAGAGGCGGAAAAAAGTATTCCCAAACACGATTGTAAATTTTAAACCCTCACCTGGATATGCATTTTATAACGCTAAAAACTGCAATTCACATTTTTAAGTTATACTTCTGTCGTTCCCATTATCAACAATTGCATTATTGCTTCAGGTTATATGTCTTTCTTTAAAAAAGCAGAATTCTGTAGCTGCTGCATTAGTCATACTGACGGGGCTAGTTCTGTTGAATTTACCTAGAAACAAATTAGTGTAGGGATACAGCACTTGGCCGACAGTTAGAAGACTTAAGTTTTGGCCATCTGTATGACAACTAGGAGGTGACAGGCAAAGTCACTCCTATTCTTATTTACTCTCCTCCACCTTCTGTGCATTGTCTATTTAGAATCATAGAATCACTAAGGTTGGAAAAGACCTCTAAGATCATTGAGTCCAACCATCAACCCAACACCACCATGCCCACTAAACCATGTCCCTAAGCGCCTCATCTACACCTCTTTTAAATACCTCCAGGGATGGGGACTCAACCACTTCCCTGGGCAGCCTGTTCCAACGTTTAACTTCAGGCTGCAAACTTCTTGAAAGCAAAACTCTTTTTTTTCATATCTGTCTTCATACCAGGGAAGACAAAAAGGGAATCCTAGCCTAGGGTATGATCTTCGGATACTATGTTCATCTAAGAATCACCAATAACACAAAATACTAAAAATAAAGTAGAAGGCTTTGATTAGTGAACTTTTTGTAAAATTCCTGTATTAGCTCCAGAAAGAGGGGAAAAAGTTTGCAAATATTACTAAAGCATGAAATAGCTCATATGCACACAACGTGATTATAAATCAATAGTGTACACCAAAGCTCTTTTGAGGGAAATAAAAGAGGATTTGGGTACAGGCTGACACCTTTCATGGGAGCTGGGCAGCAGTTGTATGCCTCTGCATGTTAAGAGACATTGATTATTGCTTCCTCAATTAAGATGACTACTGTTGCAGATAATGTGAAGAATTACTGGATTTTCATGCCAAACAGCAATTTCAAAACAAAAATTAAAGCACTTTTCAAAAAGAAAAAAAAAAAAAAAAGAAATGCAACCAGTTAAGCCCAATCCTTCTCCCTGTCCCTGCAAAGGAAAAGCTGCCATTTGGCAACAGTAACAATTCACAGTAGCGTTCCCTTCGCTTTTGGCTATTTTTAAGGTTTGGAACTGACACTTCAACAAGGTGATAAATAGGAAAATTAGAAGTATTCCACAATCAGTTACTCCGTTGGAAAAAGAAAGCAGGATGTGGGGAAAACCTTCCACTGATATTTTTCCAAGGACCATAAAGCCATCGACATAGACAATCATATTGTACGTTATGTAATTTACACGAAAACTCTGCATATATGTATAGTCAGCCAAATTTTGAACTTCCTACTCAACCTATATCCAATGGTGATTTATCCAAATAAAGAGCCAAATATACGAAAGAACCTCAAAATACGTTATGCTTCTTACAAACATCATAAAGCAGTCTTAAGTAAGATAGTGCAGTCATGGTTTTTTTCTGCACAATTACATTACTTATACATATATTTGTACCTATAAACATAACAAGACCTTTCATATGTTTCAGTTTGAATATCATCCAAAATAATTAAGTAATGTATATGTGAGGTTTTCAACTGCTTTGGTGCCTACTTTGGCTAAAGAAATTCTTCTTATTTTTTCCTTCCTGTTCTACCCCCCCAGAATCTTGTGGGGGGTTTTTTCTCTCCTGACTTACACAGTTTTTCCACTTCTCTCTAGAAGCTGTATGGCATTGTAGCTAAAGTTTTAGAAAGGGGAGGTCTCACCAGATACAGGCAATTGTTGCTGCTAAAAGTGGCAGTCATTCCCCCACCCCACTCCCTGTTAGATTGGCTCAGCCACCTTATGAAATGTCACCTTAAAAGGACAATTACTCCTTTGACCCAGTGAAGTTGAGCCCTTAATCCATATCATATCACTTCAGGCCCTCAACTACGTTGAATTGTTCAATGAACTGTGATCCTAGTCTTTCTTCATTATAACTCTTTTCCACTTAATTTATAGTGAAATATGTGGACAGATTGTTACAATTATCTACCTTCTACTGACTATCAGGACTTTTGCCTGCTGCTCTGTGAATGATTCCTTATATCCGTAGTTCTTTACACAGCAAGTTTTACCTGTACGCTTGCAAAAGTAGTCCTTCAACTTTTTTAATATTCTGCCTATAATTGTAACTAAATCACTTACTCTTATTATTTCAGTTCTGAGAATTAATTCTTGATTCAGTAAGCTATATAAACACAAGCTTAATTTTAAGCATCTACACTCACAGATTTGGAGTATTTTTGTTTACCATTAACCCTCAAGCAGCAACAAGTAAAAAAAATAACAAATTTACTCCACTATAAAACTAATGTATTCCAAGCAGTCTCAAAAACCAAAACACCACCTTACTGGTTTTAGAACAAAAAAAAAAAAAAATTAACTATAAAACTGAAAGACAAATAGTTTTATCCTGTCTTCTCCCACATATGATTTTCTTGCATTAACGTTGCACTATCATATTTACCACAATACTCGGGAGTCATCTGACCGTTTCATCTCACTTTAATGAATGTGACAATACCTGCATTTGTCTCAGTCTTGGAGGTTTTTTGTTTCACTTCATTTTCAGTGGTAGCCAAAAGACAAAACAGTATATCTTTAACAAAGTAGCATTCTTTACAGACACATCTATGAACTATTCTTGAATATAAAGGAAGAACAAGTTACCTTAATTGTCCTGGCTCGTATTGTTCTAGGGAGAACTGTGGCTGATCCATCAACAAAATAAATCTTTTGATATCGGTTCAGTCAAGAGTGTTCAGTGAATAACCACTGCCATCTACTTATCTTTTCTAACTGTTTTGTGATTTTTCATGTTATTGAGATCACACTAAGCAGCACTGCAGTAAAGAGGCTAATGGAGAATTTCTTATTGTTTCCCTATATGGTCTTGGCATGAAAATTTCATAATAGGCAAATCTGTAATAATCCTTTCTCTGGATCATCAGAAGCCAGAGTGAGTATTTCTAATAAACTCTACCCCAGCAGCAATGCTTCTATACTATTAAGTATCTTACTTGCTTCAGTGATTTCTCTCAAACCAGGTCTGTGTTTCTCACTTGAACAAATAACTGGGGAAAAGACAGGAGATAGAAATTAAGAATAATTGATAATTTTCTCAGTGGAGAGAAGTCACCATTGGAAATGTGAAGGGGTCTATGTGGTTCAGCATATTTATTAATGAATATTCATTAATTAATTCACTCTTGCAATGACAGTGAATAGTGTGTTCACACAGTAGCCAATGATACAAAGTTATTCAAGGTAGTCAAGACACAGAATAACTGCAAGGAGCTGTGCATCTTCCTTTACAGTAACTTGTTGTCTTGGCAATAAAGTGACAGCTAAAATTCAGTAGATAGATATAAAGCGATATACAACTCTGTGCTAATACCATAAGCACATCATTGCCTGGATGTAAACCTACTGACCACTAAATGGACTCATTGTTTTCTACCCCAAAGCAGCTCATGACACGGAGTCACAAAATCTGTTATCTAATATGTTTTAACAAAAGGAGAATTCACTTTCAGAGTTGCAAATAATTTTATTAGGTCAGAAGGACACTACTATGCCTGCTTGTTTGGTGTCCTGAATTGTGCAACACAGAAAATGCACTCAAAACTTTCAGAAAGGCTTTGTGTTGAAGATATGTAAGGCGGGGGGGAGGGGGGAAACACAAAAAACCAACAAAAAAACCCCCTAACTAGAACCAAATGGACTAAATTCATTTTAGTGTTTTCTAATTAAGGCTGGTGGTATACAGCAACCATATGTTACAGATACAGTAATGTATTAGCAACCAGTATGTGTAAGTTTTATCTGTATTCAAAGAAGAAAAGCTTGAGAAGTGTGGTAAGCAGTTACCACTAGCACAAGCAAATTAAAACTGAAGCAAAGTATACTCAGGGTATATGTGCACTCTACATAGGTTTTTGTGATAGAGAAAGATAAAATGTTTTTCATTGTTAAATGAAAATGAGCTTAACTGACTACACTCTAAAATAGCATAATTGGAGGACTGCAAACTACATTTGTCAAGAAAAGAGAAATCAAACTCAATATAGTACTTTTTAAAGAACTAATTGCCCGTAATTATTTCACTATATGTGGTTGTATTTATTGAGACTATACAAAGTGCTGGAACTACTTCTGTACAAATTAGATTGTCTCTATGTTTTACATAACAAACCAGTTAAGATTTTAAATAGCTTTTAAATCAGTTTTAAAGGGTGTTAGAAACAGACTTTCCTGTTCTCAAACCCAGAATCTAGTCACTTCCAATAAAAGCATAATACTATCAGAATCACACATTTCTGAATTTAGACTCAAGCTACCATTTCATTTTTCCATTGCAAACTTTACTTTCATTGACATATCCCTGAACACACATTGAAATATGTCAAGAACGGAGATCTAAACTCCAGTCATGGTAGTATATTTGGGTTATTTCACCTTTCTTATTCTTTTCTAGCTGCTTCTGCTGGACGTGTTTTGTCTGCTTTTACTCTGCTTGGACTGACAATTATTTTCATCTGCTTTTTTATTATTCATTGCTTCTCCTATAAGTGTTACCGTAAGTTGTTCGTGGACTATTAAGCAGGACAGAACTGGCTAAGAGGTCCACTATTACCTAGCTTAGCTGGGTTTATGGGGAGGCAACAGTGTGATCTGGAGATATGCATGTTCAGATCCTAGTGTTACTCCAAATACTCACAGAGAAAAACACTCACACAGAAATCTCTTTATAGATTTCAGAAGCAGAGAAGTCAATAACTATTAAATGATAGCTGAAATATGGCTCATTCTCAAGCCCTGCAATGTCTGCTGTACAGACTCTGAGGTGCATTCTAAAATAAAGGGATGCTGCCTTCCAGTGCAATCTGTGACTAATTTGTGACACACATTAAACCTATTTATATATAAAGATCTTGTGGAGGAGAGAGGAGTATTTGTACTGAAGTACCTAGAACATGTATTGTTGAAAACTTACAATATGTAACAGCAAAAAAATTGGGAGGTGTCTCTAAATAAAATAGTAGACTAATAACTTTGATTTTGAAAGTTATTAATGTTATTCTATAACCTATTATTATTTTGAGTTACAGTATGTATTGTCAGAAATAGGCATTTCAAAAGTACACTTTCACTAGGACTAGTACTATCTTTCAGAAAGCTCACTGGCAAAACTTTAACACTTTTTGGAGTAGTAGTATAAAAACAGCTCTGAGATAAACCCTGCTTTCAGCCCCTCTCTTTCATTTCTCTCATTAGTATTGTTTCTTCATTTTCTTTTGGTTTAAATTGAAGCATTCACTAATGAAATGTATAATTGTATTTAGAAGTCTCACAGTTAACTGATCAATGAAAATGATCCAGAAATCATAGGAGGTAAGAATGAAAGCATTTATTTCATCCTTAACTGTGCCTGAAGGCAGAAATCAACTTGACAGATCTACACACAATCACTTCTTGAAGGTTTCCAAAGTGGAAACTCCAAAGCCTTATAGGCAATTTATTTCAGTTCTTTATCATCTTCACCCTTAGCAAGTTTCCAATAACGTAGTAGAAAACTTCCTTGCTGCAACCTGAATCCTTTAATTCTTGCCCAACCTTACCTCACTATGATGAACAATTCCCTTCAATTTTGCTGCTGCAAAATTTTATGTATTTGAAAAAATAGTGTTCTCTGAGAGCCTTTTTCTCTTTAGGTCAAATAACCTCCGTTCACGCAGTTTTTCCTTCTAGAAAGCACTAATAATTTTGTTCCTATTTCATTCAAACTTCTTCATTTTTCAAAGTGTAGTATATTGGTGTAGTATATTTTGTATGACTGGCCAGTTTGGAGAGAGGTTATATATCTCATCATATGAAGTTCACCTGATCTCTAATTTTGCGTAATAAAAATCTAAAATACTGTACATACAATGGGTCTCTCCATGCTCAAAGTAATCCTACAGGTTTTCAGTGACTGAATGGCACTGATAAAATTATAAACTAAAAGCCCTTTTTCTTACATCAAAACTGAGGTGTCATACGGTTCAGTAAGAAATGCCAGTTACAGTGGCTTAGTTGTCAATATATTGAAGATTGTCAATTTTATCTGCAATTTACAGGCATAGTTCCAATTCTCATGGTAATTACAAGTGCAAATACTAGCAGTTTGAAATCTATACGTTACAGAGCTACCAATAATTCTAAGTGTCCTACTTATCTGATGCCTAAATAATTACAGTCAATGTTAATTATATCACAGAAATGGAAGGCAATCTACATCTCTATGGTAGGCAATCATTTTTTTAAAATACAAAATAAACATAGAATTATTTTCTAAAGACTCATCCTTTTTCCTGAAACTGGCACTTCACCTCAACACCTCCACATAGTTCTTACAAGTTTTAAGTCTCTTAATCAATAACAAATCCAGAGCAAATAGCTTCAAAGCAGATTATTTACCAACAACTATTGGGACTGGTACTGTTTAATATCTCCATCAATGACATAGACAGTGGGATCGAGTGCACCCTCAGCAAGTTTGCAGATGACACCAAGCTGAGTGGTGCGGTCGACACGCCAGAGGGACGGGATGCCATCCAGAGGGACCTGGACAAGCTCAAGAAGTGGGCCTGTGTGAACCTCATGAGGATCAACAAGGCCAAGTGCAGGGTCCTGCACCTGGGTCGGGGCAACCCCCGGTATCAATCCAGGCTGGGGGATGAAGGGATTGAGAGCAGCCCTGCCGAGAAGGACTTGCGGGTACTGGTGGATGAAAAGCTGGACATGAGCCAGCAATGTGCGCTCACAGCCCAGAAGGCCAAGCGTATCCTGGGCTGCATCAGAAGAAGCGTGGCCAGCAGGTCGAGGGAGGGGATTCTGCCCCTCTACTCTGCTCTGGTGAGACCCCACCTGGAGCACTGCGTCCAGCTCTGGAGCCCTCAGCATAAGAAAGACACGGACCTGTTGGAGCGGGTCCAGAAGAGGGCCACAAAAATGACCAAGGGGATGGAACACCTCTCCTATGAAGAAAGGCTGAGAGAGTTGGGGTTGTTCAGCCTGGAGAAGAGAAGGCTTCGGGGAGATCTTCTTGCAGCCTGTCAGTACTTAAAGGGGGCTTATAAAAAAGATGGCAGCAAACTTTTTAGCAGGGCCTGTTGCAACAGGACAAGGGGGAATGGCTTTAAACTAAAGGGGGGTAGATTTATGCTAGATACAAGGAAGAAATTTTTTATGCTGATGGTGGTGAAGCACTGGCACAGGTTTCGCAGAGAGGTGGTGGATGCCCCATCCCTGGAAACATTCCAGGTCAGGTTGGACGGGGCTCTGAGCCTCCTGGTCTAGTTGAAGATGTCCCTGCCCACGGCAGAGGGGTTGGACTAGATGACCTTTAGAGGTCCCTTCCAACCCAAACTATTCTATGATTCTATTATCAAAAGAAACAGAAAACTAGCCATTGAGAAAATGTGACAGACAAGTCCCACAGAAATAAGTGAGGAACACAATAGGAAGCACAAGCTTTTTCCAAACTGAACGCTGAAACCTCCTCTGTTAAAGTTACAAGTTTTAACAATTCAGATATATGAAATGCTGCTTCATACTAGGATGCAATTTGGGTTCATTCACCCGAACTACTTACTACTTACACCACGTAACATGCATGTAACATACTGGGACAGCATGAAATAACATGGCAAATGGGACCAGTATGAGTCAAGTAGTTTGACTAAAAGCTACCTATCAACTGACAAGGCCAAACAGGCATACTAAAATATACAGACATAAAGAGAGCTCTGCAAAGAGTTTCCAATAATTTGTTCAGTACCTGATTTCATTCTCAGCCCCGTGCCTGAAGCAAGCTGGTTTGTGAAAGACTTCATCTAGACCAAGTGATAAGACTTGCCTGGCTAAATTAGTACTGGGAAAAATATGTCTTCAGAAAAATATATAGCAAGCAAATAAGAGTGATGAATGACATAAACATAAAACATCTACATTTTTAGAAAAAAATAGAAAAGATTATCCATAAAGCTTCAAGCATTGTTCATTGTGCTAACTACTCAAAAAAACTCTTACTACCACAAAAAAAATGTGAAATTAATAATAAAAAATAGTATATAATCAAATGCAGAATCTTATGCTAACGAAATCCAGAATTCCTGACACAAAAATTGATCCCTTCAAGTTCCCTTCCTTTGAAGGAAAGTATAGATGAAAAATATATAAAGAATACCTGGTGATTTTGTGGTTATTTTAGTAATATACTGATGCATCATAGGTCTCGAGATAACCTATGATTAGGAGGGAAGGAAAATTTTATGTGATCTAACAGTTATTTTACAGAAAAGTATCTATATCTCAGATTAGGAATTTTAAGTTCTATCAGATTGGTAATGACTGTAAGACCTTTCCAGTATTGGCTAGGGACTGGACTAATGCACCTTTTTTCACTAGTAATACCCAACATCACAAGATTATTAGTAATACTTTCCAAAGCCACCAATTACAAAAGTGGTGGCACTCAAGTTAACAGGTCCAGTAGCGTGAAAGTAACTATGAAATGAAAAATGCATACATGGAGTACTGGGTTTGGATTTTCCTTCATAAAATGCTTATGAAATGCTCTATGTCCATATAAATAATACTCAAAGTGGCATAAAAAAAAATGTAGTGCAGATAGAAGACAGGTAAATGAAAAATTAAATTGGTGGAATTTCCAGGGGGATCTCAATTTAGAATACGGTAAAATTCTTTAGCATAAGTACAGATTTTTCCAATTGTAAACACTCATTGTAAAGACTAGCTCTTGCACAGTGCTGCGCTCAGCTGTGAGGAAGCTCATCCTTGGAGCAGATACCCTTGTTCTTCAACAAACCAGGGTCAGAAGGTGTGTAAGTTTTTAACAGTGTGTGGTAGCAAAAATTAAATGAACTGCAAGTGAAATAATAAACAAATAAGTGGTAAAAGCTTGAATCAATTACCCTGAGTTACCTTGAATTAACAATCAAAGAGTAAAGTAGGGAAACACCAAAATATGACATAACACAAACAGGTAGGTATGGAGTCAGTTTGGAAAAAGACATAGAATAACACAATGTGCAAATGGGTAAACAGGCAAAATGAAAAAAAGTTCAAGACTAAATTATAACTTAGCAGGCATATGGTTTACACTGAAAACAATATGGTTTCCTTCGTTAAATTAAAATAAGATAATGAGAAATATTTTTGAAAAATAATGTAAGTGTACTTTTCATTTGTGTTTATTTCATACAAAAAAATCTCATACCATATGCTAATTACTAGCACTGTTTTATTCTGTTTCCTTTCAAATTAACAACCATAGCCTTAGTCTAGATCATAAAAGTATCGGTAACATCATGCTTTTTCCTGAAATTGTTGAAGCTACTAATTCTCCGACTGGCAATCCCCTATCTGTTCTATCACAAACTTCCAAAATTCTGAATGCAATGAATCTTAAAACAGGTAAAAACGTTTCCACAACTAGGATCCTAAGTCACTTATTCAGAAACAGAAGAGAGAAAACCAGACAGACTGAAAGCATCCATCCCATATGTTGATGTTGGTGTTTGGGCAATCTGCTGGCAGAGGAATGGTTTGGCTTTCTACCTGCTCAGGGAGTAAAAAGAATCAAAATGAAACACACACGTTGTACATCCCTTCCAACTGAACTATTCTATAACCTTGAGGAGACCATTAATAACTGGACTATTGGGTAGATTCGGCAAACTAAATACAATAATTTCTAGACTGCAGGACACTATGCCCTGTTCCTGTGACCCTGTTGTCCACACTGTAGACCTAATTAACCACTGCTCTGTTTCCAAATTTCAGCTCCTGGAAATCATGGAACAGAATGACTGGCCTGGCAAGGTGGGAAGCACTCTGGGTCCCAAAGGTTAGATATGGCCTTCAAGATACGCACATCATTAATTTTATGGCTCTAGATCCTGTCTTTTTTAACTCAGTTAACTATTTGCTGAATTCTGAGTGACTTTCAAATATTCTTAAGATGATGAAAAAATCACATTCTTAGGCCATTAACCATTTACTCAAATAAATAAATTTCCAGCTCTAATTCTAAGGCTCTCTATTGCCTTGCAGTTGGAAGAAAATCTGATTTGCAATTCCAAACGCATGGGCTTTTACTTATCTTTATAGAAAATTTGAAGTGAAGTACTGTTCTTAAGATGTATTAAATAAATACAAAACACAGAAATAGAAAGGAAAATTAAGCTCTGCATGCTGATAGGTTCCTCTTCTGTTACTGTGGCAACCACAGTGGTACTCAAAATAGACAAGGTACTTTATCCTCCTGTCAGATAACATTTAACATTTTATTTGGTTTGTACTAGCTGGATCATGGAAACTAAACCCTCAAACAAAATTAAGTTCATATGTGCAATAAAGTATATGAAATCGAAAATGACACACAACTGAATTTCTAAAAAGGGAAATAATAAATTGTATCTGAATGCTAATGTCTTGCATTTATTGATTTAAATTAGTTGGAGAAAAGAGATTATAGGTATTTCACCACTGCCTTAACATTTTGGAATTTCTTCCTGATGTGCTTTTTAAGTTTGTATCCATCTATTTGTTTTAGAAGAGGACCTTTTCAGACTTAGTCCCTAAAATAAGCCATCCCTAATAGGTCACTGTTACCTTGGGGCAAAATCTCGTAGAAATAGTTGGGTGGGATTCTGAAGCTGAAATACAAGTGTCCTCTGGCTTTGGATAGATTAAACTCCGAATCTCCTGCCACAATGGTGGAGGGATTCAGATTCAATGTCATTCTACACAATTCTAAACCATATAATCAACTTACCCAAAATAATTACCAGATGATACACAAACTTCTTCAAAAGCATTTCAAAATTATTGCATCCAATTAGAACCATAGTTAATGAACTACACATTTATTTCATTTTAAGGGATTAAAAAAATTTCCATTAGTTCTTGATTGCTAACAAAATAGCATTTTACAAAATTCCTTTTCAAAATTAAAAGTGAGTTTTACATGAGGAAAGACAGTTTAAATTCTGAGCCAGATTGGGATTTGGTCTATTGTAGCTATTTTTTTCCATAAAGAAAGGTGAAAAACATACTAATGACTTTAATGGTAAGCAAGCACTGTATGATTGCTCAGTCAAAAAACATGCAGAGCGAGAATAAAGATGAACGTTTACAGAGAATTACCCACGTAGACAGAGTATGTTAAATCAGTATAAACATAATACACTCCTAAGCATTGATAAAATATTTAAGGTCCCTACATTCCTTTAGCTCTCATAAGCATTTCATTTCTAAGATAACAGCAAAAACTATTTAAAATGCTTTGGTTTTATTTTCTTTTTTGTACCAGTCCTGAAACCAAAGCACAGTGTGTGCACCACTCTAACGTGTCACATTTCTTTCAACTTTTTTAAACAGCCAGCAGCAAATAAAGATCACAAAAAACTATATGCTTGCTGCTTTCTCCTATTATACCCAAATCAATCCTAAAATACTTTCAACAGTAATTTACGTCTACCCAGCAAAATCATGATGTGCCTGTACTACAGATGAGTACTACGTATTAGTTTTAACACAGGAATTCAATTGATAGTACTTGGCATAGGACATGGTAACAGGAAAGACATAGCAGTGCTGGCTGCAGTGCCGGGCAGTAACGCAACATGCACCAGCCCTTCCTGCCTGCCGCTCTGTAGCACTACGTCCTCACTGCTGCTTCAATCCACATAGCAGAACGAAATCAGCCTCGGTAAGCCTACTCCTGCTACCAGTCACACCTTCATTTTAGGGTGCAAAGTCAGAAACAGGTTTTTGTAATGGCTTCTGAAGGGCTCAGCATTTGATAATATCTGTTCCTAATGCTGTCAGTGGTAAAAGTACCTCTGACCTCAGTAAAAGCAGCACTAGGTCAATCTTGAGCTCTTGGGAGAATGTCATTCTGATGTACCAAGTAAACTGGCTGTAAGCAGGAGGCAGGCAGAATACTTCTGAATTTTATATAGGCAAAGGGCTTGAGTTTCTTATATATGTACGGGATGAGCTTAATGCCCTAAACAGGCACCATATTCATTATATCCTTTTGCAGATAGAAAAAAATAAAAGAAATAAAACAAAGATTTTGTATAAAAAAAGATCATACAGGGAATTTTGTCCAAGGTTGCGAACTTGGGACATTTGCAGTTTTATGTTTAATCCTCCTAGGATGAAATAAACTTGGCAGTTATTAAAAATTCAGCCAAAATAATAAACCAATTTATTAGCCTATCCAAATCTGTGGACACAACTCTCAAAACCATTCTGATACCTTAAGCTCAGTTATACGGTCTCACAGTGTGCTTGTTAGTATTCACATCCAAAAATGTGAATCTTGCATCAAAAGGTTGAGTGTTCCAGAGTGTCTGAGGCACAGAAGAGAGTGTTTTGTTTGGCTTTGGACTATTCATCCTATCATTTAGTCACTGGCCTTTCTGAGACTTTGCCTTTACAGCCAACCTCAATCTACAAAGTCCTACTACCACCAATTATCTAGTAAAGTTGATTGAAATTGCATGCAGACACCACTAGTGAGAAACAGCGAGTGGAGGAAAACCCTGATCAGTAAGAAGTACTGAAACATTTCAATGAGAATTGTTTTTCTAGAAATTGACACTACAGACATCGAGGCTATTAATTGATAATGATGGTTTTGCCTTTCAGTGAGATTTTGTTTAGTTTACTATATAATGCCATGCCTTAGGAAAAATCAGAATGAAAGAAACTGCCAAAGATACTAATTAAATATTGTCAAGCCATAAGAAAGAAATTAAGAAAAGCTAAGGCAGGACAGAGGTAGCAAAAAGCAGACACAAACCAAAAGATCAGATTTTGCTAAGTTGAAGAATGCCAAAGAAGCAACTTGGATGAATAAAATAAAAATCAGCCAGATGTAGAACTTGGAGAACAGATGTTGGATAAAAAAGATTAAAATTCCAACATTTTTAATATGTATTTATACTTACCTTATATCATGCCTTTACTATTGAACATTTTAAAATACATTATAACAGCAAAAAGCCATTTATATGTGCTTATTATGGTGCTTAAGAAATTCTTTGGATTGTTGGAATTATTTAGTCCTTAACCCTAACATATATCAGTAACCTATATGAAGTATAAGCTTACAGTTTACTAAAGTATGTTCTATAGTGCTTTCTTCCTAATGTAACTTATAATTGAGCAGGCAGGAAATAAACATGACATAAAACAGCTAATATGACAGCTAAAAATTATTACTTATTGGCAAGAAAAGGTTTGTTTCAGTAAATTTTTGAAAGGGAGTAGAAGAAGCAGCAATATATGAGCCTTCAAATCCCAGTTGCTATAGCAACTGGTGATATTTTTAGCTATCATAACAACTTTAACAATTGTAGAGAATATCACTGCTGATCTCTCCCTGTTTTTCCAAATAGAAGTCCATATGTTGCTGCAGCACAGGAAATTCTAAATAGTGTTTTGCACACATAAAATATCTTGCATGTCATTTTGCCAGCTTCGCCTTACAGCAGGGGAAAAAAAAAAAGAAAGAAAAAAAAAAGAGGCCAGAATCATTTCGCCTTTTAACGGGATTAAAGAAAAATTATGACTAAGCCTTAAACCTTTATAGAATTCACTCCATTCTGAATCAGTGAGCCATTTTTAAATTTTTTTTTTCCTCCTTCAGTAGGCATTGGTAGTCACAATTTTCCCAATTCTTTGTCCTTTTAGGTCACATATGCTTCATTCCATATTGTTCCCTTCCTATTTTCCAGCTCACAATCATTTTCTAAGTATAAATTCACTTTACACAAATAAGTCACTAGAAGGCGGCAATCCAAACCACGAAACAAAATTCCCCATTAATTTTCTTTTGGATCAGGTATAAGTAGACAAGCTATTCCTGGTATAGGGGAAACTCTTCATCCTTTATGGAAAACCTTATGAAAGACAAGTTGTCTTTTAGATTGCTTTCAGCTTCCTTCCTGTTTCTAGCCCTCCCTACAGACCGGATTATGGCTGAAATCCTGATTCCTAACACCTGCAAAGTAGGGCCAAGACAGTTGCTTACATCAGTTTATTGCTTTCCTATATAAAAATATGTGTTAAGTTATGGCTTTTTCTTAAGGGTGCAATTTATTTGTTCTTAACCAAATGCACACAGCCCACGAACCACAGCCATGACAGGGTAAGAGTAGACTTTAACCAGTCTTGCTGTTAGTAATAAAAACTCAAGAATTGCATCATAATCATGTAGAAGGTGCAATTAGTATCTTCCATAAATCCCAAGTTAAAACCAAGGCAATCATCATGAGTATGATTACACACCACCTGAATCTTAACCACAGTTTAAAACAAAAGGTAAGATACTGCCTTACCTGTTGCTTTTTCCCTTAAACACTACCAAACATGTAACCAAAGCAATATCCTCGGAAACACAGCTTGGTTGCCCCAGATAAATTCCAAGAACGCAAATGACAGAGCCGAAGGGTACCTAGTCCATGCAGTGGGCTGCTGTAAGAACACTTGTTGTTGTAGAAATAACAAGAACTAATAGGTGTTACATGGATGTGCCATAAATTACTCCCTGTCTAGCTTCAACCAGAATAACTGTCCATTCTGTTGCACAGAAGTGTAGGCAGTTTTCCTTTGGGTTTGAGCCAGGAAGCAGGAGTAGGAACTGTCTGCGATTCAGGTCCTGTGGGTGTTACGAAGGAGAGTCAGTATTGGGGCGTTGTTTTTTTCATATTTTGCCTGTACTGACAGAAAACTGTTAATGAAATCTTGCAATCTACGGCTAGCAGAAGTAACAGTGAAATATGACTGTCCAATGGGTCTTACCTAACTTTATGTTGGCCCATAATCTTTATATAGATGATGCCACAGAACGCAAAATGCATTTTAAGACTTACATATATTTACTATGGGCACAGAAAATTACAAGACAAAAGTGTGTTTTAGGAAAATATGGTTTCTTTTCAGTATCTGTTTTATTTTTAAAGATGTAAAATGCTATTGAAGTACAAAAGAATATATAATTTAGATCCAATTTTATAAACAGTCATAGAGATTTATCTTCTGAAATAATCTGAATAAATCATGGGGGTTTATGTTCTGAATTAAAATGAACAATTAAACACTCCCAGGGAGTCTATTAATAAAATTCCAGGATGAAGCAAAGGCAAAGGGTGACAATACTTTGGATGCCATCCATGTGCCCTCACAATTCCCAAATTTTTTTTTTTTTAAACTTCTAAGTAAGCAAAGCCCAACTCAGTTATGCAGATAATGCATAACCCAGACTGAGAGGCAGCATGCAGTCATATTGCCCTAAGAGGCACTGTGAAAAGGGATTTATAGCCTTTAGTATCTCACAGTTTATTTTTACTTTTGTGGGTGAGAAATGCTATGGCACAGGGCACACGGCCTGCAACCCAGCCTGCACCCAGCAACATCTTCTTACAGCATCTGGTCAGCAGCCAAAGGTCTATTCTCATCACCCAGAACTAGTAACCCGTTATGTCCCAATTGCCTTGGTCTTACAGTAGTGCTGAGCATAGCAATCTGATCTGTTGCAGAAACATTGGAGAAACCCCACCAAAGTCAGTCAGACTGTCCACATGTTCAAGATCAATCCCATAGTCAAGTATCTTGCTGCAGTAGGTCAGCATGCTCAGCATCTTTCAGCTTTAAGCAACAGCTGCCCTTTGCCTTTCAAATGTATGGCAGATGTAGATCTGCAATTACTTTTTGCCACACCCTAAAACTGTATTGTCTGACTTTTCACATGGACTAAATTTAACTATTTTAAAAAGTTATATTTGGCGCAGGAAAGTACGGCAGAAAGAGGCCGTATATTTCTTGAGAAATATATTCAAAGATCAAGTCAGCCAAACTAATTTGTGGAGCTCAGTGAACAACATAATACAATAATTATCTACTGAACTTAAATCGAATTCACTTTGGCCCTGGATGTACTTAATCTGCTTAATTTCTGAAAACAAAATGCTTGTCAAGTTTTACTTCTAGGAAACAATTTCTAACTACCGAAGAACAACTTAGGGCTTTTGTTGCCTCCTGCACCGAGCACTACTCTCTCTCCTTTACAATAGGCACTACTTCTTGGATGAATTCTTACATTTGGAAGCCAATTCTTTATCCCAGATGTATCTATGTACACGAGTAAGGCAGGTTTATCAGGAAGATACATGCACATAGCAGTAAACTAGTGGGGAAGACACCACGTCATCACACATGATTCAACGAGCCAAAAAATAATCTGACCTCAGACTTTACAATCAGATAGCTCTACATGCAAATATACTTATTTTGAGTAACATGACTTTAAAATGTATGTGCTCACAAATTAAATCATAAAATAGCCTAATTTTAATACTTGTGTGGTCAGGAAATGAGGAACAGTACAAATTTCCATCATCCTGTTTTTTGGGGGGTTGGGGTTTTTGGGTTGTTTGTTTTTTTTTTTTTTAAGATCTAAAGTCATGCTGCTTACTTAAAACTACTTTTTGAAGTCATCAAGTAACTAGAGAGCAGCAGTACCATATGATTTAGGCAAGAAGTCAGAACTAACAAACATAATAAAGATGGCAAATACTCAACATTTCATTTTCACAGCAAGCTGTTTGCAGTCACATTTATGTGAAGACAGAAAATCACTTCCCAAAATATGTGTTCAGCAGATTTTAATAAGTGCATCTGAGAAAGCAGTAATTCACATTTTTAAAGAAAAAATATTTCTCAAACCCAAATCTATCAATATTTGTTTGTCAAATGATCTACCAAAACTATGGTGTTTTGTTTTTTTTTTTTTAAATAGGGCAACAAATTCCACAGGCCAGGAACCTTATTTTCCTCGACTAGTATGTGTCCAAATCACATCATTTAAAAATATAACTAAAATGCCAGTAGTAAAGGTGCCTGCGGTTTTGTGACAGAGGTGAAGTGGATGGATAACAGCTCACATCAATGCTACCTTGAGAAATAACTTTTTAAATCCTGAAGAAGTCAGGACCTGGATTTAGCTTCACTTACCACTTTTTCTTTTGTGCTTTTTTCTTTTCCTCATGTTTTGAAACTGTATTACTACAAGAAGTTTATAGCTTTAAGCTTGATAAATAGATACCAATCACAGAGAATCAAACATGAAATACTACAATGATTCATATGTGTTCTTAGCTTGTATGAAGATACAAGAAAATTACATTTACTGAGCCTACCAATGAGTTGCAAGATCTGATGCTCCCGGTCAGAAGTATCACCATTGTTTCCAGACAGTGTTGATCTACTTATAGTGTGTTTGGGAGAAAGGTAAGCAATCACAGGCAAACATAACATGCATCTCTTCAAGGAAAAATAACATAATGGCACAAAACTTTCTACTTTTATGTCTCTCTCACTCAGCTCAGATGTATTTGAAAATCTCTTCAACACAGATTAGAAAAACAGAAATAGCAGAAAGGAGGTTAAAGCCAAGACGATGATCATTTGCATTAAAAAGAAGAAAAATCTATACATGTAAATGCTTTAAAACAAGAATAAGATTCCTCTGTGGAATAAGAAAACCCCCAATTTCCATAAACGACCTCCTTTTGTTTTCTTAAGCTAAAAGAATAAATATATGCAAATAAAAGTCCTATCTGTTCCAGAAAAAAAAAAACAAACCTGTGATCCATAGCTGATTGCCAAACTCACATTTATCAGAGCAGCATGAATCAAAGCAGGTTGTTTTGTCTTGCTTTCACTCAATTTCGGTTAAGACTTTATTTTTCCCTTAGTTGTCATGGAAACATGTGCAGAGCAAATTAAAGAGGATAAAGTACTGCTGACAAAAAAAAAAATAAGTTGTTCCTATTCAGGCTGTGCTGATTAATGTTTTCTGAAATACATAGGAAATTGTGGCACTCATACCATTTGGTACTATTTTAAAAGTACATTTTATGACACTAAAGCTTTATAAAATCAATTGTCCAGCTACAGTCTACTGAAATGTTTATTACTAGTCGCAGAATTCAACAAGCCATTTAACACTTTAGCATGTTTCAACATTTACAATGACTTGAAATGCACCTTCTAGAGAGGAACCAAAGAATAAGAATAATTTAGAAAGAAACTCAAAGACAGTGAAAGAGAAAAAGCCAGAGAGAAGGAGGGACGTAAAGAAACAGAGAAAGACCAGAAGAAAGAAAGAAGCGCAAGCTCAGTGATTCTATTTATAAATTTTAGCATCTTTGTATGTAAAACTCCTTCCTTCCCCTTACAACTTTTTCAGAAAAGGTCAAGTAACCTCCTCACATTCCTATTATGAAAAGACCCCAGACTCCCCTTTCTTACAGCAAGTTCTTTCTCTTTCACCTGTGAAAAATTGAAGGTTTATATATATGTATTTTTATAGATGTCAAGAAAGGTGAAGGTTGGAATACCTGAAGTACTCCTGTTTAAATAGTTGTGGCACAAAAACAGTGTTCATCCTGCTGTGCTAGATCTCTCCTGAGAGCTGCCACAAGCTGGAGTATCCCACATTCATCTACAGTCTTAAATTGCCTCTTTCCCAAATGCCAAATCATGAAACAAGTTACCCTGTAAGCATATACAGCACTCTTAGCAAAGCCCTTGACCATTTACTGTGTATCCATCTGTCTATCCCCAACATAACCCTCTGACCTCCCTATTCAGATTTCCATAAAGGACATCCCTTTCCACTTTCCTGCTATGTCCATAAGGGTCACTCAGCACACGAGCAGGCTGTGGAAGAGTGCTACTTCAGAGCTAAGTAGGACAAAAGCTGGAGACTGAGCAATGGGTGGGCAGCAGGAAAGGTGTAAGCACCACTATGCCTGTGAGGACATCCACCCAGCCTGTGCCCAGTGCTTTGTCTCCCCCACCCCTGGAAGGCCACCACTACTACACCAATCTCTATGGAAGAATCCCAGTAAGCTTTAACTCACCCCACCTTTGGCCGTTCTAGGAGTATTTCAGTAGTATCCACTGGTGGGATCACCTAACACCTTCCATGTGGTACGATAAGCAGGAGGCTGTTAAGGATATGAAATTACATTTCCTCTGAGAAAGATCCCTGCTGATACCAGCCCTGAAAAATCTCCACTTTGTTTTCTCTTACTGATTCCTATGGCCATTCCTGACTCACATGCCAATACAGCTTCAGAGCCCCCACTGTTGTCTTGTTTGTTCTGGAAATTTGAGAATTTATATTGAGTCTGACTTGCTGCCAACGAGCTACCATCCAGGATATCCTGGAAAATGTCACAACTTGGAGCAGATGCAGCCTGACCAAAGGTAAAGGTGGCACAAGAATGTCATGATGTGGGCTACGTGGTGCAGACCCGTGAGGGACTCAGTTGCTTCCAGATATGAACTATCCCAGCTGAATGACAAGATAACAGGGGGAGGAAGATTTCTTCAGGTTCTCTCTTCTAGCACATCAGGTGTGACGCTCATGAGGTGGACATTATAATAGGAGATATGGCCTGAAGAGTACTGCCCAAGGAAATCCAATGGGACAGCATAAGCAGATGGAAACAAGGCAACACTTGTTTGGGTCCCTTATAATCAATACAGTCAGCAGGGCCATGCCCTTTTCATTGCAGTCTCTTGTCTAAATCCAGCAAACAGGAGTTTGAAGCTGGGCTCGATGCTTGCTATTTTCAATGGATCATTAGGCAGATGAACTATGTAACTTTCTATACCGGCAATGCTACATTTCCCTGGTCAGCAGACCCTAATTAGTAAGTAACACACTATCACACTCTACTCCACAAGAGCACCTGAACACTTGAAATCAGGTAAGAAAGCAACCTCAGTTGAAAATGTCACATTCCTGAACTAGATTGTCTATACACCAAATATCCATGCAATATTAATCAAACCCTAAATATCAACATTCTAACTGGGGGGTGGGTGGAAAAATCATGTTCTTTTCAGGTTGTTCTAAACATTTATATTGACTGCAGTATAATTTTTATACAGATAAAACTAGATCCAATGTACTTAATCATTTTAAACTACCCACTATACAAGCAAAAACCACCCTATTGTTATCAGTATAATAATCCTCTTTTAGTACTGAATATGCACACATAAAGATGGATGGCAATTTATTAAAAAGATAATCTATTGAATCACATGTAAGGTGATTTAAAACTCCCGAAACCTATCAGCTTTGGATCAAACCCATGTTTTCTTACTGTTTGTTTTAGAATGACACAGTTTCTGAAATTGAGACATACAAGCCGTGTCTGAAGGATAATTATTAATTTTCTATTCTTTTATAAAATAAAGGGAAAAAAAGCAAAATCCTGTTGGTTAGTGAAGACTATAGATACAAAGTTCTCTCCAGGTGGGTATTATCACGTAGAGAAAGGAGTGGATAATGATAGAATTGCTAACAGTCATAATTACAGGATGCTAATAATTGGCATTTTAATTATTTGTATTTAATCGAGGAGACAGTTTGAATTCTGAGTTGCATAAGTACATCAGTGGCACAGATACTTTTAATGATACAGTCATCATGCTTCTTTCCGCAATAGACTGTGCTCACAACAAATACCATCCAAAGCATTTCAGCGTGCTAGGATGATACAGCTGGCAACACCTGCAACTTACCACTAGCGAGATTTTGTCATCACTAATTTAAAGTTTGCCTTATGCTCTTAACACTGGTTTTAAGTTTCACGTAGGATTTCTGAGGCATTTTGGTTTCTCAGAAGAACATAAGCAATGTAAACACAGCTTTTAGCTGTTTGTTAACTCAGAAGTGGGGATGGAAATGTTGCCTCACTCTCTCCCTGACCTCCATTTGAAGTCTGGTAATGACAGACACTAGACATAAATAGTCCTTAAGGGAGCAAAAAAACTACCACTGCTACTGTCCTATGCCCTGGCTGTCCTCTAAGTAAACATGTAGCATGTTAGCAGAGCAGACATCTGCATTTCTGTTTTTCAGGCAGAACTATTATGCCTGTAAATAGACGATATTATGTTCTAGCTCTCAGACTTCTTGGAGGACTAAAATTATGTTCAAATTTTATTATGCTTAATAACGCTTGTCTCATGTTCATGTCTCTATGTCATCCAATAATTACTTTTAGTATCATTCCTGCTGTGAATGCCAGGTGTAACTTGGATCCTATAGGCACAAATACATACTTCAGACAATGTTTCTGAAAGTAATAGAGGAAAACTGATTAGGTAAGTCCTTCTGACAAAAACAGTCTCAAATATTAAGAGCATTTGGTTGCATACTTGTTTATCATGAAAGCTCCTCTTCTGCAAATTCCTCAAAAAGCCCTTTATGGAAACAGTATTCTGGGGTACAGTAGGTGCTTATCCCAGTTATTTATTATTAATAAAAACTCAGTTCAGAATGAAATCCACAGTTTTCACGCTCAAACTCTTTTAATGATTCCACAATCTTGGTACCTTAGAGAGCCAGTCTTTCTTTAGCGAGCCATAAGATCTGTGAGAACATTTGTAATGACTATGAATGCACTATGCTTTTTCTGTTCTTCAGAGCATAAAACCACCCAAATCAGGGAAACATCTGAACTTTAATTAAGAATTCAAAATTCTTAATTCAAAACACCAGCACAAACTACATGAGAAATTTACGTTCTCTAGTACCATAAACTCCAAATCACTCCTTATTTAGCCACATTTCCTGAAAACTTTTAAAGATTCCTGTCAATAAATTCATTTTACTCCTGGAATCTTGAATGGACTTAGTGTTATAACATTTCTCTATGCCGAATGGTGAATATAAAAATGAAATACAAAATGCACTTGTCTGACACACAATTTTGACCAGCTTAAACTGACCATAAGAAAGCATTCATTGTAACTCCAACAGGAGAAAAGATCTAACTTTGTACTAGAATACATATACATTAAAATATGAGATCATATATAAATTAGTCAATTTTAGCTTAAATTTAATTAGCAAATGGAAGAAGCATGACCATATGTAATTTGACATCCTGATACTCCTCTGCAAAGAAATACCTTTCTCTTAAATATTTAAAGCTCAACGTGAAATATTATTTGTGCATATTAACTGAAAGTAAAGACAAGGCTACTCTGGCCTGTGAGATGGCCAAAGACCGTTTCAGAGTGTCACTTTCAGATTTTCTTTTCAAATAGTGATTTAAAGAATATAGCTAATTAATCACTTCAACTTATTATTAAGTTTCTACTAATGTAGAAATTAAAATAAGTAACTGAAGAGGAAACAAAAAACAGTGTTGTAGGAATGGAACTCTTGATATGACTTATAAAAATGCTATGGATTAAAAACACTGCAGGTCATTTACTTTGGATTCACTAGCTCTGAAACAAGCTTTGCAAGCTTTACAACATGAGAATTCTCCAAAATACAGAATATTGGTTTATAAGTATTTCATTCTTAACCTATTAAAAAAAAATAAAAATGCTATTGAAATTTTGGAGAGGAATCCTTCCAATAATCTTTAACACTATCTGGAATATGTGCATTTTTGAACCCTTCAGATAGCTGCAGTGATTATCATTTAGCACCTGAATGTCGCTCCAGTAGTTGCATAATTGGTAGTAAATGTAAATGCTGACACCTTACCATCAGCTCTTGGCATAAATCCCAACTGATAAATTAAAAAAAAAGGCTATTCCTTTTAAGAATTAAGGGGGAAAAGCAAATACAAAGCATGGAAACTTCATGTATTTGAAACTTCAAATACAACTTCTATTTAACATAAAATACTATACTGAATTTTGAAAAAGGCATTTTTCCTGTATTCTACACAAGCCAGAGTACAAATTTGCACTTGGCTTTTAAGATCTTTCCAATCACTTTTCAACCCACTCCAACAGACTTCTGAGCCAGATAGATGTGGATCAAGAATGTATAAACATATGGCAGAAATGGTAACTAATATCCTCCCAGATGTGTATAATGATTCATTTCAAAATATATATCCTAGGCTTAGCAATAATTTCTTTTGTAAGTTTCATATTTTTAAAAGGTTAAGATTTAGAGGAGTGTAATTTATTTCAGTTTTCTCCAGTGGAGTACCGGCACAACAGAGTCTAACTGATAACTGCCCAGAATTATTTCAATGCTTAGCTACAATCTTTTGGGTAGTACAACATAATGAAATCATCCTGCATCAGCATATGTTCTGTCACCCTCAAGTCATCATGAGGCTTTATTTCACCCACCCTGTTTCATTGTCAACCAGTGACATCAATTAACAACTGGAAATAAAGGGCTTTGGTATGCTTCAATTTACATGTATGCAAATGATGACGTACTTAATGTGAGTCAATAAATACACTGGCCAGACTAAGTGTAAATGAAACCAGGAGACAGTGTCCTCATACTGCTCTTGGAATCCTTCAAATACAGTATTAGACAGTGAGGTAAAGGTCTTTATCAGGTCTTTCACTCAGTACTCATGAGATCCTCTTTAGCGAGTTTCTCTCTGTACTCGTTAGTATACCTATATGGTTCTACAACATTATACTTCTGGAAAAAAACCCAAGAAATAAACAGGATAAGAAAGAGAAATTGGTACTGGTATGTTTTGTAAGCCAACTTCACACCTTCCATCTCCATAGAAACATTGTTCATGGTTTCGTTATGATGACTCATGAAGCTGTAAGTGCCAGATTTTTTACAAGACATTTAGTACCTAGGGATATTACCATAATTAAGGACAAGGTGCCACAAAAACATTCTGCTCAAATGCACTAGTACACGATAGGCTTGGCTTCTCAAATCTTATGTTACTTAAGGCCAGATGATCCAAATTAGCTCTTTGGGATGCAGCCATGCTGGCTCTCAATCCCTTAATATTTCTCTTTCAAGGTCGTCTGACATCGCAATGACTTATAAACAATAGTTTTGAAGCAAAGAACTACATTTATTTCTCAGAAATCCTGATTGTAGAAAAATGAATCAATATGACAAAACATCTTCATGTTTACTTTGTCTTAAGCCTCACTCCACTATTCACAGCTCAACAAACCAACTCAACTGGTCACTATCTAATTTATCTTCATTACTGAATGGGAAAAGTCTGTTCATCCTCCTTCTGTAAGTTCTTTCTCCAGTGTCCTCCTCTACATGTCCATCCAAGCATCAGGGAGTTGTGGGTTTGGTTTTTTTTTTTTTCTGCTAACAGCCTATTTTTTAGATTTAGTAAATATAGCCAGCCTTGGGAAAATGAACCGTTTTAACTTGAGTGGAACCAGAATGCTCAAAATAAAAACTGTATATTCATTTTGTAATTTTATTTCCTCTTAGTTTGCCTCTTACTAGTCTCCTACTAGTGAATGTCTAACTGCCATTGGTTAGTACCAAGCAGATAAACTGAGGACATATGACAAAAATTCAAAACAGCATAACTAAGCTGGGTACCTTTGGAGTCTCAAAAGTACTTAGGTATCTAAATACCCATGTTTTCATCTTTAATAGCTTTAGTGTTGTGGCTATTCATGCCCTAAGTGTTGGAGAGCTAGAAATGCTGACAGGTCCATACTTTACTCACTACCGCTGGACAGAGTATTTGCAGGTGGATGTGTGATTAGCATATCCAAGCCATCTTTAACCTAAAGACTTCAATACCGGCAGCTGTGAAAAGAGGGTAAGCATTTTAGACAGTTGCCTGCAATAGGCATCCAGGGAGATGAATGAGCTTTTGAAGAATAGGTGAAAACCTATGCTGCTGCAGTTTCACTTAAATTGATAGAGCAATCACACCTTCTAGATATGGCACTGATAAACTGAGTACATTAGTATTTACAATTGGACCTAGAAGGCCCCAAATGATTCTTCAGAAAAACTGATAGAGAAAAAACACCAATCTGATACACTCTTATTCAATCCCATTTCCCATCCATAGAAAATTCCACTTCTCTCTGAAGTGCTGATGTGGTAAACTAGCATTTACCTGCCCACTTCACTACTGGTGGGTATACAAATTAGTCTGTTGTGCCACTCTGTGTTCACAGCACTGACTCTCAGAGCACTGAGAGCCCCAATAGCCTAAACTCCACAGATGCTGAAGGAGAATGAGAAGTAAAATGAGCTGTGAAGATCTGGAGAGCTAAATCTTTACGCTGCTGAACCATAGTACTACAGAGATGGGTAGGTTTCCTCACGCTACTGTACACTTGTAACATAATATGTTAATATTGCTGTTTATTTCTACAGTTTTGTCCTAACTACAAACTTGATCCTTTGATGTTTCTTGGCTCCTACTACTTATTTTTTTTAGAAAGGGACATTTCAGGCTGTGACTTTTGCAAGCTTTTTGACATAACTGGCTACTTTGAAAAAGCACTTCACTCAGGGATGGCATTTTGATGAATGGAACATAACTAAGCCAAATACGGTTCTAGTATGTGATGTTAAATGGTACCCTTCTGGCTCTAGATATTAGTAACGTTTATGGGGAAACCACCTCAAGCTGTTGTAACCATCTAGCTTTAAAAATGTTGAAACATGAGTATGTTCTGGTTTGTTCCTTATTTCCTACTATGCGACTATGAACAGGATTAACATTTTAAAGTTTTTATTGCAATCTACAAACTATAAAAGTAAGGGTAAACATCTGAAGTTTCTTTCCATTATTATGATAGAAACAGCAAGTTTCTGAGTGTACAGAATTACATTTCACTCAAAGTTAATTATATGTTACTCAGAATTTTTCTAATTAATTTAATGAGTTTACAATGCACAATATCATGTATGTGCTACAGATGTTCTTTTTGAAGCCATAAATTAAATCTTAAGAGTTTAGACATTTATACTAATGGTTCATATAACTTGAGGAAGCAGGATAGTTAATACACACAATTTCTACTACGTTAAGCAGCCTTTGCTTGCATAGGGAAGTGTTATGTAGCCCCATGGAAAAGATTCATGTGTTGAAAGCTCTGTGTAAAGAAGTCTAGACATTTTCAAATAGAATTTAGCAAGAGATGTTCATCATTCAACCTGTAAAAAAGATATGTGAACTCATAAAATTTTTCCATGCCATGAAATTTACCCATATTTATTGAGCTTTAGTTCTGATCATGTGTAAAGTTGTATGTGCTTTAGGCAAAAAGATAGGGTTTTCACCGCTTAATAGTACCAGCCTTTGCTTTTTTACATGCATGGCAAAATGAATAGAAAGTATTAGAACAAAGACTCTGGCAAATAGTATAGGATAGCATGGTTAAAGTACATCTTTTCCTGACATGGCTGCGTTAAATGTCGACGCTAACTCATGCTGGGAAATAGCAAACTGCAAGTAAGCAGGACTGAAGACATAAACGACACATGGGTTTTTTAATAAATGATTTTTTTTCTTACTGACTGTAAGCTCAGGGTGGTCTTAAAACTGGTAAAAGTTTCTCAGTTAGACAGAATATTATCCTGTGATCCTTTTCAGTCTGCCATTTATGTAACCAGTCTTTCAAGGTCAGCAGCCTAGACCTTAAGCCCTATATAACTGTTTCTGAAACACAGAGAAAAATTATAGAAAAATCTTTTCTAACTTCTGTAAGAGGTGACACTGAATTTTCAATGTATGTGTATATTTTTTTGTACATATGAAATATCTAGAACCACATAATTTTACACTACCTGTCCAACTGTGTTAGTGCCATTTAAAAAAAACAAAACAAACACAAACAAAAAAAAAAACCCAAAAAACCTTTTCTTTTTCTTTCCTGAAACTATCTTAACACAGTGTTAAACTAGATTTAATATTTAGAGGACACACCAGATTTGCTGTCAATTAGAGAAACGTGACTAGAGTAAACCCCATAAATGATTAAGCCCAAGCTACCACATTCAGAAACAGTCTCACTTAGCGTAGGAGAAATTTGGGCCCTCTCACGACACAGGCCACGAAAGCAACATTTGCTGACTTCACATGTCTACCAGCATAACACTGGCAGTACTGTACACAGGATTAAAACCATAAATACATTTTCTCACCCATCAGCTAGCCTACTAATGCAACAGTAATGTAGACAGACCCTGATAATATGCCAGAACTCACCACACTTCTGTCCATGCTGTAGACCCAAAACCAGGTGCAGGAGCAGAACTCTGAAGAGACCTAATAAACAGACTCCATTTTATATGGAGAGAGCATCTGGTAATAGCCAGCTTTTCATTACACAAGAATTGCAATATTTTTGCCTTTTTTTTCCTATTTGCTTAATTATCTTTCTGTAGAAACAAAATGCAAACACACAAAGTATTAGTCCCAGACAAACAATGGAGACAACATTATTATGTATAGATATTTTCTACATAAGTTTCAGGCCACTTAAATTTCCATCAGCTATCAGGTTATAGTGATTATTTGCCCGTCTGTAATTTCATACCTAGTATACTGCTGTTATCAACAAAAATATGGTACAACTACAAAAATGCAAAATAACATACATTATTCAATAGAAGGCCTCCATGTAACCTGTATGAGCTTTTTGCTATTTTTGCTTGTGCCAGCAGTATTACCACTGGTCTCCAGCACACAGCACAGATGTTCCTCTTATATTGCACATGGTTATTTTTCAAGTAGGTTCTCAAAGCAGATGTTCAAATATTCTGTAATGTTCCCACAGAGACCACAGGTTGAATTGCTGCCCTCCATTTGATCCCACTAAGGGAAAACCCTGCTTCACAGATAAGAGTTGACAGATAAAGACATTTGGACCACCTCTTCTTCTCTTCCTCAATCAATACTTAATTTAAAAAAAAATTTCACTGGTTATGAAAATACAGAAAACAACAACAACAACAAATCAACAGTTAGGCTGATGTTAGAAAAAGTTCCTGAAAATGCGATAAATCTGTAGTGTGGGGAAGAACTGAACATTACTACTTTAACGAAATGGCTTGCTGAGGAAAAATAAATATTTGTCAAGATCAACAGCAGACCAGTGCTAGGCAGTAATCAAAAAAGCAACACAAATGCTAGGAATTACTAGGAAAGAAATAGAAAGAAAAAACATTACACCACAGTAAAAAAAAAAAATGCTTCTTGTACTCCTTGAATACCTTGAGTACTCTTCTCTCCTATTCCCAAAAAGGATACAAAAGAACTGCAAAAAGTCAAGCAATGGTAAGTAACATTTGCCATAAGAACAACTAAGTAGCCTAGGATTGTTCAACTTGAAAAAAGAAGAGTTAGAAGCCTACAAAATCATAAATTGCGTAGAGATGGTACAGAGTTGACTAAACTATTCACTGCCTCTGTCTACACAAGTACCAGGAACGATCAACTTAAACTAAGAGATACAGGCTTGAAACAAACAAAAGGTTGTGATTCAATGCACAGTGCTACACTGAATTGTGTAACTCCTAGTCAGAAGACATTGTGGATGCAGAAAGTTTTGTGGATTCAGAGGAAGAGTATGCAAGGTGAACTATTAAACATTACTAAATAGAGAACCGTATCAATACTAAATACATAAATATCTATATCATACAAGGCTCAGGAAATCCTGTGAGACACGATATAGTCAGAGCAAGAGAATACCTTGAGGAAGTATCATATCCCCTTACACTGTTTTTATTCCTCTTCAGGCGTCAGTATTTGCACACCTTAGAGTCAGGATATCATGCTACGTGGACTCCTGGTCTCAACCAGTACAGCTATTTTCATGTTCTAAAATTTTCCAAAAGACAAGGATCAGGTTTGACAAAACTTACATTGGAAAAGGTTCTCCCTAGAAGGTGGAGTTAAAAAACTAAACTAGACAGAACACGATCTAACAAAGTAGAAAAGCATATACCCTAGTGTCTAGTACAGTCAAGCCTAATCTCCGTTAGTCTGTCATTTGTAGGGCGAGCAGCAAGTTGAAAATCAGCTATTCTGTATATTTAAACATTAATTTCGCCTTGGAGAGTGACTCAAGAGCTCAGAAGTTTCCTGTGACAGCTTTAACTAGCTAGACCGTCAAGTCTGCCTTTTGTTGACCAGAATGGATAAAACTGAACAGTTACAACCAGGGATACAGCAAGGCACCTGCCAGCAGTTTGATGATTAGAGCATTCACACAGCAACGAGAACAACAATACTCAGATGCTTAGACGCTGACTTCACCCGCATTTTGGTGGGGTGTGAATAATGCAACAGCCAGGCAGATGAGCTAGTATGATGCTGCCTCTGAAATGCTACGCTGCACAAAGAGACACGAATATTAGTAGAAGCACAGCACTGCCTGGCTGCTAGATTTATGCTGGTTTGCATTCAGGCAGTCAGGAGACAGGGGAAAAACTGGTATGGAGGTACTCCAAATTTTTCACATTCCAGATGTATTTCCAGACTACTAGGCTGTTTACAGACCTACTTATCTCCTAGTGTGAAAAATTTTGACAGGTCTTGGGTTATTTCAGTACAGATCTGGGCTTTCTTTTGAAGCTTTGGGGGCTGGTTCCTGTTTAAAAGTTTTGCCATATTGGTAGGTGTTAGTGTGCTACACCTAGACCTATTTTTATGGACTGTAATACTGACAAAGAGGAGCTCACCTCTGTTTCTGAGATATCAATATACACAACTCAACAGCAGAGAAAAGAAATAAATCTGCAAACACATACGCATGGCTATCCTCTATGTAACATTTTTCCTTTCTTGATTGCAGACATATGATGCTCACCTAATACATGCAAACAGATTTGCTACCATTGACAGCTATGAAAGGCATTCTTTCAGAAAGCCAAATTGATATACATGTATTTACCAATTTTTTAAATTTATTTAAATAAATGGCATAGTTGTCACAAAAATATTTTCTTACAGAATTCTAACAGATAACTGTATCTGGTAACTTAATGAATAGGTTCTCACATTTGCTAGAACTATGGGATTGCGTTATATATTACAGCTCATTTTGGAAGATCTTTGTTCTAGGTTCTTTTGAGGTCTGTGTTACTGTCAAGAGCCAAGAGCTTTGACAGTTGTTGCCAGCTGTATGTGGTTTGTTTAAAACAATAAGGGAGTTGCCTAGCAACATCACATCACACATTTGGTACCCTACAGTATCTCACATTCCTAACTACTCTGCACATCCTCACAACTTAAAGGGACACTGTCAAGTTAATAACCTTACATGAAAAGTGGACCTACTTCTCTGTCCCCCATAATTAGATATATGAGGTGAGAGAAGGAAAATTGACCTTATTATTAAAAAAATGACTTGAACTTTGTTTGCAGCAATGTTTGATTTTTAACCCAAATCAGCAATAACTGTTACCACCTATGGCCAAAATGAAGTTTGGCTTAAAAACAATTTAGTAAAAAACAAACTTTCTTAAAGAATTTTACTTTACTAACATAGATCTTACAAAATCAAAATATTTTTTTTTCTCTGTGTACATACAATTCCTACCACATACATGATATGCATCTCCAAACTCTTTATAAAATATGAATTTACTGTCAAAAATTCATTGGCTATTAGGATTCATTGGCTGTTAGGAGGCATTTGTAATCAAGGCTGTAAGAAAGACTTGTAGGGCCTTCAGACTTCATCTGAAGTCATAGATGGTTTAAGGTCCTTTGCTTACACAATCAGCAGCCCTAGTTTGGGAAAAGGTCTCAACTTGTTTCATATATAGGGTATATTAGATCATTTCTGCAGCAGCCATAGAGAAATAAAGATTTCTGATACTTCAGTATTGCTTTACCTTTGAGAATGGTATGACAAGTAAGACATTAGCAATCTTTCCTATTTGAAAAATCCTAAAAAACTTGGATTTAGATATACTGGGGGGGAAAAAAAAAGATTTAATTTTTTTGTAAATGAAATATTAAAATTAGGTTTGTAAACATTTTTGGCATTGATCAAATAACTAACTCTAGAGCATGCTACTTTGAAATCTCATTGAAAATTCCATAGTAAAACAATATGGCCATCTTTACTGTGCAGCTGGTCTCTAGACTGACCTTCTTTATGCTAGTCATTACATACAGTGGCACTCCTCTGGTTCCACTTGTTCACCATTCTTGCCTCTTCTTCCTCATTCATTCCCCTTCTTTTCTCCTTTTATAAATTTATCCATTTTTCCCCTTTACCTTATACTCTCTTGTACTTCCATTAATAAAAACTGGGGGGCATGTGTGCATTGTAAGTTTACTAAAAGCTCAACACTTGCCTAACTCTGATTTTATTGAAAAGCCTTATTACTGAAAGCCTACTGGTTACAATTGCAGCAAAGCTGAGGCTAGTACTTCTTTGGAAATCTCTCTCTCAAAATAAGCAGTACATCCTTTCCTGGAGACTGTTCACAACTATTCAGTATCTCATTAAGTCACAACACATCATTGTAATCCAGATTCCTTTAATTTTGAATGCGTTACGTGACATATTTAAGGGTTTTCTTCGAAACAGGAACTCCATTGAAACTAATGACTTCCCACAATCAGTTTTAATTTCAATTAATTGGAAATGTGTCTTAAGAACTCCCCCGTTATTGCAAGGAAATTCCTGAACAGTTCTAAGAGAAGGTCTTTGAGGAGAATCCAGAACAGAAACACAAAAGGGGAAAGGCATTAAGAAAAACAAAAAAGAATAAGGAGTAAGTCATTAGAAGATGTGAGGAAGATAGCTCTACTCAATAGAGAGGTGAAATGAGATACTGTAGATGAAAGGAAAAAAAAAACTACACTGAGGAAAAAAATGGAAGATGTAAATCATCATCAACATCACCTCTAGCTTTTTTCCTAGCACATACTTCTATACTTTTTTGGTTCTGTTTTGTTTTGTTTTTTTTTTTTTAACTGCTGCAAAAGCACAAGAGAGGGCAAACATACAGGATAGCCTTCAAAAGATAATAAACATACTGCCAGGTATGTTAAAGTATTTTCTTCTCTTTCTTCCATCCACTATTACATGGTGAAAGCTCTTAATGCATTAATGGTAAAAGTTTCATTTGCATCCAACAGAGAATTCTAATAGACGTACAAGCAATGTAAAATAATGTAAATGATTATGCAAATTGTTGCAGCCCACGGGCATCTGGAGAGTTGCCAGTACAATATTCAGTCTGTTACTGTTCAAAACTTCTGGAGTCCCCTAAAAAGAGAGCAGAACAGTTGGAAAGTATACACTGAAACACAGGCACAGTTACACATTTGTGAAGTTGGGGGTCGTTAGCCTTGTATTTTAATGTGTAATACCATTTTGGGAAATATTTGGTTCCAGAGGTTCGTAGTCTTCGGCTATGATTTGGGACCAATCGAATCAAGGAGTATAGCTATATGAGCACATTGTTTACCAGCTAGCTAAGGTATGGATTTAAAATATATCATCTGTTTCTTGGTATGCATAAGAAATACCTTACTCTCCCTATGAGGTACATTGTACCACTTTCATGGCTTTTTCATGAATTATAACCTTTTTTCCTACATTTAAAATCACACAGCTAACAACTTTTCTTATAATATTTCAGTTACCTCAGATCACAACATTTATATTAATTTTTTCTATAACTTGCATGCAACTTCAGGTACTGATTTTGCAGTGTTACAATATTAGCCAAAATGCGGAGACAATAAAACAAAGAGATTTGCTGTCACTCCTACATATCAAAGTCCCTTTCACTTGTTCAAATGATTCAATATCAATACCTTGGCTGGTAATGGGGATTTTTTGTTTGTTTGCTTGTCTCTCTTTTAATAATCATCGACATGAGAACTTAAAATGACATTTCCTAGAACCACTGGCAAATAATGAGCCAAGACTGATGAGAAAGAGGACCGAAGAACTGCTTGGCTTTCTTAAAGGGTTTTCAAACACCAGAGCTCTGGAAAGCAAGAATTGATGCTACGAAGAAGGAGTAGTCAATAGTTCCATGGAATACCTCCCAGAAACAGCAGCTATGTTCCTCACCCTTGCCACAAAACCAGCAAGCCCAGATCTTCCCTCAGATCTATATTTTGGATCTGTCTCTTTCCTCTTCACCTCTGCTTTCTGTCAGTACTAGCTAGGGCCTGCTCTCTTGTCCTTAGGGCATAATGCTCAACTTTGTAAGCAGGCTGCTGAGGACCATACAGTTACAAGGTCAATCCCTCTTACAGATAACATCAGTATGAGGAAAACGTCAAGATTCAAACTGTCATCATATAGCATACATGAAGAATAAATTCTGTAGCAAGAAAGATTATTCTGGATTCAAATATGATTCTGTTCAGTCTCTGACCATCCACCTCTTGTACTTCCCCAATACAATCTGCAGCAGTGGGTTTCACTACACATATGAAAACTACCAATTTCAAATACTAGAATTAAAGATACCACCGCATTTCTATTGGAAGGAGTTAGCAAAAATCCCAGCCAAACCCTAGCTCCAAACACCAATGCTTGCTCTGTATTTTAGTCCATCCCATAGTGATTTTATCACAAGGTGTGTTCATGTCTAAGTTAGGATTTTTCCTTATGACCTCCAAAATGGGGGGGTGGAGGGGGGGAAGTGTTTCCTTTCAGTTGTAACAGCAGACCAAATGCTTGTGAAGCTTAGAATACTTTCTGCTTGGAAAAAAAGAGAGAGAAATACTTGCAAAAAAAAAAAAAGGAGAAAGAAAAAAATTAACAATTTGTCCTAGCACATCAAATCTCATTAAATTTCCTCCTCTCCCTAATTAATTTTTTTCATGAGGAGTTTTTTGAAACTATCAAAGTGAAGTAGCCTTCAAAAAAAAAATAAAAGATTGCTAAAAATTGTCATCAACCTCAGGTTTCTTTCCAACCATTACCAGCTTCTGCAACGAGTATCCAAGCTCCTTGAATGTAACCATGGCACTATTAGATTGCTGCTCTGAACGTTATTGCCATACCTCCCTTTCTGGCACTCCCACTGTATGACACTGATTCTCTGGATCAGAACTAGCTATGATTCGTAAACAACTGCTACAGCAACATCATATGGAAGAGAGCTCTGTTTAGAGTTTGAAGGTCTTACCTGAATTAATGAGCAGAGGCTTGTTTCTGATGCATCATTTGAGCTACTTGCTAAATAAACAATACAAATAGATTTTTTTTTTCAGGTAGGCCAATTAAGTGTGCAGTTACAGGATACCTTTATTGGTGTATATAGGACAAGTATTTGGTTTGTATCCGGACTCAGACTCGCAACCTATTTAATGGCCAGAAGAATTTTGATCTAGGTATTTGGTTCAAAGCAATCTCACTTTCACAGGCAATTATTACAGTTATAGCAATGCAACATAATAAAGCAAAATTAATACAAGACAGTAATATACACCTACAAATATAAGAGTAGGTAAAGCACGTCACGTATATCATTCACAATAATTTTGTCTCTAAATGGACACATTCTGTAATACTACGCATACTATATCCTTTCTCCTCTTCCTACTGATCAAAAATAATGCTATGAATAGTAATGCTTAATTGTAGCCTCATTAATGAGTTGTAATGAACAGAAAAATCAAGGACATCTACTTATTTTACTTGCTGGAAAAGTGAGTTAGTTTCAAGAGGTAATACTGATACTTAATTTTGAACTAAATACTAAATGAAAGAAACTAAAAACCCAATCATCTTTAAAATTAGCCATTTTCCAACTTAATTATAAATACAAGGAGATACAGTCGATCCTGCTACTTAATTTTCAGGGTCTGAGGGCAGGATATCATTTGGAAAATAATGGCAAAAGTCTGTTTTATGTTCACATGATAAAGAAGCATTTGGGACTGAGGGATTATATCACACTATATCAAATTAGGTCAGTAAAATGAATCCAGATGGCAGAAGATGAGGAAATGATTGAAGCTTTTGAACTGCAAAGTCATATATAAGTGTCATGGAAGCTCAGCAAGTACATAAATATCATTGAGGACGGCAACATTTGCTACTTCAGATGACATAGAAAAAAATAATATTAACATAATTTAGCTACATATCAAAGCTAATTGCATGCCATCTGGACAACAGAATGATGTGAGGAAAGGAACAAAGGAAAGGGTTAAAACCAATGCAAAATTCAAGACTGATTCTGAAAGAAATTTCACAAATGATGACCAGAAGAAGTAGAAGTAGCAAAGACAAATGGGTTGATGTCACAAACAGGAAAATTCAAGGATAAATCATAAGATTAGACAGTTGCAGAGTAAAAAATTACCAGCAGTTTTTCCTAGTCAATGCATTCTGTAGAGCATAACTGTATCCCTATTCTTAATGCTTTATTCAGCCTCCTCTTAAACTTTAGCAACGATAAACTCCATCACCTTTTGTGACTAGTCTGTTGTCCCACCTTTTCTCTTGTCAGTTTCTCTTAAATGTTTTTCTTCTTTAACTTTACAATTTATGTGAGATTCTGAATAAAGGATGGCAGGTAATTAACTTTAAAAAAAGCATATACTTAAGGGGACCTTGGGCACCCCCCCTCCTCCCCCCCCAAGAAACCCTGTGTTTCTGTAAACTCCCCATCGGTGGCTGCTTAGCCATGGAAGTGCCTGGACTTTTTAGATCATCTTATGTTTTTCACTTCAAAGCTTCCTAGAGCCTATAATTGTGCTTCTGAGCACATCCCAAACTGCCACAACCTTGGTAGGGTTGAGTAGCTCCAAGACTAGTTTCCATACAAATACATTCAATTTGTATTTGTTTTCATTAAAACACCATTGCTCATTTATCAAGCTGAACCTGTCCCATTACATTGGAAAGAAATCAACATAACTGAGCTCAAGAGAGATTCTATATCCTGGTGGACATTTATTTATGCAGTAACTCTTACTCTAAAGGTTCAGTTCCCCATTTGATATGTTGGATGATTTTTGTAAAGTATATAAGACAGAAAAATGGCAGAGATCACAATTTTAGCCAGAAAAAGAAAATTAAGCCAAGCCTGCCATTAATCATTAGATTCCCCCCCCCCCCCCAACTGGGATGGCTGCAGAATTAGCACATTTCTTTTTTCAAAAATAAAGTAATAAATCCTGTTCAGCTTTCTGAAAGAAAGTTTGTGGTAGCTAGCCTGACTAGAGGGAGAGGTTTTCCTTCACCTCTGAATAAGGATTTAACATGGTTTTTTTTCTTGTTTCCTTTTGGTTAGCTCTAGATGTGGGAATGAAAACTTTCAATTGCTCAGTGTGTTGGCTGCTTTGGATCCCACAATGTTTCACTTAGTCTTTCATAGCCCATATGGGAACCTCTTTGTTCCACACACTATTCCTAATACCCATACACAATTCCAAATCTTAAGCTTCTGATCTTAACTTCTCGGTGTCAGAACAGTAGCTTATCACGTTTGATCATGATGAATGATTGTCACTACAGATGCATATACACTTTACATAAAGAATCCTGGAAAATCCTCAATAGCAGTGACCGATAGGGCTACATATAATAACCTGCTTTTTTTTTTTTTTGCACATAGGCTAGGGAATTTATTATCCTTTGTTAGTTCACTTATAAATCAAACTTATGACTGTGGAGAAGTAAAATTTAAGGATAGAGAATAGACTTACACTGGTTCTACAATCACTGAAAAGCTTGGGAGAATTGCATTTACTGCAATGAGAACTAATCTTTCCCTCCGGAGCAGACTGGTGTGAATGAAACCCATTAGGCAACAGGCAAGAAGTAAACTGTAGAGATTAATACTCCATGCCCCCAACACTGGCACCTAATCAAGCTGTAAGTTTCAATAATTTATGCTTGGCAAATGTACATTTCTTGCTCTGAAACTCCCTTTGAAATATTGGACATTTCAGACTAAGGCCAAAAATATTTTTTAGGATGGAAATAGTGAAACAATCAAGCAGAAACATACAGAGTAGCGAGCAACAAAATAAGATGCAAAGCATCACTGACTTTGGTTACTTCTGCAGTGAAATAAGTATGGTCTGAAAGCAGCCAGTGTTACAGGTGGGAGTAACAGGGGAGGTATCCTGAAAGATTTTATTCTGTTGTAATAAGACACAATAAACTGAGAGGGAGTAGCTTTTCCTTTCCTGCAAGTTTTAGGTTTTTTTGAAGAATACAGCCAAACTCATTCACTAATACAGACAGAATTCAGAGGCTATCAAGATAATTCAAGAGACTGCCTGCAGTACCATTTGAGAAGAGTGCGTTGGATGGTGTAGTTAAGAAGAGCTTAAGTGGGAGACTAGAAGCTTAATACAGATGATGTCTATTTGGATAGGTGCCCTGATTGGGATAGATCTGCAGTGGACCTTGAGCAATTTAGATGCTCCTGAATGAGAGAACAGTGCTGCATTCAGCACTATTCAGAAAAGACAGATTACAGCTTAACTGTTTGAAATGTACATATATCAATCGGATGCTTAAGAGCTCAGAGACATTTATATGCAGTTATCTAAATATTACTTTGTGTGTATCTAGGTGATCCTCCTGGTGGAGGCCTTCCATTCTATCTGTTTCATCTGCGATCAATTCCCGGGCTTGCCTAAGAGATTCTATTAACTGCGCTGTTCTAACATGGTGTGCTCTGGCATGGACTGTAAACTCCCCAGTGTAACAGGGTCTGTGGGTATCCCCGTGGTTATGCTATTTGGTTACAGTGAAAACAACACACTGTTGTTTGTTTTTGCAGAGACTGGTTATAAAGCTGGTTTCACTTGCTGATGCTATTTAAGAGTACCAGGATTAATTGCTTTGCTGATATATATATAAGGAACTTCAGTTCATTGAAGCTCATCCTCTATTGATTAGTTTCTCTATGCAATACCTGGAAAGTTTTGCATCATGTGAGATAGCTGACCTAGTTTTCAGACACACAAATCCACTCCTGATCACTAACATCTGCATTTTAGTATGCACTGAGGCTGCTAGAATTTGACAGCAATCTTGGGATCAGCAGTAGCACTAATGAATTTTTCAAAACAGATACAGAAGGTAAAATGTTTTGGTTTATACATGTAACAGTAAGTTAATATACACTGACAAATTCTACCTTTCTTTTCATGTGTTTTGACAACACAAAACTGATGGCATATTTGGATTAATATATTCACCTTCAAATGCTACTCAATATAACATCAACAGTAACATCATAGGAAAGGAATTTTCAGAGACGTTAAGTTTCCTGAAGTTGGTAGCAAAATTGCAGTTGACTTCAGCAGGGGCACAGTTACACTAACACTTGGTCTTTATGGGGGAAAAAAAACCCCAACATCTCAGATCCTAAAAGTCACACAGGCACTGCAGCAGAATCCAGAGCCCTGTGTTAGCTAGTCTTTTTGTACAGCATATAAGAATATTTTGAACACTGGGCAAGGAGTCAGCTACAGTCGTTATATTAAGCACAGAGCTGCCTTCAGCTAGTTACCAGGAAACAAGGAAAACCAGGGAACAATTCAAATCCCACCTTTTTCCAAGCCTCTTTTTTCTGAGGCCACTGTAAGCTGTAGGGTGACAACACTGTCACCATTTTCCATTGAAACTCAAAAACTGCACCATCTTTTCCAAGCTTCAAAAAAAAGAGCATGACTCTTTAATCTCGTGTGTAACTCTTTCCATGAAAGTGCAAGTATTCCTTTAGCTTCCTAAATTTCTCAGCATCTCTCACTCAAGTTGAATCAATTGACATCAATTGACTCTGATTAGACCATATGTCTATACATTTTTAACCAAAAAAAAAATTAAAAAATTAAACCTTCACTTTTTTTTTTCTCCCCAATCAGACTACATGTGTGATTAAGACAAAAAGAATACGCAAGGTTTAAGTCCCTGTTTAGCATGAATTTTTCATGCCATGATTTGGATTTTGGATCAAACACAGTAAGGACTTGAATATGGAAATCTTTGACCAAAAACCAGGCTACTATCTACCTTTCTCACACCCCCTTTTCAAAATAAAAACACATCTACCTAGTACATTTTAACAAAACAGCATATTCTAGCAAAGCCATATTTCCCCCAAAACATGCATCTGAGACTCTGATAAATAGATATATCCCAAATATTAAAAACCTAACTTTTTTTTCTTCTTCATAAAGGCAGCAAATAAGCTGATAATCTATTTTCTGTCAACCATTACTTCTTTCAGTCTTTCCGTCAAGACAAAGTTAAGATAACCCTCATCTATTTTTTCTATAGTGCAACTAAGGGTAAAATATCTATTGTGAGCCTATCTTCCTCTCACTGACTGATACTGAATTTGTAAGTCTAACTGCTTCAGAGTGCATATTTAGATTTAATCTATTATTGGCTCACTATAAGCATACAATAGCTATAATGTAAAATAGCTACCCTTTGGGACTGATTTATTTTCATACTTTACAAGAATTTACTTCTCAAAGTCAAATTAATATAAAAAGGTGTATCATCTAGATGATCTTCAGAGGTACCATCTAACATCAATGATTGTATGATTGTATAAAGTTTGTTTCTCAAATTATTTTTCTCCAATAGACAGTTTCACAACTGTGCAGAACTGGTATTTACTCTAGAACAGTAGAAACATTTTTGATTTAAAAGTTTATATAAAAATGTAAGATTAATATTTGTGACCATGCTTGACAGACAAGACAACAAAGACAAAAGAAAGCAAAAAGTGAAATAAGAGAAAGAAAAGGAAAACCAGTGACTGAACAATATAATCAGTTATTTAAAGAACAGATCACAAACCTTTCATTGAATGGCTATATTTTGGTAAGAAATCCCACCTCTTCTCACCTCTTTGCTTTGGTGAGAGTTTTAGGGTGAGGTGTTGGACATATATGCTTGAATGAACAAGGGATGATTGGATATTAAGAAGATGGTCAGCAAGGTACCAACACATTATCCATACCATTTTATGCTACAAAAAGGTAAAATAACACACAGAGAATATAGACAAGGACAGTCCTTAAGAACTCTCTGATGAGAGAATAATGAGTGAAGAGGTAGTCAAAGGATAAGTGGAGAGACAGAAGGGCTATGCGATGAACAAAACAGAAGAGAAAAAAAACCCTATATAACTTATTTGAATAGTAAATCATTAAGCAGAAAATTGTAAAAGGAAACAGGTCTCTGCACATATTCATTTAGAGTACATTGCTGAACATCAATCAACAGCTCTAATGGAACAGGTTTTTCATAATCATTTAAGGTTCCTGAAACATCAAGTCCCTAAAAGGAGACTATTCAGGACAGTCTTTTACATATCATAATATTTATTTTATCAAAGATATCACATTATCTTTATTCTCTTCTTATAGTGTCCTACGCATTGTTTTTTCTCAGGATGCCATTTCGTTTACTCCTTTTGAGGATCAGAGAACTTAGAATTTAAATATTAGATCAAGCAGTATAGTCCTTCCCACTGCCAGGAAGGATTACACCATGCAACATACATGTGCCCTGAGATACATACTTGCAAAGACAGCACTTATTAGCTAAGGAAAAAAAAAAAAAATTGGAAGACCAAAACAAATGTCTCTTTGGGAGAACTGGAGAAGCAGAACTGCACATGGTTTCACACACTGTCACACCATATGCATTCTTCAAAAATGACTTTTATCTATCAGAAAAGGAATATAAATCTCTAAATTTTTATTTCCTAGATTATCCAGAGACACAATATGCAAAACAGGAGGCATAGTGAATATGAAACTTTTTTCTGACGTTTCCTGATTTCTACCTGCAAAGAATTGGGCCTCAGCTTTCTTAAGACAATGTGATGCAGTGCCTAAGAACAGATGCTGAAATACTATTCTCATTACTGTTATTTACCTCCCTATTGAAAGGCAGAGCTTGCCGCTGTTACTGGCATTGGCAGAATATATGGATTTCAATCAAAAAACTATGATTCAAAATTATGCTTGTAGTACATGGATTTTGTATGCTGCTGCTGTTTAAAATGGTTCTTGTAGCCAGATTGTACCATCTCACTTGCCACAGAGAGAGGCTAAAATATTTCACCTTATGGACTGAAAATTCCAACCACCCAAAACAAGCTTTTTAAATTTAAGAATGCATTCATATATATAAATATATATGAATCTCTCCCTCATGAACAGAAACTGATGAAATAAATTTCAATTTTCTATTTTAAAACAGTAAGACAGAGAAAATAAGATTTTCTAAATTCTGAATTTCTAATTTCTGAATTCTGAATTTTTAATTTCTTAAATTTTCTAAATTACATTGAGACACACGCTCCTTTCTGACTGACAGTTTGTGATTTTTGAGCTGCAGTCAACATGTGCTACTTTGGCTGTCTTTTTGTGATACAAAATGCTCACTTGTTTCCAGAAATGCCAAGAACATGCTTTAACTCTTTAAACAGTTACCCTGGAATCTGTGCACCACAACAGATAACACTGCTGATAGACTTCTATAATTTCTGGGGTTATACTTGAGTTCTTTGTGTGTGCTGGCTAGAAAACAACTGTTTTACAGTAATTTCAGTCAATGTCAGGTGACAGTGTGTGTCTGTACCAACATTTGAGGATGTTTTTCTATAGCCCTGGAAAACTTCAGATGGATAATAATCAAAGGAGCATACGCACATGAAGAAATGAGTCATTTTTTTTCAAAATTATTCAGACGAAGCTGATAGAATCAAAATCTCCCTACCTCTCTAAAAGATAAAATGCCATTCGCCATTTGGGAGACATTTCAACTTCATGCATAAACAACCATGGGACAGGAAGTCTGGTCATCTGCCACAATAAATGCATTCAAACGCTTTATAATGACAGAGGATAAGTTAGAAAGTCTTTATTTTATAGGAAAATATGGGTACAAAAACTAATGCCACTAAGAGTACAAGTTCAATACAACAATCAAAACTGACATAGAATTAAGACTTCATTGCTAACGCAAGCAACACCACCTTTTATTATGCAGTATACTCCTTTACTGCTTTTTGAGGGATATCTTGCCAATGTTTCACTCATAGTTCTACTGCCAAGTTTTAATCAGCTACTGTTCTGAGTAAAGCTGACAAAGAGAATTCTAAACTTAATTTACCGCTTTAAATAAGTGAGTGAATTCAACAGATTGGCCAACTCATTAGCAAAACCTCTGTCCTATAACTGACATACACTGCACGTGCAATTAAATTTAGCATGAAATAAATTATCATGGTGTGCCAGATTCAAAGCTTTAAATTCCCTTCTTTAACACTATATACTAAGAAAGTGCAAGTAAACATTCAACACCAAAATCAGTTTTAATGAACTGCGTCAAGACCTTTCTAGCAGAAAAGTCCATTAGTAATTAGTTTGTAATTGCATGTCTCCATGTCACCTTAATTAGTAGCATATAATAATTTTTGGTTCAGCCTATTAGTTTCTCAGCATGATTGGTTTTGGTTTATACTACTTCAAGATAACTCACTATCACCTACTTCAGACCGGTTATAATTTATTTCTTTAATTACAGTACATTGCTCCACCAAGTAGCAATCTCAAGAGAACTACTCACCATACTATAGCTGTGTTACATTAAAGTACACATTGAAGATAAGCTGTGATTTTTCTGATATTTTGTTGAATGTCTAAATCATATTACATATTGTGAGTCTAACTGAACAGTTCCCATTAAATAAATAACAACAGGATAACAACAATTAAGTGCTACTAAAAGATGAATGGCATAATTATCACTAAATTTTTACTTGCTTTTGATTTGTTCACATACTATATGCAGTAGAATAGTCAGGTTTGCCTTTAAAAAAAATGTAGCTATAGGAAGCCATGCATAAGTAAAGAATTATCTAAAGAATCAAAAAGTTTTGGAGATAATTTAGTTAAGTGAATGTGGTTTCAAACTTGACTTAAATTTTAGATACTAGAAGCAGTAAAGGTGATACTGGATGAATATAGATAAGGATTTTGGCAAACAAATTTTTTGTTTTAATAAAATTAACCTGGCAGGTCACCACTACTCCCTTACAAGACACCACCCCCTCCTACATATTTGTGAACTTTAATCAGAGTTTCACCAAATACTGCTTACTAGAAAAATTTATATTTTATCTTGGTTCAGCAATGAGTGTCACCGCTGTATTGTATTATACAAAACAAGCATCCAAGCTCATGACAAGACCAAAGTAGTTCAGAAAGGAAAAAAAAAAACCCACAAACAAAAAACCCCCAAAACCCAACCACCAAACAAAAAAAACCCCAAGCTGTAAATATTCTTCCAGGGAACAGCAGTACAGCAGAAAGGGATGCTGGGAATACTGGATATAGTATACAGTAAGCATAACAATTCTGTGCGGCCTCAGAAGGGTGAATACTGCATGTGCATGCATCCTTCTGTGCCAGTACGGGAAAGGAAAAGTGTAGTTTTGAAAGGGATGAAATTTACCTCTGCCTCCACTTCCTTGCAGAATTCATTCACTGCAGTTTGTAGGACAGTTCTCGCTTACATAAAATACCGAGGAGTTCTACCAAAAGTAGGTGACACGAGTAAAGAAACCAGTTTGGCTACTTTAGGTCTCCCCTTGACAACATCACTCAAGCAGCAAAAGATAATGCAGGTGGGAACAAGTTACAGGGCTTCTCTGTGCAGCAAATGCTACAGGGAGAGTGTTGAAAGATGCGCTCATAAGGGAAGTGTACAGAACCATGGTTCCCACAGGCCTGAGCAAGGGTTAGTGGAGTCAGTTAGCAGAAACAAATCTGTATTTTGATGATGCTGACATAGATGAGTACTTTGCTATTTCCGTCCTCCTTTGTCTTCCTTCTAAAGCCCAGGTCAAAGAAGGAATAGGAAATTCCTGGAATTCAATCTAAACTCCGTGAAAACAAAACAATAAATTTTGATGCAGTGGAGCTAGTACTTAACCTCAGGAATTGAAAAATGTAGTGTTTACTTTCCTCTACATTCCTTCTCTCTGCAGGAGCAAAATAATGTCCAAGGAGAACACCCTTGATTTCTGTTACAACTTTTTACCATAGTGGTAGTAGTTAGGTGTGATTTAGCCCACTGTAAACAATATTATAAGATGAGAGATTAGATCTCACTTATTAAAAACAGCATTTAAACTCTATACACTTTACTGATAAGATCTCTACTGGAGAACTGCATGTATTACAACTAAGCAGATAAATTAGAAAGGATTTAGCACAAAGCACTGCAGAACTACCTGTGGAAAACAGAACCTGGAGCAGGGTCAGCATTCTGATGTACAGGAAAAAAAGCAACCATATACACTCCAATGATGACCTAAATATACATGTAAGTGAAGTTATACAGGAATGAGAGTTCAATTAGAACAAGATGTTCTTATAGACAGACTTACTGGTAACACTGAAAAGTTTAGTAAAACAGTAGCAAAAAAACCTTCAGTATCACCCAAAGAATTACTGTAAGCAACCAAAACCTGTGGAAATTATCTTCATGAATGGCACTGAAGAGTAATCTTGGCATTCACCAAAAAAGGGAAAGGATATGAAATCTGTCCTGCTGATAGAGAGGAGGAAAATTATCCACTAGATGTTCTTTACAATTCCCAGTTACATGCTACTCCAAACTCCATTGCTATGTAATAAATAGAGTCCACATTTGAAACTCTCACCTCTTACAAACAGCAATAACAAAGGTTCAGCTCTAAGTGTGCTTTTCATCACAGCCCTTTATAAAGACTTCTGAGTAACATGATCTTCTTGTTATAAATATGGAAACTAACACACAATTGAGGTGACTTGCCCAAGATCACACAGCACTTTGATGACAAAGATAGAGACATAGATACAGATAGCACGCATTTCTTCAGTTCTCCTCACCCAACAGGAATATCAGACTGTTTCAGATTAGGTTTAGTTATGACGAACCCATACTGACATGCCACAAATAAACAGTTTTATTGCTCAGTGCATATATCTGTGTATTTGGATCCAGCAAGTCTAACACTAATGACAGAGTTAACGTTGTTTTCACACATCTGATGGCACCTTATCCAGAGCGTAGTGGGGATGTCAACTTTTTTCTGTAGCACACAAACACAGTATATTTTCCTGAAAGCATGTGACAACCAAAAGTAGTTTTTTCTTCTCGAGTAAAACCTTTGACATAATTACTATGATTTTATTACGAGATAGCCTGCTGTATCATTTAATAAAGAGTGTGTTTTTTCTAGAACAACTAATAGTGAATTAGGCTTTCATATTAACCAAGTCACCAGCAATTCCATTCAGTATATAATGAACTTATGTTCTAGGAGATAAAATACTCTGAGCAAATGACAAGGCTCAGAAAACTATTTTAAAAGCAGTTTCCATTGTGGCCAGTGGAAAGGGTAGATACAGGAAGACAATGCTGACTTTCTTTTAGCTAAGAGACTTAAAGACAAGCAGGTTTCACTGACAACTGAAGAAACTGTTCACTGCTGCTTGTTTCAGACCATCAGAAAGCATTGCTGTGTGCTTTTAAGCTCACTCCTTGTTTAGCTGAGCTTCAGGGACACACGCAAGAATTACTATGTGATTACAAATTGATGTGTGGAACAGGTAACGGGTTGCGATCCTTTGTACTTGGTACAGTAGAAACAAGACACTGAGGTTACCTCCTCCCCAAGCAGTGCACAATCTCAGGATAAGATGAGACAAAAGATAGACTGGAAACTGAGAAGCGTTTCCAGCAGTGCTAAGTAAAATAAGAGCCCTCAAATTATATACCCCCTATTACATTCATACAAGACATCTTCTGCATTTCCCTGACTACAGTTGGGAACTCATGATGTCCAGTAATGTTTCTCTCTCATGCCATCTTATGAGGTTTGAGATGTCCAGCCAGAGAAAGCATGACATCCATGGCACTCCAAAGCTCCCTGCTGGTTCTGTCCTGTTAGAAGACATGGCCTGGAATGCAGTTGCTGTAGCAAAAGTCCTCTCTCCCACAGGGCACTCACTGCCCCTTACAGCACTGTCTTCCATGGGTGCCTGTCATGTGCTGAATGTAACCCATTCCCCATTTTTTCCCCCGCTTCTGAGGTCTGGGCTGAGCCAGGTGCAATTACCTTGCTGTAGTGTATAGAAAGAGCAAAGTGCCAGGCCTCGCTATGCTTCTCGAAGTGAAGGGTCTAGTTAAGGTGGATAATAACCACAGAGAACCTTCTCTATGAGCTAAGAATTGTGTTTGTCCTACACATGGACAGTTAAACTTCCAAAGTATTTGGGGATTTCTGGAGCTGAAAAGCGCTATAAAGGTGTCTTATAGTCCTCACCCAGCCACAACTGCCATTAGTGATAGATTTGAGAAGAGCTTTTCCTAAATAAAAAGAACAGATTTTTTTTCATAACAAATGCATGTCATTCTCATTTATTTTCAGTTCAATGGGAACTTGCAAAAAATTCCTAATAACTGATAAAAAGAGAAATCTGCTCTGAGTCTAAGAGAAATTAGCAGCATTGCAAGGTAAAACAAGTATCTGCTTTTATAAACGGAATAAAGTTAGAAAATTTGGAAGCCTTACTCAAATTAATCAAATCCAAGTGCCACAAAATTTGTGATAAGCATATTGTGGAGGTTGGCCCAGTTGTCTATAGGACTCCCAACATAAGTATTTAGGTTGGAATGTAATACTACCATAGATTTAAAAGCAAACAATAAAGACAACAACATATTTCACCATCAGCTGAATCTTTGTAGATCTCAGTACATGAAAAAGTAAGAGGGCCATGTAGATAATGATTCTATAATTGAATATCTTCTTAGAATATTGGTTTCTACATAGAATGGGATCATGTTTTTTCACTGATGAAACTACCTGTAGCTATTGCCTTACTTAAAAATTGTATGCAAGTTTGGATCACAAAACAGTGATTAAATCGAAGCCTGTCATTCTACTACCTTGTCCACAAAGGTAAACATGCCCACCCTCCATCAAAATAATTCTCCATCCAGGATTAATAATCATAACATTTATAACAGTAGAAAGAAGAATTTAGTTATTGAAATACTGGACCCAAAATAAGTAGGAATTTATAATTATCGCACTAAAACCTTGAGCCTTCAGTGAGCGGGACATGACCCAGCTAACAGCTGAACCAAAACCACAGTAGAATATCCAGGGCCCAACTATTTCTCTTTGCTATGAAATCATGAACAAAGATTAATGCTGAAGTGAATGGACTGATGAGGAAAGAGAGAATGAGATCCTGATCCACAGTAACTGAGTAGGAAACATTCTGCCAGCAGTCTCCCTTCAAAGGGCTTCACCTCAACAGCTTCCTTCAGTTTCTACTGAAAAAAGCAATCATACATCGAAGGCTACAAACAGAAGAACAAACTTAGTTTTAAGGTATCAGAAATGTTTTAACATGGGTTCTAAACAGAACATGTACAACAAATACAAAGCCATACAAAAAACCTGCTTGGTTTAATGTTTCATTACAAACTGGGAACCTAGCCCATATTCACCGAAAGGTTCACATACTTTTTGTATGAACTCAGGTGAAGCTACTTTATGGTTTTACATCAAAACCAGTCAGAATTTGTGGGTTTTGCATGGTTTCAGTGTGAAATTGGGTGAAACCAGTATTTTGCTTGGAGTTCCGGGATCCAGCTGAATCCAAACACAAAGCAAAATTCAGTGAACATAAAGGCAAGTAGATTAAAGGGTTTTTTTTAAAAAAAAAAAAAAAAAGTATAAAACCACCAAGCTTTGCACAGCTATGAACGGCACCTTTTTTTCAGATCATTCAACACCAATCAAATATCAAGGAGAGGGTTCAGAAGTCTTGTGGTCTTTGAAAAACTGTATTCATTAAGCTCTGAAACAGTTTAGTTGAAACTGGTGCAAGCATATTTTGTGGACAACACTATTTAAGTTGTAGTCTTACTTTCATAGACTTTGCTTAATTGCTTGGAAAAGAACTTAAGCTGAATTATATAAGGATTTTTTTACATCTAACTGGGAATATTTGTTAACCCCCCTGCCCTGATCAAAATAAAAGTTTCTAAAGTTAGCTGAGTTAATATAACTTCTTCTTACAAGCAAGATAGGAGTACAAGGCAACAGTAAGACTAGAATGTGATTAAGAAGAAGTGAGACTGATTCTCTACTGCTTAGTGCCTTGCATAGACACTTATATCTATTAAGAAAGGACTGTAAAATGGCAGTCCAATTTTAATAAATCAAAAGAGCAGGACTTTTTGGCCTTTTATAGTTTTACCTACAGAGAACAGTGATGCAAGATTCAGGATAGGAAAGACTGTTTCATGCTCACAAGGTCATATGTTTCAAATTTTTGTACGCTACAAAGAAGTATTCTAAAACCATTTCATGGATACAGGAAGAGGAATACTAGTTTACAAAATGAAAAATGTAACAGATTTGATCCGACCAACTGAAAAAATCCAAAACAGCATTACTACTGAGACTGCAGAAAAACAATAGCTCTCAGACTGAGTTTACGTGTGAAATCGGAATATGTACTAAAGAGTGGTACATAACTCCTCTGTCAAGTTAACAGAATTGTGGTATAAGGGGAACAGAGGTGATACGATTTAGGTTAATTACTAACTTCCGTTTTTAGCTCTAAGAAATATCTTCTGGATTAACTGGGGTTAAATTTAGGCTGTTAATCCATCTTAAAACCAAACTCCTAACCCACTTTAAAAATTAAAAGCATTTAATATTCTCATGTTTGTCAATCTGCATTAAGAAGTCAACTATGATTTGGTTGCTATCACTGTTCACACCTCTATCTAAGGGGTAAGTACTGGATAAGGAGAGAACAAGTTGAAGCATATCTAAATAAATGTTTTCAGAGGAACTGGGCATGATAGGCTTGATTTTAAAAGTACTGTAGCAAACTGCCAACGAAATCTCAGAGCCATTAGTAGTTCTCTTTGAAAAGTCAAAAAAAAAATCAAGGCAAACAGGAAAGGTACTTTTAAAAAAGGAGAAAAGAAGGACACAGAAATATAGACCAATTGGCTTTAGTTCAATATTTAGATAAACACCGGGATAATTTAAACAAACTATCGATAAACTATAAACCGGTGAAAGGTAGCATTCAGAACAAATCTGTCAATGATAAATCTTACACTTCTACTCTAACTTTCTTCTAAAATTAGGCAGCGTGGATGGAGAATAAGCCAAAGATGTTAAATTTTAACCTTCCTCAATGTTTATTTTGACAGTGTTTCTCATTGCATTCTCATAGAAAAAATGGTTTAGATCAAACTTCTGTACAGACTCTGCAGAGCTGTCTGATAAACTGAACACAGAGAATGGTTACTGTGGACCTTTTCCCAAATGGAAGGATGCATACACCTGCAGCTATTCAGCACGTGTTTTCTAGATATTGAAGAAAAAAAAAAAAAAAACGTTTGACCGTGACACTGACAGGAACTAAAAGTGAAAGACAAAATTAGAATTTAAAATGATAGTGACAAATTAGAAAAATTGCAACTCACTAAGGCAAGTGAAAATTACATTAGGCAGAAATAAACTGTACAAAGAATGGGGCTCTCTGGTTAGGTGGTACTTCCATAAGAAATGGAATAGGCTTATAATTTGTCACAAAACCTGAACGTAACAAATATATTGTGGCATTGGGAATAAGCATAAACATAATATCCGTATCCAAGAACAGTAGTGCAGCCTGCAAGACTTGAGGCAATGAATCCTTCTTACTGTACCTAGAACTAGTAAAGATTCAATTGGAGCACTGTGTCCAGCTTGAGATGGAAAATTAGTGCCTAACTGGAAAGACGTATCAGTAAAGATTAAGTAGGTTGCAACTGATTGAATGGATTCTCTGTGGAGATTGTAGGATCTCTGTCACTAACTATCACAGCCGAAACCAGGACAGCATGCAAGACAAACTATTTCCCCATAAGAATTACATAGAGCGCGCTACTCTGTATTGGAACAGGGGAATGGGTTAGATAAGAACTTCAGCTGCCATCTGGAGTTAAGAATGCAACTTCCATTCTTCATTGCAGTGAAGATTATACAACGTCCTCCTCTCTCTTTGCTTTAACATACCATGAAGACTGTCAGTCCAGCCAATACTTGGCCAGTCCTGAGTGATGAAAATAGACACTAAAATAATGTTTTTTCACTGGAAACTACTATAATTAGATATAATCATAGCTGCCTTAGAACTAGAATTATATAGATTCATTTTCTTGTCTTTGATCCAGATACATAGCATAATATTACTAATTCCTCAAGAATTGTAAGGTTATGTATTTAGTACTACCAGCCAGTAATTAATTACAATCACCAGTGCACATGATGACAATGGAATTACTCAAATTTGTAAATTAATTAATCAAAATATTGTTGTGTCTTCATTTAAGTTGATTGTAGATGAGTTACCAAGAGAGGAAAAACTATTACTCTCTTTGTCTGGAAAGGAGAGGGAGAGAGAGAAGTAGGGATAAGACAAAAGGGAAATATCCTTAAGATTAATAGAAACTATATTGTTTATACCTGACTAAGAAAACAGGAATCAGCACAAGATTGATGGCACGCCAAGAAATTAATTTACATTGAGGTTAAATTAATGACCCTTCTTGAACAATTGGACCCGGCAGACATTCTTGAAAAGTCAATACAGGATCAAGCAAAGAAACACTTAGAGATCCGTAACAGTGCAGTGTCTGTCCGCTAATGGTATTTATGCCTTAACAGCATGATGTCTGCTAGTGCCGCTGTGCACGAGAAATTTTCAAGTTCAAGAGTTTACTAGCAAGCTTTGCAAGATATGATAACTGATAATTAAAATAGTAGCTGTTAAAAAAGACACAGCTTAATCTACTATAGAAAATAGTAGATTTAATGGTGAAAGGTGCATAACTTACAAGAACAAGATATAATATTTGTGCTTAAGGAGAGACACTAGTACTATAAGGCTGGGCACTATTAAAATACATGGATAGATGTACAGTTGTGCCAGCTTTAGAAAAGGCTGTTTTATCAGAAAAGGCTTATGTAGAAAATATGTTGTATCAAAGACTGTACTTCAGCCAGTCAAAAAATCTCTAACTTGTCCACTGTGATTCCTAATAACAGTCACTCATTTTACCAACAACATATTTCACTACTTTTAGGGGTAGGCATTATCAGCTGAAGAATTAAAAAAATAAAAAAGACAAAACCAACAAAAATAACCGTCTTATGAATCCTCCCAAGATAATTATTTTCAATAGCATTTTATTCTTTCAGAGAGAAGCACTTCTTTTGCTTTTTTAGTCTAGTACAAGAATGCAGTTTCTTTACCAGCAGTGGTTAAAATAAGAGAGAGACATACTCATTAGTGTAGCATTCATTGGAAATTAAAGGATCAGTTAGAAAGTAGGCTCAATAAATGTAATTTTCTACCGTATATGAAACCAGCTTTCACTAACTTATTAGCATACATGCAATTCCTGTGTTTGCAATTACTCAGGAACATTGGAAGAATTCAATATTATCATAAGTGCTCAAAAACACAACAATTAACCCTTTTTCTACTAAACCACAGACCATCAAACAGTAGCAACACTCCTGACTGGGCAGAGTACAAAGCCTTCTTTCATGTTAGGATCCACCTTGAAAACAAAAAAAACCCCAACCCTGAAACTTATGTGTAAATGTGTGCATGCAGATAAACTTTTCTAAATTGCTTGTTTCTGAAATGCAGCTGTTATTCCCTAAAACGTCTACAATTTTCCCTTTAGTAATCGCATAAAACATTTAATTATTTCTGTACTTTTTAAACTAATTATAAAATGCAGTGGAGAAAATAAAACAGCATGATTGTGTTCCAGGCCTTTTACTGCCTGCTTAAACATGAGTGTGATACAGATACTAGATGAGATAAAACAGTAAAACTCATTTTACTTCTCTTTGGTAAGCTTATGTGGAACAAAGATTCCCAAGCACTTTTTTAATAAGAACAAAGAACAGACTCTGTCCACCCTTTCACCTCCCAATAAAGAATTTGCTAAGGTCCCAGGGCATATACACATCTCTAACATGATATACATGTCTGGGCTTAGGGCTTATCTCCTGGTAATATATGTGAAAAGATTTTAATTTTATGAAATTATTTGTGGTTCTGACATGGAGTCGCTACAAAAAAAGTGAACTATAATGTATTTCTACAATGTACTGGTGCTTCTGTCCTACACTGCTGCCTGGAGAGATACTTATGGTACTTTGTTAGGTTACCACAAACAAGAGATGACAAGTAAAATTAAACTTCTCATTTTCGTGATAGGGAGCCTTAGTCTTCTACTTCAGAACTTCATTTTCAGCTTTCCACACCCTTCATCTTAATAGATATTATTCCTAATAACAATGTGTGCATATTGGTTTGTGCTGAGACTGATCAATGTTAACATTAGTCGAAAAGGATACTGGAAGTCAAAATGAAGTAAACTCCATCCAGGCTATGCCAAATCTATTCCAGGTAATATACTAAAAATATATGACCATTGATTCTAATGTGTGTTAACTAGTACTTAAAAATAGGCACTGGAATACATTTGCCGTTTTGCCTCCATAGTGCTTCCAGTACTTGTACAACTAAAGTTCGTGACCATCTGTCAGACATACTGGTATTACGGCAAAAAAAGTGAAATCATAAGCGCTATCGAAGTTTCTTCCACCACAAGCCTTTAACAAAGTACAAAAAGGAACATTTACTCTTTTAATCAGGATGCCATAAAGCATGTATTCTCTGTACCTCCCTCTTAATTTTTGGAAGCCTTGTGGTTGTTGATGCCAAGCCCCTCTCAGATCTCCTGGTGGAACAAAGCATTTCCCATAAACCATCAGTGATAGGTCTGGGCCCAAAAGTACATCAATTAACTAAAGCAATTAAGACTTGCAAATTTGTAGATATAAACATTTTGTAAAGATAAAGCTGATCTCATCCTGACACCTACAATTAGAAACAAGAACTCAACAAATAGAAAAAGCCAGAGTCAGCATCACCTCTCGCTCCCTGGTTTTCAACTATCCAATTAGCTAGTATTTCTGTAGAGTCGCTACCTTTTTCAGGATTTACAGATGAGACTCTCAGAATCAGCATCAAGATCTAGTTTATTATATAAGACTGTGTGCAAGTATAACATAACAATAACCAAATCCTGAAAATCAGATGGATGTATTTGAAGTTGCTCACAAAACTGCCACATGATTGAATTCACCTTCCCGAATGCCTTTGCACGAGTAGTCTTGAAGTTCTCTGAAAGAAGTAACAAGCACGTTGACAAGATAGATCTGACTGACAGAGTCATCTTGGTCATCTAAATGGGTTTTGACAAGTTCTCTTAACAACAGATGTTAAGGAATCTATGTATCCATGAAATAACAGAGAAGGTCCATGCATTGACAATTACTTGACTAAAACTCAGGGAACAGAGGCTAGGAATAAATAGTCATAGTGGAAAAAAGAAGAAAAACTATACTTTTCATAAATGACTTGGGGAAGAAAAAAAACAGAGGCTGAATAGCAAGGTGCCAAAGTTACCAAGAATATTAAGTTATTTTGAATAGAAAACACAGTATGAAAAATTGCAGAAAAGCCTTACAGGATGCAGTGACTAGACAGCTAAATTCAATTATATTGGATACACGTTATGTAAAACTGTCCTAATCCCACATATAAAATAATGGGATCTAAGCTGAACATTGCCCCTAAGGAAATATTAAGGTTATAACTGACTGTTCTCTGAAAATTTCAGCTTACTGTTCAATAGCAATCAAAAAAGCAAGCTGAAGATATGAATTATGGTTAGGAATAGAGAAATAAAATACGACTACCATTATACAAAATTCATGGTTTGCCCCAGCTTAAATACACTGCACAAGTCTAGGCTACATATCTTGGAAAAATGATCCAGAATTGGAAAAGGACAATAATGTATGGAGCTGCTTTAACAACTAAGGAGGTTTAGATCAAAAAAACCCCATGACTGAGGTCTAATCATGAGTAACATGCAGACAGTGGATTGGATCTGATTTTTCACTACCTCTCCAAATACAAGACTATAATGTATCAAACAAAACCAGCTGGTGCAAGATTCAGAGCTGACAAAAAAAGGTAGTTCATCACACAGTGCTCAGTTGGGAACAATTTTCTATATTATATAGTATAGGTGTAAAGAAGCTACTAGCTTTAGATCATTTCCTTTAGTACTGGTTCATGTACCATTCACTTCTGTGTCACATGATGTGCCTTTTATCCCTGTCTCTGCTTTGCTCCCCATTTAGATGTCATCCTCCCTCTACAATGCTAGCAAATGTCAGGATCAAGCTTTAAGTCAGGGCTTACACAAGCTTGCTATAGACTATAGTTCTCTGTACCCTGGATACCAGTCACAAGCACTTTTCTGTATATCAGTTGTATCATATTCTCAGAGAACATTTCCATGGCACTTTGCCTATGAACCGTCTGGCCCATTGATTTTTGCTTACAGGAACATCCATATTCCAATGAATATGGATATGATGAAAATCATATTCCATCTGCTTTCTCATCAAAACAAAAAGAAAACAAAAAAAGAGGGAGGGGGAAATGAGCACATGGCTTGTTGACCACCCCTTGCTGCCATCCATGCGTTGAGAGGATGTACTTAGCAAGCTCTGCAGAATGAAGGAAAGGTATTTCTGGTGAAACATTGTGATCAGTTTGCTAAGTATTGTATACTCTGAAAATCAAAACTCGCTTCTAAACTCTATAGAGTGAAAGATATTCTGACTGCTATCTATTATGGGAAGATTGGTTCATTGGGAATAATGTTTCCAGTGACAAAAATGAGAACATAGGTAATTTTGTACTATATTATTGTGCAGCTCTGTTTTTACAATTTTATTTCAAAGTTGTCAGACAAGGAAAACAAGAGAAGCACTCAGATTACTTCTGCTTAGGGAGATGGGAAGAAGAAAATCCAATTCCTAATATAAGCCCAAAGAACTGAACGTTGTAGAAGTCTGTGGAGACAAAAAGCCAGTTCTCATCTCTTCCCTCCTCCAATGGAGAGAACAGTAGTGCAGCTGCTTCCATAAAATATAAAGACATTAAAACCCTTTACTAGGACAGGGATATCCCTGCAGAAGCAGAAATTTACCCTGCCTTTGAACCATTCCCTAGCTAAAGTTTAGCACATTTCAAACAGAAAGACTGCACAGAGCCAGCCTACATGCAGTGGTTGCTCATAGCACTGAATAGCTTCTACAAATGCCATTTCTACATAATGGAACCTGAGTAAGGGGGGGGGGGGGGGGGGGGAATGAGTTTGTTTCTCTGTCCATCCATTAAAGCATATCATCAATATAAACAGTTAAGGGTTGTTTCTTATCCAGTGGATTTCTTCCCTTTATTTGCTTCTATGATAGGTTCTAAACCTTTTTTGGTTTTTGGCTAAGTAACCAAGGGCTGTAAGAATTTTCATGCAACAAACCACAAATTCCACAATGCACATTCACCCTTGACGTGCCTCACTGTCAGAGCTAATAAACTGAGAAATTAGGGGGGGAAAATGACACTGTGCTGTTTGATCTCTCCACTACACTTACTCCAAATCCACACCTACAGACAGTTTCATTTCACAACTCTGAGTGGTCAAAGAGAGGAAGAGCAAGAGCCTCTCTCAGAGGACTAAAACAAAACACAGATACATGTCTTTATAGTCTCATAATCATGTTATGATGATGAAGCACACCAGAGATATATAATGCTTCTTTCACATTCAGGCAATCTGAAAGTTCGGTGTAATTGCTGCTGAGTTGCCCCTTTTAAACACAGTTGTGAAAGAACTTGGTTCTACCGCGCATTTGCCATGAGTGTTTCAGTATCATGAATTCTCTCAAATACTAACCTCCTAAAATTAAACTGCAAGCAAACTGTTAAGGATTTGGGACCTTTTTTTTAGCTAGTATATCTAGACTGCAGCAAGGTTTCCACTTTCTTCCCCCCCCCCCGCCCCGTATCATTTCAAGCAATTATCCAAAAATCGGAGACTGCACCATCTGGAAGGCAGTTTGCCTAATTGGTGCTCTCTCGCCTGTGGCACTCATGTATCATGTGTTTTGTGATAAGTGTTCACAATTGGATTTTATCTGCATAGTACCTAGGAGGATTGTTTTACACTTGTATCATTTAAGTTTGTAAGGCCTATCAGAATGAAGGCCAGCCTGATGAATTCTAAATTCCTTATGCAACACAGTTTAGTCTTAATGTCCCAAATTCTGTAAAGAAATGCATGTCCAAAAGGTTCCTCCTTGCTTTTTCCGTGTTGAAATCTAATGGTAGTTTTATAAAATAGATAGAATAGGTAGGTAGAATTAAAAGATTTATTATAGTTTTTAATATTCTCATTTAGATCAAGGAAGTTCCCACAATGCTATAGATCTATCTATACTTCTAACTATATATAATACATCTAAATAGATACCTAGATTTATATCTAGTATGTATATATTCATAAAACAGATAAACCTGTATCTATGGGCTCTAGTTATTGGTATTATTAGTTCACCCAAATATTTTAAGCCTCAGTATCTAGGGCACTGGAGTGAACTCATCCCAAGCAAGCTGGTACCACCTGAAGACAGCGCAGTTCTGGATTTTGAGGAAAAAGGACACACTTCCACCTATGTTTGTTTTATGCCTGACAAAATTTGCAGGAGAAAAAAAATTAAAGAAAACAAAATTAAAGTGATCCTTTGCAGAGTTCAGACAACCAGCCTTGGCTCTAATGTATAAACAGTTGGTCATTTATCTTCCTTGAGCTCTTGTTACCAAAACAATTGTTAAGTAACACAACATTACTAGAAGTATAATTCTGGGTTTTAGAGTCAGTTGGAAAATGTGGAGGTATGTTTTTACTGGTGTTTTCCAGTTCAATATTTTATGGAGATGGCTTGATTCTGATGAGGTTCCTCAGAAAAAAAAGCCTGCAGAATCCTGCCTTGCTTTTTTTTTTAGCTTGCTTGCTTGCTGGGTTCCTCAGCAGCTGTGTTCCTACAGTCTGCAGCTCCATGCCAAAGGCTGTCACAGGGTCGGGCTTCGGGTCTCCAACGCTGCACAGATAGCCTGCTAGGCCACGCTGGGGTTTCAGTCCCTCTTATGTTCCAACATTCTTAGCTTTCATTACCAATACATGCCTCAATGAACATTCAGGCTTAAGGCACAATTGTGACTCTCGGAACTTTTTCACACAAGTGGGTGAAAGGAAATGTGATCTAGTCACATGGCAGTTCAGCAGGCAGAAAAGCATATTCCATAATGACAAAAACTGAGAGTGTAAAAAAACACTGACTGTTGTCCTACCTCATGATTCAGTAATAATTTCTTCCAGGCATAGTGAATAATTGTATGCATTTCTCCTGGAGCAATGGAGAGCTATGTGCCATACTGCTGCTCTCTGAGATGGTCAGACCCCAAATAAGCTCCAGAGACATCTCAGCTGTGCCTTTCAGGCTCAAGCCTTTCAGTTTTGAAAAAAAACTAAACCAAGGGAAAAAAAACCACCAATAACAAAACAAGAAACACTACACTGAAAAGAAAAATTTACATTACTTCAAATGGCCAGCAAACCAGATTCAAACTTCACTTTCATATAATGCAGCCTCCCCTGTTACAGTAATCTTTTCTTTACAGCTATGTTCTCTGTCAGTTTCTCCTTTACATCCATGATATTGCCTTCCCACATTTGCTTGATTTCTTCTATGCCTTCCCTTGAGTATGGATCATTTCTCCAAGAACACCACAGTTGCTTCGTAGTTGCTTCTTTGCTGTTCTTTTGTCCCAGTTCTCCCATCTGGCAAATCTCTTGTGCTCAGCCCTCTTTAGTTCCAGCTGAGAGCTGCTTTTCCTAGATACTCAGCTAGAAAGTTAAAGACGTTTCCAACACATGATCCACAAATGTACTTTGGTACTGTGCTGCTAAATGCTGAAAGGCCCACAGGATCCACTAGGCAGCCTTTGCATACTCACACAAGGTTGTGGCACCGGCACAGAAAACCTCCCTTATATGAAAATTTAGGGTGCCTAAGCATATTAAAACACTAACACATTCCATTTAGGTCCCTGAAAATCACCACACTAATAAGGTGTTCTCTCTGTTTTCCTTTTTCTTAGACATCCAATCCCAGCTGTTCAGAACATAAAAGGTGTCTCTTACAATCTCTAGGGAACCGCTACCAATGGTTTGCCAATGATTATCCCTCTCTCCTGCAAACATGCGTGAGTATATAAAATACAAAGAATAACACTAAAGTAACAATGGATTTTTCATCAGTAGTACTATAATTCTATCTTTTCCATTCCACAGATTTATCTATTGATCTCACTCAAAGTCTCTTTAAAAAAATAGTTTATCTGCTGATTTCTCTACAAAGTATATTTTATAATTTGGGGTACTGAAGTAATAAAAGAAATAAACTTATTTACTCTATACTACAGAGCTTGGACTTCAGAATACTTGTAAACATTTCTTCAATTCACCTACTTATAATGTAGCAAAAGTTAAATTAGGAATCAGTTGTATCCCCCCATTTTTCAGCTTTTCTGCTCTATTCCCATTAAGTGCTTGATGTTCCCATAAAATGCATTGGTCCTTTAAGTATTGTACTCTATAACTTCACAATAACAAAACCAATGTACTTCACAGGTCTTTCTCATGACATCCTTACTCAACATTCCCATCCTTTCACATAACTTCTTATAAACTTGAAGCATCTACGAAGGACCTAATAAAACACTTTCAACTTAAAAGTGCAAAGGTCAACACATTTTCAAAAAGCCATGGTGTTATAATGCTTTAAGTGTGATGAGTGTGGAGTTTGATTAGAACCTGGAACTTAAGCACCAAGGCTTTTTTGTACCCTGTAAGAACTCTCCCCCCCCCCCCCCCCCCCCGTAATTCTCTGTAAAACTCTGATGGTTTAATGACTTTTTCAATGTGCTTTTGCCTTTTTTCCATTTAGGGAGACTGAGACAAACAGGTACCTGGACCTGCAATGCACTTTGATGAAATCGGGTAACCCTGGTCTTCAGACACAACTATGACTAGTTGACAACACTACAATTCTTTTCCCTGCGCACAGCTTATCGGTGTATTTCCTAGCACTGATGGCATGGAAACTCAGATTGTTCAACTCCAGAAAAGAGAATTCCCTATTATGGTACAAGTGAATCAGTATTAGCGATATGGGTCCCGTAAAACCCAGGAAATTCTCTTTGTCTCCAGCATAATATGCATTATTCATATCAACACCATCTAGTTCATTATTTTACAAAACTCTTGGAACACTTGAGCCCCAAACTCCACAGATAAGGAGTATCCTACTGTGAATATGTTGAAACGTATCCACTGCTCAAAAAACAGTCTCTAACATGATAAAAATAGCACAGCTATATCTGTAAGGTCTGTCTTACTGTTTCTGCAGTCTTAAAGGGCCGTTCACTGCATTTTTCCTTCTCCTGCAGTAACTTGCGTAACTCAGACTACTAATCCAGTGCACTGCAAAGATACCAGGTCAACTGACAGTCTGCCTAGGCATATACAAATAAAGTGGGAGAGGGAGGAATACGACTTTGACTCATGCCTGTGGCTCAGAAGGCATTCTATTGGAAACAGTTATGAAAACGTTGCAGGCAAGAGATGTATTAATGTAATATTACAGTTATACCATATAACAAATATAAGCATAAACTATAATAAACGAGAATTTTCAGCATCCTACAGCTACAAGCAAGGGAATATCAGTATACAGGAGACTATTTGAAAAATGATTTAAAGTATACTAAGAAATATACTTAACAGCCCATGCCAACTTTGATATGCTATGAAAGGATAATGTGCTGTAATTTATTTACTGTACCTATTGTTAAAAGAACAAAAATAGGCTTAGGATATTTTAGCAAGTGCAGTTTAAAAAAGTTTAGAATTTTAAAATTCAAGGAGGTAAAGTTGGGAAAAAGACACAATGCACAGAAAGTGACTTAGGAAGGTTATGGCTTGCACAATATGCTTTTTCTATAGTTATTTTCCTTCAAGGGAACTTTTAATTAAAAATATTTTAAATTATGCCATTACTCTTAGCCTTATGTGCTCATGGCTTTTTAGATTGTTTGTTTCTTCTTTGCAAAACTTTTTACTTCCAGAGTTCTTTTGGTAAGGGAGGGGTTTTGTTCATAAGATTTGGCATGAATTTTCACACACTTGTCAAAGTAAAGAGCTGGTCTTGTGCTTTTAGAGAGGTTTTGTTTTATTTTAGTCCTGAATTTTCATTTAATAGGGAAAGTTTTACAGCAATACACCCAGAAACATTTCCACTCAAAAGCTAGATTCCTATGCATGGGATAGAAATAAGAAAATAACCTTAAAATACTAAAATTTTAACCAAAGGAAGACTAAAGAAAGGATCTATAAACTTCAGCAGATTAAATTTAAAGATGTGGTTCAGAAGGGAAAAAAAAAGAGTTTGAGAAGCAACTAGATACAGGGATCAAAACTAGTTCTAAATCCTTCTTCAAACACCTCAGAAAAAGAGCCTGCTAAAGCATCTATAATGCCAATTGATATTCATGGTATAAAGACAGTACTGAGAAAGGACAAGGTTATTGCAAAGCAGCTAAGTGAATTCTTTGAATTGGTTCTCTGAGGAAGAAACTGCGGAGGTCCTAACTTGGGAACCCTTCTATAGAAGAGAGTACACACAAACCAAATAAAGGGTAGCACACCATCAGAGCCAGACAGCACTCACTGGGGAGCTTTAACAGAACTCGATGAAATACCAAAACTATCTACATACCATGTGTTATACATGCATGTAAACCTATCAGTATAAAAATACAGACAAGAGCAGGGATGGAGGGGTTGCTTTCCCTCTAAGCTCATAATTAACCTGAATTTTGGCTAGGCGGAGTTCAGTGTCCTTCCCATTTTGGGGCAATCTCACTGGCAACCTTCTTTAGGCTCCTCACACAGCAGGAGTAGCACATCTCAGCTCTTCTTTCCAGCCAGCTCCCATGGGCTGCCCCAGTCTTCCCCTGTTTACTCAGCTCTCCACAACTTCTGTCTCCTGGAAAAGTAGCAGAATGGTGCCAGAGCTTCTCACTCCTTGTTCCCTTTTACTTCTCATCACATTGCTTACTTTGAAGTCACTAGCTGCACACACACAAACACAGTACAAGGCTCTTCTGCACCAAACATTAATATTGCAGAAAACTGTAATCCCTTACCCTTTTTATTCCAGTCTTGATATTCTTCCAAAGCTCTGTTAAAAGGCATTTTGTTATGTTAGAATTCCCTTATCTCTGTTTTCTTTCAGCTGTCCTCTGCATATACTATATACCAGCCAACATATAAATAATTAACTGAGCATTATTTGCTGTATTTCTTCTTAAATGAGTAGTAGAACATAGTCCTGCTAAAACTATAGGAATGACATAGGAATTATGAGCACACTTCTCAGTGCGGATCGTCATAGTTACTAGACTATATATTGAAAAAGAATATATGCATACATAGCACAAAATGTAGAATGCATCAGTGCAAAACTGTCCTTTAAATCACGTATCTGTTTTTAAGCAATAAATTTTCAGAAAACTTTCTGGTGTTCAGTAGGCTTCTAAGTGTTAAACATTTTAAGAATTTTTGATTATGAATAATACAATCCTAATAGTGAATGCTTTTCCATCAGGAGGAAACAAAAACAATTTTCTTGCTTCTTCAGCAGTTATAAAAAATTACTCTCGCTTCGTAGAGGAAGGAAAAAACAAATCCTAGGATATAAGAGGCCTTTCAAATAATTATAGCATCTGCATAGTCTGTACACTGAGATTTGACAGCAAGGACATACTCAAGGACAGAGTTATTTGTTGTACACATAATGGCAAAGTTAAGGTCCCCAAGTAGAACAAAGCATCCTGAAATTGCAGAATAATAACTATGAGAAAAAGAAAACAAACAGGGCAAGGTAAATACAAATTTTGCGCACACACAAATTATTAGCTTCTTCTGTTCCATACTTTACAAATACTGCAGAACAATGTAATGCATTATCCTTCAGATTCCAGCCTTGGTATTCTTCCAAAGGTCTGATAAAATAATTTTGTTACTTCATAATTTCTTTAACGTTCTTTGTTTTCAGTTATCCTCTGCTCAAGCTATATTGCCAGCCACCAGTTAAATGAATTATAATTTTCTTGCATGTCTCTTAGGTGAATTATGAGGTTTTACAGGCAAAAAAAAAATTGCATTTCACTGCACACTTACAGTTGTATGTAAGCATGACTGGTCGATAAACTTGTCCGGCCATGCCCTGCCGGACAGCGCAGTCTGTCCTGCCTTCTCATTAAACTCCATTTCTGACTTTACTGGGTGAGGGACTCTCTGTTCTGTGGGCTGTGTGTATATGGCACGTTTGTGCCTGTGCCTATCACGAATACACGCACAGCTTTGCTGTTGGCTCAACCTGATGATACGTTGCCATGGGAGCCTCGCCTCTGTCAAACTATGAGGTTCTGCAACCCCTAAGAGAATCACATTTCAGGCCATGAAACTCCCATTAAAAGTCCAGCTACCTATACTTTTTAGTACAAAAAGTTAAACGATTGTATTTCTATTTTTACTGACAGACAATGGTCACAGTTCCTGGAAAAGGATGTATTTCAGTCATTAATTTAAAATTTTGCTATATAACATGAAAAACTTTAACGATTCTTCATTGAGAAGGAATCATACATATGTAAATCTCGTAACTTTGAATTAGGTATAGATGTTCAGGGAAATGTTATACTGGACGAAATATACTCAATTTCTGGTTGCTGTGGAATTTGGATTTCATCAGGGGCAGGGTGAGGGAAGTATTTCAATAAGGAGAAAGGACTTCCAATCTCCATGGAATATACCTAATACATATATGGTTACAGCATGCATTTTTTTCAAGTCAGCTCTGTATCAGGAGTACATTTGAAGTAAAATTTAACTAATATCCTTTACCATTTTGCACATGCACTGCTCAGTTTAAAACGTTGCCTTCACTGATAGCTGCTTTGCAAGAAGCTGGAGTCCATGTAGGAGTCCATGTAGAGCGGAAAAATATACTTCCTAATTTATTGTCTTTAGCTTCATTGAAAGATTGTAAGGCAAATTAGATTTTCCAATTACCTTCAGGGAAAGCAGTGACATTTTCTGTTATCATTTAAGCACTTAGAGTATATGAAGAACAGAGAAGTCAATAAACAGTAGCTATGCCATCCAATATCTAATTACCAGTGCAGTATTTAGAAGTACTATGCCACTCTCTTTTCTAAATTGTCCATGTAATGGCAGATTTTATAGGCTTTTAAATTTTAGGGGGTTGCCATTAAGAAGAAAAGGAGAGCACTTCCTAAAATTAAGTAAAATTTTCTGTATTTTAAAGGACTTTCTGAAACACAGATCCAGAACACCGAATATTTTCCTGCTGCTAAGAATTGGATGAGACCTCCTGAACCATCTACCCTCCTGTTTTCTACAGAATTTTCCAATTATCTTTAGAACATGGCAGAACAACTCTCCCCAAAAATTCTTTTTCATCTTTCTCCTTGGAATGAATTAAGAAAAAAACCCCAAATACAACAACCCAAACAACAAACAAACAGAAAATGCAAACCACTGTTCAGAAACACTGGAAAAGAGGGAGTGTAACACGTCCATCAGGACAACTCCTCAAGCAGTAACAACATAGAATTACAGAGGCTCAACAGTTTCATGGAGAATAGAGAATACATGTTAATTTTACCCCTCCCTTCCTCCCACCCCAAAATTCCAGGTAAATAGAAGCTAAACTGGAAAACTCATGAGCAAAAACAGAATCATGTATCAATATAAGTTTGGTCTCTCTTGACTGCTCACAATATTTTAAAATATAAACAAGGTTAGAAAGAAATAATGGTCTCATTTCCTAATACTCTAAAAGTTATTTGATTTTTGGTTATGATATGCTAAATACCTTGTTTAAATTTCAACTTATAGATTGAAGGTGTTTTCTCTCAGACTTGAGACATTATTGTTGGCAGTAATAGTACAAAAAGTATCTAGCAGAAGGTAAATCAGAGGGCTTGGAGCGGAAGAGGCTGAGATAGAATCATTGTTTGAAAATGCTTCAAGATAATTTCGAAATGTACTGACATTATAGTGATATATTAGAGTGTCCTGGTTTCGGCAGGGATAGAGTTAATTTCCTTTCTAGTAGCTGGTACAGTGTTTTGGATTTAGGATGAGAACAAAGTTGATAACACACCGATGTTTTAGTTGTTGCTAGGTAATGCTTACACTAGCCAAGGACTTTTTAGTTTCCCATGCTCTACCGACTGAGAAGGCTGGGGGTGCACAAGAAACTGGGAGGGGGCACAGCCAGGACAGCTGACCCAAACTGGCCAAAGGGACATTCCATACCATGTGACATCATGCTCAGTACATAAACTGGGGAAAGCTGGCCGGGGGGAGGTCGCTGCTCAGGGACTGGCTGGGCATCGGTCAGCGGGTGGTGAGCAATTGTGCTGTGCATCACTTGCTTTGTGTATTATTATTATTATCATCATCATTTTATTTCAACTATTAAACTGTTTTTATCTCAACCCACGACTTTTTCTAACTTGTGCTCTTCCAATTCTCTCCCCCATCCCACCGGGTGGGGGGGGTGGGGGGTGGTGAGCGAGCAGCTGCATGGTGCTTAGTTGGCGACTGAGATTAAACCACAACATAGAGTTATATTGTAATATTCAGTTCTGAAAGCATCAGCTTTGCAGCGATTTCTGTGTAAATAGGAAGCTTTAGGAAGCTTATTAACCAGGGATATAGTCACTCAGTATTAAACATTTTCCTAAACTCTTAATTTAATTATTTCACTGGGCTGCTGAGTGACAAAGTAGTACAGCAAGATTTATTATTTAGATTCATAAAGTATTCTCAACAATTTAATAAAAAATAAGTGTAAGTCTTCCTGACTTCTCAGTAGGTACCTGTAAAAGGTGAAACAGTAAGACCTTTAATTTTCAGATAGCACCTTGTAATACCTTACAAATGCTGATTTATTAGTCTTCTGAACACTGTAAAGAAGTTACATTCTCAGTAACAAGTGGAAACGTTTTTCACACCCTGAGGTGTAAATAGAACTGCCTCTGGGTTGGGATAAGTTTTGGCATTCATCTCAGAGTTGAGCATAGCTGTCAGAACTCAAAAAAATCACTTGTCTAATTGATCAAGTTTATAATCTTCCTTTCTTCCATGATGATGTTTTTTTTCCCTCAGCTTGTACACAATGTCATGTTTGAAGTATGGAAAAATGTTGAAACTGAAGCAGAATTTCTAAAGGGATCAAAAAATTTTAAGCATCTTCCTTGCATTAGCAAGGAGTATCGCATTCAATAGATGACAATCACCCAGAACAAGTATTTTGACCTCCCAACAACATCCACCAATATTCAAGTGTGGTTTTAAGAAACCAAATATATGATTGCCACTTGTTTACTTGCTTGTCACAGATAAACTCTATCAACTTATTCCACAGCAGGTGATGAAACTATTGGTCCCCACTAGACCACCTGCCTGACATCTCATCACAGTAGAAAACAATTGCTCAGAAGAATATGCTGCATGAAGACAGGCTGCATATTCATAGCTGTGGCAGAAAATCCAGAGGTTCTAACATTTCCCATTTCCTTCCTTTCTCTTACTACATAGCTCTATAATATAAAGAGGAACGTGCCCAAGAAAAAAAAGTAATGAAATATTTTTGTTTCTAATCAGTTCAAGATCTGAAGGGACTATGAAATTCTTTTTCTAACCCCAAGTGGAACCACAGTCAGACACATTCAGAAAACGAGCCCCTCGTAGCCTCAGGGACTACCCATGGTCAAAATATTAATGTGAAGGAGTGATAACTCTTTCTGAGATTACTCAGTGCCATTTACAGTGATGTTTAATGAGCAGTGTGTTTTACCCAATTCAATTTGAATATTCGTTAGGAGGTGCTTTACATTGTTCATACTTTGAATATTTTTTCCATTTCTACTTTGTAACGATCATACCATGAACTCTGGTTAGATGCCTAACAAAGTGAATGATATAGCTGGCAAAGGCAAATCTGTATTTTCATCTCTGTGAAGCACATATTAGAACACGGAGGGAGACATCAATTTAGTTCAAGTAATCTGTATGCAGTACGCATCAGCAGCAAGATCATAGTGCCACAGCCAGTTTGTTGGCTAAGGATTATCAGACTGTATATCCTGTATCAGGAAACATATCAAATAAATCCTCATGCTGGTTAAAGAAATATGCCATCAGACTCAGAGTTCTTGTTTCTAGCTGCTGACTCTTCCACAGGGTCAATCTAAAAGATGTACGTAGCAGCTAATTTTTATCTGCCTAAGCTTGTTTGCATCTCAGAATGGCTAATTCACATGAGAATGGAAAGAGAAGAGTGCCATTCTTTGACAACTACATCTTAGAGCATTTAGCTCATCCTCTAAGTCACACTGCAAACTGCTTAGCCTACTTGTACAAGTTATTAAAAAAGTATGAGAAAATAAGAACAAGTGTTCCACAAATGGGTGCTTTGTATTTTCACTCTTTAGCTGGTATTATTATAGCTTTGTTATTAATTACTTATTCAGAAATATACTGGGACTATGTGATTTTGGTATCTTCGCAGAAGTCATTAATTGAACTACAGGATAAAAAAAAAGATGCTTTATTGCATTCAACTAATGGCCTGCCAGCTATAGACTATTACACCTCTGGCATTCTCAAGTTTGCTGGATCTGTTACCAAGTTCTACAGCAGCCTGAGTCCCAAGAGAGATCCTGGACTGGATCAGACCATGTTCCTTCAAGGCTCTAGACAATATGTATTTATAGCAGATAAGTAGTTTTTGCTGAAAGTGCAGAGGGTTCCTCCAAATAAACTCCTCTAATACCGAGACAAAACATCATCATGGACCATGGCCTTACCCTTCATTTCTTGGGAAATCAGTGCCCATGTAGAAGAAAAGCTGCTTCTTTTAAAAAAAAATTAAAAAATACCTGTTCCTATGCATGTGCAAAATCCAGATATAAGAAATACAGTCTGACTGAGTCTGAGGTCTGACACTCTGAAAATGGGGTCATGAGAATCAAAAGTATGGAGTTTCTTCATCTTTGTAGCTGAAAGCTATACTGTTTACATTCACTGCATCCTTTAATTGGCACTTTGTTGTTGCTGCTAATGGAGCTGGTTATACTGCAGACTATGGTTTCAGAACCAAAAGAAATACATTTATGCTCTACATTTAAAATTTTCCTCATCAGAATCAGGACATTCTGGCACAAAACATCTGACATTCAGTTACCACATGGGTACTTTTTACCCTGGACTTTGTCCAGAGAACACTGCAGGGGATGGGGGCACATGATGGGGGGGCAGAGTGCCTACACCTTTTGTTTTCTTGCTTTACAATTGTTTTTCTACTCACATGATCAAAAACTTTAACTATATAGGATGACAAATTTCAGAGTCCTTTCCTTACCCTGCCTAAACAGCAATGCTTATAGGAATTTATTATTAATAGTTATTAACAACAGCAATAGCGATATGCATTACAGCACAAAGATAGAAACAGAATGCAACCAAAGGCATCTGCAAACTACATTTAAAGATTGCAAATTATATGAATAATTTACAAGCTGAAGCAAGCTGATGGAGCAGATATTAAGAGATTTAAGTTACCTTGTTCTAAAAACACTAAAAAAATAATGCTTTCCTGGCAATAACTATATCGCAGGTTTCTATAACTAGCCACTTCACAACCTTCTTTATATGATCCACTTTTTTTTAATCTGGATTTTTTTTCCTGAATTTTTTTACTGTGATTTTATATTATCCCCAAGTCATTAGCATCTCTTCAGTCCCTCAAACAAAAGACAAATCAAAACTTCAGATCCAAACAGTTATACATTTGAGAAAGGAGACATGCAAGAAAATGTGTGAAAACAATTTGGGTCTTTGCCATTATATCAATTTTCCATGGAAGGCATTCTGATACAGAGATGATCAGCAGCCCTTTGTGAGGGCCTAGGACAGACAAATGAGCAGGCAAAACTGAAGTCCTCCCAGTCATGAAGAAATGCTTGTCTCTAACGATGAAGAGACATTCATAAAGATAAAAGAACTCTCTCCTTATTGTATTGTATCATGTGTACTTGTCGTTAAAGTAGCACACGTTTGATATAACGACTTAAAATCTGTTTTATATCTTATTCTCATCTTCCGGGCTTTATAGGTTTAAATGACCTTCTGTTTGATGTTACAGAGCTCTGGTAAAAATTTTCATCAGGTTTTCATGAAATTATTTGCATTTTCTCTGCAAGTGGTCTAAGTCAACACCTTAAAGCATCTGAAAACATTTTTAATTATACATAGTCTCAACAATAAAAATACCACCTATGAAATTTTGCTTAGTTCAGAAATTAAGAGCTATTTCTCACTACTTAAGAACAAGAAGTGAAACTGCAGTTGTTAGCCAAGCGGTGAAGGTAAGTGTGGGAGAAGGAACTGCCTCAATTCACAAGCTGTATTCTCTGGTGGTTCAGAGAGACTGATTTTCAATAACAACAAACGTATCATAAGTTGCACAAAATCAATCCCTTCCTCATCCATCGAATTTCATTCTCCTATGGAGCAGTACTGAAAAGGAGAGCAGTATGATAAAGAAAACGTAGTATTTTTCCCATAGCACTAACACTTTCTATTCTAAAGTCTGTTAGAAAGACAAATAGCAAAAACCTTTTCTCTCTGACCCACTGGCCTCATATTCAGGGTCCATGAGGGAACCTGTTATAACTCTGATTCTCCAGGCTGGCTCCTTTCCTGATAAAACCTAGAGCAGCTGCTTTGATGCCTTTGCATTGGCCTTTGTATTCTTAGGTTGCTATGAATCAGCTTAATTAAGGAGAACTACATTTACATCACTACAGAAATATTACACATTTTGTGGTAGTCCTTAACAAAAATACAGCTGTCATTCCTCTACCCCAATTACTTTTTAATACAGCACTCAACATTTACTTTTAAACTGATGAAAATTGCTAATTAACAAGTGTTCATATTTGGCTAAGACAATATTGGTTCTTAAAGATCTGATTTTTTTTTTTTTAATTGTCTCTGCATGCCCATTTTCAATTCTCTCAGCATATGCTCATCAGGTCCATCCAGAAACAACAGGCCTGGAAAACAACATTACAAGGAGATCTATGACTGTATTGAATGCAGAGCAAGAAGTTTTCTCTGTCCATACCATGTTTTCAATATTCTGTTTAGATAGCAAGTTTTCTATCTAGCATATGACTTTCTTTCTAGACATTTTTCACCCACTCAGTAGTACCTGATTTTCCATAACAAGTATACCTATCCATGGCAGTAATATTACCCATTTTAATATAATGACATAAATATAATTTAATATTATGACAATGAAATTAAAAGATGCTGCCACCTGATAAAGGCAAAAAATGGCTATAAGAAAACGTATCTTCTGCACTGTGAAGACACAAAACATCCAACCTTTTGTTGGGGATCAACAAAATACTAAAAAAAGAATCAGTTTCAGGAAGGAAATTTAAAAAAAAAATTTACAAAGGTAGTAAAGAAAGTTTCATGGGGTCCATTTCCCTCCTCCCTGTACCCTACATAGATATGTTAGATATGCTGGATGTATTAGACATCTATATAATGCTATTCAAAAATGCATACTATGAAGAATTACATCATCACAGGAGACTGACTTTCCAAAGACAGACTGTAGAATAATCCTGGATACAATAGGTAAGAGATTTATTTATTAAATAGACATTGAGAGAGCAAAATAAAGGTTGAGAAAAGAGCTATGAAAATTATCCATAAACACATTCAGAGCAGGAATAGTTATTATAGAGAACACTGGAGCAAGAAAGAGTGGAGGCAAACTGCCTATTATAAGAAGATTTCTAACCATCAAAAAGTCAGGTTTTGGAACAGGCTTCCACTCACAGTATTGGGGGCAGGGGGTGGGTGGGCAGGGAGGCAAACATCTACCATTTTAATTGAAAGCTGTTGTGAAAGGGTGCAATTGTGGTCTGAAACCCATGGTCTCCAGCAGCTCTTATAGCACTTCTGTGTATTCAAATAATATTGAAATGGATGACTGACGTCTTCTACTCTTCTCTGAAGCACTCAGTGACTTAGCAAGCATTTAATAACAGAAACAAAACTTTCTCCCCATTTTGTAGTTGCCCTGTATCTGAAAAAGTGTTACTATTGCATTACCAATTCAATCTTTTTATGCTTCATTACCCTCTCCTTCTAATAGTATCCTAACAGGCTAACTTGATGAAACAGAAATGGTTAGACTGGGCATTTTCATTTATTAAAGCTATTGCTTGAAATCAAAACAGAAAAAAAGTTAGGCAGTGAATGGTATGAGGAATACAAAATATACAGAGTGCCCTACTGATTTCTTTTTGTTCATATGCACTTTTCATTAGGTCAGCATTAATATTTACTTCCTAACACACTTTTTTCCTTTCTACGCAGTGTTTTCTTTGTCTTTTTGTAAAAAGTTAAGTTTCAAAAAGGAAGGAATTTCAGAAATGCAGGTGGAAAGATTAGATTTTGTCAGCAATATTACTCACATGCTGTTTCCCTCATTTGAAACTCTATTTAGTACTATACGAAAGGTGTCTAACAGACAATAAGCATTATGTTTCCTTCATATTCCACAGCTACTGTGCTTCAAGCATACATAGGGAAAACAGCTGTAGCAAGAGACGAATACTTTGGTTTATATATTTACTATGGCTATGACCAAAAAGAAGTTCCTTATCAATAAAAGGTAAAAGATAGACCATTATGATAACTAGAAAGGGTAAGAAAGTTTATAAGACATTAGGAAAAAAAAAATCACCTGAAATGCAAGAAAACACCTGACTAATAATTTGTCCCCATTTTTTTCAGATCTATACATTCTGGTCAATGCAGAACCAAACTGTGTTCATTTTTTCTTTAGATTTAGACTAAATATAGGTTGAAACTAAATCTAGACTAAATGTTAAACAAGACCAAAGAAGGTGATGAATCTATTTAACTCACAAGTGGTCTTTTTCTTTAGACAAAGACAACTTTCATTTCAAAGCCTATAGCATGACTAGTTATGAAATAAAATATTTTCATACACAGAAGGATCATATCTCACGGTAAATGCAATACTTTGATATGTTCTGTTCATAGAAATGCACATGTAGATTAAATTCTTTTGACCAGAAGTATCTGTTGCAGCTGTGCCTGTGGGCACATAGTATGTATATATGAATTAATAAACAATATCATTCAGCTTTCTCTCAAAAATTTCACTCAAGATGAATAGGACTCCATAGCTGTAAACAAAGCATTTCAAAACCCACTGCCATTGCCAGGCATTTCTCTCTTCACCATAACACTTATCCACATGGGTTCAACCACTGATAACTAAGAAGCAACTATTTCTTTTTGAGAGAATTAGCGGAAGTCCAATTTAAGCAAAGACTACAGGGCAACTCAGTAAAACCAGACACTGAACCTGGACATCTATCCTCCTCATTAATTTCTTTAAAACAAAACAGATCAAATGTAGATGCTTCACAATTTTTGGAAATTGAAACTTTTTTCCAACAGTCACAGAGGCTGAAACAAAGTACAAAACTCTACTGCAGGTTAAGTAGATGAAATTAAACAGGCTAACTCACAACTATCCACTTCCATTAAAAAAACAGGGTGAATGTTCATATTCAACTAGGTATATGAAGTTTATCTTTCTCCTGGTACTGACTAATGTGTAAAGAAGAAAACCAGAACAATAAAAACAGACTTACATGGGAACATGTTTTGACAGAGATTTAAAGAATGCCTGCAAATAACTGTTCTTACTAACTTCTGTAGGAGGAAGCTTTTCCACTAAGATGAAGGTCTTTCTGTCCTTTGAATTGATGGAGTCACTGCTCAATAGTCTTCAATGGAAAACGGTTAAGATATCTGCCTTATTAATACTTTCCCTTCACATTGATAGAACATCTATAGAACTGGAACAAAACTACAAGCAATACTTGAAGGATCTGGAGGAATTCATTACATCTAGTTTCGTATGTGTTTGGACCTCTGTACTCTTCAGCCCTCCCATTAACATACTCCCAGACCTTTCCTTTGCTCTTTTCCACCGGTATTGCATCTGTGAGATACCATCTGAGTGGGAAGCCCTAGAGTAGAACCGAGAGTTGTGATCAAGCTAAAGTAACGTCCCTGAATTCTAGGACATATAAATACTAATGTGTCTTCAGGAAAGATAGCATGCCATCATTTTGAATGAGACCTGGCTGGTGTCCCTAGCCCAGAGTCTTGCCTCTTTTGACATCAACTACGTGATCAGCAGCATGTATCGGCATGGTTAGCCACCCACACTATTTTAAACATAATTATGTTGAAAAACATTGGACATGCATGAAGCTGTATGTTCTGGAAGGATAGTGTTCCAGTAGCCTCTACACTATAAATTTGCACACTTACTGCCAGTACTACACAGATGAACCCACAAAATAAAAACCTGTTGAAAATGCGATTTGAGAATGCCCTGTCATGTTTAGAAATTACGTGAATAACCACTGATCATATCACCTTTGTTATCACATATAATGGAATAGAGTATTTGTTTAAATACAATAAAATACCAACACTATTAAATGGATTAGTGGAAAGAGGTAATTATAGACTGTTGTGATATTTCTTCCACATTAAAACTGATCAATAAGCCTATAGTTAAAGTGCAGGTATCCAGTTTAAATTAGTGCAAAATGATAGAGAATTTGCATGCATATGCCACAGTACAGCTATTAAAATTCTATGAAAGTCCATAAGGCCTGCATAAATAATTCTCAATGCAATAGCTTTGAAGGGAAAAGTAAGTGCATTGTTTTCTCCTTTTATTTTTTTTTTTAATGCAGCATGCCATGGAAGAAACAGTGAGATTCCCTGGGCTGTAAAATGCTTCTTTTGTTTCTTATATATCACAGAAGCAATTTCACAACAGAAATTAGGTTGGCAACACAGTTGTTCTTGGTTTTAAGGGAAATGAAGAAATATACCTTAAGGGAACTTGGCAATCTACTTTTTTTTTTCTTTGAAGCATACCTGACAGCACATGAATATAAAAAGAAACTTAAAGTTATCCATAAATATATATGAAAGACTGTCATTGTTTAACCCCAGCCAGCAACTAAGCCCCACACAGCTGCTCACTCACTCCCCCCCTGGTGGGTTGGGGAGAGAATGGGAAGGATAAAACCGAGAAAACTCGTGGGTTGAGATAAAGACAGTTTAATAGGTAAAGCAAAAGCCACGCACGCAAGCAAAGCAAAACAAGGAATTCACTTGCTATTTCCCATGGGCAGGCAGGTGTTCAGCCATCTCCAGGAAAGCAGGGCTCCATCACGCATAACAGTTACAAGACAAACACCATCACTCTGAACGTCCCCCGCTTCCTCCTTCTTCCCCCAGCTTTATATGTTGAGCATGATGTCATGTGGCATGGAATATCCCTTTGGTCAGTTGGGGTCAGCTGTCCTGGCTGTGTCCCCTCCCAGCTTCTTGTGCACCCCCAGCCTACTCGCTGGTGGGGTGGGGTGAGAAGCAGAAAAGGCCTTGACTCTGTGTAAGCACTGCTCGGCAGTAACGAAAACATCCCTGTGTTATCAACATTGTTTTCAGCACAAATCCAAACCATAGCCCCATACGAGCTACTATGAAGAAAATTAACTCTACCCCAGCCAAAACCAGCCCAAAGACAAAATGCATATTAGCTTTGGGAAGCTTTTAGCTTTTCTTTTTCACGGTCTTCCCCTACTTTATAATCAGATGTTCTATAATATGCATTGTAGATGTGAAGTTGTAGCTCCATTTTTTTCTACTCCAGTTAGAAAATTATGTTGTATACATAACTAATAAGGTAAGAGGGATGTAATCAGATCTAGTAGAGGGTTTTTTTCCCATTTCAGACTAATAAGAGGCTATGAACAGCCATTACTGAAATAAAGCAGAGAAAACATTGTGTGGTGGAGGAAAACCATAAGTGATTAGTGTAGTTATGCCTTGAATCTAATGGGCATTACAATATTCTACAATGGGTTTTGTTTTTCTAAAAGGATCAAATCCTTAGCTTCCTCTTAAGTCTAGCACAGCTCAAGGGTTATATCCGGAAGCATAAGTCCCCCTTTAGTTTTGTAGGGCATCAGTACCATATTTGCTAGATGACAATGCTTTGAAAGTTTCCCTGTGTTGGTGCATTTTCATAACATTCATAATTCAATTCAATTTTTCCACAAAGTGGAGATTTGAGATTCCTGCATCTTTCAAATGGACCTCATATTTATCTTTCTACTGCTTACTTGTCTTGAAAATAATCATATATGAAGAGCTCTTTTTCACCTGCAAAACTATACTTATTATACTTAAATACTAACCCAATATTGTGTAAAAATGCACTTTCACAATTTGCGTCAATGTTTGTGTTTCGATGCTAACAAATTCTATTTTCCTCTCTAGTTAGCAAAGTAACTTTCATGTTGATCTCTAATCTGTTGTTGATTAATCAGATACATTAGCATTCTAAGGATGAAAGTTCAGATAACGTATGGAAAATTTCATAAGAAACCTGAAACATCTGTCATAATGCAACATCACACACTATTTATAACTGGATGATTCAACTGTGTGCCTGAAATGGAGATAAGGTTTAAATCCCTTGTTCAGAGACTGTCTGATGCAAGGTGATCTAGGACAAAAAACATTACTCTAAATCAGAGATTTGAACCATATTATTCCATACCACAGGGCAGCACTCTGAACTATGTATAATAAAAACTCAGAAATGTTCTCTATGTTTGCTCTCTGTGACAATGCAGAATGAAAAACTTCCAAACATTGAAGACTGCTGTGAGGTACACTTGTTAACCAGTCAGCCCTAGGCATAAGTGAAACGTATGTTTTAATAACTAGCATAACAAACACAGTACATATCTACAAAGTTGCTCTAACACATGGATTTATTAATCAATGAAATGGTGCATACTTAGGTTCTGTGTTTCAAGCCAAAAAAAAAAGAAAAAGAAGCACATAAGATCCCAAATAAGTCTTCAGTGGAATGATGTATATTTAACTATAGCATTTAATACCCTCCCTAAAATAAGTAAACCCCACTAAAATGGCTCCAACAGAAGTTTCTCTCATTTTCTATAGAAGTTTCCATATTAGCTATGCTCTAATAGACACTTCTGACAACTGTCATAATGCAGAGTAATTAGAATAATTTAGGCTTCAAGATTTATAACTAACATTATTAAAGAAAAATGATTCTGCTGCCAGAGGGGAAAGAGTACTTCATGGGAGAAAAACGAAACAAAAAACCCTCTGTCATTCATTTTCCGTTTCCGTTTATGAGAGTACTGTTTGAAAAGTTCAACCATGATACTGCATGTTACTGGATTTCAAATGAACCTCACCACAGGCTTTCTGAAAGGTTTGCATTCTTCAAACTTCAAGCTGAATTAACTTTACTGAATTGGTTACTGTAAACAGGCCAATATAGCTGGAATCACTTTTCTTTCATTTTCAGCAAGCACTGGGATCTCCTATCTTCCTGCTTTTAAATATTTTTTGACATTTCTGAAAGGGTGGCTAGCAAATGAAAAAATAAGAGGTCATCTTCTGGTAATACAGTGAGCTTGCAGCTGAGCGAGCAACCTTAGCTTACTCATTGCACTCTTGTAAGTCTTGGCTAAGGTCCAAAAACACAGACTGGACTTCAAGGCATGTTCTGAATGAGTTGCATTATTAATGTCATGGTGCTGCAGTACCTGCATAACCTAGAATAAACCTCATCTCCAGTCTGCACTGGCTAGAGAACTTTTGGGTTGTCTGTTCCCATTCTGCCATAGTTCCTGTGGTTCATAACATAAACAAGTCCTCAAAAAAAAAAAAAATCTATTTTAATGTAGCTCACTACAGACTGAGAGGAAATCAGATGAAGTGAAATGAATTGTATCAGCAGGAATATTTTTTGCTGAGATCTATTTTGACCCCCCCTAGTCTACTAAGAAATTCAAGTTTCAATATTTAATCTTTTGTATAACACAATATTTTCCTCCTTTTATGGAGAAGGTAAACTTTTTTGTTTTTTAAAGTTACTGATATCTCACAACAATAAAGCCTCTAAGTCCTGATTTTCATTTGTTCTCTGACAAGGTAAGAAGGCCTTAAAATGGGTACATATTCAATTTATCAAAATATCTGAATATAAAGCCTCAGTGCAGTTTCTTGTTATGGTATCAAGTTAAGTGTTGATACACTGGGGCACCCAGAGATATTTAATCTTAATCACTTCAGAGAATATAACATTTAGGTGCTTCTGAAATTTGACAGTAACTGAACAAGTGCTTTGGAGACCTAGATTTTGGACTTGGTGAGCCTGTTCCACATAAACCTTTATGTGGGTCTGGGGAAAAAAAAAGCTTTAATCTTCCAAATGTCAGAAGGGATAACATATCAAGCTGATACTAGAATACTAGCAATTTCCCTTCCCTCCCTCCCCCCTTTTTAAACTAGAAGAATTCTTCTCTTTTCAAATGCAATAAACTGTATCAGGAGAAATATGATGCAAAAAAATATAGCAAAAATAATCCATATTAGTTTTCTTCCTACATTGTAAAACTGGAAGCAAATATTCTACTTTGTTTTTCCAGAGCCAGGGATTCTTTTCTAATTTCCTGCTCCTTTCATTCAGCTCTAATTTTATCCTCTCCTTTGTGCTCAACCATCAACAAAACCCTCTTACTATATATTAGCTCTAAGTAATGTCATTTTAAAGATTAATTTTGTTTTAGTGTACTCTCAGTTTTCAGAAAGATGCTGTTGGCTTTAATAGAATGGAAGTTTTGCTTTCATTAGCTACAGTGCAATCTGAATTGATATTTTTTGCAACAGCAAAAATGTTATGTTTGACTAGAATTCCTGGCGGTCAGATACTTCCAATATTTGCCATTTGTCAGTTCTGATTCCCAACATTTTGCCCCTGCACTCAGTTGTGACCAGAAGTGTCATGGCTATATTTTTGCTTCTGGGTGCTATACAGGAGATAACGCTGGTACACCAGTGCATGGTTACTCACCACAAGGAGAAATGAGAGGTGGAATCCAAGTGGGAAGAAGTAGCTGATAAAACGATTGCGGGCCTTGCTCTCCTCCCGAATGCGTGACTGCTTGCACCTTGTGCTCTTCTCCTTTGATTAACAGTTGTAACTTATTCCCAGTCACTGTAACTGTTGTTTCACATATGCACCTGCAATATAAAACATTTCGTTTGTTGACTCAACTTGTAGATAATTCCAGAAATAACATAATTTATATGTTCCATTATGTTGCTATGGGTTCATAGGACCTGACACTTAATGAGACCTTTGATATTTTCCCTCTCACATTGAGCCGTGCTTCCTTCTAAGCAAAACAAGTATGAAAGAAAAAAAAAAAAACCTAAAAAACTGAGACTGCTCTCTTTTTCAAAGTTCTTGCAATGAGATATCATCTTATTCCTACTAAGGATAAAACGTGGAATAGGAATAGAAACTTCCTACATAAATCCTTCTTGTGCAATCTGTATTTTCTCATTAAAATAGTCTGTTTCACACGTTTGACAAATTTTAAATGCTATTTGAAAAATAAAAAAACCCCCACCACACCTAAGCATCTCTTACCAGTAGCAAGATCTTTCAGATCTGAACGTAATGCTTTGAACATATGCTATTTTATAGTGCTTTTTAGTTTAAGAACAATATGAATGACATGTGGCTTGGTGGGAATGAATTATTTTTAAATATGAAATTTACTTGTTTCAGTTAGAAATTTTAGTCTTTAATGTTATATGGCACAAATATAAATAGTGATTGTTTTTGTTCTTCAAAAATCCCAGGATTAAATATTCTTAACTGAGTTTAGGGACTGCTCTTTCAGCTGCCGGTATCATAATACAGATGTGCATTTTCGTGTTCTGGAATTCTTGGTATTCTGTAATTTCCAGGAGTAAAATTACTGGGAAAACCTCTATGTTGAGAAGCATCCTTGCAGTGGTATATTTATCAATTGGCTTGCAAATCAACACAAACATTCATTATGACCTGTTGCGGAGGGAGAGGGGAGGGAGAGGGGAGGGAGAGGGGAGGGAGAGGGGAGGGAGAGGGGAGGGAGAGGGGAGGGAGAGGGGAGGGAGAGGGGAGGGAGAGGGGAGGGAGAGGGGAGGGAGAGGGGAGGGAGAGGGGAGGGAGAGGGGAGGGAGAGGGGAGGGAGAGGGGAGGGAGAGGGGAGGGAGAGGGGAGGGAGAGGGGAGGGAGAGGGGAGGGAGAGGGGAGGGAGAGGGGAGGGAGAGGGGAGGGAGAGGGGAGGGAGAGGGGAGGGAGAGGGGAGGGAGAGGGGAGGGAGAGGGGGTGTCCATCCGTCCAAGTTCTCTTCACTTTAAAGTAGTTTTAAGTATTTAGGGTAAAAGAAGAAAATTAAAAAGCTGCTGTACAAATGTAAAACTCACTTAGAAAAGTAAAAAGCTGATATCTGGTATGCAAGTTACCAAAATAATTATGATGTGCTTTGACAAACACCTCTTTCTCAGCCTGCTTATTTTCTCTGATCATCAGAAAAGTAAAAATAAATGGTTTGAGACATTTCAGTACTGCAAATGTTATGGGAAAGTTAAAAAGGGTGAGATATTTTAAATCAATGCAATAAAGAGTTAGCACGTGTTTATATTTCTAGTAAACATATTTTACTTTGTTCCTCTCTATCCTCCTTCAGTCACTTATTTAGGATTTGGATTTATTATTCTAAGTTATACAATTCTCTTTTGATATTACACTTCTTTTTCTAATTTAAGGATGAACAGTAGTATTGAAGGGTTCTCTTGATCAGTTATTCTAAGAGACTGACTTTGGCACCACGGCAGGAATAGTAAGACAATGCGTCAGTTGCTTCAAAGACAGCTATGTTTTCCAAGATATGAATCACAGAGAGAAGGAGGAAAAACTGTTTTTGCTTGATGAAGCCAAATGCAGAACCAACATCTCAAACCTTAAGTGTCAATAAACTCAACACAATTTAAATGGCATTCATTCAGGTGTTTTAGGGGGTTTTGTTTTGTTTTTAAATTTTTTGTCTTTTCCTCACTAGTCCCTCTCTCCCAGAAAGGCAATGAAATGTCATGTGCTCACCTGTAACTGAGCAAACTACAAAAACTACTTTATTCTTTTCCAAGCTCTTTCCATTCTGAGACAAGATGATTGCCAATTTACGTTTTGGCCAACCTGCATACTGCTTTGTTCACTCTCAACAATGTGGATTTAGGAGCAAAAAACTTAAAATTCCCAACAGAAATTCTTTAGACCTGGCCTGAAGCCAAGAATCAGAAAGACAAGCTCTCCCTGACCACAGCAAAAATCTCCTGTTGCACATAATGAGATAGTACCCAATTTTAACACTGATATTCTGAAAATTATAAAAGCAAAAGGTTTTGTAGTACACAGTCTAACTAATGCAACTTCTAGCAGCTAGATGTACGATTCTACTCTAATTGAAGCCAATGGGGACCTTCTTAGACTGGGGAAGATTACGTCCCAATAGTCAAGATTCAGAAAACCATTCTTCAGGTATCGCATAGTATGAGATGCAAAAGCTTTGAAGCTGAGCTTTTTCAGCCTTTTCTGCTTCAGAATCTCCCTTCTACACAGCACTTTAAGAGAAGTGGAAATGTTGCAGCCCCAAAGCCTGCCTGGAACTCTTGGGGCTGAGGATCCATGACCTGCCAAACTATTAATAAGTTAACTAATTTGATTATTTAACTTTGGTAATTAGTACATACGTAGTACATAAGTTTAGTAGTACATAAACTGGGGAAAGCTGGCCAGGGGGGCCGCTGCTCAGGGACTGGCTGGGCATCGGTCAGCGGGTGGTGAGCAATTGCATTGTGCATCACTTGCTTTGTGTATTCTTATTATTATTATTATTAGGATTTTATTCTATTTCAATTATTAAACTGTTTTTATCTCAACCCATGAGTTTTCTCACTTTTAGTCTTCCAATTCTCTCTCCCATCCCACCGAGGGGGAAGGGGAGAGTGAGCAAGCAGCTGTGTGGTGCTCAGTTGCTGACTGAGGTTAAACCACAACACATGGGAAACAATCTAAATTGAGAACTCAGCCTTTAGGGACAAGCATGCAGGACATGAGGCACCTGAACTAATTCACATGAGATACTTGGTGGTATTTCTAAGTTTCCTTTCGACTGGTGGGGGTGGGAGAAGGAAAGGGAGAGAAGCACCAGAAAAAAAAATTATATGTGTTTTTTCCCTGAGAAGTCACAAATTTTCAAATGGGAAACAGTCATTTTAAAAAACTATTTAGTTCAGTTAAAAAAACAACTTTCTATTGCAAAGCATTCCAGCAAAATAATATCCAGCCATTTCTGAATGTGTTTGAAACTGCTTTCTATTTAGTACTTGATATTTACTTCATTACAGCAAATAGTTATATTAAACTGTAATCTTACATTACATTAAAAGCACATCTGTTAAGTAGCTGTTTTTATAGACATAATTCTGAAGATGCATAAATGAAAAAATAAAAGAATGTCATAGAAAAAGAACAAAAGTACTGTAAAGGTTACTCTTGTAGTCAGAGTGATAACCAGCTCTCCTAAGCTGAAATGAGCCCCATTTTTATCTCTGGTACCAAGGGACAGTTGGACTAGATCTCTTACCCACAGCCATATAATCAAGTGGTCTAGCCAAAAGGATATTAAATATCTCACAGACACTACAGAAAAAATAAAATAAAAAAGGTTGAACTTCTGTTTCTCTCTGAGAGGAGTCGAGTACTGCTTCCAGGCTCATGTCTGTCAAATCCACAAGACACACATCAGGAATATCGGGTACACACACCAAAAAAGTAGAAATTCCGTTTCCACCATGCCATTGGAACTACCATCAAGAACTAGTCCTCAACTAGCAGACAAATAAAAGTTGCCCAAAAGTAATTTCAATAGCGTTCCTTTATCTGCATTTTGAAGCATCTATGTTAAGGCTTCTATATTCAATCATAAATAATTTTATGGTTTAAAAGATATGATTAACAACAAGGCATTGATAGCTAATGACTCAAATTTTTTTTCCCCCACTGTTTAGACCACTGTATTAACAGAAAGCTGACATTGGCTGTAGTCTTCAAAAAACATCCTAATCCAAATGGAACTAGGAATGTATGTGCTCCCATCTGATGTTAAGCTGCATTCTGTGTTAAATCTTCTAGAGCTTGTGTGACAAATAGAATCAGGTAAACCAGCAAATATGGGAGGGTCTGCTAAAAAGGCAAAACCAAAACAGAAAAAAAAGCAGGCTATTGTGCAATACTTTGACATATTATCAAGTTACACTGTTTACTTTGGTAGACCAAACACAAATTGATATGAGCAAACTGGTAGAGATAAATAGGCAAATTGATGTGAGTTTCCTTCATGTTTAGAAATTCAGTAAACTCTTCAGTAACAGTGCCAAAGTAATGTACTAAACCCCTGGGCTTACTTCCCACAGAGCAGGGAGCAATAATGGCAGCCCTGGCTCTCACTGTGCTGTGAGTGCACCTCAGCTGTTTGAGGAGAGCTGCCAGCAAGGTGAGGAGGACAACTTTTTTTTCACCTCCTCACTACAATTGCCAGCAAAAGGTGACAAATTACAGGATGGGATCGCTAGCCTAGCCAGAAGCCATGCTAGACCACCCACAGCCCTGCATGAGCCAACCCAGCAGCTGTCCATGTCACAAGGCTGGATCACACCTACAACGAGAAAGGAGCAGGTTCCAGACAGTAAATGAATGAAAACAATGTCATGTTATTGAGGGGCAACAGCAGGGAACTGTTTTATTTAACTACACTTTGGGGAAGAGCGATCAGCATCCAATTGACATTTTATGGGCCAGATTTCCAGTTTGGTTTTAATGGGACTTCCCCCTCCTTTTTCTTCTTTTTATTCCCATGTACATATTTGAAATCTTGCAGTTATGACAAAGCATCTGGGCAGTCACAGCCAAGTCCAAAGCAGACCTTGGAATTTCAAGGTCTCACATGTGTGTATAAGCACTCAAGACCCCACACACATGGGAGATTTCTGAAATCTTTTTACCCATTTAAAAGTCTAACCTTGCATCAACACCTGCTACAACGCTTCTTTGGTGGATCCGGCAGCTACTCTTTTCTGCCCAAACCCATTTGGTATCCAGAAACTTGGCAATCCTTACCTACATCTCCTGAAGGGCCTAATTTTCTAGCCATGTTCTGAGCTTACCTAGCATATAAAAGTTCAAATCAAAACATGCTGGAAAATGAGGCAGTGACCACCTTCCAACAACCTGGCCAAAAAGTACAAGTCTTAAATCCTTGACTTCTTCAGCATGTGGAGATAAACCAACTTTTCCCATAAACCCAAAGAATGACCCAACTATGAAACTATGGGGTATTTCCTTCAGTTGAAACTGGTCTGCCAGGCATCCAGTAGTATCAAACTCAGGAGACCGGAAGGGCAGGTAAGAGGGATCCTCATACCACTGCCTGGTGGTCAGCAGGGAGAAGAAAGCCCACATTCTACATTCCCAGGCTGGTTTGAGTATCTTACATTGCACAGTAGCTAGAAATAGATAGAAGTATATATAGATAAAGATAGAAATACTCCACAGAACATTAACTCGAACCACAGGACTCTGCCTTTTTTTGTCAAGCAGGGATCAAAGAGAAACATACCCTAGTTTGTGAAGCTGTGGCCATGAGCTAGTTATGTGAGCAAGAAAAAGTAATTCCAGGGAACAATGATGAAAAGGGCAGCAACTGCCTCTGCAACTGGGCAGCAGGTGAGCAAGGTGGATTTAACTAACAGCCTGGCTTAAGGTGCTTTCTTCTGGCTTTAGCTTTTAATACCATCTTTCCATGAAAAAGACAGACTTGAACAGAATTTGAACTTTTTTTGTTAATGCAGAACACATACTGTTTTAACTATTTTTAGGCAGTCCTATTCCATTTTTTGCTGTTATAAACAGTATTAGTCCTTTAATAAACCTTTTCATTCAAGAATCCCAGAGCACTTTAGAAATTAGAATTAAAAATCATACAGAAAACCTATTATGTAAATTTACTCTTTCATACCTCTGAACTAACTATAATTCATGTAATGAAACGTGAGGGAGGTGAATAAATTGATGGC